>NC_074667.1:43278295-43878295 GCF_029448725.1 Salvelinus fontinalis | reverse complement strand
AATAAAGGGGTTCTAATCAAGCATCCAGTGTGGTGAAAATGTCACAGTACTGTACCTTGTCATCAATCACAGCAGAGAAGAATGTACTCCAGTCCTCCACGGGCTAGACAGGGGAGACAGAAAGACACTTAACCTGACAACGAATGAACACTTACAGTATAAACTTCAACGCTTTTAAAGAACTGCTACAGCAGAACAACTCAACTGGCTGTATCTATTCCCACCAAAATAACCCTAGTGCCAGTCACTGATGAATCTGACAGTCCTCAGAGCTAAGGTCAGCTGCCCACTCACGTCTCCAACTTTGAGCTGCTTGTGGATGTCCAGGAGCCCCTGTTTGATCTGGGGCCACAGGGAGTCTGGTACATACATCCTGGAGCAGGCTGAGCACTTCTGCCCTCCGTACTCAAACGCAGAGCGGATGGTCCCAGTCACCACGCTCTGCACATCCGCAGACTTGTGCACAAAGTGGAAGTTCTTACCGCCGCATTCTGAAAGACATGACAGATGAGAACGTCAGTGAAGCAATGTGTAAAGAGTAATATAGGTTCGGGATGTGACAAATGGACAATTTAAAAGGCTAATAAAACCATAATTATAGTCCTTCCGAGTGGCGCAGAGGTCTAAGGCACTGCATCGCAGCGGTCTAAGGCAGTGTTGCGGCATCACTACAGCCTGGTGTTCGATCCTAGGTTGTGTCAAACGGCCATGACCGGGAGTCCTATAGGGCGGCGCACTACTGGCCGGGGGGGGAGGGGGGGGGTCTTTACTTCGCTCATCGCGCTCTAGTGTCTCCTTGTGGCAGGCCAGGCACCTGCAGGTTGACTTTGGTTGTCAGTTGAACAGTGTTTCCTCAGACACATTGGTGCAGCTGGCTTCTGGGTTAAGCGAGCTGGTGTTAAGAAGTGCGGCTTATGTTTCGGACAACGCGGTGTACGGGCAGTACATGTACAGCTGGCGCGTGGCGGTGTACGGCCGGCGCCTGGCGGTGTACGGCCGGCGCCTGGCGGTGTACGGCCGGCGCCTGGCGGTGTACGGCTAGTGCCTGGCGGTGTACGGGCTGTACAGCTAGTGCCTGGCGATGTACGGGCTGTACAGCTAGTGTGTGGTGGTGTACGGGCTGTTGCTCCACCCACCTCCTCCCACCCGAGGGAAGTTCTTGTAGATATCCAGGTTCTGGGCCACTTGTTTCCACAGGCGCTTGAAGGTCCTGAAAAAGATGAATGGGTTGTTAAGAAAATACAGGGGTTATCACACATTATGTGAAACTGGTCTAAATTAAAAGGTGCAAACAGTTTCAGGTTAATATACATAAACGTATACAGACGGACACATACGGGACACTGCCGGTGAAGTTGATGCCAGCCAGATGTTCAGAGGAAGTGATGGTGTCTCCAAACACTGGTCCGTCGGCTGGCACAAACTGGATGATGTTGGGGGGTAACCCTGAATCCCGCAGGACATTGTATACGGCGTAGCTAGCTGACATGGCTGTGTCGCTAGGCTTCCACAGAACTACATTACCCTGACAACCACAGAGCCAGGGCAAACAAAGAAAGTCCAGTTCAATTCAGACTATAACCAACAAGACACACGAGGAACTTAATGTGAAGTAAATTACAACTATAAGGAAATGTTTGTATTGTTGTTAGTAGGGGGGGACTTACCATGAGAGCAGGTGTACCTGCTAGGTTTCCACCAATTGCAGTGAAGTTAAATGGGGCAACAGCAGCTACAAAACCCTATAGTTAAAGGGGAAATAAAAGTGTTGACATAAAAAGTCCTGGAATATAAGAGTTCCAGAAATCAATCCTAACATATCCCCAAGTATACAGGTTTTTGTCTGTGACTGACTATTATTAAATTGAACAGATAATGCTAGGACCAGTGAGTGCTCACCTCCAGCCCACGGTAGAGCATGGTGTTGGTGCTACCATCACTGTCCAGGGGCTGCTGGCTCTCCAGTTCAACAGCGTGCTTCGCATTGAAACGGAAGAAGTCTATTAGCTCTGCAGCCGCATCGATCTCTGCCTGCACTACTGTCTTGCCCTAGAAAAAAATATTAAATAGAAAGCAGAGGGGATGAATATCACTCAATTCAAACAGAGGAGATCCCCTTGATGATATTCAACAATACCACAAATATACAGTAAGACTATGAAAACCCCATGTAGGCGAAATAGTTCACTGTACCTGGCCTATCATGGTTTTGGCCAGAATCTCAGCTCTCTTAGGTCCACTGATGATGTCAGCAGCCTTAAAGAGGACCTGGGCTCGGTCCTGGATGGGTTTCAGGTCCCATTCTCTCCTCGCCGCCACAGAGGCTAAGATAGCTTTGTTGAGCAGGTCCTGTATCAATCATACCGAGGCAACACCATCCAGTCATGTCATGTAAATCTTGGAAAATGTCTGACACATAAAAACAGAATAATTGTACTCTTAGATTACCTTGTCAGCATAGCAAAACTTGGCCATTTTGTGTGAGTGGTTGAAGGGCTTTGAAAAGAAAATAATTACATTGATCAATCGGTTATAATTCCTTCAGGAAATAAAATGTAAAGAGAGTGTGGTACTGGTCTTTATCAAAAGGTAGAAATAACAGGCAGGCCTCCAGCACAAGTAGCATGTTGGTTTATGATAGCCAATGGATCTTATCAAAAACCGAAGATAACACACAGCTGATAACCCAACGGTATTACGGTCATTTACAGTTTAACTTGACAGGCCTTGAATGCTTCGGTTTGGCTTAGACAGTATGCTGTGTATCTGAGCAGCAGTGTGAGTGAAAAGAGAGCTTCAGTCTCCAGGCTCCCATATTTGCAGGCAGCATGGAGCAATAGTTTGCTCAGATTAGGGACATGCTGTTGACTCTACTCACTGATAGCTGGTATCTGATGTCTTTGGTCCACACATGTTCATCTCCAACCACACAGGGAATCTCCTCTGTCTTCCCCTTCAGGTCATCCAGGGCCTATCACACACACACAATTATTGTGTCTCACCTTTTAGATAGATGACCTTGTTGTAGGTCATGAAGGGCATATACTGAATGGTGCAGGTGGAGGTTACGTTTGCTTGAGAGTGTGTGCATGTATGATTGTGTGCATGGTGTGTACCTTCTGCAGCTCGGCCCTCTCTGGACTGCCCTCGTTGAATCCCAGGATGGGCTCATTCTTCACCTCAACAGCTGCACAGGGGAAGGTCCTGAAACTGCACACAGGCAGACACACATGCTAGGAGCAATGCACACCAAGTGAAGACAGACAGATATGCATGCAGTAGATATTTCCACATAGTATCAGATTTTTGGATGGAATGTGTCTCATCCTGAAAAATGTGTTCATCAATGTGTTACAGCCCTATACCTGAGGTAGCCTACTGGCCATTCATTCACTTCACCCTTTATACAGCTTTGTTTTAATATGTTGATGGATAGGACTGAATGCCATTCAGGTTCATTTTGAGGCAAGTCCAAATCCTCACATTGTATAAACCAGGCACGATGCTTTTGACCTGAATAAGGCTTTACTGGCCATTGTATATTGTGGTTGTGGTACAATGTTGAACTCAGTCTAATGAGTATACAGGTGGTCTCCATGCTGATTCTGTCCTGCCTCTTCACTGCTACATGTTGGCAAGCTGCTGTCTTGTGTCAGCTGGAATAAGTAATTTACTAGAGGTAATTTCACATCAGTTATTCTGGCCGAGACTCCCTATAGCATCAAGCAAACAATTGCAATAAGGCTTTTTTTTCTTATTATACTCCTATCTGTGAGTCAGGGTGAAGTGTCTTTTAAAAAGTTATTTGTGGAAAAGTTACAACACCGCCAAACTAAACAGTCAGTGAAGGTCAGAGTTTCAAACTGGGGAGACAGGGGCTGGTATTCAAATATTCAAAATTAAATCCCTCTGCCCTGACACACAGACGCACACATATGAACTCAATGAAATTATTAGCCTACTGCCTTCCCATATTTACACAGATGCTTCTCTGTCAATGGGTGATCTGGTGTTCCCTTCACGCACGCGCCTTGGAATGTTAACCGGAAGAAACAAAATCATGAAGAACTTATTTAAACTAATTTAGCTCGCGTTGAAAGGGTCTGGTGGTTGACAAGGAAAACATTTCTTAAATCATTACATAACACATTTAGCATTATTGCCTTTAATTGGCAGTTTATTTGTAATTGTCCTAATTGGCCAATTGTACAGTGTGGCAAAAAACGTTCTGGTTAAGCAACAATCATAAGTCAGAAATCGACTGTCAACTACCGAAATATTGCAAATTACATTAGGTTACGAAAAGTCAAAGCTAAGGTGAGTTTGTATCGTGTATGTTCATGTGAAATTACGTACCCCCTCCAAGAATGGCACAATGCCGATCTCACACGCAGCATGTTTCAATGGAAAATATGTAGAGAAAAAGGACAATCTAATAAAAACCCACTACTGCCAGCGACACAATGTATCAAGAACTAATAAGACACATGTAAACTGTCTGATATCTTGAGAATGTAGCCTACTGGTTACATGTATCGCGAGTTCAGAGGATTCAGGCCGTACCAATATCCAATAGGGAGCCCACCATCGTTAATACCATCATTGCGTCTAAATTGTCACAGTATGTGATAGTGTTGCATCAGAAGAATAAATTACATAATTTACTCTTAAGATTTAGACTGTGAAGCTGTTTTAAAATCCTACTTGTTCATCTTTCAAAGAAAGAAGTATTGTAAACACACCTATAATTTCCATAATGGAACTTACTGGAGGCAAGGAGGGGCGAGTCTGTGAATAGCCATTTAGCGCTAAGGAGAAGAAATCCCTAGCCAATCAGAGTAGCGCTGTTATGTCTGAATCGAGAAATTATATTTCTGACTGATCAAATGTGTAGTGTACATCGTTTCTCTTGGAAGTTTATGTCCTTCATCTTTTGCACAATTACGGATTTTCCCACCTAACCTAATTGTGGCAAAATGTAGGAACTGTCAGAGGATATGTAGTCTACTGTTCCTCCACCTGTTTAGCAAAAAAAAAAGAGATACAATTACATCACGTGATATCTACCATAACTTTAATTGGACTGATCATGTTAACGTCTAACTTTCAAAATCTTAGCTAGCAAGCTAGACATCATCATGAATCACTTTGACAATCTACTGGCAAATCCTTTTCAGTCCTTGTCATATGAAGAGAAATTATAGATACAACTTGGACATAAACATTACACAACAATTTGGAAATTTCAACAATGGGTGGTTTGGAAGGAATCAGTGGCTAACTGCAAGCGTTGCAAAGCAATCACTATTTTGCTTCCCCTGCTATTCGGTGGAGAGGGTGTGTGCTTTAAGTCAGGGTAAAAGGGTCTCTTTTACTAGTTTAAATGTATAAACATTCACAGGCAACACCATGGGCCAGAAAAGGTTGAATACATTCGCCATGCTATCAATCCAGCATAACTTCTGCTGTGTTCAAAACAACTGGGAAATCTCAAACTTCAGTGAGTTAAAGACAAGTGGGAACTTGGACTGGGAAAATACGTTTTGAACAGGCATCCAACTCGGGAACTCGGGCCTCTTTCTAGAGCTCCGACTTGAAGATCACTGCCATGTTTCAATCTTGTTATTTCCGGGTTTCATGTTGTTTTGAAAGCACCATAAATCCAGAGAATGCCAGACTTTGATGAAAAGGTTCATGACAAAATGTGCCCACAAGAAGGACCGCTGTGCCACCTTCCTGTTCAAGTGAACACAGCACAACGAGTCCAAAAATGTGTTATATGCTGCTGCATTAATTATGTAATATGCCAGGGAGGTATGTACAGTTGAAGTCGGAAGTTTATACATCTTAGCCAAATACATGAAAAAAAAATATTGAGTCAATACTTATTCAACCTCTGTTATGGCATACCTAAATATGTTCAGGAGTAAAAATGTGCTTAACTAGTCACATAACAGTTTAATTCAGACGTTTACATACACTTTAGCCAAATACATTTAAAAACTCAGTTTCACAATTATTGACATTTAATCCTAGTTAAAATTCCCTGTTTTAGGTCAGTTAGGGCCACCACTTTATTTTAAGAATGTGAAATGACAGAATAGAGAATGATTTATTTCAGCAGAATTGGACATACACTCAAAATGTATTTGATAGCATTGCTTACCTTGGGTCAAATGTCTCGGGTAGCCTTCCACAAGCTTCCGACAATAAGTTGGGTGAATATTTGGCCCATTCCTCCTTACAGAGCTGGTGTAACGGAGTCAGGTTTGTAGGCCTCCTTGCTCACACACACTTTTTCAGTTCTGCCCACAAGTTTTCTATGGGATTGAGGTCAGGGCTTTGTAATGGCCACTCCAATACCTTGACTGTTTTATTTAATCCATTTTGCCACAAGTTCGGAAGTATGCTTGGGGTCATTGTCCATTTGGAAGACCCATTTGCGACAAAGCTTTATTTTCTTGACTGATGTCTTGAGGTGTTGCTTCAATATATCCACATAATTTTCTTTCCTCATGATGCCATCTGTTTTGTGAAGTTCACCAGTCCCTCTTGCAGCAAAGCACCCTCACAACATGATGCTGCCACCCCCCGTGCTTCACGGTTGGGATGGTGTTCTTCATCTTGCAAGCATCCCCCTTTTTCTTCCAAACATAACGACGGTCATTATGGCCAAATAGTTCTGTTTTTGTTTCATCAGACCAGAGGACATTTCTCCAAAAAGTACAATCTTTGTCCCCATGTGCAGTTGCAAACCGTAGTCTGGCTTTTATTTGGCTGTTTTGGAGCAGTGGCTTCTTCCTTGCTGAGCGGCCTTTCAGCTTATGTCGATATAGGACTCGTTTTACAGTGGAAATAGATACTTTTGTACCTGTTTCCTCCAGCAACTTCACACGGTCCTTTGACGTTGTTCTGGGATTGATTTGCACTTTTCGCACAAGTACGTTCATCTCTAGGAGACAGAACGCGTCTCCTTCCTGAGCGGTATGATGGCTGCGTGGTCCCATGGTGTTTATAGTTGCGTGCTATTGTTTGTACAGATGAAAGTGGTACCTTCAGGCATTTGGAAATTGCTCCCAAGGATGAACCAGACATGTGGAGGTCTACAAAAAAATAATCTGAGGTCTTGGCTGATTTCTTTTGATTTTCCCATGATGTCAAGCAAAGGGGCACTGAGTTTGAAGGTAGGCCTTGAAATACATCCACAGGTACACCTCCAATTGACTCAAATGATGTCAATTAGCTTATCAGAATCTTCTAAATCCATGACATCATTTTCTGGAATTTTCCAAGCTGTTTAAAGGCACAGTCAACTAGTGTATGTAAACTTCTGACCCACTGGAATTGTGATACAGTTAATAAGTGAAATATTCTGTCAAACCAAATTTGTGGAGTGGTTGAGAAACGAGTGTTAATGACTCCAACCTAAGTGTATGTAAACTTCAACTGTATAATGTAGCTAAGAAAGCAATACTAAGTGTATGTTGTGTAGTAAGGTGTTAGTAGCCCATGTGCTTCACCCTAATAATTTGGTCCCTTTCCCCCTCATAACTTAGACTACTGTTCTGACTTGGTGGTGCACATGTAGCCTATACTAGCCTGTTTTAGAGAAATCATCATTGAATATTGTATAAGATTTCATTTTCTGCTTATATGCCCCCTTTATTTTTCCCACAGTTCTGACTTGGTATACAGGGAAAATACTGTAAAAACAGCCTGTTCAGAATTGTCGCTCTACATTTCAAAAGTGCTGAACAAACGTTTTAGTTTTAGCTCTCTCATTAATGTCTTAATCAAAATGACAGATTGCCTTTTATCCACTCATTCCCTTATGCCATAGTTTGTGAATATCAATTGTCAGTAGAAACCACATTTGTTGAATAAGCAGGTCAGCTATATCAGCTATGTTTTTTAAAAACTAAATGAGGCTGAATGAACTGTTTTGCTGCCAGACAAGGCTCCGCTGATTATCCAGATGTAGCAGTTTGAAGGATTCACTCCATGGTGCTGAAAAGAAAGCACTCCTGTTGGGACAGCTTTATGTAGGCCCTAACAGTTTGTGGGCACCATTTGTCACCATTATAGTGCAATTAATGTATTGTTTAGTGTTGTGTAGGGGCTTTGCTGGCATGCATCTAAAAAATGCATGCCAGCATGGGTGCATGATGTGGGTGTAATTACATGCAGATCAAACATTATAATATGTATAATTAAACATGATAGCCTACAAAGACTCAAGTTAAAGGCAATCCACAATTTTATTTCATTTTCCCCCCAACACCAATAACGAGTGTACTTTATTTTATTTTTTTTACAGTATATCCTAAATCTCCATGAATGCAAAGTTTTACTGATAGTTGACATAAAAAGAACATGTACTTTACAATGCACAGAGGTATGCATTGAAATAAAAAGATGCAGGGACAGAAATGTGAGTTAGAAACAGCAGGCTTGAAATAGCATCATCATAATGTGATGTGTCTAAAAATACACTGACATCAATGGTCATAGTAAAGACAGTACTTTCCTCAATGGCTACTTTGACTGGGGATTCTGACCTACTGCTATCTCTACAATACTCTATAGGCAAGCTCTGTATGTTATGGTGACAAAGCAATATAAAATACATATCAGCAATGGCTAATGTAACACTTTAGACCCTTGCACTACATTAATAAAACCCACTCATATAAAACACCCATGAAACATTTAAACCCAACCACTGCAGGGTCCCATATAGGCTCAATGAGCCAGACTTTCTAGATGATCATAGTCCTGTAAGGGTAGGCTACACACTAGTTCAATTAAATATTTACCATTTGTGTTTGCTTGCTGGACAAAGAACAATGTGTCAGGTACACATCAGATGTGTTCTAACTCACGGCGCAAGATTGTTTTTTGCACCAGTTCTGATAGTTAGGTTGGACTGTACTCAGAAGACTGCCCCTGAATATTGACCATACATTTAGCAAATAAAGGGAAAGGGGGATACCTAGTCAGTTGTACAACTGAAATCTGTCTTCCGCATTTAACCCAACCACTCTGAATCAGCGAGGTGCGGGGGGCTGCCTTAATCGACATGTCTACAATCTGTTCAATGGGAAATACCCTACATGACTAAAAGTATGTGGACACCTGCTCATCAAACATCTCATTCCAAAATCATGGGCATTAATATGGAGTTGGTCCCCCCTTTGCTGCTATAACAGCCTCCACTTCTGGGAAGGCTTTCCACTAGATGTTGGAACATTGATGCGGGGACTTGCTTCCATTCAGCCACAAGGGCATTAGTGTGGCCGGACACTGATGTTGGGCAATTAGGCCTGGCTCGTAGTCGGCGTTCCAGTGCATCCCAAAGATGTTCGATGGGATTGAGGTCAGGGCTCTGTGCAAGCCGGTCAAGTTCTTCCACACCAATCTCGACAAACCATTTCTGTAAGGTCCTCGCTTTGTGCACGGGGGCATTGTCATGCTGAAACAGGAAAGGGCCTTCCCCAAATTGTTGCCACAAAGTTGTAAGCACAGAATCGTCTAGAATGTCACTGTATGTTATAGTGTCAAGATTTCTCTTCACTGGAACTAAGGGGCCTATCCTGAACCATTAAAAACAACCCCAGACCATTATTCCTCCTCTACCAAACTTTACAGTTGGCACTATGCATTGGGGTAGGTAGCATTCTCCTGGCATCCGCAAAACTCAGATTTGTTGGTCGGACTGTCAGACAGTGAAGCGTGATTCATCACTCCAGAGAACACGTTTCCACTGCTCCAGAGTCCAATGGCGAAAGCTTTAAACCACTCTAGCCGACGCTTGGCATTGCGCATGGTGATCTTAGGCTTCCGTGCGGCTGCTCGGCTATGGAAACCCATTTCATGAAGCTCCCGACAAAACAGTCGTGCTGACATTGCTTCCAGAGGCAGTTTGGAACTCTGTGGTGAGTGTTGCAACCAAGGACGGACAACTTTTACACACAGTCCCGATCTGTGAGCTTGTGTGGCCTACCACTTCACGACTGAGCTGTTGTTGCTCCTAGACATTTCCACTTCACAATAACAGCACTTAAAGTTGACCGGTGCAGCTCTAGCAGGGCAGACATTTGAGGAACTGACTTGTTGGAAAGGTGCCACCCTATGACGGTGCCATGTTAAAATTCACTGAGCTCTTCAGTAAGGCCATTCTACTGCCAATGATTGTCTATGGAGATTGCATGGCTGTGTGCTCGATTTTATACACCTGTCAGCAACAGGTGTGCATGAAATAGCCGAATCCACTAACTGGAAGGGGTGTCCACATACTTTTGTGTATGTAGTGTATGTTATTTGATTTGTTCTCTTTGTAGAAATGACATCGTGAGACATCATGAGAAATAAGGGCCTAATGGTTACCAGTTACACTGTATGGTGCAGCAAAGGACAAACAAAAACATGGCTTACGTCATGCTGGTTTTAAATCTTATACAATGTATTTTGATGGTTAGCTGGGAATAAGGCCTCTCCCTAAATGTTATCTGTATGTGTCTGGATATTTTACTATGGTTGGGCCAGCCTTTTTGTGTCAGATGAAATAGTTAAGTGTCCTGACCATTTTGACCATCCATGATCATTAATACAACAACAGAGAATATTTCATTTCTGCCTCAACACTCACAATTCAATCTGTATAATGCAATTTCATGGACTATAGGCCCATTTAAAGCTACAGCAATTGATTCCGATCTCAAAATGTCTCTTGATTTAAGAAATCGAGAATTGCAACACTATTGTACTGCAACTATGATGTGCCTCTAGTTCAAATGTAAAACAACTCAGAGAAACAACCAAATGCAATAGCCCATAGAGACAATGCAATGACAAATGTAATTATTAAAACCTTCATCATACAAATAGCACTTTTGTTCTTGATTCTGCAAACTAACAACATTTCATAAACCAATTGAAAAATAACTTGCAGAAAACCTCTCCCAATCCTTGTGCGTTCATCAATTTTGTTAATTGATTAATTCAATGAAAATCATTAGACTGAATGTAATACAACAAAATGAATGACGTATAGCGCATTATGAACAGAAAGGCATCTAGGGTATACGATCACATGCCAACAGCCCTCTTATCACAGGAGGCTGCTGAGGGGAGAACGGCTCATGGAATGGCATCAAACACCTGTAAATCATGTGTTTGATGAATTTTACCATTCCACCTATTCCGCTCCAGTCATTAGAATGAGCCCGTTCTCCCCAATTAAGGTGCCACCAACCTCCTGTGTCTCTTATGTATGTACAAAGAATTCTAAGCCCAATCCAGGGCACATGACAACGGAATATGATAGGCTGGACAGAAAAACAGGGAGGGGAGTTTTTGTGAGACGCCATCTGAGGTTAGCCGCCCAGATTGGCAAAAATATAACCTAAATATGGCATTGTACAGTGTATAAGTTAGGAATTGTATTAGCAACCAATGTACATGGTGTTGCCAGTTTCCGTGATTGTTTTGTGTAATATAACTTCCATACCCTCTCTCTGAGAGGACAAACAGATGACCAATAACTCTCAACAGCCCTTTGGACTTACCAAAGAGTAGCCCAAGGGACAATCAAGAACTTAGTTCTACCAATCATAACATATACATTTTAGGGGAAATTACAAAATTGAGCTGAAGCTTAGTATGATAGTGATCAGAAAAAGGCAATACAAATCAAACAGCATATTTGCTGGTGCCTTGTTCCATATTATTTTCGCTAATCTTGTGTAGACATTAAATTAACATGGGTAGGGAGGGAAGGGGTGTGACTTTGACAAAGACAACTAGGGGTCACTGTTCCAACATTTCCCTTTTTTGAGACAATTCTGCGCCTTCCACTTCGAAGAACACACATGAGCACTCTGAATGACAACTAGAAAACACCTTCCCAGCTTAAAAAGGCTAATCATAAGGGAAAAGAAGGGTAGGGAATGTCATCCTGAAATAAGGCTAGCTAAATTGCATAGAGCTTGAACAACGCATTATGCAGCAAAGGGCTGTGCTCCGTTCCCCAGTAAACACTGGTAACCGTGGAGAGTCCAGTCAGGCTGTTTTGTTTGTATTGACTCTGGTGAGAACATTTCAATACCCAATTGTACATGTGCATGTACAGTGTACTGTATGTGAATGATCCATCTACATCCATGGGGCACATGCAAGTAAAAAATTGTGTGATTACTCTTGATTTGTGGTTATTAAAATAACTCAGGCATATATTCTCACTGGTGAATACTGTTGTGTATGTTGTTCCCTGTTGACCAAATGGACTGTCCACCTCAGGCCAACAGATTGACGATGGTGACAGTGCAACTGTTTCGAATATGCTAATAATGAGCCAGTACGACTGGTTTGATAAGGTTGACTGTTTTGCTGGATGTTCTTGTGGAGCTCTGATTAGGTTGAAGAAACCAGCAAGGCAGCACTGAGGAAGAGAGCACAGCTGACACTATATT
Source organism: Salvelinus fontinalis (assembly GCF_029448725.1). NCBI lineage: Eukaryota > Metazoa > Chordata > Actinopteri > Salmoniformes > Salmonidae > Salvelinus > Salvelinus fontinalis. The sequence continues at coordinate 43,865,825 of NC_074667.1, read as the reverse complement.
GTATGTGCCACCTCTGCCTAATAATATTTGTGAAGCAAAGGAACACCGTCCCCCTCCATCCCTATGAGAACAGAGACAATAAGCACCAGTTCTAGGCCTGGGAGAGTGGGACAGACCCTTAGGACCATCAGGACCCCCAGCCAAAAGTGCCAAACGGGCCAACCCCCAAGCAGGGTGGAGCTCTGTGAGCAGCTATACGTCAGTGAATGGAGGAGTGAGGGGCGGTGCCAGGCAGGACAGCCATCAGCTGATTGGCACCTCAGCCTCTCCGTCCTTGTCCAATAGTTCGTCCTGGATCTCGTCAGTATTCCCTGAGTCGCTGCTGGCCACCGAGCTGACAGAGGGAGAGTTCCTGCCCCCTTTGATCATCCTCCTGCACGTCTCCATCTGCACGTCCAGACCACGCTTCATGCTACACATCTCCATGTACTCATGCAGGTGTCTGTTCATGTCATTCTTCGCTGTGGCTAGCTCCATCTGAGTGAGGGAGAGAGAGATGATAGAGAGAGGAGATGAGGAGAAAGGAAGCCAGAGAAATAGAGAGAAGGGGAAAGAGTAAGGAGGACAGAAGAGAGAGGGTAGGGAGGAGAGAGAGAGAGACATCAGTGACATTGAGCTGGGACAGGTGCCAGCCCTGTCAGGGACTGAGTCACTCTAGCCAGATGAATGGTCACCGGAGTCACAACTCAAAACCAAACAGGAAGAGGGACAAAACAACCAACAAATCAAAACCAAACAGGAAGAGGGACAAAACAACCAACAAATCAAAACCAAACAGGAAGAGGGACAAAACAACCAACAAATCAAAACCAAACAGGAAGAGGGACAAAACAACCAACAAATCAAAACCAAACAGGAAGAGGGACAAAACAACCAACAAATCAAAACCAAACAGGAAGAGGGACAAAACAACCAACAAATCAAAACCAAACAGGAAGAGCGACAAAACAACCAACAAATCAAAACCAAACAGGAAGAGGGACAAAACAACCAACAAATCAAAACGCAGTCTTTGTCCTGTTACTTGACAGGTGTTCCTGTTAGATGCAATAGATCTCTAACAGGCAGATACATCTCAGGGGATTTCATTCTCCTCTATTTTTGTTACTGTACCTGTTTCTGTCACATTCTCGCTCTCATACACACACAGCCTGTTCACCTCAATCGCGCCAATGGTCTCCTGGTACTCCTGCTCTCTGGTCTTGAATAGTGATTCTGTCTCATCTATGAGGCTGCCCAGGCTTCCATCCTGAGAGACCTGGGAGGAAGCAAAGAGGATTAGCTAAAACACTCTCATTCACTGTTTGGATATTGCATTTCATTTCTCAACTGGAGCATAACAATGGGCAGAATTTGACCTCCAAGTCAAAATGAAAAAACTTTATTTTACTGCAAACATTTGTGTTTGCCGAATATGAATGGATGGGAAGTATGGGAGGTAACCGACGACTCAATGCCCTCCTGTACCCTTGACCATTAGTATATCAGTAGGTAGTGGTAATTTAACTGTTTTAGATTTTTCCTGTACATAAGTATCCTTGACATTTGCTGTGTGGTATCGAATCTGACTCACAGGCTCCTCTGTGTTGCTGTTGGCTGCGCTGGTGGCTGTGCAGTTTGATGCGGTGATGGCACTGGGTTGTATGTTATAGTTGGTGAAGTCCTCCCATAGCAACAGGGTCTCGTCATTCTCTTCCCACGTCAGGCTGTCACAGTCGTCATCAATGTCAAACGTCTCCCTCCTGGCAACACAATTATCATCTGAACTATGTCTGTGTGGCACAGAGACAGGAAGGAAAAGAAAGGGAAGAAAGGAGGAGAAACAACAGGCAACACATTTACAAGAGGTCCAAACACAGAGGAGAAAGAAAGATCCATAGAGAAGACATGCAGGAAAACAGACTACATACAGTGTTTGAGAAAGACTTGAGACAGTGACAGATGTTTTAGTGGAACATAAATTATACTTTTATTATTCACACTGATACTCAAAACTACATTTTAGGCAAACATTTACACAATGAAGACATTCTGTAATGTAATGTTCTCATCTAGCTTTTGGTGGCCCTACTGAGAACAATGAATGCCACACTCTGCATTAACACTAGATGGGAGTAAAGGACAACATTATATAAATACAATGCACCACTGGGGTGTGTTTGTCACAGGAGGTTGGTGGCACCTTAATTGGGGAGAAAGGGCTCATGGTAATGACTGGAGCAGAATCAGTCGAATGGTATCATATACGTCAAACACATGGCCTCCAGGTGTTTGATGCCATTCCATATGCTCCGTTCCGGCCATTACTATGAGCCGTTCTCCCCTCAGCAGCCTCGTGTGATGTGTGTGCGCACGTGTGGAGGGGGTCATAATGAAGCCAGCTCGTCTTTCTGGATAGCTGTAATGAGTGTGCATGTGAAGGCTGACTCACAGTTGGTTGAGCATTCGTTTCATTTCATCAGTGATGTTAAGAGGGACCTCCTCCTCCTCTGAGGTACTGGTGCTGGGGTCTGCATCCATCTCAGAGCTGTCCTCATCAGACACAGGCCTGCATTCCTTCTTCCTGCAGCACCCCATGGCACCCTGGAACACACACACCCCCGACCAGGTTACTCACTCAGTGCATCAATGCAGGACAGAATTTTGGGCAATATGTCTATTCTGATATTAATAATTTAGGCAGTACCATGCACCACCTAAAAAGCCTCTGGTCATATTTTAGATTTGGCCAGCAATGTCGGCGCAATGGAATGTCAAAGCTTCAGTTCACCACTGAGCAGCGACTGTTTGTGTATGGGCATGGTGGAAGGATCAATGAGCATTGTGTTTGTGGCTGTGTGTGTCTGCCTATGTAGAAGAGAGTTACACTGTTAGCTATTGCAGACTGAGGCCTAACATACAGATAGATACACACCCTCTCTGGGAGCGACCTGGCTGGGCTGACATTGAACATCTTGGACATGTCCTCTGAGTTGCGCTGCTGAGCCACGTCACACAGTTTGGCGGTGATGTCGATGCGCCGGCAGATGTCCATGTCCACTCGCATGGCTTTCTCTTGGATCTTAGAGTCCAGGTCAGACATTTGCTGGAGAGGAAGGAGATGTGTCTGTTGTTGGCTGTGAAGCATTGAATCATCCACTCAAAACCTCCACTTACTGTACTCAACAAATGTCTAAAGGCATTTCAAAGCCATGAGACTGATATGATTAACATAAGTCACATGCTGAGTTCATATCTGTGACTGACCATTTGCAGCAGTATTAAAGTCAATTGAATACACTGTGGTTAGATTGCAGACCCAGCAGAAACCCACATCCAGTCAGTCTGGGTCAATAACACATCATGCAACATCTCTGTGAAGGTCCAAAGGAAACATCCTACACTCCAAGGTGAATTTGATCACTGCTACATCTCATGCTTCTTTTTGTCACTCAATAACTTGCAATTACTCTAATATGCTAGTTATGACCAAACAATTCTATACGTCACCGTCTACAACACTCACAGTAGTGTAGTAAGGGAAAAGCTAGTATTTTGATTCTAGGGTGAAGGGAAGTGGGAAGGCAGGAATAGAGGAATCTCTTACTTTCATATCCAGATCCCTCCTGACATATTGGGAACTCAGACGTCGACCGCCCTTAATAGTGAGCAATGACAAAGTACACCTATTCAAAGGACACGTCCCAAATCACAGTGTTTATTCACTACCCTGGAGGTCTATCGGGTCACACTGTGTGTTGCCTCATATGTACTGCATATATCCTTCTCTGACTACAGATATGTGTCATGAGGAGGCAGCTGCTATTACCCATAATGCCACTAACTGACATGGCCAGTTAAACACAGAAGTAAATAAGAGAGGGAGCCAAGCTAAAATGGTTTCAATGGAAATCCAAACGACTCCTTGCTAATTTTGTTTATTCATTCCTGACCAAACAAAAGCTAAGGCTTGGCCAGCTGCAATATATTACAGCCGTTACACTAGAGGCAAGCTCCATGGGAAAAATAAGGTGCTGTGCAGATATAGTGTAAGGTCCTGCTGATCTACTGTGTGTTTATGAACACTTGTTATCGGAGCATTCAATGAATACCTGTCTGAAAGGCCCTCTTGCAATTGCAGCAGAATATGTTTCCACTGCTGGGTAAAAATACAAAAAAGGAGGGGGGTGTGAATCTGCTACCTGTCCTGGAGCCCAGTCTCAGAGTGTTCAGTGTGATGAAAGAAGTCCTAAAGACCTCTACAGTATGACTGACAACATCTATCATCACCTATAAAGAACAATACTACTGTCAATACAACCAATGCTGTTGTATTGTTGAGAATATAATTGGCATCATTTGAACAGGAATATGACTGGGGTATCTGTCAGTCTGTGACAGTGCTGCAGTGGAGTGTATGTTATACTTACATCGCTCATGAGACTCTTAAAGACCACCAGCTCAGCCTTCAGCCTGTCCACCTTCTCATTCAGTTCATCCTGGATCTCCTCTGCCTCCTGAGCACTCTGAACACACCACACACACACATACAGTTGAAGTCAAAAGTTTACATACACCTTAGCCAAATACATTTAAACTCAGTTTCACAATTACTGACATTTAATCCAAGTAAAAATTCCCTGTCTTAGGTCAGTTAGGATCACCACTTTATTTTAAGAATGTAAAATGTCAGAATAATAGGAGAGAGAATGCTTTATTTCAGCTTTTATTTCTATCATCACATTCCCAGTGGGTCAGAAGTTTACATACAGTCAATTATTATTTGGTAACATTGCCTTTACATTGTTTAACTTGGGTAAAATGTTTCGAGTAGCTTTCCACAAGCTTCTCACAATAAGTTGGGTAAATTTTGGCCCATTCCTCCTAACAAAGCTGGCGTAACTGAGTCAGGTTTGTACGCCTCCTTACTCGCACAGGCTTTTTCAGTTCTGCCCACAAATTTTCTATAGGATTGAGGTCAGGGCTTGGTGATGGCCACTCCAATACCTTGACTTTGTTGTCCTTAAGCCATTTTGCCACAACTTTGGAAGTATGCTTGGGGTCATTGTCCATTTGGAAGACCCATTTGCGACCAAGCTTGAACTTCCTGACTGATGTCTTGAGATGTTGCTTCAATATATCCACACTTTTCATTCCTCATGACGCCATCTATTTTGTGAAGTGCACCAGTCCCTCTTGCAGCAAAGCACCCCCACAACATGATGGTGCCACCCCCATGCTTCACGATTGGGATCGTGTTCTTCTGCTTGCAAGCCTCCCCCTTTTTCCTCCAAACATAACGATGGTCACTATGGCCAAACAGTTCCATTTTTGTTTCATCAGACCAGAGGACACTTTGCCAAAAAGTACGATCTTTGTCCCCATGTGCAGTTGCAAACCGTAGTCTGACTTTTATATGGCAGTTTTGGAGCAGTGGCCTCTTCCTTGCTGAGTGGCCTTTAAGCTTATGTTGATATAGGACTCGTACCTGTTTCCTCCAGCATCTTCACAAGCTCCTTTGCTGTTGTTCTGGGATTGATTTGCACTTTTCACACCAAAGTACGTTCATCTCTAGGAGACAGAACGTGTCTCCTTCCTGAGCGGTATGCCGGCTGCGTGGTCCCATGGTGTTCATACGTGCATACTATTGTTTGTACAGATGAATGTGGTACCTTCAGGCATTTGGAAATTGCTCCCAAGGATGAACCAGACTTGTGGTCTGCAATTTTTTTTCTGAGGTCTTGGCTGATTTCTTTTGATTTCCCCATGATGTCAAGCAAAGAGGCACTGAGTTTGAAGGTAGGCCTTGAAATACATCCACAGGTACACCTCCAATTGACTCAAATGATGTAAATTAGCGTATCAGTAGCTTCTAAAGCTATGACATTTTCTGGAATATTCCAAGCTGTTTAAAAGGCACAGTCAACTTAGTGTATGTAAACTTCTGACCCACTGGAATTGTGATACAGTGAATTATCAGTGAAATAATCTGTCTGTAAACAATTGTTGGAAAAATGACTTGTGTCATGCACAACGTAGATGTCCTAACCGACTTGCCAAAACTATAGTTTGTTTACAAGAAATGTATGGAGTGGTTGAAAAACAAGTTAATGACTCCAACCTAACTGTATGTAAACTTCCGACTTCAACTGTATTTACACAATTCAAACACATGCCCCAAGCCCATACAATCAAACACATGCAGCAAAAACTAACACACATTCTTATTTACCATATTCGAGACAGCATGATATTGAATATGGCCCCAATCTATATTTTTAAATTATTCAGTGGAATAACTGCAAGTGATAAAGATGGATTAAGGATATTACAGTAGATGCCGAGGGGGACTACATACAGAGTTAATCACACTACATAATCAACTGATATCCTTTATCAAATGACTATCAGAGAGCAGATTTCCTGTTTCACTTCCATGCTAAACAACATCTGCCTGTGTGAGCTCAGAGAGGTAAGAGCCCCCCAGGGAATGATTTTCACTTCTGCTGAGCCATAATCCAACACAAACACAGATGCTGCCGTTGATCGATGTGTCCTCAATGGTTGTGCAGAAAGATGGGGTTGCTACTATACTAGCACCTGCAGAGGTGTTTGATGTGGCATAGGGAGCATAGTGCCTTGCCTTGGGCCATGATACTATAAACTCAAATTGTATTAGTCACATGCACCGAATACAACACCTTACAGTGAAATGCATACTTACGAGCCCCGAACCAACAATGCAGTTGATAAAAATATATGAGTAAGAATAAGAAATAAAAGTAACAAGTAAATAAAGAGCAGCAGTAAAATAACAATAGTGAGACTATACACAGGGGGGTACCGGTACAGAGTCAATGTGAGGGGGCACCGGTTAGTTGAGGTAATATATACATGTAGGTAGAGTTATTAAAGTGCCTATGCATAGATGATAACAGAGTAGCAGCGGTGTAAAAGGGGGGTAGCAGAGGGAACAGTCTATGACTAGGGTGGCTGGAATCTTTGACAATTCTTAGGGCCTTCCTTTGACACCACCTGGTGCAGAGGTCCTGGATGGCAGGAAGCTTGGCCACAGTGATGTACTGGGCCATTCGCACTACCCTCTGTAGTGTCTTGCGGTTGGAGGCCGAGGAGTTGCCATACCAGGCAGTGATGCAACCAGTCATGATGCTCTCGATGGTGCAGCTGTAAAACCTTTTGAGGATCTGAGGACCCATGCCACATCTTTACAGTCTCCTGAGGGGGAATAGGTTTTGTCGTACCCTCTTCATGACATTCTTGGTGTGCTTGGACTATGTTAGTTTGTTGGTAATGTGGACGCCAAGGAACTTTAAGCTCTCAACCTGCTCCACTACAGCCCTGTCGATGAGAATGGGGGCATGCTCGGTACTCTTTTTCCTGTAGTCCACAATCATCTCCTTTGTCTTGATCACATTGAGGGAGAGGTGGTTGTCCTGGCACCCCATGGCTACAGGTCTCTGACCTCCTCCGTATAGGCTGTCTCGTTGTTGATCAGGCCTACCACTGTTGTGTCATCGGCAAACTTAATGATGGTGTTGGAGTCGTGCTTGGCCATGCAGTCATGGGTGAACAGGGAGTACAGGAGGGGACAGAGCACGCAACCCTGAGGGGCCCCTGTGTTGAGGATCAGCATGGCGGATGTGTTGTTACCTACCCTTACCACCTGGGATCGGCCCGTCAGGAAGTCCAGGATCCAGTTGCAGAGGGAGGTGTTTAGTCCCAGGGTCATTAGCTTATTGATGAGCTTTGAGGGCACTACGGTATGGAACGCTGAGCTGTACTCAATGAATAACATTCTCACATAGGTGTTCCTTTTGTCCAGGTGGGAAAGGGCAGTGTGGAGTGCAATAGAGATTGCATCATCTGTGGACCTGTTAGAGTGGTATGCAAACTGGAGTGGGTCTAGAGTTTCTGGGATAATGGTGTTGATGTGAGCCATGACCAGCCTTTCAAAGTACTTAATGGCTACATACGTGAGTGCTACGGGTCGGTAGTCATTTAGGCAAGTTACCTTAGTTTTCTTGGGCACAGGCACTATGGTGGTCTGCTTAAAACATGTTGGTATTACAGACTCGGACTTGGAGAGGTTGAATATCAGTGAAGACACTTGCCAGTTGGTTAACGCATGCTCGCAGTACACGTCTTGGAAATCCGTCTGGCCCTGCTGCCTTGTAAATGTTGACCTGTTTAAAGGTCTTACTCACATCGGCTGTGGAGAGCGTGATCACACAGTCTTCCGGAACAGCTGGTGCTTTCATGCATGTTTCAGTGTTATTTGCCTCGAAGCGAGCATAGAAGTGATTTAGCTCGTCTGGTAGGCTTGTGTCACTGGGCCACTCTCGGCTGTGTTTCCCTTTGTAGTCTAATGGTTTGCAAGCCCTGCCACATCCGACGAGCGTCAGAGCCAGTGTAGTACAATTCGATCTTAGTCCTGTATTAATGCTTTACTGTTTTATGGTTCGTCGGAGGCCATAGCGGGATTTCTTATAAGCTTCCGGGTTAGAGTCCCGCTCCTTGAAAGCGGCAGTTCTAGCCTTTAGCTCAGTGCAGATGGTGCCTGTAATCCATGGCTTCTGGTTGGGGTATGTACGTATGGTCACTGTGAAGACGACGTCATCGGTACACTTATTGATGAAGCCAATGACTGATGTGGTGTACTCCTCAATGCCATCGGATGAATCCCGGAACATATTCCAGTCTGAGCTAGCAAAACAGTCCTGTACCTCAGCATCTGCTTCATCTGACCACTTTTTTTATTGATCTAGTCACTGGTGCTTCCTGCTTTAATTTTTGCTTGTAAGCAGGAATCAGGAGGATAGAATTATGGTCAGATTTGCCAAATGTAGGGCAAGGGAGAGCTTTGTATGCGTCTCTGTTTGTGGAGTATAGGTGGTCCATAGTTTTTTTCCCCCTCTGGTTGCACATTTAACATGCTGATAGAAATTTGGAAGACGGATTTAAGTTTCACTGCATTAAAGTCCCCGGCTACTAGGACCTTGTCATGAGATTATCTACCTCAGGTGAGCAAAACCTTGAGCCTTCCTTAGATATCGTGCACCAGCTGTTATTTACAAAAATACATAGTCGCCGCCCCTTGTTTTACCAGACGCCGTTGTTCTGTCCTGCCGATACAGCGTATAATCAGCCAGCTGTATATTGATAATGTCGTTGTTCAGCCACGACTCTGTGAAGCATAAGATATTATAGTTTTGAATGTCCCGTTGGTAGTTTAATCTTCTGCGTAGGTCATTGATTTTATTCTACAAAGATTGCACGTTTGCTAACAGAATGGAAGGAAGTGGGGGTTTATTCGATCGCCTACGAATTCTCAGAAGGCAGCCCGCCCTCTGGCCCCTTTTTCTCTGACTTCTCTTCACGCAAATGACGGGGAACTGGGCCTGTTCACGGGAAAGCAGTATATCATTCACGTCGGGCTCGTCGGACTCGTTAAAGGGAAAAAAAGGATTCTGCCAGTCCGTTGTGAGTAATCGCTATTCTGATGCCCAGAAGTCATTTTCGGCCATAAGAGACGGTAGCAGCAACATTAAGTACAAAACAAGTAAAAAAAGATGTTACAAACAAAGAAACAAACAAAAAATACCCACAATTGGTTAGGAATACGTAAAACGTCAGCCTTGTTCTCCGGCGCCATGTTATCACCTGATGTGACGATGGGGACTAATGTGTTTTATCTACAGAGACACAGGGAATAGTGGTGAGACACTGACATTCAGGTCTGCTATGTGAGCCATCTAGGCTGTTTGTAAGTTTTATTTTCTGACATCTCTCTAGCTAGCTAACCGTCTCTGGCCCAATTCAGTTGACAGACACCTGCTCAAGGACATTATGGGTAAAAAGACCATAAGGAAGGATGGGGACAGGTAAGTAATTCAGCAGGAAATATATATTTTCAAGCACCTATAGGCTTCATGTCTGTCTCTATGTCTTCTTTATGACAATGACCACTTGAGAGCCACTATACAGTAGCTAGGAATAAAGTAGAATTGGATGTTGAGATTAGAGTGAATTGATGTAATAGTGAAGGTGAATTGACCTAATGGTAAGTTGATGTAATGGTGGTGAATTGTTGTAATGGTGAAGGTAAATTGATGTAATGGTGAAAGTGAATTGATGGTTAATGTCTACTAACCTCCTGCATGGATTCCACCATGGACTCCATATGCTCTCGTCTGTTCAGCTCCTCTTCCCATCTAGAATACGGAACACACGGATGGTCAGTTACCTGCATTTACATGGCTATGCTTATACATGAGTATTGTAATATACACTGCTCAAAAAAATAAAGGGAACACTTAAACAACACAATGTAACTCCAAGTCAATCACACTTCTGTGAAATCAAACTGTCCACTTAGGAAGCAACACTGATTGGCAAAAAATTTCACATGCTGTTGTGCAAATGGAATAGACAAAAGGTGGAAATTAGGCAATTAGCAAGACACCCCCAATAAAGGAGTGATTCTGCAGGTGGTGACCACAGACCACTTCTCAGTTCCTATGCTTCCTGGCTGATGTTTTGGTCACTTTTGAATGCTGGCGGTGCTCTCACTCTAGTGGTAGCATGAGACGGAGTCTACAACCCACACAAGTGGCTCAGGTAGTGCAGCTCATCCAGGATGGCACATCAATGCGAGCTGTGGCAAGAAGGTTTGCTGTGTCTGTCAGCGTAGTTTCCAGAGCATGGAGGCGCTACCAGGAGACAGGCCAGTACATCAGGAGACGTGGAGGAGGCCGTAGGAGAGCAACAACCCAGCAGCAGGATCGCTACCTCCGCCTTTGTGCAAGGAGGAGCACTGCCAGAGCCCTGCAAAATGACCTCCAGCAGGCCACAAATGTGCATGTGTCTGCTCAAACGGTCAGAAACAGACTCCATGAGGGTGGTATGAGGGCCCGACGTCCACAGGTGGGGGTTGTGCTTACAGCCAAACACCGTGCAGGACGTTTGGCATTTGCCAGAGAACACCAAGATTGGCAAATTTGCCACTGGCGCCCTGTGCGCTTCACAGATGAAAGCAGGTTCACACTGAGCACATGTGACAGACGTGACAGAGTCTGGAGATGCCGTGGAGAACGTTCTGCTGCCTGCAACATCCTCCAGCATGACCAATTTGGCGGTGGGTCAGTCATGGTGTGGGGTGGCATTTCTTTGGGGCCGCACAGCCCTCCATGTGCTCGCCAGAGGTAGCCTGACTGCCATTAGGTACCGAGATGAGATCCTCAGACCCCTTGTGAGACCATATGCTGGTGCGGTTGGCCCTGGGTTCCTCCTAATGCAAGACAATGCTAGACCTCATGTGGCTGGAGTGTTAGCAGTTCCTGCAAGAGGAATGCATTGATGCTATGGACTGGCCCTCCCGTTCCCCAGACCTGAATCCAGTTGAGCACATCTGGGACATCATGTCTCGCTCCATCCACCAATGCCACGTTGCACCACAGACTGTCCAGGAGTTGGCGGATGCTTTAGTCCAGGTCTGGGAGGAAATCCCTCAGGAGACCATCCGCCACCTCATCAGGAGCATGCCCAGGCGTTGTAGGGAAGTCATACAGGCACGTGGAGGCCACACACACTACTGAGCCTCATTTTGACTTGTTTTAAGGACATTACATCAAAGTTGGATCAGCCTGTCGTGTGGTTTTCCACTTTAATTTTGAGTGTGACTCCAAATCCAGACCTCCATGGGTTGATAAATTTGATTTCCATTGATAATTTTTGTGTGATTTTGTTGTCAGCACATTCAACTATGTAAAGAAAAAAGTATTTAATAAGAATATTTCATTCATTCAGATCTAGGATGTGTTATTTTAGTGTTCCTTTTATTGTTTTGAGCAGTGTATATACACCTTATACACCTTTGAGGTATATTTTAGTTATACTAGTGTGAAGAGAGTCACAGATAGTAAAGACATACACTATATATACAAAAGTATGTGGACACCCCTTTAAATTAATGGATTCAGCCATTTCCGCCACACCCGTTGCCGATAGGTGTATTAAATCCAGCACACAGCCATGCAATCTCCATAGACAAACATTGGCAGTAGAGCTCAGTGACCTTCAACATGGTACCATCATAAGATACCACCTTTCCAACAAGTCAGTTTGTCAAATTTCTGCCCTGCTAGACCTGCCCCGGTCAACTGTACGTGGAAACGTCTAGGAGCAACAACGGCTCAGCCGCAAAGTGGTAGGCTACACAAGCTCACAGAACGGGACTGTCAGTCCTCGGCTGCAACACTCACTACCGAGTTCTAAACTGCCTCTGGAAGCAACATCATCAGTACAACATCAGTACAATAACTGCCGCACACAAGCCTAAGATCACCATGCGCAATGCCAAGGGATGGCTGGAGTGGTGTAGAGCTCGCCACCATTGGACTCTGGAGGAGTGGAAACACGTTCTCTGCAGTGATGAATCACACTTCACCATCTGGAAGTCCGGTGGATGAATCTGGGTTTCGCGGATGCCAGGAGAATGCTACCTACCAGAATGCATAGTGCCAACTGTAAAGTTTGGTGGAGGAGGAATAATGGTCTGGGGCTGTTTTTAATCGTTTGGGATAGGTGAAGGGAAGGGAAGGGAAATCTTGAAGGGAAATCTTAATGGTATAGCATCAAATGACATTCTTGACGATTCTGTGCTTCCAATTTTGTAGAAGGTCCTTTCCTGTTTCAGCAAGACATTAAATAGTTTGTTGAGATCAGTGTGGAAGAACTTGACTGGCCTGCACAGAGCCCTGACCTCAAGCCCACCGAACACCTTTGGGTTGAATTAGAACGCTGACTGCGAGCCAGGCCTAATCGCCGAACATCAGTGCCCGACCTCACTAATGCTCATGGCTGAATGGAAGCAAGTCCCTGCAGCAATGGTCTAACATCTAGTGGAAAACCTTCCCAGACGTGTGGAGGCTGTTATAGCAGCAAAAGGGGGGACCAACTCCATATTAATGCCCAGGATTTTAGAATGAAATGTTCGATGAGCAGGTGTCCACATACTTTTGGTCATGCAGTTTATTTGTTCCACGTCTCTCTCACTCACTCAAATGCGAGTGGCTGAAGCTCATTGACTAGAACTGTAGGGAAAATAGCGCAGCACAACTTCAAGAAAATGGTCGCTTTTTATACTAGAGATTGAGGCTAATTGAGGTTAAATCAATAATTCTGCCCATAGATTATGCATATGCAATGCATTTGGAAAGTATTCAGACGCCTTGACTTTTTCCACATTTTGTTACATTACAGCCTTTTTGTAAAATAGATTAAAGTTGTTTTTTCCCTTCATCAATCCACACACAATGCCCCAAAATGACAAAGCAAAAACATGTTTTTAGAAATGTATAAAATATATAAAACTGAAGAATCACATTTACATAAGTATTCAGACCCTTTACTCAGTACTTTGTTGAAGCACCTTTGGCAGCAATTACAGCCTCAAGTCTTCTTGGGTATGATTATACAAGCTTGGCACACCTATATTTGGGGAGTTTCTTCCATTCTTCTCTGCAGATCCTCTAAAGCTCTGTCAGGTTGGATGGGGAGCATCGCTGCACAGCTATTTCAGGTCTCTTCAGAGATGTTTGATCGGGTTCAAGTTCAGGCTCTGGCTGGGCCACTCAAGGATATTCAGAGACTTGTCCCGAAGCCACTCCTGTGTTGTCTTAGCTGTGTGCTTAGGGTCAATGTCCTGTTGGAAGGTGAACCTCGCCCTCCAGTCTGATGTCCTGGGGACTCTGGAGCAGGTTTTCATCAAGGATCTCTCTGTACTTTGCTCTGTTCATCATTCCCTCGATCCTGACTAGTCTTCCAGTCCTTGTCACTGAAAAACATCCCCTCCAGACATGACACTTGGCATTCAGGCCAAGAGAATCTTATGTCTCATGGTCTGAGAGTCCTTTAGGTGCCATCTGGCAAACTCAAAGTGGGGTGTCATGTGCATTTTACTGAGTGGCTTCTGTCTGTCCACTACCATAAAGGCCTGATTGGTGGAGTGCTGCAGAGATGGTTGTCCTTCTGGAAGGTTCTCCCATCTCCACAGAAGAACTCTGGAGCTCTGTAAGAGCGACCATCGGGTTCTTGGTCATCTCCCTGACCAAGGCCCTTCTCCCCCGATTACTCAGTTTGGCCAGGCAGCCAGCTCTAGGAAGAGTCTTGGTGGTTCCAAACTTCTTCCATTTAAGAATGATGGAGGCCACTGTATTCTTGGGGAACTTCAATGCTGCAAACATTTTTTGTTACCCTTCCCAAGATCTGTGCCTCGACACAATCCTGTCTTGGAGCTCAACGGACAATTCCTTCAACCTCATGGCTTGGTTTTTGCTCTGACATGCACTGTCAACTATGGGACCTTATATAGACAGGTGTGTGACTTTCCAAATGTATTTATTTAACTAGGCAATTCAGTTAAGAATAAATTCCTATTTACAATGACGGCCTACCCCGGCCAAACCCAAATCCGGATGACGCTGGGCCAATTGTGCGCAGCCCTATGGGACTCCCAATCTAGGCCGGGTGTGATACAGCCTGGAATCGAACCAGGGTCTGTACTGACTCCTCTTGCACTGAGATGCAATGCCTTAGACCGCTGTGCCACTCTGGAAATCATATCCAATCAATCGAATTTACCACAGGTGGACTCCAATCAAGTTGTAGAAACATCTCAAGGATGATCAATGTTAACGGGATGCACCGGAGCTCAATTTCCAGTCTCATAGCAAAGGGTCTGAATACTTATGTAAATAAAGTATTATGTTTTTTTATTTGTACTAAATTTTCAAAAAAATCTAAACACCTGTTTTCGCTTTGTCATTATGGGGTATTGTGTATAGATTGATTGATGAATGGAAAAGTAATTTAATCCGTTTTAAAATAAGGCTGTAATGTAACAAAATGTGGGAAAAGTGAAGGGGTCTGAATACACTGTATTAACTACACAGACACGTCCAGCCCAAAGCGGGAGGTTTAAAAAAATACTTTCTTAGTCGACAAAGTACCCGGCACGTCTTTAAAAAGGCATCTACCAGAGCCTCATCATTACATGGAATTCAGTGGCCAACATAAACAGAATAAACATTCCTTCCATCCACATCACACAAGGGAAAGAACTAAGCACATGCTGCAGCTTGGGCAAGAACCTGGAAATTAATGTCAACGTATGTGACCTCTAAAGAGATTAATATCATTGGAATAAGTAATTAAAAATATTTAACAGCCAGAAAAGGAATGTTGTTACTCAAGAAAACCTTCAGAGTTATTATTTATATAAACCAGGGATGGGCCACTTTGATGGGGGTGGGGGCCACAACAAATCTGAACTAGGGGCCGCAGTGGCTCGCGGGTCCACACATGCAGTTAAAGACAAGGGCTGGCTCTTGGGGGCCCCCAAGTTAAATTTTGTTGCAGTTGTACAGCTAATTTCCTGCAATTCTACACATTTTGCCAGATAGCTTGACTTGCTAGAAAGTTATAGAAACAAGTTGAGGAAAAAGTAACTAAATGAAACATGTTTTATTATCAACTGAAACATGTTTCCCCCGTCTTGAATGAAAAGCTCACATTTTGCAATCTCCCAAAATAAATGTGATTTCTGACGAGAGACTAGGCTCTCCTCCATCTTGTCTTGTGAAACTATCCTATGCTCTCCATCCAGTAGCGGAACGTGATTGCATGAAGTTGACGTCCGGCGTAATGAAATACGTCACGATTTAAAATGGGGCATAACAGGTTGAAATTGCCTATGAACGTGCATTTGACACTTGTGCTGCCTTAATGGCAGCCGAAAATAGAGACTCCAATGTGACTCTAAACCACTTTATGGGCTATCTAACCAATGGGGGTGGGGGATGTGAACAAAACACCACAGAAATGCTGGCACATTTTTTTTCGGGCCATGCCCTCAACATAGCAACAGGACCAGAGACAAAAATACTCAAGTAACAATCATTCCACCACGGAGTTGAAGACACCTTTCAGATCTCATCTTTTGCTCTAAAAGCAATTTCTCGAATTCACCATTGAATGTAGCATAAACAAAATATGTCACTAGAGCGTAGGCCTACTTCTATCTAACAAACCTAGATTTGTTGCTTTTCAGGAGCCACTGAATGTTGTCGACACGGTCTAATTAGCTTGAGAGAAGTATCCCTGGCTGGGCGGTCTCCAGCTCACCCTGTGATTGAAGTGTTGTTCTTAAAATGCTGGCACTGCTACTTTACTGTGTTCAAACACCCTGCCTGCCGCGGTAGGACTCCAAAGGTCATTGGAGTTCACAACTGCATCACATCCTCCCGCGGCAGACAGAGGAAAACAGTCTGTCACAGCATCTGCATGTGCTCTGCGTCACTTACAATTTAGGTACAGTAGTGTGCCACTTCCCGGATGGGCACTGTGTCATTTCCTTCACACTGTGTGGGAAACTGGAGTATCCAACATAAATCTGTGTTCCATTCAGATTCATTCCATCTCTGCCAAGCAACAGAAGAAATGGTCCTGTGGCAGAGTTGCTCCATCACTTCCAGGTTATGGAAAGATTCTCTGAATCACAGTAGTCATTTGATCTGTACTGAGTGGAAACTAAGGCATCCAAATAAACATTCTACCATAACAGACACTACAACATGGGAGAGGTATTCTGTCTTCTGCCATAACCCCGCTCCAAAAGGACTGTTGGATGAGTTTTGCCTTTAGCTGGAGTCTGTGAAATGACCTGGAGTCTCCTTACAAGGACAAAGACAGCAGGAGACTATTAGCCTGACTGTGTCATCCCATAGACATCTGTCTGTGTAAGACCAGATGCCTGTTCTCCAGTCAGGCTGCTGTAACACAACCAGAGTACAGTCTGGACTCATACGTTGATATCCACAGACATGATTTATGAATATGTATTCCTACTCACATCTGATGTATAACAATGTAAAGGCTACAAACTATTTCATTTGAATAACCAATCAGAAAAGAATCCCCCCAAAAATGTCTGACACTGTAGAATGGTTGTAAACAAGCCTAAAATAATGCAGCTCAGGGCAGACCGAGCATGAGATTCTCGTATAATTTCTCTCTGCAGAACAATAGAATTCCAGCAAGACAAGACCTGCCAACGTACACTCCCTCCCAGTGTGGTGTGCCTAGGCAGCTTCATTTGCACGCGAGCTGTCTAAACCTTTATTCATCACTCTGCCTGAGGACACATGGAATCATAACCATTACCCAGCAAGCACGGTTTCTCCATCTGATGATATATTCTTGTTTTTAGTGGGGGGTTTTATTATTTAAAAATTACATTTTTAGGGTGCATAGAAGTTGTCGTTAAGTCTAGACATTTTCAATTTTCAGGTATTGGAGTAACAAAGTTACATGGTCAGATCTATGATGGCCGCTCTGCATTGATGAAAGAAAAATGCCCAAGGAATAAGGTGCTCTTTGCTAACTCATTCATGCCCCAAGTAACGTCTTTATAAGGCCAGATCCAAGTTACTGGTAATCTTTTTTCCAGTAAAGCTCTGACCTCTCATCATCACTGAGAACAGTACACAGGCACTCTGGAATTCAGAGGGACAGACCATTCATGTGTCTGTTCTCAGTGAATCACCTCTAAGCCCTGTAAACCACAATTATGTGGTTAACCATTCACTCTTAGAAATAAGTCTTCCACATCGACAAGGACTCTATTTTCATGTGCATACAGTTCTGGGATTACAGTGCATTCCATGTGTCTCTATCATGAATGTCATGTAAAACATAGTACATTTTTTTTGCTGATGCAGGGACATTGGCTGGCTGTCCTTTCCCCTGGATTCTCAAAGGACATGGTGTTGGAATGGTTGGAGGACAATGGTAGAAACTACAGAATCAATTACAATATCAAAAACACTAAATTATTTTTCTATATATATGATAATATTGTGAAAATCTGATAAACTGCCCAACTGTTTTATAATTTATCATTATTGACCACTGTTAGAAATAGATCACCATAATTATTGTCAATACTGCCCATATGAGAGGTGCTAGTGTTGAAGGATCAATATGTCTGTATCGTCAAGGAATAACAGGCCTTTCATCACCCTCCCTGACACAGACAGGACCAGGATGAATCTGGTGACAACACAGATAAATCACACCAGCCACCAAGGCCAGAACACACACGTACTGTATGTGATTAATCCTATGGAGCTTCATCCATGTCTCTATACAGTATACAGCATCCCACATCCTCTCCATGCAATTATATCTATCGCATTGAGGGGACTTCAGCCATAATTTACCTCCTGCATAGATTCATCTCAACAAAAGGAGAGGGCGGGGCGCTCGTAGGGAGGGCAGAAGGTGGGGTGCAGAGGGGTTTGACACACGGGTTAAGATGGAAAATCCTGAAAAAAGGTGAGTTGGTTGTTTGAGTCAGCGGCTGTCTATTGGGAGATGAAGATATATCTGAGGGGGTCATTGATTGTATGTCATCGGGCTAGCCCTGTGATCTATCATTTTCACAGAGTCAGGGACATATGTAGGGTACTAATGAGCAGTGGTGGTGTGGGTAGAATAGCAGGCATATGGCCGGTTGTTCGGTCGGAAGAGTCTTCCCCTAGAGGCTGCAGGCTGGGTGGAGGGTGGGGGTCTGTTTGTGCTGAATAGCCAACAACCCCTCAAGGTCAGACCTCATTCGATTTGCCCTGATCTCATTCCCTGCTCCCTACCTGACTCCATCCCCCTCCTCCCCTCCCATCACCCTTCTCCTTGTAGCCTTCTCGTGTCCAGGGAGACAATGCCACTGCCTGCATACATCTGATACATAGAACTACTGTACCATCATTCCTTATGCCACCATGTAGTGTACACTGTAGCCTATAAACAGCTGGTGGGGTCGTCATTCAATAAATGCTGGTGACCTGTTCCACACTCAGTCTTAAATATAGCACTCCTCTCTCAGACAGGCCACAGTCACAGCCAAAACTAAAAACATGAGGGTTGCTATGTGATGGTATTTGTCCCCAGGGCACCATTTCATTCGCCTGCTGGGAGTAACAGAATGTATTATTCTGAATGAGAAACTAACATAAGTATTGTGATAAAAGAGAGGAGCACCCACTGTATTGATATCTTCTAAACTATGTTTTATACAACCTGACATTTCCAGTCTATAAACTACTGCATAATTATAGAGAGCATCAGCTCAGATACAAAATAACACAATACATATTGCAATAAAATAACAAAAAATGATCAGATCAATACTGATGGTGATTTGGTGCAGTATTGTATATTGTGAATGAATATTGATCCCCATTGGAAAACTGGGTTAGATATGTACATGGTTCAATACTGGTCGAGTGAGAAGTGGTTGAGTTCTGAATGGCACCGTAAGTATTATATGACTCAGCAGATTCCTCTGCTGCCGACCCTTACTGGGGAGGAAGACCACAGCCATAAATACTACACTTCAAATAGATCATGCTGAACCAGCTTGAACCTCCAATGTTCACTACACACATATCAATGACATTGAAAAGGACAAGCGGCTAGGAGGGTGAAGCCTGACATGACTCTAGAATAACCTTATGTCCACATTTTCTGTATTTCTAAAATGCTAAAAACTGTAGAGCAGCATGCCATGTGTGTGTGTGTGTCCATCATGCCTGTCTTACGCTTTGTATGTTAAGCCCCAGGCTAATGTTGTGTGTGTGTGTGTGCGTGTTCATTCGTGCATGCCTGTGTAGATGTAAAAGGCACAGACAGTATAGCGACTTTAGAGGGGACTGGATTAGATAGGTTTAACATTGAGGGGAGGAGGTTGTACACATCGGAAAATATAAGCTGTGAGTTTGATTAATGTATTGTCTTCACACGCAGGGTATTATTGCTCCTTAAAATGGGGACGGCATCAACTGTAGCTAGTTACTTGTATCTGAGGAGTCAGTTGCATGTAGTTACCGGCTTGAAACTAGAGGTCGACCGACTATGATTTTTCAACGCCGATACCAATACTGATTTTTGGTGGACACTTATTTTAACCTAATATAATACATCAATAAAATCAATTTAGCCTCAAATAAAATGAAACATGTTCAATTTGGTTTAAATAATGCAAAAACAAAGTGTTGGAGAAGAAGGTAAAAGTGCAATATGTGCCATGTAAAAAAGCTAACGTTTAAGTTCCTTGCTCAGAACATGAGAACATATGAAAGCTGGTGGTTCCTTTTAACAGGAGTCTTCAATATTCCCAGGTAAGAAGTTTTAGGTTGTAGTTATTATAGGACTATTTCTCTCTATACCATTTGTATTTCATATACCTTTTGACTATTGGATGTTCTTATAGCCACTATAGTATTGCCAGCCTAATCTCGGGAGTTGATAGGCTGGAAGTCATAAACAGCGCAATGTTTGAAGCACAGCGAAGAGCTGCTGGCAAATGCAGGAAAGTGCTGTTTGAATGAATGCTTACGAGCCTGCTGCTGCCTACCACCGCTCAGTCAGACTGCTCTATCAAATCATAGACTTAATTATACTATAATGACACAGAAATACGAGCCTTTGGTCATTAATATGGTAAGATCCGGAAACTATCAATTCGAAAACAAAACGTTTATTCTTTCAGTGAAATACGGAACCGTTCCATATTTTGTCTAACGGGTAGCATCACTAAGTCTAAATATTGCTGTTACATTGCACAACCTTCAATGTTATGTCATAATTATGTACAATTCTGTCAAATTAATTACGGTCTTTGTTAGGAAGAAATGGTCTTCACACAGTTTGCAATGAGCCAGCCCAAACTGCTGCATATACCCTGACTCTGCTTGCACAGAACGCAAGAGAAGTGACACAATTTCCCTAGTTAAATTCAATTCATGTTAGCAGGCAATATTAACTAAATATGCAGGTTTAAAAATATACACGTGTGTATTGATTTTAAAGAAAGGCATTGATGTTTATGGTTAGGTAGACATTGGTGCAACGACAGTGCTAAATCATCACCCGTTTGGCAAAGCAGAATGTGATTAGTTGATAAATTAACAGGCACCACATCGATTATATGCAACGCAGGACAAGCTAGTAATATCATCAACCATGTGTAGTTAACTAGTGATTATGTTAAGATTGATAGTTTTTTTATAAAGATAAGTTTAATGCTAGCTAGCAACTTACCTTGGCTCCTTGCTGCACTCGCGTAACAGGTAGTCAGCCTGCCACGCAGTCTTCTCGTGGTGTGCAATGTAATCGGCTATAATCGGTGTCCAAAAATGCAGATTACCGATTGGTATGTCAACTTGAAATCGGGCCAACTTTAAATCGGCCATTCCGATTAATCGGTCGACCTCTACTTGAAACCAGGTCAAACACACTGGGCTTAAAGGAATAGAACTTTCAAAATACAGATAGTGTCACAGTATAATGAGTTTTGCAAAACGATTCACACTGCAACACTTTCTGTATTTTGAAAGTTCTATATCTTGAAAACTTGATTGCTGACATGCAAAACATTTTGGGACTGTATCAACAGTGGATTAATGAAACAAATAACAAAATATACTTTGTGAGTGGTATTTTCCTTTAAGCAATACCAGGAGATCATCATTAAGAAAAACCAGGGACGATGATATATGTATTCTAAATCCTAGTATAATGAAACTGCCTTTTCCATGCATCCCAGTACTAAGAAACCATTAAAAGGCAGGTTTTGACAACACACAACAGGCTCTGGGTACACTTAGGATACAGAGAAGGGCCTTGGTAGTCTGTAGTAAATAGTAATCTTACATAATTCACGATTCAAATCAAATTGTATTTGTCACATGCGCTGAATACAACAGGTGTAGACATTACAGTGAAATGCTTACTTACAAGTCCTTAACTAGCAATGCTTAAAAAAGTGTTAAGTAAAAAATTGAAGATAAAAATAA
This sequence comes from Salvelinus fontinalis, assembly GCF_029448725.1. Taxonomy (NCBI): domain Eukaryota; kingdom Metazoa; phylum Chordata; class Actinopteri; order Salmoniformes; family Salmonidae; genus Salvelinus; species Salvelinus fontinalis. The sequence continues at coordinate 43,843,914 of NC_074667.1, read as the reverse complement.
ATAATTAAAGAGCAGTAGTAAAATAACAATAGCGAGGCTATATTCAGGGGGTATCGGTACAGAGTCAATGTGCGGGGGCACCGGTTAGTCGAGGTAATATGCACATGTAGGTAGAGTTAAAGTGACTATGCATAGATAATAAACAGAGAGTAGCAGCAGCGTAAAAGAGGGGTTCGTGTAGCCTTTTGATTAGCTGTTCAGGAGTCTTATGGCTTAAGGGTAGAAGCTGTTAAGAAGCCTTTTGGACCTAGACTTGGCGCTCCGGTAGCGCTTGCCATGCGGGAGCAGAGAGAACAGTCCATGACTAGGGTGGCTGGAGTCTTTGACAATTTTTAGGATCTTGACCATTTTTAGGGCCTCCCTCTGATTCCGTCAGCTATTTGCTGATGAACCCACAAAGTGTAACTTTGAATTCATCAAAGTCTAGCTCAACAAAATACATTGTATAGACACCATAGGACATACCCTGGAGAGGGCGTAGTGCCGGATGGGTTGGAGCCACATTGTAACAGTCCTAATCCCATGGCCTTTCCTGGCCAACACCATGCATCACCACACACCACTCAACTATCCACACAATAGCAGTGTGTGCTAGGCTTGTCTGCAGTTTCTGCACTGTGTAAACACATTATCTAATCACTAAGCCACACAGCCAGCCATGACGGCCCTTCTTTGCCCCCAAGGGTGTATACTGTCTGTCTATTGGCTCTTCCACGGGGGGACACCCAGTGAGAAGACTGGCAGAGCTCTGGTTCACTGCCTCATGTGCCTGCCAGACAGGCAATCGCACATACAATACAGGGCACTGGCGTGACAGGTGTGATCAAAGAACAGCCTCGGTGGAAAAACACATAATTGCTCTGTAGGGCACAGGTAATAATTTTTAATTAACAGTAACAATTTTAAGCTGCTGACATTTGATCGAAACAGGTAAAGATGTCAAATATGGGTGTGCAGGGACTTGTCACATTGGCACTGGCTGCCATTTTGAAAACACCATAAACTGATGCAAGATGCAGGAGACAATGTTACAAAGCATCCACACTAGAGGTCGACAGATTATGATTTTTCAACGCCGATACCGGTTATTGGAGGGGGAAAAAAGCCGATAGCTAAAAAATGTTTTTGGGGTAATAATGACAATTACAACAATACTGAATGAACACTTATTTTAACTTAATATAATACATCAATAAAATCAATTTAGCCTCAAATAAAATAAAACGTGTTCAATTTGGTTTAAATAATGCAAAAACAAAGTGTTGGAGAAGAAAGTAAAAGTGCAATATGTACCATGTAAAAAAGCTAACGTTTAAGTTCCTTGCTCAGAACATGAGAACATATGAAAGCTGGTGGTTCCTTTTAACAGGAGTCTTCAATATTCCCAGGTAAGAAGTTTAAGATTGTAGTTATTATAGGAATTATAGGACAATTTATCTCTATACGATTTGTTTTTCATATATCTTTGACTATTGGATGTTCTTATAGGCGCTATAGTATTGCCAATGTAACAGTATAGCTTCCGTCCCTCTCCTCGCTCCTATCTGGGCTCGAACCAGGAACACATCGACAACAGCCACCCTCGAAGCAGCGTTACCCATCGCTCCACAAAAGCCACGGCCCTTGCAGAGCAAGGGGAACAACCACTCCAAGTCTCAGAGCGAGTGACGTTTGAAACGCTATTAGCGCGCACCCCGCTAACTAGCTAGCCATTTCACATCGGTTACACCAGCCTAATCTCAGGAGTTGATAGGCTTGAAGTCATAAACAGCTCAATTCTTCAAGCACAGCGACGAGCTGCTGGCAAAACGCACAAAAGTGCTGTTTGAATGAATGCTTATGAGCCTGCTGGTGCCTACCATCGCTCAGTCAGACAGCTCTATCAAATCATAGACTTAATGATAACATAATAACACACAGAAATACGAGCCTTAGGTCATTAATATGGTCGAATCCGGAAACTATCATCTCGAAAACAAAACGTTTATTATTTCAGTGAAATACGGAACCGTTCCGTATTTTATCTAACGGGTGGCATCCATAAGTCTAAATATTTCTGTTACATTGCACAACCTTCAATGTTATGTCATAATTACGTAAAATTCTGGCAAATTAGTTCGCAATGAGCCAGGCGGCCCAAACTGTTGCATATACTCTGACTCTGCGTGCAATGTACGCAAGAGAAGTGACACAATTTCACCTGGTTAATATTGCCTGCTAACCTGGATTTCTTTTAGCTAAATATGCAGGTTTAAAAATATATACTTCTGTGTATTGATTTTAAGAAAGGCATTGATGTTTATGGTTAGGTACACTTGGAGCAACGACAGTCCTTTTTCGCGAATGCGCACTGCATCGATTATATGCAACGCAGAACACGCTAGATAAACTAGTAATATCATCAACCATGTGTAGTTATAACTAGTGATTATGATTGATTGATTGTTTTTTATATGATAAGTTTAAATGCTAGCTAGCAACTTACCTTGGCTTCTTACTGCATTCGCATAACAGGCGGGCTCCTCGTGAGGCAGGTGGTTAGAGCGTTGGACTAGTTAACCGTAAGGTTGCAAGATTGAGCTGACAAGGTAAAAATCTGTCGTTCTGCCCCTGAACAAGGCAGTTAACCCACCGTTCCTAGGCCGTCATTGAAAATAAGAATGTGTTCTTAACTGACTTGCCTAGTTAAATAAAGGTGTAAAAAAATATAATAATAAATAGGAAAAAAATTGGCATCCAAAATTACCAATTTCCGATTGTTATGAAAACTTGAAATCGGCCCTAATTAAATCAGACATTCCGATTAATCGGTCGACCTCTAATCCACACCTAATGCTTTGTTTTTCTTCTGAGTCTGTGGATTCTAAGGCTGTGCCACAAGGTTGAGACCCACTGCTATAACGCTCACTCACAGAGAGACGCTGAATAATAATAGACTTCTACAAGGCACACAGAATAGATTATTGTTTTTCTCTTCTACAATCCATAAGGAACATATGGTTTTCTACAACTGGTTTAGCAGTTTTGTGTGATGTCTCTGTCTCTCCCTCACAGTCACCTGCTGGCCATTTCACTGTATTGTACACCAAAGATTATGTGGCATTTCATTTATCCAATAAAAACAAGTTAAATGTTACTTTCATCCCAGGAAAGGACATCAACATTTCCAGCACGTTGATGTAATGTGTTATTTATGAGGGGCTTGAGGGTAATGTGACAGAAAATATATTTTTTCTTTTTTTACTGAGGTCTGCAAAACCAACTCACCCTGCAGCCCACCCACCCACCAAACCTCAGTTGAGTACAATTGAGCACACTCCTGCTCTGTACTGATGTTTCCACTATATAGATCTCACTTCCTGCATGGCCACATTGGAGCCCAACATATTGGCTGTCCTCTCCTGGCTATTGACTCAAGATATATAGAGGACCATTAACCTGCATGAAAGCAAGAGTTGGAAAAAGTCAAACATAGTTCATGGTGGAAAATTAGCACGTCTTTATGAAATTCTGTCTTAATTTAATAATGGTGCATTTCAATGGGATTTTCCATTTAACAAATGAGGGGGAATTTGGGGAGTATTATGAAATATACTTTTAGGCCATCATTGTAAATAAGAATTTGTTCTTAAATGACTTGCCTAGTTAAAATAAAGGTTAAATAAATAATATATATATATATATATATGTTATGTCATCACTGAGACACACACCCATGGCATGCTCAGGCCTCGTTTGGGTGGAGCTGTGGGTGGACAGACTCATTAGAGAAGACCTTTGGCACAAATCCTCCTGAAATCGGGGTGTGTACAGTATAAACCACAGGGAAGCCATGTATCTGCATTCCATTATCCCTGTGTAAATACACCATGGCACATCCCTTTTATCATCTAAGTACACACACATGTAGAAAGTGTAGAATAAATCAGAACTCCCATGAAAGCATGACAGCTGTATTTACAGGAAGTCAGCTCCCCCCCCTATTTCAATTCCCCTCACTCTCATCATGATCCATCATGGTTGTTTATCCCCTGGCTTAAAGGTACAGTAGGTCAAAACCGACAGCATCCTAATTCAATATACAGTAGGTTACAAAGATCACTTAGTGATAATACGATGAAATGCTGCCAATAAATTGAATGGTAGTTTAGAATGGTTCGTGGCACCGCAGTGCCTGCCCACAAAATTATAACTTACAGCAAACTATATCTGAATGATTACTAAAGAGCAAGGCACCAATAATAAACATATAATAGATAATCATTGCATACAGTACATGTGTAGTCTGGCTTTTCATCCCACTGTCTATCTCTCCGTTTGGGAGAGCGCTACAGAAAGCATGTCTACATCACCATGATGACCAGCCCTTGCATGGTGAGCCACTTAAACAAACATAATGAAAACGCTGCCACTGAAGGTTCATGTGCTCTCCATCCCACTGCATTAAGTGTATCTTAAGTGTTACTGTGTCTCTAAGACAGATATGTCTAGCCTGGGCTAATGTAACGGTATATGTAAGAGATAGCTCTAATATCCCTGTCTGAGCTCACTCACCCATAACGAGACAAGATACGCTGACCCATATCGATCCCTAATCGCCAGCACACCATCACAAAAAGGCTATTCTACCCTAAGCCCAGGGTGTGTAAGTGATTGAGGCTGTCTCTTTGTGTAATAAGTCTTGTAGCTCCTTAGCTGTCAACCAAGAGAATGTTTCTTCTGTGTTAATAAGATCTTGAAATACAGCAGAGATAGACAGTGAAACAGACACTGTATACAGACAAACATGCACAGATAGAGACCCAAGTCCTCTGTACAGCCATTGTACAGCAGTAGAATGCCCCTCCTGATGTGTGTCTACCACTGAATGTTCCTATCCACTAGTCCATAGCCTCCTGCTATAGCGGTTAACAGTGGTTAGAAGAGACAGGTGCATTCCTGCACTTTTATACATGGCAGTGTGCCACCGCGCTCAGCTACATCGATACCCATGAATAATCAGGAACATGGTGCACTCACTGAAAAAGCAGACACACAGAGGCAAATGAGGAAGAACGATTCCATCACGTGACTACCCACCCAGAGTTTCCCCCAGAATCAATATGGAGAGACACCACAGTTCCTTGTTGTGAATCAATATGGAGAGACACCACAGTTCCTTGTTGTGAATCAATATGGAGAGACACCACAGTTCCTTGTTGTGAATCAATATGGAGAGACACCACAGTTCCTTGTTGTGAATCAATATGGAGAGACACCACAGTTCCTTGTTGTGAATCAATATGGAGAGACACCACAGTTCCTTGTTGTGAATCAATATGGAGAGACACCACAGTTCCTTGTTGTGAATCAATATGGAGAGACACCACAGTTCCTTGTTGTGAATCAATATGGAGAGACACCACAGTTCCTTGTTGTGAATCAATATGGAGACACCACAGTTCCTTGTTGTGAATCAATATGGAGAGACACCACAGTTCCTTGTTGTGAATCAATATGGAGAGACACCACAGTTCCTTGTTGTGAATCAATATGGAGAGACACCACAGTTCCTTGTTGTCTCCTTCACACCAATGCACTCTTATCTTTGACCTTACTGTCAGCCTGCAGCCTCTCATGAAATGAAGCAGCTTAACATCAACTCTACTGAGGATAACAGAGCTTCTAATGACATACAGTAGATACCTGTGACAACGTCCTGACCTTGATAACAGTCTGATATCACTATGTTGACCTCCACAAGGCTAGGGGGAGAGAGAGAGAATCGCCAGGAGCTGTGTGCTCTCAGAAATGAGTTCCCTCTGCCTGTGTATCAGCAGGGGGTAGAAAGAGGGGCTATCAGCAGGGGCTGAGTGCCAGGATGCAGTGCAGTCTGGGACAGACTGACTGCTGTGTACAGGGAAAGTTCTAGCTGAACAGCAGATCTAGATTACATATTGCAGACCACAACAGTGGGAAAAGGTGTGCATACATACAGCAGAAGTATGTTTATATTTGGGGAATCATCATGTATCATTAGAAACTGGATATAGACAAGAGAAATGGTTATACAGTTCCAACCTGCAACCTGAGGTCATCGTGCTCTGTAATTACCCATATTAGGTTGTTCACGTGGGCAGGTCTTTATCCTCCTGTTGGGGAGGCAGCTACATCTGACCCAACAAGCCCAATTAGTCCTTTCATCTTCTGAGCAGCAGCAGAGAGATCAAAGCACAGAGAAAGTGTCTCCTCAGGATTCTCATCTCATTGATCCACACTCGGCGATGCAGCTAAATTCAGCTGCCTTCAATTATTAATGCTGGAAGAAACTGTCCCGAGGAGCTATGCTGCATGCCTGCACTGCATGGGGTTTGGAACAGGTCCTTTTCAAAGGGAATCCGGGAAGGCAGTGGATCGTCTCCAGTAGCATGGCCAAACAGTTAGGAAGAGCGGACTAGTGACCGAGGATCACTGGTTCATATCCCAACTGGGGTATAGTTTACTGTTGATGTGTCTTCGAGGGCTACGCTGTGTCTGAACTGCTGAAGTAAGAATTGTGTAACAGAGGTGATTCAGTGAACTATGGTCACATGATGAGTAACCTTGCCTGAGAACGGAAGACTTGTGTTAGCTCGCAAAGCTTATGCCTACTGGAAAGATTAGCGCACAGGCCTAACAAGGCATTGAGTTGTGCAGATGTCACAGGTTTGAAACCTGGGTAGTCATAATTTCAGTTATTGCAAATAGAAATTGAAATTGTGTAACATCCCACTGCAGGATGCTTTCAGACTGAATCAGTTTATTGCCTATTTACAACTATACTCCATCTTTTTATTCTCTCTTTCACGTTTGGTTTGAAGTTACCACACACACACACAGCCTGTGTGAAGCTTGCACGCCATTCAACAAAAAACTCAAACACAATGTCGTATTGTGTCCCCACCACACTAGAAGGATAATACATTACAGTAAAAAAAAGCACACTTCCACAACACACACACTCGCATGCACGCACACACACTTTATTGCCACAATACACTGTCAATAAAAAGAAGGGACAAGGAGGACATTGCTTTTCTCCTTCTTTCTCTCCATCTCTCTCGTGTGAGTGATTGAGATGGAGCTCAAATACCATTTTCATGATAGAAAGAACTACATCTCTAAGCCTGTGTGTGTTTCTCATACTCAACCATCGCTTTGGTATTAAGTATGGATGAGTTTCACCTTGGTTTACATGATCATTAAATCAGCCAACATTGTAAAATGATACAGTGTCCTATAAATTATATGACTACAGTAATGGAGCGAAATAAACACATACTGTATAGGGGTGAAGGAAAGGTTACCAAGCTGTCTTCAGCCACACTGCTTTGATTAGCTTTTTATCATGAAGCCTATCCTGAATAAGTCCTTGAGAAAAACCACTACACACACAACTGTCCTGACAACCGTCTGATCTTTATCACAGTAATATTCAGCACGACTCCTGCTGAATCTCAAGGAGAGACAATCTGAACTGGGGCACTGGCAATGATCCCGGTCGCCCATCTTTCTATTGTCATTTGTCAACATGAAAGACATGTAACCTTCTTGTCCACATATTCCAGCATGTGGATATATCACTGACTTACTGAACCCATCCATGACACGATGTTGTGTGCATGTACGTTCACGGGGCGGCAGGTAGCCTAGTGGTTAAAGTGTTGGACTAGTAACCGAAAGGTATCAAGATCGAATCCCCGAGCTGACAAGGTAAAAATCTGCTGTGCTGCCCCTGAACAAGGCAGTTAACCCACTATTCCTAGGCTGTCATTGGAAATAAGAATTTGTTCTTAACTGACTTGCCTGGTTCAATAAAGATAAATAAAATAATACAATGTGTGCGTGTTTGCATCCCCAAAATAATTATGGCTTGCTATGTCATGCTCAGACTGTTAAAAGTCTGTTATAAAATCAGATGACCGATAACAAATCTGGCATTAAACTTTGCGACCAAGAAATAACAGAGACAGTTGCACAACTGCAAAACAATAAACATTGTGCAACTGCGCAATAAGAAATGTACTGTTCCCTGGCGGGAACCATATGTAAACATGTAATAACAAATCCTGTCATGACATGTTTAGCATATTGAATTAATTAATTCTTGCCATGTCTCTAGATACTGTATCAGATACTTCCATCTAAAGTGTTCCAAATCTGGTTGACAAAAACTAATTCTTGTCCAAACATCTCATGGTGTGTCAACACATATAAAGCTTTAAGAAATCAGCACACTGGGCTGAAGGTCAGTGGCATCAGTTCAGCTGAACCTTGGGTATAGCAGGAAGCTTGTATACTGCATTTCTACACAATTTAAAACTCTAAAAGACTATTTGGAGAACAGCAAAAACAAACAAAAATGACCCCAGCCATTAATTAGCACCGTAATATTATAGTGAACAAAAAAATACACACAATGCTCCTCATGGTCCTAAAGCCAGCCATTTAATAGGCTAAACAACCGTTGCACAGAGCTTGTAAACTTGTAGTCCTAAACCCGGAAATTAGTTACTTCTGGTTTGTTCTGCCATTCCTATGGGGAAAATTAATGGGGAAAGAATAGGGTTTTGGGATAAACACCAAAAATAAGGTTTGAGGTTAACACAGGCTGAGGAGATCTTGTATGTTTTGTTCTATGAAATAATATATCAGTCAGTTAACATGACCTTGATGAATTATGAAGCCTTTGTGCTTTATGTGCTTTTTTTTCTTTTCATAAATGCTTCAAAATGCATATCTCATAGAACAAAACATATAAGATATCCTAAGCCTGTGTTTACTACAGACCTTATTTTCTGCATTTATACAAAAACCCTACAAAACATTCATTCATTTTCCCATAGGCTTTGTTCAATGAACCATGGCGGAGTTAAACACCATTACTATTGCTCTCTATTTTAAAATAGGATTGCGCTCTATTTTAATATTTTTTTGGCCTACTTAAAATGTTTGGTCTTGAGCTAGGGTATAGTGAATGTGGGTGCGTTTTTAATTCCCTCACAGTCCCAGTTGTTCCATGAGTTGTTTTTTTATACTTTTTTTAAGGGTTATTTTGCTGTTTGCTTGAGTAAATGAAGATGGAAGGGTTCTATGCGATCATGGCTCTGTATAAAACTATGCGTTGCCGTGAATTTGTTTTGGATTTGGGGACTGTGAAGAGACCCCTGGTGGCCTGTCTTGTGGGGTATGTATGGATGTCTGAGCTGAATGTTATTTGATTATGCAGACAATCTGGAATTTTTGTCACAGTAATAGTATATTAACTGCTTCTCTACAGTATAGTAACCAGGAAAGTCTGTCATGCATGTAGTCACTGACCCATGAAATGACATCACCAATGTCTGTTTTTCTGCATGAGATTTTCCATTTGAGAATGTAAGTCTTATTTACAAGTTATAACAGGGTCATAACAGTTAGTAAGCTGTAGGCCAGTCTTTTGACAGACTGTCCTACTCCGTTGAGTTGTTATCATGCCTGAATATTCCGTCCATTCAATAATGAACAGCAGGAAATGCAATCTTGCCTTTCAGAATGAATTGCTATTTTATTTGAGGGCTATTAGCTGAAGTGCATTTATGAATATCAATAGTGTCTGAAGCCTGTGTGTATATCTGGCCCCTCAACTGACATCTACTGACTCCCTGATTTAGCAATGGAAGCATTAGGCCTAGGCCTTTTTTACCTTAACTGCAGAAATGTCTAAAGTACAAGGAGCTGGTATTTCCCAATCATAATGTGAGCAGGGCTTTGCAAGATTGTTCCATGCCTTGTCAGTCATTTGCAGCAGTTTCAAATGGGCTACTTTACTATTTAAATCACCATCCAAAGTAAGATTGCTAAACACAGTTCATGACTTCATCAGTTTGAGTCAGTATGGGGGCATGGAAGTGAGTCTGTCCCATAGCCAAACTCTTGGTTAAGTTAGGGTCTACGGAATTCTTCCCTGGTTGAATCATGGGGCAACAGAGGTGGTTGACAGGGTCCCTGCAGTAGTGACCTGGGCCACGGATGCTGCAGGAAATCCTCTGGGACAGTGGTCACCAACCTTTTATGAGGCGAGACCTACCGCTCAGATAAAAAAAATGTAAACAACTTCAATGTAAAACATAACCTAATAAAAACAGTTCTGTGGGTATGAGGTTTGTGCAGTAGAAAGGCCTAATACATCATCACAGCATATTGGTTATATGCCTGGCAAAATTGTTCTTCTTAGACCATATTATATTTCAAAACTCGAGCTTGGATAACAAAATAGATCAGTTCAGGGCCTGAAACTAACTTGTTGGTCCACCAACCAATGTGGCAGGTAGATTTAAAAATCTAACAGCCACTCAGATTTTTTACCAGCCAAAATAATTTTACGCCATAATTAAACAAAAAATGGATGACCATGCTTTGTAATGTTTCTAAAACAATACATCTATTACTAGTAAGAAGTGGTGTGATATATTCAGAGGCGCAACTTTCACTGGGGACAATGGTGATCCCCCCCCCCCCCACGCATTCTGAAATTGCATTTTTGTTCCCCCCAGTTTTATCATTGCACTGTGATACAAAACACGGCACCGGTGTGCGTTAGGACCATGCAGGCTTTTTCCCGGTTTCAGCCGGTTGGATTTAGTACAGCACATACACCACAGAGCATGCAGACAGGATGTGTGAAGGCAAAGCTGCTGAAAGGCTGGTGTATAGGACCAGCACAGGAGAGATGAACAGAGGCAGCTGCTGTCTGTTTTGCACATTTTCTATGAGTTGTAAAGCAAGCAGAGCAGAAACTGGCTACTCGTTAGCTGACTGATCTCAATGGCAAGTTAACTGCTGTTTGACAGAAAAATATATATATATTCCCAGTGGTGAGCTAATAATGTAAATGACATGTTATGTTAGGTAATGTTTCATCCCCTCTCGACTGAAGTGAATGAACTACTACCAGCTAGTTAGATAGCTAGTAGCTAGCACAGCCAGTTCAGTGTTAGCTAGCTATCTGTCAGGTAGCAGTATCTAACAGCTGTTGTGTATATGGAAATGTTTTGTAGCCTTTGATTTGTCCCGTTTCAACTGAAGTAAATTTGATGATGTACCATTAGTTAGAGATAGCCAAAAGTTGGCTAACGTTAACCATCTAGCTCACTAACCTTTGCTATTATTTCTGCCTCAATCACGCTAGACCTGAATCAACCGATGAAACCAGCGGCCAAGCGATTGAAGACCGATATTCTGATGTTTTTTCAGTGCGATACAAGTTTTATTAGTCAGGAAAGCAATGTAACGTTATTAAACTGTCAGTTTCCCTATCTTATTTCCTACTTTTCACACTGACACGGTATAAACAGCTCTACAGGCTTCACTGTCATGGTGCACAGTCAGCACACAACACTATGCTCATCATGCCTTAGCAGGATCAGATGGTGACATTCCATTATTGAGTCTATGGGTAGGCTAAAGTCTGAGATCTGGGAATAATTTTTATTTCAATTACTGAACCATTGATTTTATTCTTGGATAATATAATGCATAAATGTACACTAAGGTAATTCTTTGTCGTGCCTCATTTGAGCAGGATCAGATGGTGACCTGGGTCTCATCAGGGTTAGGCAGCCAGGGAATACCAGTGTATCGGTGCATAGGTGAACTTACGCAGATACAACACTTTATTCTCTCAGTGCAGCAAACACTGGACAAGCAAGAACCTTCAAAGATCAAAACTATTTTAAGGCAGTCTGACAACCCTCTAAAGTTGATTTCCAAACTGTATCAAGGGTTAATAGAGGCTTTTCCCAATGACAAAAACAAAAGTCAAACAAAATTGATGATGAATGGATTCAGATATGTTAGAACTCCCAGACATATAAGTAATTTAAGCACAGATATAAATTACTGCAGTTTAAGACCATCCATAGAACTTACTATATATGCCAGTGATAAAGAATATCATGCACCCAGAAATTGTATTATTCTGCTGGAGGTGTAAAACACAGATTTGCATATGTTATGGTCTTGTGAAGGCTGGCTGAATTATGGCAACAAGTATGTTCTTTTATCTCAGCATGTCTGCATATTCTCCCTTCTTTTCTTATGCTGATACTGGAAACTTCAAGTTAAAAGCTCTACAGTACTATTAGGCCTATGATATGAATTATATGGAGGATGTTCTGTTTCTGTGTATTAATGTGTAGGAGTATGTGTTTTTATGAAACTTTTGCTTTCCAAACCTTTCCCATGAGAATTTTTTTTAAAGACTTGAAGGAAATTGTGTTGGGGAGAGTGTTGAGTTATTGACTAGACTGGTGTGGGTCGGACATGCAGGCTGCACGGGCTGGCTGGGTGGACTGGCTGAAATAAGATATTAAGATATTTGATATCTTAATAAAGTCAATCAAAAGTTAAGTGTTTGTACTTCATTTGTAAGAGTTGTTCATTTGTTAGGTTATTGGTTAAAGTTGCAACACAATATAGATTATTGAATTATCATTGATCTAGTTCAGTCTTATTAATTAAACATATTTAATAATGATCTCTTACCTAGCTTGATGACTGTGGGCATTTTTGCTTACTTTTTGTTGTTCTAAATAGAAACAGCTAGAAGAGCCATGGGGCCATGCCTCCCCGCCCCCCACTTCTAAAACCAGTTGCACCCCCTGGGTATATTGCTCAATTGCATTTCATTTTTGTGAGACAAATGTTCAGCAGCCCCTTTAAGGGCAAGGGGTTACCGTGGCAATGATAGCACTCGAGCCACTGGAGACGTCAGTTAGCCCACAGTGTGACTGCCTGTAAGATATGATAATCTGACTAGCAGCCGATGTCTAGGCTGAAGCATACGCTCAAACATTTAAAAACAACCTTTCACCTGATGGCGAAACTCGAGGACCACCACATCTGCCTCAAGCACAAATTTGTGTTCCTATGACCAGAGAAAGTGAAATATTCCTCGATATTAAAATATACACAACGAGCTGCTAATAATACATTTGACTACTCACTCATTGCAACGCATGTGGAAGTAGGGAGTAGACGTTTTATGTTTTTTAATCGTGTTGAATAAAAACAGTGTTGACAGTGCTGAATATTTTTTTTTGCATGAACTCACCCATAAAAACACCAACTCTTTGCTGTATTCTTTGACAGTCTCTCTCTGATTATTGTTTTAAAAGTTATGAAATCTCTCATAGGCTAGTATCAAACTTGTAGACACTGATTTGAGCTCTCCGATTGGCCAGCGCAGTAGGCGCACTCAATTTAGCCACAGATCTCCTGGTCCGCTGGGTAGGCGGATTTTGTCCTTTCTGACAAATTAAATGGTTCAAAATTGGAACAATTTGCCTACCCGCTACGCTGGGCTTCTGAATCAAGTGCACCTACCGCCAACAGCGCAACACGAATAATAAAAAAAGCGGCGCAAGTCTTTATCATTTGCTTTTCTACAGAAATGTTTGGTGATCTACTAGGAATGCCTTAAAGATCGACCAGTTGATCGCAATCAACCAGTTGATGACCAAAGCTCTGGGAAATGAAACCGGTATGAGCAAAGAGGAAGCTGGGGTTGGATGGGAGACCCACACTATGAACCATTCTACCATGGTTGTCTCTATTAAGACAGTATAATCAGGTTTGAAATTGCAATGACAGTGTGAAATTCAAATGCAGTGCAAAGTTGAAGAAAATGCTACCGAAGTTCTACCAACACATTGACTGTAGTACTCGCTCTGGAAAAACATTGGACCACTACTACTCAACTTTTCAAAAAGCCTACAAGGCCCTGCCCCACCTTCCCTTTGGCAAATCTGACCACGACTCCATTTTGCTTTTCCCTTCTTATAGACAGAAACTCAAACAGGAAGTACCCATGCTAAGGTCTATTCAACGCTGGTCTGACCAATCGGAATCCATGCTTCAAGATTGTTTTGATTATAATCATGAAATATGTTCCAGGTAGCCTCTGAGAATAACATTTACGAATACACGGATATGGTGACTGAGTTCATCAGGAAGTGTATAGAAGATGTTGTACCCACTGTGACTATTAAAACCTACCCAAACCAGAAACAGTAGATAGATGCCAGCATTCACGCAAAACTGAAAGTGCAAACCACCACATTTAACAATGGCAAGGTGACTGGGAATATGGCCAAATACAAACAATGTAATTCCCTGCGTAAGGCAATCAAACAGGTAAAATGTCAGTACAGAGAAAGTGGAATCACAATTCAATGGCTCAGACACAAAGCATATGTTTTTTACATTTTTATTTTATTTAACTAGGCAGGCCAGTTAAGGACGAATTCTTATTTATGTGGTAGGGTCTACAGACAATCACAGACTACAAAGGGAAAACCAGCCATGTTGTGGACACCGGCGTCTTGCTTCCGGACAAGCTAAACACCTTCTTTGTCCGTTTTGAGGATAACACAATACCACCGACGCGGCCCGCTACCAAGGACTGTGGGCTCTCCTTCTCCGTGGCCGACATGAGTAATACATTTAAGCGTGTTAACCCTCACAAGGCTGCCGGCCCAGATGGCATCCCTAGCCGCGTCCTCAGAGCATGCACAGACCAGCTGGCTGGAGTGTTTACGGACATATTCAATCTCTCCCTACCCCAGTCTGCTGTCCCCACTTACTTCAAGGTGTCCACCATTGTTCCTATACCCAAGAAAGCAAAGGTAACTGTAGCACTCACTTCTGTCATCATGAAGTGCTTGAGAGTCTAGTTAAGGATCATGTCACCTCTACCTTACCTGACACCCTTGACCCACTTAAATTTGCTTACCGCCCCAATAGATCCACAGACGATGCAATCGCTGTATGCCCTATCCCATCTGGACAAGAGGAATACTTATGTAAGAATGCTGTTCATTGACTATAGCTCAGCATTCAACACCATAGTACCCTCCAAGCACCCTCCAAGCTCATCATTAAGCTTGGGGCCCTGGGTCTGATCCCCGCCCTGTGCAACTGGGTCCTAGATTTCATGACGTGCCATCCCCAGGTGGTGAAGGTAAGAAACAACACCTCCATTTTGCTAATCCTCAACACAGGGGCCCCACAAGGGTACATGCTCAGCCTCCTCCTGCACTCCCTGTTCACCCATGACTGCGTGGCCATGCACGCCTCCAACTCAATCATCAAGTATGCAGACGACACAACAGTAGTAGGCTTGATTACCAACAATGACGAGACAGCCTACAGGGAGGAGGTGAGGGCCCTGGGAGAGTCGTGCCAGGAAAATAACCTCTCACTCAACATCAACAAAACAAAGTAGCTGATCGTGGACTTCAGGAAACAGCAGAGGGAGTACGCCCCTATCCACATCAACGGGACAGCAGTGGAGAAGGTGGACAGCTTCAAGTTCCTTGGTGTACACATCACTGACAATCTGAAATGGTCAACCCACACAGACAGTGTGGTGAAGAAGGCGCAACAGCGCCTCTTCAATCTCAGGAGGCTGAGGAAATTTGGCTTGGCTCCTAAAACCCTCACAAACTTTTACAGATGCACAATTGAGAGCATCCTGTCGGGCTGTATCACCGCCTGGTACGGCAACTGCACTGCCCGCAACCGCAGGGCTCTCCAGAGGGTGGTGTGGTCTGTCCACCCCATCACTGGGGGCAAACTACCTTGCCCTCCAGGAAGGTCAAAAAGATCATCGAGGACATCAACCACCAGAGCCACGGCCTATTCACCCGCTATCATCCAGAAGGCGAGGTCAGTACAGATGCATCAAAGCAAGGACCGAGAGACTGAAAAACAGCTGCTATCTCAAGGCCATCAGACTGTTAAATAGCCATCACTAGCTGGCTTCCACCCATTTACACAACCCTGCACCATAGAGGCTGCTGCCCTATATACATCGACTTGGAATCACTGGCCACTTGAATAATGTTTACATACTGCTTTACTCATTACATATGTATATACTGTATTCTATTCTACTGTATTTTAGTCAATGCCACTCCGACATTGCTCAATCTAATATTTAGATATTTCTTAATTCCAGTCTTTTACATTTGTGTGTATTGTCGTGAATTCTTATATACTACTGCACTGTTGGAGCTAGGAACACAAGCATTTCGCTACACCCGCAATAACATCTGCTAAATATGTGTATGCGACCAATAAAATTAGATTTTTCCCACCATTTTCCATCGGACATACCCTCTAGTTTCAGCATCCTCGCTACATGTATTACTGTACCAACGTGAAACATTGCAAACAACCTGTATTGTATAATCTCTGGCTGCTTTTAGCTATATTCTTTATCATTTCTATATCCCACCATGATAACAACACCTTCAGGCCTAGAAGCCACATAACTGCTCATGGGTCACTGAAGGAGGTTTCAAACAATGGTTAATCTCTACTATTCCATAGGATTGAATGTAACCAGCCTATACTTGCCACAGTGTCAAACAACAAAACACCCAGCAGGAACAGATGAATGACGGCTCTCGGGTACCTAACTTTGGTCCCAGGGAGGTACAGTGCAAGGTTTTGTTCCAGCCCAGCAGTAACGAACTTGATTCAGCCAATCATGGAGGATGATTAGTTCATTATTTCAAACGGGTGTGTTAGTACTGGGTTGGGGAAAACGCCTGCAGACCTAGTAGAGTGAAAATTAAACAATTATGTAAAAAGTTAACAAATCTGCCTTGAGTTAAAACTAAACTGAAGTCGAGGGTATCGCGCAATCGCATGGTTTTGGCAAGCGTTATAATACCCTTGCTGCTTGGCTACCAAAATATGCAATGAATCAGTCCACCTTTCACCAAATTTGAGGTTTTGAGAGTTGCAGTTTCTTTATATTAGGCTACCAATGACGCATTTCATTAATTCCTATCTGGTGACAAATAATCAGCATATATTATTACCATCCAATTAGAATTAAATGCAGAAATAATGTGTAGACTGATGCTGCTGCTTCAGTCAGGCCTAAAACTGCTGCAATGGGAAATGCGCACTGATGTCACTGTCGGAATGCAGTAGTTTGTTGGTACTTACCTTCTCCTGTATTCGTCTCTCTCTCGCTTGACTTTAGCCAAAACATTATACAGAGCTCTTATTTCTGGTGTGATGGTATCGATTTGGACCCCAACACCGTCCGGGTGATTCCAGGATACACCGGGCCCCTGGAGAGTCTCATAGCGCTCGCCGTGTCTCCTCACGTGCGTGAAACTCCAAATGGTGCCAGGCAGTCGGGATTCAGTAGAGTCGGTTTGGACAGCTACTTCACGTGTGTATACTTGGTATCGTTGTTGCTCCAAGGCTTGCTGCAGTTGGTTCTCTAATAATTTGTTTCTCCGCTCTAGTTCATGAACCTTAGCAAGAAAACAGCGAAACCGCAGGTTCAGAGTCTTCAGGACATGGATATTGGACCCCAAATCATTTCGCAGAGCACTGGTTACCGCGCCCGACCCAGAAGTGGACATACGGCTGACAGGAACTGTAGCGATCATAGCAGCAGGCGAAGTATCAAAAAAAGAGTTCATCATACTGGTAAACATAAAACTGGTAACCACTGGTTTTAATGCTTGGTTTGCTAAAATAATTTAATAACCAAACCGATCCTATTTCTGCATATCCTCCAAAAGGCCAGTTCCCCACGGAGTTTCTTATGATGTGGCTCTTTGAAATGAGATTGACAGCGCAGTTGAAGGTGATGCAGCCATTACTTTCCTCAAACCTCCAGAAAACACATGTTCCTATTGGTGCGAACAAAAACACAATGGTATCCACAAACAGATCATCTTATCGGCCCAGTCCTCTGGCTCAACCGGCAAGGCTCCATCCTCCTCTGCTATACGCAGGAATATGAGACACGGTGCCTTTGATTTGTCAGATGCTGAATGCTCCCAGTTACTCCCTTTCCCATTCTCTACACTACTCTCTCTCTCTGTTTCGCTCTCTCTTTTTCTCTCTCTCTCTCTTCGCTCCTATTCACGTATCTCTCCGAACTCTGGTACCTCGGTGTGATAACACTATGCTTCTAGTCTATAGCCCTGCCTCTTCGTGGCGCCGCTGGATCATGTTTCAAGCTGCTCAACTGGGCAACGTATGCATCGCCCCTCCCATTCTCTGTTACGCCCCCTCACGAGCAAAAACAAACTCACGCGCTCACAGTACAAAAATAATTAATAAAGCCCAAAGTCCAGAAAATGAGGGAAAATACAGTTCCCCCAAATTTTATGATGGACAAATTATCCCAAGAATTAGACGAGGCTACCTTGAACAACAATTAACCATAGAATTAGACTAGGCTACCTTGAACAAAAGTTTTTGTTCAAATATTAGAGTCCTGGTATTCGGTCTGCGAATATTAACCTGTTTAATTAAAGGTCTTACTCACATTGTCTATGGAAAGCGAGATCACACAGTCATCCGGAACAGCTGGTGCTCTCAAATACACCAAACTTTATGGCTTTGATAATTTGATGGCCATCTATCACGCTGTCATCTTTTTTTTAAGGTGATATTGTTTTGCTTTATTTTAAGGTTGAACAATTTGTGTTTTGTGCAGAGGTTGACTGGGAGCTCTGAAGCCCAAAATGCAGAAATATGAGGGAAAATACAGTTCCCCAAAATTTAATGATGGATAAATTATCCCTAGAATTAGACAAGCTGCATTTTTGTTCAAGCTAGCCTAGTCTAATTCTAGGGATAATTTGTCCATCATTCAATTTTGGGGAACTGTATTTTCCCTCATATTTCTGCTAAATACAGTGACCATTTTTGTTGTTGTTTTGGCTCTGTACTCCCGCACTTTGGATTTGAAGTGGTACAATGATTATGAGGTTAAAGAGCTTTAATTTGATGCTATTTTCATCCATATCGGGTGAACCGTTTAGAGTTTACAACATTTTTATTTTTGCCTTGCAGTTGCCATTTTAGTGGACCAAAAGGCCTTAAATTGTACCAATTTGTTTTTCTCGGTTGCCCATCCTATTTCCTTTTAAATAGTAAATAATTGAATTTATCGTTTGTGTTAGTGATGGCAGATTGATTGATTTCCAAGTTTTTGGTATATGTTTTTTCAAGATGAGTGATGAGAAGAGAACCGTCAAGCCCATTGGGTATCTCACTACACCCCAAATGCCAGGTCTTGGATATACAGACACACACACTCACACACACACTTTCACACTCACCACATTTGCTGCTACTGCTCCACATGCTGCTGCTACAGCTGTTTATCATCTATACTGTATACTGTTATGGGCGGCAGGTAGACTAGTGGTTAGAGCGTTGGACTAGTAACCGAAAGGTAGCAAGATTGAATCCCCGAGCTGACAAGGTAAAAATCAGTTATTCTGCCCCTGAACAAGGCAGTTAACCCACTGTTCCTAGGCCATCATTGAAAATAAGAATTTGTTCTTAACTGACTTGCCAATTAAATAAAGGTATAAAAATAAAACTGTTGCCTAGTCACTTTACCCCTAGCTATATGCACATAGCTACCTCAATTACCTTGTACCCCTGCATATCGACTCGGTACTACTGTAGTACTCCCTGTATATAACCATTTTATTCTTACTCGTTATTGTTATTCACTGTGGATTTCTTCCTAGTGCCACTATTTATATTTTATATTTGTTATCTTTGTTATCTTTTCTTTTTGTTATCTTTAACTCTGCATTGTTGCAAAAGGACTCGTAAGCATTTCACTGTTAGTGTACACCTGTTGTTTTATGAAGCGTGACAAATAACATTTGATTTGATTTTGATTTGACATTTATTTTTATATAGAGGGAATCTATAACTACTACACCCATCATATACTATTTCCCACTAGGCCTGTGTGAAAGAACAATATATGACGGAGAGGGAATGCATTGTGATATTTTAAAGCTTCCCTTGAACATGATTCCCATCTATAGAGGGTCAAAGTCTGCCAAATATATGTGTGAGACAAAGACAGCAGCCTTTATTCATCTTTTCACAGCATAATGATGATTACAACTGAATATTGAATAATCTGAGTAAAACAGAAAGCTGACATCCGGATCTTCTAAAAACATTTAATCTTTTGTCTGGACTGGTAGCCTACTCAAGCAGTAAAAAGTTATTATAAGACATAAAAGTAAAAAAAATTAAGGGATAGTTCACTCAAATTACAAAATTACTAATTGGTTTCCTTACCCTTTAAAGCAGTCTATGCACAAGGTATGACAGCAATCCATGCTGGCACTGTCTCCACATGCTAATGTTTTAGCATTTGTGGCAAAAATCCCATTCAAATCATGGGACTGAGAGCAACATTTTTTGCACATTATGCTCAAAACATCTATAAGTGGCGTTTTTGATCTTCACAATCAATTTAGATACTTTCAGATGATTTTGACATGATACACAAAAAATTAGAATATCGGTCCCATGACTTGAATGTGATTTGTACCACAAATGCTAATACATTATCAAATCTATTTTTATTTGCCATTTGCCACATGCTTCGTAGCCAACAAGTGTAGACTAACAGTGATATGCTTCCCAACAATGCAGATGTAACGGATGTGAGATGGCTAGCTAGTTAGCGGGTACGCGCTAGTAGCGTTTCAATCAGTTACGTCACTTGCTCTGAAACCTAGATGTAGTGTTGCCCCTTGCTCTGCAGGGGCCGCGGCCTTTGTGGAGCGATGGGTAACGATGCTTCGTGGGCGACCGTTGTTGATGTGTGCAGAGGGTCCCTGGTTCGCGCCCGTGTCGGGGCGAGGGGACGGTTTAAAGTTATACTGTTACACAGAGAGAAAAATAGAAAGATAATAACACAAGGAATAAATACACAATGAGTAACGATAACTTGGGTATATACACAGAGTCCCAGTACAGAGTCGATGTGCAGGGCTATGAGATAATTGAGGTAGATATGTGCATATAGTAAGGGGTAAAATGACTAGGCAACAGGATACAGTAGATAATAAAAAGTAGCAGCAGCGTATGTGATGAGTCACACAGCCCATCAATGTGGATGGGGCTTTGCTCGGCTCTCTGTAGTCCACGATCAGCTTCTTTGTCTTGCTGACGTTAAGGGTGAGGTTGTTGTCCTGGCACCACACTACCAGGTCACTGACCCCTTGACCTATAGACTGTGTCATCGTCGCCGGTGATCAGGCCTATCACCATCATGTCATGAGCAAACTTAATGATTGTGTTGGAGTCGTGAGCGGTGAACAGGGAGAACAGGAGGGGACTAAGCACGCTCCCATGAGGGGCCCCTGTGTTGAGGTCAGCATGGCGGATGTGTTGTTGCCTACCCTCACCAACTGGGGGCGGCCCGTCAGGATGTCCGAGATGCAATTGCAGAGGGAGGTGTTCAGTTCCAGTCCTGAGCTTGGTGATAAGCTTGGAGGGGACTGTGCTGTTGCATTCTGAGCTGTAGTAAATGAACAACATTTGCACTTAGGTGTAATATAGGATCTGTCCATATATTCATATTCCTTATAATCTAAAAGTGAAAAACTGGTCCTGACCTGGATCAGCACTCCTACCCTGAGACGCTTTGTGGATATGGCTGTAATTTGTCTATGTGGGATTTCACCTCTTGCTACTGCATTTCTCACTTCAGGTTCACAGATAACATAACACATAAACTCATCTGGCATAGAGAATTATTACACAAAGCCAGCAGGCAACACGCACATAGATGGTTCTATTCACGGTATCCATTTGTTTGTTAAAGCAGTACACATTGATTAACTATCCTACATTGAATCACATTTCAGAGATGCACATGCCACAGACATCTCACTCAAGGGACACTGCTGTCAATTTTGCTGTCATTGCAAAACATGAATTATGCAAAGATGTAGCTACATTATTGACACTCAACAGAAAACTCCATAGAATAAAGAAGGAAATCAGTATTTCTGTCACACAATACTAAGTTCTAATGGCTTTATTAAGATTGCCTTGTTAATACACTTATTTGTGCCCTCTTATGTTTGCAGGGTTCCATCTGCTGGGGGGAAAGGAGATATGTCTGTAAAGCACATTTTTCTACACGTTTAATCCAGATGATTAAATAATGTATTCCTATTATCAAACTCAATATCTCATTTAAATTCAATGATGCGACAGAAAATTAGCTCAGAAAATGCAAGTGAATAGTGAATTATTGTCAGGCATATTTTGGACAGCTATATTCAGTAGACAGAAACACGTGGAGTCCTTTTCCTCACTAGGTCTTGTTCTACAACGCGAGAACCATGCCAAAGTCAAAGAGGGACAAGAAAAGTAGGTTTTTATGTCAGATTCATCCAGTAGATGAAGAGTATATTAAGTATAGTTTGGCTGAATGCATTACTTGAGATAGCAGTTCACTACTATAGCATTTGCAGGGGATGTATTGCATCAAGAGGTGAAAGAGGAGGCCGCTAGCAAGCTAACTACATACTGTAGCTAGCCCCATAAGCTAATCGCTAGCTAGCAAGCAGGTTATGTTTGCAAATATAGCTATTGCTGAACATTTTTTGTTGTCCTGTAGGTATTAACCCTTATTGTGTGCCTTTTTCACTTCTCAGTTTCACTAACAAAAACAGCCAAGAAGGGTCTGGAAACAAAACAGAACTTAATAGAAGAGGTAACTATTTCTGACCATTCAATCCTAGTTAGCTAGTTGTTTCCTGTCTGACAATGATATCCAGCTAAAACTCTTTGACTAATAGTCTGTATCTGTATGTCCGTGAACTTATAGTTGCGGAAATGTGTGGATATGTATAAGCACCTGTTCATCTTCTCTGTGGCAAACATGAGGAACAACAAATTGAAAGACATCAGGACAGCCTGGAAACACAGTCGGTAAGAACACACATGAACACTCAACACACTAGTCTATGCAGTCTGGTTCTCATTATTAAGACAAATCAAATAGTCAGACACCTACGTGTTATGTGCATAAATACATGTAGCTGACTAGCCAGTTTGACTAAGGTTTTTCTTCACTTTCACAGATTCTTTTTTGGCAAAAACAAAGTGATGATGATCGCTATAGGTAAAGGATCAACAAGCGAGTACAAAGACAATTTGCACAAGGTATGTCAAATCTGTGATAAAGTGAGGGTCAAATTGCACAATGACACTTTGCAAGGGGTTCAATTAATGTCGGCCTGCTTATTTTGTAGGTCAGCAGGTTTCTGAGAGGAGAAGTGGGTGTGTTATTCACAAATAAAACCAAAGAAGAGGTACAAGAGTAAGTAGATCAATATTTTGATTCAATATTTCCATTAAAAATGTACAATCATTAGCTTGAGTCCTTTTTTGTGACGATCCAGTGCTGCGGCTGATTCCTTGTCCTCTGTGGTAGTTTCATATAAGTTTTTCTCTTGATAAATGTTCTTCAGGTATTTCAGCCAGTTCAAAGAGATCGATTTTGCACGATCAGGAAACAAGGCAGGGATGGCCATAACACTTGATGAAGGACCCCTGGAACAGTTCCCTCACTCCATGGAGCCACAGCTAAGACAGTTGGGTCTCCCCACAGCACTCAAGAAAGGTGAGAACATGTCTCTGATGTTCAGAGAACGCTTTCCTAAGTCTGTAATGATAGGATGCTTCTGATACAAACTTCTGATCTTTTGATTCATTCCAAAGAAGGAATACATGTTGCAATTGTTGGCTTATACCCCATTGTTTTGTCGTAGGAGTGGTGACGCTACTGAAAGACCATGAAGTGTGCAAAGAGGGAGACACACTAACCCCTGAACAGGCCCGTATTCTGGTGAGTTCTAAAGTGTTCCCCCAGGCTACACCTTCTGATAGGCCTATGAGACATTTTGCAAGTCCAGTTGCTAGATGGTCCTATAAATGGCTTATCTAATCAAATTAACTTATTTTCCATAACATAGAAACTCTTTGGGATTGAGATGGCTGAATTCAGAGTGCAGATCCAGTGCATGTGGAACTCTGAAACGAGCGACTTTGAGAAGCTATCTGAGGAAGAGGCCATGCAGGATAACGATGACAAAGAGGAAGAAGGGAATGGTTCTGGATAGAGCAATGGACTTCTCAGACTTAATGTTTTTAATACTGTGCCTTTTTTTTAGGTGACGTCAAAACAAACTACTTTAAAGTGTTTCCTAATTGCAATGTTACCCATGGAATTGTATATACATTTTGTGCTTTATACATTTTTATTGGTCCACTCAAATACAACAGTACCAACCTACAGTATGCTGGGTTGTCCTATAAAACATCAAAAGAAAGTTGGAATTGTTAATGCGAAGTATATCTTTAAGCTAGGCTGTAAAATCGTGACCCACAACGTTCATCAAATGCTTTGGCCATGGCAGATATATCATTAAGGAAGAAAATACTGTCCCAATTGCTCCCCAGTTTATTAAAGCCAAGACAGCCACCAGAAAAAGTTTCCTGAAAACACAACTACCCTCGATCGATTCATTGAATTTACATGAAGTGATATAATAATTGGGGCGGCAGGGTAGCCTAGTGGTTAGAGCGTTGGACTAGTAACCGGAAGGTTGCAAGTTCAAATCCCCGAGCTGACAAGGTACAAATCTGTCGTTCTGCCCCTGAACAGGCAGTTAACCCACTGTTCCTAGGCCGTCATTGAAAATAAGAATTTGTTCTTAACTGACTTGCCTAGTTAAATAAAGGTAAAAAAAAAAAAAAATAGGACCAAAATCATAATTGCACTTTTTTTGTAATTTTGCTAAAGCATCGATCTGATAACCAAACTGACCTATTTATAAAACCTACATCTCACTGTACATGTTAATTAGCTAACTGTATGCGGCACATTTGGTAAAAAGGCAACAGTCGGTGGACATAGTCGATCAGATGTGGGCTCTAGACTAGCCAGGGTTGTTGAGGAGCCATCTAGCGGAAGTAATTGGGGCACTCGTGGGCCACCAGGTCCCAGGCATGTTTGAATGCCTCCACCACACGCTCATCCAGAGGCCCTTCCTCAGAGGCAGAAAGGTTTTGCTCTAGCTGATCCATACTGGACATCCCAATGATTACACCATCTCCCAAATCACCCTGGAACAGTGGAGACAAAGCCCGGGTACAAGAGGACCCAACAATTAACACTACATACACTTATGAAGATTGTTTAAATAGCACTGCTGACATTACATTGTGAAAAGAAACATTTCACTCAAAGAAATTTGATTTGTAATCATTGACTGTTTTTACAGGCAGCCCAATTCTGATATTTTGCCCAATTACTGGAAAAAGGTCTGAATTAGGCTGCCTATGTAAATGCAGCCAAAGTGACCTAGCTGATAGTGAGTTGTCCCTGTTCATTATTGAATGTGGGCGGTTACCTTGAGGTGGGAGTGGTGGTACATCCAGCGTAGAGCAGCAGATGTCATGGAGGGTTTGTTTGAGCCATACGCTGTCTCCATGGCATTCTGAACAAGGTCTATTGCCTGGAAGTGGCTCTCCTTCCAGTACCTGACACACAACACATAAATCATCCAAATGTAATGTTTAATTGTATCTAGTGTAAAGGTAATCTGGACAAATCATGTTTTTATTGTGAGTAACTACTGTGACCATACTAGTTTATTATTAATAATAATATTTTATTCTGTTCTCACCTGTCTCTGTAAGCACCAGCCCAGTTGTTACCAAAGAAACGTCCTGAAGGCTGAGAACCTTCTTTATCCTGATAATGGTACTTCCCTGTGAGAAGGCCCCCTGGTTGCACAGAAGAACAGAGTGATGTTAAACCAAGTTCTCACACTAGACATTGAGATTTTTTATGATCCTCAATATCTTGCCATTTTAGAGGTGTTATAAACTCAGCAAAAAAAGAAACATCCTCACACTGTCAACTGCATTTATTTTCAGCAAACTTAACATGTGTAAATATTTGTATGAACATAAGATTCAACAACTGAGACATAAACTGAACAAGTTCCACAGACATGTGACTGTTCAGGGACACATTATTCCATTTCTGTTAGAGGGGGTGTCAAAAGTAACAGTATCTGGTGTGGCCACTAGCTACATTAAGTGCTGCTGTGCATTTCATGGACTGCACCAGATTTGCCAGTTCTTGCTGTGAGATGTTACCCCACTCTTCCACCAAGGCACCTGCAAGTTCCCTGACATTTCTGGGGGGAAGGGCCCTAGCCCTCACCCTATCCCTCACCCAATCCAACAGGTCCCAGATGTGCTCGATAGGATTGAGATCCGGGCTCTTCGCTGGCCATGGCAGAACACTGACATTCCTGTCTTGCAGGAAATCACAAAGAGAACGAGCAGTATGGCTGGTGGCATTGTCATGCTGGAGGGTCATGTCAGGATGAGCCTGCAGGAAGGGTACCACATGAGGGAGGAGGATGTCTTCCCTGTAATGCACAGCGTTGAGATTGCCTGCAATGACAAGCTCAGTCCGATGATGCTGTGACACACCACCCCAAACCATGATGGACCCTCCACCGCCAAATCGATCCCGCTCAAGAGTATAGGCCTCGGTGTAACGCTCATTCCTTCATCGATAAATGCAAATCCGACCATTACCCCTGGTGAGACAAAACCATGACTCGTCAGTGAAGAGCACTTTTTGCCAGTCCTGTCTGGTCCAGCAACGGTGGGTTGGTGCCCATAGGCGACGGTGTTGCCGGTGATGTCTGGTGAGGAACTGCCTTACAACAGGTCTACAAGCCCTCAGTTCAGCTTATTGTGGACAGTCTGAGCACCGATGGAGGGAATGTGAGTTCCTGGTGTAACTCGGGCAGTTGTTGCCATCCTGTACCTGTCCCGCAGATGTGATGTTCGGATGTACCGATCCTGTGCAGGTGTTGTTATACGTGGTCTGCCACTGCGACGACGATCAGCTGTCCGTCCTGTCTCCCTGTAGCTCTGTCTTAGGCGTCTAACAGTATGAACATTGCAATTTATTGCCCTGGCCACATCTACAGTCCTCATGCCTCCTTGCAGCATGCCTAAGGCACGTTCACGCAGGGACCCTGGGCATCTTTCTTTTGGTGTTTTTCAGAGTCAGTAGAAAGGCCTCTTTAGTGTTCTGAGTTTTCATAACTGTGACCTTAATTGCCTACCGTCTGTAAGCTGTTAGTGTCTTAACGACCGTTCCACAGGTGCATGTTCATTAATTATGGTTCATAGAACAAGCATGGGAAACAGTGTTTAAACCCTTTACAATGAAGATCTGTAAAGTTATTTGGATTTTTACGACTTATCTCTGAAAAACAGGTTCCTGAAAAGGGGACGTTTCTTTTTTTGCCGAGTTTAGATGCACAGTACCTGCTAGAGGGTTGTATGCATAGAATCTGATGCTGTAGTATCTCAGACATGGTAGCAGTTCTGTCTCCACCTGTCGTGTGGTGGCATTGTACATTCCCTACAGAAAGGCACAGTTATTTGGTATTTTATTAGGATCCCCATTAGCTGTTGCAAAATCAGCAGCTACTCTTCCTGGGGTCCACACAAAACATGACATAATACAGAACATTAATAGACAAGAACAGCTCAAGGATAGAATACTTTTTTTAAGGTACAACTAGCCTACATATCAATACATACACAAACTATCTAGGTCAAATAGGGGAGAGGCATTGTGCCGTGAGGTGTTGCTTTATCTGTGTTTTGAAACCAGGTGTGCTGTTTATTTGAGCAATATGAGGTGGAACGGAGTTCCATGCAATAATGGCTCTACAATACTACGCTTTCTTGAATTTGTTCTGGATTTGGGGACTGTGAAAAGACCCCTGGTGGCATGTCTGGTGGGGTAAGTGTGTTTGTCAGAGCTGTGTGTAAGTTGACTGCAAACAATTTGGAATTTTCAACACAATGTTTCTTATAAAAAAGTGATGCTGTCAGTCTCCTCAACTCTTAGCCAAGAGAGACTGGTATGCATAGTATTTATATCATCCCTCTGATTACAATGACGAGCAAGATGTGCCACTCTGTTCTGAGCTAGCTGCAGCTTAACTAGGTATTTCCTTGCAGCACTGGAGCACACGACTGGACAATAATCATGATTAGACAAAACTTGCTTTTTGGAGTGTGGTGTCAAAAAAGAAAAGGATAAACAGCATTCAGAAGTTAGTTACTATTTAATAATATGATGTATTTTGAATGAAGGCAGTGTGGTATGTGACAGATGCAGACTTCCCGTGTGTGTTACCTGATAAACAGTGGGAAGAATCCAGTTGTTGTGTCGGCAGATGGTAAAGATTTCAGCCACTTCCCATGCAGCATAGTTTGATAAGCCAAGCTCCTTAAATTTCCCCTGAAAAACAACATAGCAATAAATTAGATGTCTACAAAAGTGCCAGGTGGTGTGAAATATGCTTTAGGTGCCTGTATTACGGGGTGGGTGTGAGGAGAGTTGCCCTCCGGATCGGTACCTCTTTGTAGAGCTCATGGCAGGCCTGCAGTGTGTCCTGGATGGGGTTCTGATGGTCTGGAGCATGGAGGTAGAAGAGGTCCACACACTGTGTACGCAGTCTCTTCAGAGAGGTGTCCAGCTGGGAACGCACACTCTCTGGTTTCAGGGTCTTTCCTTCCCATGGGTTGGCCTTGGTGGCAATGCTCACTGTAGATACAGGCAATAAACACAAACATGGCTGATAAGATCCAATCGGGTCATAGAACATAAGAACGTAAGAAGTCATACTGGTAATGTAGCAGTGGTTTGTAACATCGCAGTTTGTTATCTGGGCACACTTTATGCACCAGTATGATTTAACTGTTAATGCACTCACCGATGTAACTACAGTTACTGTTACTACTAGTATGTATGAAATCTGGTGAAATAAAAACACTTGCGGCAGTGGTACAACATAGCATACTCAGATTATATTGTTACTTTTGTTTTCAATGTTAGTATACTAGACAGTAGGCTATTAAAGCTGTGTTCGTTACCCGTTTTGGGTAGATTCATTCCCCCAATGATAGTTTCTGCCTGTCCGTCTGTGTACATGAAGGCAGTGTCCAAATCGTTGTGGCCGCGCTCCAAGTAGGCTTTCACCATGTTTGTGCTTGTCTCCGAGTCAGCACGCCCCCCAAACGCCATCGACCCCAGTAGTGAAATCGGGCGTTTCAATTGTGTTGATCCGGTCGAAGACATGTTGCGACTATGATAAACAATCGGCGGTAAATACTTGGATCCTGAAGCGAGTCTTTGGTGAAATACACACAAGCCTACTCTTGCTCCCCAAAGCATAATAAACCGCGTGGTGTCAGCTGAGCACAGGGCAAAGGACGGGCAAGCTGACATTAGGGGAGTGTGTCAAAGTTGCAAAACGCTTTCGTGTACGTAAAATGGGAAACCGACTGTCACAAACAGTCGGGTTCCCATTGGAGCAGGAAGTACAATGAAGAGTTCAGTTACCTCCGTTCGACAAAGATTTCCAGGTTCGGAGTCTTTCTATCAATAATTTGAATTCCTACACTAGGAACAGCGTGGTCCCTAGTGCAGTTCTCATTTCAACCAGATGATGTCAGCAAACTACAACAGATTGTATAATTCAGAACTCCATCAATGACTTTAATAGATTTTCCCCCTAAATACTGTAGCGACCTTAACCCAACACCTAGCGACCTCGTCAAGCGGTTCGGACCTCTTGGCGAAAGGTGATGGACAGTCGCTGGATCCGGGTCGAGTCTCGGTCGGGGCTACCTCTTAAATTCGCTACATTGGTGTCAGAAGTGGGATGGGTCCAGTGACTGTCAAGCTAAAGCACCTTAACCGTTACGTCAGGAGGCCCGAACCTCTTGACAAGATTGCTAGGTGTTGCGTTAAGGTCGCTACATTACCCCCTTCCTTCAGAGAGGAGTGTACATGTGAGGAACTTGTTATAGAGAAGTGTGGGGACACGCTTTGTCGAAGGAAGGGGGTAATGATCCGCCCCTTTTTCCTCCTATTTTTGCCTAAAATGACAAATCAACTGCCTGTTGCTCAGGACCTAAAGCAAGGATATGCATATTCTTGATACCATTTGAAAGGAAACACTTTGAAGTTTGTGGAAATGTCAAAGGAATTTAGGAGAATATAACACATTAGATCTGGTAAAAGATAGTACAAAGAAAAAACCAAACATTTAAAAAAAAAATTTACCGTCATCTTTGAAATGCAAAAACATAAAAAAAATTTTTTTACCGTCATCTTTGAAATGCAAAGAGAAAGGCCATAATGTATTATTCCAACCAAGGCACAATTTCGATTTTTGCCACTAGATGGCAGCAGTGTATGTGCAAACTTTTAGACTGATCCAATGAACCATTGCATTTCGGTTCACCATTTTGTATCAAGACTGCCCAGATGTGCCTAATTGGTTTATTAATAACTTTTCAAGTTCAAAACTGGGAAATTGTCTTGTCACTTACAACCTCATGCTAATCGCATTAGCCTACGTTAGCTCAACCGTCGCGAGGACGGGACACCGATCCTGAAGAACCAACACCTAGCGACCTTGTCAAGAGGTTTGGACCTCTTGGCTTAACAGTTAAGGTGTTAGTTTGAAAGTTGCTGGACCCGGGTTTGAGTCCGGTCAGGGCTACACCCCAAATTTGCTACAATACCAACATAGCTTATATAACATAGGCAACAAGGTTACATGACAAGCACCAATTTCAGCCAATGTGTTACTGTTTAACAGATTTTAATACTATCTATAAACTAATAATTAAATGCGTATAAACTACTTATAGGCCTACCCTTAATAAATATGTAATATAGTTGGCCTATAACTATCCTGTGTTACAGCTTCGCCTTTATTAGGGAAACACATCTTGTACCCCTCACATACTTTCCCACATTCATCTCATGAGCCTTCTCTCCTAGCTTATAAACCTGTCATTTGAATGGGCTACGCTGTTTACTAAATAAATCACATAGTCCTCTAATGTTGATGTTGATGTGAGGACTTCAGCATGTTTGCAGAGTCATGGCCTATGCCTATGGAGTACTCTGTGCCCTTGTGTCACTTCCTTGTCAACAGAAGTCAGCACTAACAAGACAGTACGTAACTATTCGGCCTATAAGAGCACCGTATCAAGACGAGGGATAATCCCACACATACACATTTATTTACTCCAAGCTCTCAGTGAGACAGATGGAAACACAATGACTAAAACAGTAAGTTCTAATAATCTTATTATTTTCATATTTCATTTGGTAGGCTATTTCAAATTAAAATGTCCCTGCAAAAATGCCAATTATGTCAGGAGAAAGTCTTCAAATTATGTGTAGGCCTAACTATTGCAGAACAATCCATGGTCCCTGTGTGTGTAACCATTTCACCCATTGCAGTGGTAATTAGACCATGGCTGGTATTGACCCTCTGGGCCCTTGGTCATTAGATTAGATGGAGAGCAGCAGTAACTTTGACCCGTCTGACCACAGGCAGCATCAGCTCTGCCCTGCACACTGACCTGTGCAGCTTGACCACCCGTAGTCTTCCTCCATAACTCACATAAGTGGCATATCTCTCCTTCTCTCGCTGCTCTATTGCAACTATAGGTTCCTCTTTATGTAGGATTAGGCAGCAGTGGATACCAATAACACATTGCCCCTGAATTGAAAACTGCTCTGTTCTGATATGTCATTAAGATGTGTGTGAAGTGTAATGTTGTATGTGTGAAATTACTTGTTGATCTACCTCCTGCCATTGCTGCCAAATATAGGCATACAATATAGGCATCATTGTATTGTAGCCTAAGGGACCCTGACATCAATTCACATCAATTTACAAGGCTTTCGACTCTGTCAATCACTGTATTATTATCGGCAGACTCAACAGCCTTGGTTTCTCTAATGACTGCCTCGCCTGGTTCAGTAACTACTTCTCAGATAGAGTTCAGTGTGTCAAATCGGAGGGCCTGTTGTCCGAACCTCTGGCAGTCTCTATGTGTGTGCCACAGGATTCAATTCTCGCAGACTCTTTTCTCGGTATATATTAATGATGTCGCTCTTGCTGCGGGTGATTCTTTGATCCACCTCTATGTAGACGACACCATTCTGCATACATCTGGTCCTTCTTTGGACACTGTGCTAACAAACCTCCAGACGAGCTTCAACGCCATACAACACTCCTTCCTTGGCCTCCAACTGCTTTTAAATGCTAGTAAAACTAAGTGCATGCTCTTCAACTGATCGCTGCCCGCACCCAGCCGCCCGACTAGCATCACTACTCCGGACGGTTCTGACTCAGAATATGTAGACAACTATAAATACCTAAGTGTCTGGCTAGACTGTAAACTCTCCTTCCAGACTCACATTAAGCATTTCCAATCCAAAGTTAAATCTATTATCGGCTTCCCATTTCGCAACAAAGCCTCCTTCACTCATGCTGCCAAACTTACCCTCGTAAAACTGACTATCCTATCGATCCTTGACTTCGGCGATGTCATTTACAAATTAGCCTCCAACGCTCTACTCAAAAAATTGGATGCAGTCTATCACAGTGTCATCCGTTTTGTCACCAAGGCCTCATATACTACCCACCACTGCGACCTGTATGCTCACGTTGGCTGGTCGTCGCTACATATTCGTCGCCAAACCCACTGGCTCCATGTCATCTATAAGTCTCTGCTAGGTATAGCTCCGCCTTAACTCAGCTCACTGGTCACCATAGCAGCACCCACCCGTAGCACGCGCTCCAGCAGGTATATTTCACTGGTCATCCCCAAAGCCAACACCTACTTTGGCCGCCTTTCCTTCCAGTTCTCTGCTGCCAATGACTGGAAACGAATTTCAAAAATCACTGAAGTTGGAGACTTATATCTCCCTCACTAACTTTAAGTGTCAGCTGTCAGAGCAGCTTACCGATCACTGCAGCTGTACACAGCCCATCTGTAAATAGCCCATCCAACCAACAACCTACCTCATCCCCATATTTGTTTTTGTTTTTCTGCTCTTTTGCACACCAGTATTTCTACTTGCACATCCTCATCTGCACATACAGTGGGGGGAAAAGTATTTAGTCAGCCAACAATTGTGCAAGTTCTCCCACTTAAAAAGATGAGAGAGGCCTGTAATTTTCATCATAGGTACACTTCAACTATGACAGACAAAATGAGAAAAATCCAGAAAAATCACATTGTAGAATTTTTAATGAATTTATTTGCAAATTATGGTGGAAAATAAGTATTTGGTCACCTACAAACAAGCAAGATTTCTGGCTCTCACAGACCTGTAACTTATTCTTTAAGAGGCTCCTCTGTCCTCCACTCGTTACCTGTATTAATGACACCTGTTTGAACTTGTTATCAGTATAAAAGACACCTGTCCACAACCTCAAACAGTCACACTCCAAACTCCACTATGGCCAAGACCAAAGAGCTGTCAAAGGACACCAGAAACAACATTTTTGACCTGCACCAGGCTGGGAAGACTGAATCTGCAATAGGTAAGCAGCTTGGTTTGAAGAAATCAACTGTGGGAGCAATTATTAGGAAATGGAAGACATACAAGACCACTGATAATCTCCCTCGATCTGGGGCTCCACGCAAGATCTCACCCCGTGGGGTCAAAATGATCACAAGAACGGTGAGCAAAAATCCCAGAACCACACGGGGGGACCTAGTGAATGACCTGCAGAGAGCTGGGACCAAAGTAACAAAGCCTACCATCAGTAACACACTACGCCGCCAGGGACTCAAATCCTGCAGTGCCAGACGTGTCCCCCTGCTTAAGCCAGTACATGTCCAGGCCCGTCTGAAGTTTGCTAGAGAGCATTTGGAGGATCCAGAAGAAGATTGGGAGAATTTCATATGGTCAGATGAAACCAAAATAGAACCTTTTGGTAAAAACTCAACTCGTCGTGTTTGGAGGACAAAGAATGCTGAGTTGCATCCAAAGAACACCATACCTACTGTGAAGCATGGGGGTGGAAACATCATGCTTTGGGGATGTTTTTCTGCAAAGGGACCAGGACGACTGATCCGTGTAAAGGAAAGAATGAATGGGGCCATGTATCGTGAGATTTTGAGTGAAAACCTCCCTCCATCAGCAAGGGCATTGAAGATGAAACGTGGCTGGTTCTTTCAGCATGACAATGATCCCAAACACACTGCCCGGGCATCGAAGGAGTGGCTTCGTAAGAAGCATTTCAAGGTCCTGGAGTGGCCTAGCCAGTATCCAGATCTCAACCCCATAGAAAATCTTTGGAGGGAGTTGAAAGTCCGTGTTGCCCAGCAACAGACCCAAAACATCACTACTCTAGAGGAGATCTGCATGGAGGAATGGGCCAAAATACCAGCAACAGTGTGTGAAAACCTTGTGAAGACTTACAGAAAACGTTTGACCTCATTGCCAACAAAGGGTATATAACAAAGTATTGAGATAAACTTTTGTTATTGACCAAATACTTATTTTCCACCATAATTTGCAAATAAATTCATTAAAAATCCTACAATGTGATTTTCTGGATTATTTTTCCTCATTTTGTCTGTCATAGTTGAAGTGTACCTATGATGAAAATTACAGGCCTCTCTCATCTTTTTAAGTGGGAGAACATGCACAATTGGTGGCTGACTAAATACTTTTTTGCCCCACTGTATATCACTCCAGTGTAAATTGCTAAATTGTAATTACTTTGCCACTATTGGCATATTTATTACCTTACCTTTCATTTGCACACATTGTATACAGATTTTTCTATTGTGTTATTGACTGTACGTTTGTTTATCCAATGTGTAACTGTGTTGTTGTTTTTGTCACACTTCTTTGCTTTATCTTGGCCAGGTCGCAGTTGTAAATGAGAACTTGTTCTCAACTGACCTACCTGGTTAAATAAAGGTGAAAAAAACAAAAAAAAACATGAGTAGGCTACATCTGAAGAAAATAATACAGTTTTAACTTGCAACATGTTACAACACCAGGACATTTGGGGGGGAAAAAACGAACATTGCTGTTATTGTCCCAATCCATTCCATTGAAATGATCCATTATCTCTTCAAACAATCTGGACTCAGGGGTAGACATAACACAGTAAATGTAAATCCAATTAGTATGTCCTGTGTGAATTTAAGACCTGAGCCCTGGGACCATACGTCGGGACTGCCGGGCGTGGTGGCTCCTTGCTGTCCCCAGTCCGCCTGGCCTTGCTGCTGTTCTGCCTGCGGTTATGGAACCGCCACCTGTCCCAGACCTGTTGTTTTTCAACTCTTAATGATCGGCTATGAAAAGCCAACTGAATATTATTCATGATTATTATTTGACCATGCTTGTAACTTATGAACATTTTTGAACATCTTGGCATAGTTCTGTTATAATCTCCACCCGGCACAGCCAGAAGAGGACTGGCCACCCCTCATAGCCTGGTTCCTCTCTAGGTTTCTTCCTAGGTTTTGGCCTTTCTAGGGAGTTTTTCCTAGCCACCGTGCTTCTACACCTGCATTCTAGCTGTTTGGGGTTTTAGGCTGGGTCTCTGTACAGCACTTCGAGACATTAGCTGATGTACGAAGGGCTATATAAAAGAAACTTGATTGATTGATTGATGATATGTTACGAAATACAATAAGTATGATAAGTTACGAATTCCAATTTGTTGTTAGCTAGGTGGGTAACGCTAATGCTAGCTAGGCTAGTTTAGCTAGGTTAGTGTTAGGAGGTAGGCTAGGGGAAGGGTTAGCTAAAATTCGTAGTTGTTGCAAAGTAGCTAAAAAAGTAGTAAGTAGTTGCTAATTAGCTAAAATGCTGAAATTGTCCCTGATGATATCCTCCCACCTACCCACCCCGACCAAATACCATACTTTCGTTTTAGCTTTAAGTAACCTTCTGTACTATGTAACCATACCAAACATAACCATACTAATTTGATTGTTGTAGATTTACTTTTACTATGTTACGTCTAGTCTATGAGACCAGGCTGCTTCGATTTACTCTTATAAGCCATTGCGCGCGCATGTGCGTTCAACATCTGCATGTTGTAAACCAGTTAGTAACGACCTCCAAGCACCACTCTGTACGGGATGTATGACTGCATCACTTTTGGAATTAGGTGTTGTACTGACACTTCTCACTCTCTGGTAGATTTTTTTTAGTGTAACAGTGAAGCCTACTTTCAATATTTTTTCAGTAATTTGGCTACGGATTTTTTCTGCATTCTGTCTTTTTTCACTAAAACGTGTCAATACCACTACATTTCTGCGCTTTAATGCATATATATATTGATACATTCAACACAACTTGAAAATGGATTGTATCTTCGTTTTAATAGTTTTTCAATACTTACTTATCGATGGGATCTACGAAGTGTCCAGCTATGGAAATCTCCAACCATACATGTAAGTATTTTTTTATAAGCTGTCATTTTTACTTGATAATACATATTTTAGTCACAGTAACCTACCTACATGATAAAACATTTCTGGTAAGAGTCATGTCACTTGCTACTGCTATTAATTTGAGTTTAAAAACATATAAACAGAATCCAATATCTGTTGACATATCAAACTACCGGTTAATAGGATTATTTTAAAAATTTCACAAGTTGAAATATGATATTTGTTTATCAATTATTTCATTTAATGTTTCAATGTTTTACTCTAGAGGTGTTTGCATTGAAAGAAGAACAATGTGTTCTATACCTGGGCTTGTATAAACCTGTAGTTAAAACGACACAGACAACAATCACTGTTAACTCTAAGGCTGTATTTTATGGAT
Source organism: Salvelinus fontinalis (assembly GCF_029448725.1). Taxonomy (NCBI): domain Eukaryota; kingdom Metazoa; phylum Chordata; class Actinopteri; order Salmoniformes; family Salmonidae; genus Salvelinus; species Salvelinus fontinalis. The sequence continues at coordinate 43,807,301 of NC_074667.1, read as the reverse complement.
CTATGATGCACCTGGAGCTATTCATAAGAATACTCTACTGTCTTTCTCAAAATGCACTGTAATGTTATTACATAATTACACATGATCTCGGGGTGGATTAATGATGCAGGAAGCATTCCTGAGATGCTCCTAAGTGTTCCATATGATGGAGAGCATTCCAGAGTAACAGGTGAGATAAGTCCGAGATGAGGTGCTTCTGATAAGTCTGACTTCATTATAAGTCTCTGTTCAGTTGTAATGGCCATGTCAATGTCAGATAGTTAAAAATAATGGGAATTTTCTCAGAGGGACCATTGCCAGTCTTGGAAAAATAGATACAGTATCAGCATCACAAACTGAAGGTTATCACAGACCTATCAGACATACACACTATCCCAGAGATGAGACAAGCTTGGACATGGAATGACTGAGCTACTCGTAAATGATGAGACTTCTCTCAGACATACTGCAGTTTCTGCTACTGGAGAGGTACCAAAACACTGCTTAATGTTAGAGGGATAGTATGGCAGCTTGAGATGGTCTTAGAGACTACAATGCAGGGAATATGGTACGATGGGATCTATGACACTCAGGTGGCACCTGGCTTATAATACTCAATAACAAGAGGTCCAAATCAGTTTGTATGATCTTGTTATTCTGCTCTCCTTTGGTCAATGTTTTGATATACTGTAGTATCAGGTAAAGTCGTAGTGAATGTTTGTTTGATGTCTTGCTGTAGGCAGTGTCTTGTGCTGCCCTGCTTAGGGGTCAAACAGTAATGCATGGATAATTCCCCTTAAGTCTTAGCAGACAGCATAGGCGACACAACACAGTATAAACCCGTATGGAATCCTTGTCCATCTATCTTCACTGATTCATCCTTCATAACACCCTCTTACTGTAAACCAAAAAAATTACAGAATATTGATTTGTTCAATGTTTTTTGCCACTGGCCTCTTTCAGGCCCAACGTGTGTGTGGAGCGGGATGTGACGCTGGTTGCCCAAAGGCAGCTGTGTGTGCAGGCCTTCACACGCATGGTCAAGGTCTGGAAGCAAGGCTGCCTAGGACATAACTGGTGCATGGGATACGAGAGAAGGTGAGTCCTACTTTTCATTCAGCCATCTCTTCATCCATCCATCCATCAATCAATCCATTCTTCTATCCATGTATTCCTCCATCCATTCCCGAAAGCAACACTAGTTATTCACCTGTCTAGTTTTCTATCCTTCTCTTCTGTACCCATCATCTCTATGTCAGCCTTTCACATACTCATGTCTCCTATGTTTGTTCTGAGGAATTCTTTAGGAATGCTATTCTGTAGATAGTCATTATGTTCTATATTGCATGTATTGCCTATGGATAATTCTGTGTTGTGCAGTTGTTGCTGACTCAGTCTTAACAGTAATCAAATCATGTCAAAGCTGTTTAAGAGTGCCTCATCCTCATCCCCCTAAATCTCAGTCAACATCTCTCTCTCCTCTTTTCTGTCTCCTATCCTTTTCCCTCTCTTTTGTTCTTTAATCAGGGTCTCGTAGGCCTCTCATATAGCACTAAGTGCAAGGTATAGCCACAGCTCTCCTGGAGGGTTAGCTAAGCTATCTATTTAGCCGAGGCGTCTCCAGAGGTCAGGTACATACCTGTGAGGAAGAGTCCTGCGGCTTACCCCTGACTCTCTCTCTGGGGGGTTTCTCAATGTGCTATTGAGGCTCGCTTTCTCCATATATTTACCGCAATACAAAGACGCAGGCAGCTTTGAAGGTAGCCAAACCCTTAATTACACGGTGTAAACAAAATTACGCATAATGACTAGTAGCCGTGAGAGGGCTTCTAAACTACAGGGATAGACACCGTACTCTGAAGTATAGTCTTGCACATTGAAATGGACGACTTAAAAGACTGGGAAAATGTTTCCTGATTATTATACTGTATGTGACTTAAAAGAGTGGGAAATGTTCTGTGATTATCGTAGTCGATCTGACATTTTTTTCTTCTTCTTACTCATTGAACCTCATCAGCAACCTAGCCCTCCCACTCTCAGGATGGCAAACCCAACCCCTAAGAACAGACCACCCTCTCCACCCTCCCTAAGAACAGACAGATCAAACATGACATTGTGCCATACATCTGAACCTCTAATTATTGTATAGACGTGTTTTATATAGTGTAGCATTATATTACCTGATTTGTATCCTTTGATAATGTTATGTCTCCTTGATAACAGGACGGCATACTACACAGCATATAAACAAATCTACAGACAAGACTTCCAGACCGTGTATAAGTGCTGTCCTGGATGGTCTCAACTCAACGGAGAGGCTGGCTGCTTGTATCGTAAGTCTTTCCCTTTTCTTCTATTGCTTCATATTACTGAGGTTTCTGTTGTTAAAGTATCACAACCAGCTAGTGTTTCAGACAGGGATCTTCTGTTAATGTGGGAGGGAGTGATTGTTACCGTTATCAGGATACAGACAGTGTACAGTCGTGACCAAAAGTTTTGAGAATGACACAAATATTAATTTCCACAAAGTTTGCTGCTTCAGTGTCTTTAGATATTTTTGTCAGATGTTACTATGGAATACTGAAGTATAATTACAAGCATTTCATTTCATAAGTGTCAAAGGCTTTTATTGACAATTACATGAAGTTGATGCAAAGAGTCAATATTTTCTGTGTTGACCCTTCTTTTTCAAGACCTTTGCAATCCGCCCTGGCATGCTGTCAATTAACTTCTGTGTCACATTCTGACTGATGGCAGCCCATTCTTGCATAATCAATGCTTGGAGTATGTCAGAATTTGTGGGGTTTTGTTTGTCCACCCGCCTCTTGAGGATTGACCACAATTTCTCAATGGGATTAAGGTCTGGGGAGTTTCCTGGCCATGGACCCAAAATATCGATGTTTTGTTCCCCAGGCCACTTAGTTATCACTTTCGCCTTATGGCAAGGTGCTCCATCATGCTTGAAAAGGCATTGTTCATCACCAAACTGTTCCTGGATGGTTGGGAGAAGTTGCTCTCGGAGGATGTGTTGGTACCATTTTTTATTCATGGCTGTGTTCTTAGGCAAAATTGTGAGTGAGCCCACTTCCTTGGCTTAGAAGCAACCCCACACATGAATGGTCTCAGGATGCTTTACTGTTGGCATGACACAGGACTGATGGTAGCGCTCACCTTGTCTTCTCCAGACAAGTTTTTTCCCGGATGCCCGAAACAATCGGAAAGGGGATTCATCCGAGAAAATGACTTTATCCCAGTCCTCAGCAGTCCAATCCTTGTACCTTTTGCAGAATATCAGTCTGTCCCTGATGTTTTTCCTGAGGAGAAGTGGCTTCTTTGCTGCCCTTCTTGACACCAGGCCATCCTCCAAATGTCTTCGCCTCACTGTGCGTGCAGATGCACTCACACTTGCTTGCTGCCATTCCTGAGCAAGCTCTGTACTGGTAGTGCCCCGATCCCGCAGCTGAATCAACTTTAGGAGATGGTCCTGGTGCTTGCTGGACTTTCTTGGGCGCCCTGAATCCTTCTTCACAACAATTAGACTTCTCTCCTTGAAGTTCTTGATGATCTGATAAATGGTTGATTTAGGTGCAATCTTACTGGCAGCAATATCCTTGCCTGTGAAGCCCTTTTTGTGCAAAGCAATGATGACGGCACGTGTTTCCTTGCAGGTAACCATGGTTGACAGAGGAAGAAACAATGACTCCAAGCACCACCCTCCTTTTGAAGCTTCCAGTCTGTTATTCTAACTCAATCAGCATGACAGAGTGATCTCCAGCCTTGTCCTCGTCAACACTCACACCTGTGTTAACAAGAGAATCACTGACATGATGTCAGCTGGTCCTTTTGTGGCAGGGCTGAAATGCAGTGGAAATGTTTTTTGGGGATTCAGTTCATTTGCATGGCAACGAGGGACTTTACAATTAATTGCCATTCATCTGATCACTCTTCATAACATTCTGGAGTATATGCAAATTGCCATCATACAAACTGAGGCAGCAGACTTTGTGAAAATGTATATTTGTGTCATTCTCAAAACTTTTGGCCACGACTGTATGTTTATTAGTGTAAATGCAATCTTTACGGGATCGACGCCCGCTTACAAGTGAGTGGAGGTGATACTCCATAGGCTAGTGAGAGGAAGGAAGGGTGCGTCAAACCCATCGCCCTGGGTCGGGAGCCGAGGGTGGTTGGGAGAGCATTCAGGAAGAGGTTATAAGATCAAGAGGTACTTGGAGGTATCTCTACCCGATTAACAGCTGTAGCAGCCTTGAAAGTATACTTTATCTACTTTTGAAGAACTATTAAAACAGTGATTTCGTCAGACAGCTCTGCAGCATGGGCATCTGTGGCAACTTAATGCTCACGGGGTACCCTTTTCGCTAACATGGGGCACTTGGCTCATTGGGGAGCACATAGGTAATGTTAGATGGTTGGCTGGCTGCTACTGCCTGAGCAGAGATGAGATGATGACTTAAAAAATGAAATAATAAAGTTATCCCCCCCCCAAAAAAATGATATACACAATTCAAATATTTTATTTAAGTAAAGTAATGTGAATAAATTATGGTTAATAAGTGTTAAGCAGCAATGAGCAGTCAGTAATATCATGGGGCTCTTATTCATTTCTTTGTTCTGTGTTAGAGACCATGGAATGTTTTCAATGTTTTGGCAATTGAATGGTATCAATATTTGGCATTGTAATTTTTATTAAAAAGCTCCAAAATCATTTCAAGGTCATATTTCATAATGCATTTAATGTTAACAAATAATAATCTAAATAAAAAACGTGATAAAAATAAAAAAATGAAACCGAAACCGAATCTGACCTTAAAAAGCACTAGTCACTTAACACTATCAGTGCAACAGTTACTGTGACGTTCACAACCAACCAGACACTGGGTGAAAGCGCCAATATGTTAAGTAAACATTTTTTTTTTTTTACAGTGCATTGCAATGTCTTGTTTTAAATTCTGCCAAAGATGATAGTGGACTTACAGACATGTTAAAGTGTTGACTGACCACCAGACCTAATCCCCTTTGCTTCTGGCTCAGCTACACTTGGCACTGCAGGGCTCCTTGTGTCCTGAGATGTGGGGGTGTCTGCCTGCCAAAGAGTGAGGGTTTGGCTGGACAGGTAATCCTCTTTGTTCAGTTGGGTGGCCATTTTCAATGTGCTGACTGGTTCCCAGTTTCGTTGGAGCTCCACAGTTAAATCTCGGCTCACACTCATAGTCATGCTACCATATTTCCAATCAGCGGACTCAGAGGAGTGGTAGTAACTGGTGGTACAGGTCAGAGGCTTGCACCATGGACCTTGGCAAAGACTGACTCCAGTGTCACTTCCAACTGGAGATGGGACTGAGGTTGGGCCTGGGACTGAAGCTGGGGATGGGGCTGAGGCTGGAGTCAGGACTGGGACTGAGGCTGGGGTAGGGCTGGGGCTGAGTCTCCTGCTGAGGCTGGAGTCAGTACTGGGCCATAAGGCTGAGTGTGAGTCTGCTACTAGGCCTTGGACTACTCAACTCTGTGTGGACAGGCTTAGCCCCACGCAAGTGAGACCTGGCAGGGCCCTTTGATGGGATTTTACGGCCGTTGATCCGCATCGCATAGCCTGCATACCTTAGACATCACCCCTGACAAAGCCCCTAGTAAACAGCCTAGACATCACTTTCATCCCCACCACCGCCCAAGGGAACGCTCCCACCTCCACCTACCTATCCCCTGTGTCTAGGCCCCAGCACCATCCTGTGTGCTGTGCCTCACCTCCCCTCATGCCTGTGGAGAAGGCTACTGTCTGGGCCAGGGGGTGGTGGGATGGGACAGGGGTGAGAGATGATCCCCTGGATGTGCCTTTCAGCAGGGCCTCCTTATGGTCTCATGCTTTCCTCAAAGCCCTCTTTGTCTCTTGTTAAAAGGTTACAGTATTAAATTATCCAGGGAAGCATTAGGCTGTCTGCTCAACCCCTGAGCTCTGGTTTGTTTTAAAACACCACACAAGGAAACGTCCTAACAGGCATTCCCCAGTGCTGCCCAGTGTCTCCCTCACTAAGTTGCAGGGTTTTGTTTTTCTTCTGCATGACAATGTCGGCTCTCTTCGACACACGGCTGGGCTTTTATGTCCGTAACGTAAGACGCGGCAGCACTTTGAGACGGGACAAACTAATCACCCTTTTCTCTGAGCCATTGAACCAGGATAAAAGGATCCTCACACCACAATCCACCCTCTCTCACTCTTGCACACTTAGACCTATGTTGTCTCCAGTGTTCTTCAATGCAATTCAATCTATAGGACTGTTTTCAACAGTGCATACGACATCCAAGAAGACAGATCAGCTCTATAGCAGAGACCGCAAAATGTACAGCTTTAGTAAATCCTTCGAAAACCCCAGAGATTGAAATGGGAATATTGTGCATTAAGATAGGGATTTAGTGTCTGGTACATGTGAGGTCTCTGTTGAGGGGGTGTCTGTGTGGTGTGTCTGCGCTAATAAAAAGTGAGTGTAAGCTAATTAAGCTAGTGTTGTTATTGTGAGGCAGTTGAGTGGAATGAAGTGTCACATCATGCTGTAGAGAAACAGCCCTGTACATTGATGAGCAGCCATGCTAACAGCCCCCTTTCCAATCCTCTCCCTCTATCCCTATCTCCCTCGCTCTCCTCCGTTTGGTTCTCTTCTATCGTCCTTCTTGTCTCCCCATCTCTCGGCCATATCTACAGTCCAGCTGTTCACTTTCGCTGTGGGCATTTTCCGACTTACTGGCTCCTCTTGTCGAGTTCTCCCTCATCCTCTACTAAGATATACTCTTATTTGGTCATATGTAAGGCTTGAGAATGGTAAAACATTTGAAATATGTCTGGTTATTGTCACGGCTCCCTCCTGCGCTGTCCCTCCCCATCCTCCCCATTCCTAGTCTTTCTATTCCCTTCTAATCCTGATTTAAGATAGTGTGGGGCAAGCTTTACTTGTAAAGCATCCCAGTGACATGGCATAGCTGGGATTCTTAGACTGTAGTATCAGGCTATCCCAATGGCAGATGGTAGCCATTGTATATAATCAAAGTTAAAGTGCAGACCTAATGGTTTTCGAAGACATCCTCTTTGTCCAGCACATGCCATAAAACCCAACATTTTGGCTGCAAAGGCCTGATTTGACTGAGAATCCTGGGGCAGTGCACGCAATAGGAACCTTTTCCACAAGGAGGTAATCTGTGCACACTGACATGTGTTCTAACTGGCCTGAATTCCATTTGCCACTGTTCATGTGCATGTGGAAGTGCATGCAAATGCATAATTTGGTTCAAAGCTAAAGTGTTGCTTAGGTGACCCATTGAAATAATGTATTTTTGTGTTTTTTGAGAAGCACCAATTGGCTTGATGACTATCTGACTTTCCTGAGGGTAAGAGTCCTTGACTTGCTAAGAGTCCTTGACTTGCTGATGTTGCTTCTAGAGACTTCCATCCACTTCTCCTCCATTCTAAGGTCCATTCAATGAGCTACGAGTTCATCCCCAGTGAGTTGCCTGGTGAATGGACCGGGACAGTCAAGAGTGGAAGCGGGCAGTTATGTTGATTGATGGCAACAATGAGCTTTGTGACAGGGAGTGAGGAGCAGAGGAGCGGGGACAATGGCTCCACCAGTTTGTCGCCCTCGTTAACTGCTGAATGGGAACTGGCCCCCTTTTGTGGCGGGAGGGACCAGGCTGGCGGATATACACGTGTACCGGGCCAGAGGGACGAGGAGACTGTGGCTCTCCGTGGGTGGTCTTTGTGTGTGTGGAGAAACACTGCATCCCAGGGATAAATCAAATCAAAGTTTATTTGTCACGTGCGCCGAATACAACAGGTGACCTTACAGTGAAATGCTTACTTACAGGCTCTAACCAATAGTACAAAAAAGGAATTAGGTGAACAATAGGTAGGTAAAGAAATAAAACAACAGTAAAAATACAGGCTATATACAGTAGTGAGGCTATAAAAGTAGCGAGGCTACATACAGACACCGGTTAGCCAGGCTGATTGAGGTAGTATGTACATGTAGATATGGTTAAAGTGACTATGCATATATGATAAACAGAGAGTAGCAGTAGCGTAAAAGAGGGGTTGGCGGGTGGTGAGTGGGACACAATGCAGATTGCCCGGTTAGCCAATGTGCGGGAGCACTGGTTGGTCGGCCCAATTGAGGTAGTATGTACATGAATGTATAGTTAAAGTGACTAAGCATATATGATAAACAGAGAGTAGCAGCAGCGTAAAATGAGGGGTTTCGGTGGGGGGGGGGGGGCACAATGCAAATAGTCCAGGTAGCCATTTGATTACCTGTTCAGGAGTCTTATGGCTTGGGGGTAAAAACTGTTGAGAAGCCTTTTTGTTCTAAACTTGGCACTCCAGTACCGCTTGCCATGCGGTAGTAGAGAGAACAGTCTATGACTGGGGTGGCTGGGGTCTTTGACAATTTTTAGGGCCTTCCTCTGACACCGCCTGGTGTAGAGGTCCTGGATGGCAGGCAGCTTAGCCCCAGTGATGTACTGGGCCATACGCACTACCCTCTGTAGTGCCTTGCGGTCAGAGGCCGAGCAATTGCTGTAACAGGCAGTGATGCAACCAGTCAGGATGCTCTCGATGTTGCAGCTGTGGAACCTTTTGAGGATCGCAGGACCCGTGCCAAATCTTTTTAGTTTCCTGATTGGGAATAGGCTTTATCGTGCCCTCTTCACGACTGTCTTGGTGTGTTTGAACCATTCTAGTTTGTTGTTGATGTGGACACCAAGGAACTTGAAGCTCTCAACCTGCTCCACTACAGCCCCGTCGATGAGAATGGGTGCGTGCCCGGTCCTCCTTTTCCTGTAGTCCACAATCATCTCCTTAGTCTTGGTTACGTTGAGGGTTAGGTTGTTATTCTGGCACCACCCGGCCAGGTCTCTGTTCACAGACACGCACATACAAAAACAGACTGGCATGGCATGGTGTTTCCGAGTCATAGAGGCTAAGCTCATTGTCTTGGGATGTTTTCATTTAAGTTTATCATGTCCATGATAAACACTGTGTATGAAAAGCTGGAAAGTGTAAAATGTACCACAAATATCCTCTTCCTATTCTCCTCCACCCATGTATCTAGTACTTGTTATCTTATCTGTGACCAACACTGCCAGACAGGGAGACATTTTGAGTAATTCAGTTTAGCCACCAGGTTCCCACCCACATCCTCCCACTGCACATGGAAATCTGTGTATCCTACCTTCAGGGATATCCCCATTCAGATACATCCATCAACATTACATACTAAGACAAGTGATTTAGGAGACAGGCTTGAAATATACATTTTTGGAATGTCCCTGAAACCATTCTTCAGGGGTATTTAAAGTTGTTCTGGTGATGAGGACCTTCTGACAGTGCTGCCCTTGGCCTATCCTGGCTACTGTGAGAACCCTTTGATTTTATACATTCCTCTGCAAAGCAAAACATGAATTGCTGCCTCAAACTATAGTGCTGCTCTCCGTGTGTACCAATTACTAACACAAACGGAGATGGCAGGGTGGAGCTTTTATGCGGCAGGTAGCCTTGTGGTTAGAGCGATGGGCCAGTAACCGCAAGGTTGCTGGATCGAATCCCCAAGCTGACATGGTAAAAATCTGTTGTTCTGCCCCTGAACAAGGCAGTTAACCCACTGTTCACCGGTATGCCATCATTGTAAATAAGAATTTGTTCTTAACTGATTTGCCTAGTTAAATATTCTTTTTTTATATAATTAAAATGCCTACGAATTACTGTAAATCTGCTCCCTCTGTCTCTCAATCTGGGGTTAAACATATGGACACAACCTAAACAAACAGACCCTCATCATTAAACATATGGACACAACCTAAACAAACAGACCCTCATCATTAAACATATGGACACAACCTAAACAAACAGACCCTCATCATTGACTATAAAGATACACTGCCTCTGTTAGGATGTGGAGGCCATGTCAGAGGCTGAGCTGGTGACACCTGCTCCTTGGACTCCAGCATCCGTCTGGTGGCAGTGTGACTCATTGACCTATCTCTGTTTCTCTGGGGAAGCAGCTAATCCCCTCAGACAAGGTGTCTTTGTAACAGAGTGCAGGCAATCAGAGAAAGATGAGAGTGAGTGTTACGCCGTTTGCCGTGCTGCACAGCAAGTTAAGGAATTATTTCAAGGGAGATTAAGCAGTGTAAGGGTGGAGAGCGGGCGGCGGGAGCATGCTCTCCATGGTTAGCTGGCAAGAAGTTCATTTCTCACATTTCTTAGAGGGGGAAAGGGACAAGCGTCTTGTTTGCCACTTGTGACATATTGAAAACTTCAGGGTGGTTTGACTCCTCGCTTCCTTGGCAGTGGTTTTTAATTGCATTGGAAAATGGCTACTTCTGAAGGTCTTTCACAGCTGTTAATAATGTTGTTGTTCTGATGAATTTGCATCAGTTGTTCAGCTGTATTTGGGGACACAAAGCTGTATACAGTGCATTCACAAAGTATTCAGACCCCTTAACTTTTTTGTTACGTTACAGCCTTATTCTAAAATCCTTTTTTTGCAAATGAATTAAAAATAAAAAACAGAAATAACTCATTTACATAAGTATTCAAACCCTTTACTATGAGACTCGAAATTGAGCTCAGATGCATCCCGTTTCCATTGATCATCCTTGAGATGTTTCTACAACTTGATTGGAGTCCACATGTGGTAAATGATTGGAAAGGCACACACCTGTCTATATAAGGTCCCACAGTTGACAGTGCATGTCAGAGCAAAAACCAAGCCATGAGGTGAAGGAATTGTCTGTGGAGCTCCGAGACAGGACTGTGTCAAGGTACAGATCTGGGGAAGGGTACCAAAACATTTCTGCAGCATTGAAGGTCCCCAAGAGCACAGTGGCCTCCATCATTCTTAAATTGAAGACATTTGGAACCACCAAGACTCTTCTTAGGGCTGGCCATCTGGCCAAACTGAGCAATCGGGGGAGAAGGGCTTTGTTCAGGGAAGTGACCAAGAACCCGATGGTCACTCTGACAGAGCTCCACCAATCAGGCCTTTATGGTAGTGGCCATACGGAAGCCACTCAGTAAAAGGCACTTGGAGTTTGCCAAAAGGCACATAAAGGACTCCCAGACCATGAGAAACAAGATTCTCTGGTTTGATAAAACCAAGATGGAACTCTTTGGCCTGAATGCCAAGCGTCATGTCTGGAGGAAACCTGGCATCATCCCTACGGTGAAGCATGGTGGTGATAGTGTCATGCTGTGGGGATGTTTTTCAGCAGCAGGGAGACTAGTCAGGATTGAGGGAAAGGTGACCTGAGAAAAGTACAGAGAGATCCTTGATGAAAACCAGCTCCAGAGTGGTCAGGACCTCAGACTGGAGCAAAGGTTCACCTTCCAACAGGACAACAACCCTAAGCTAAGACAAAGCAGGAGTGGCTTCGGGACAAGTCTCTAAATTTCCTTGAGTGGCCCATCCAGAACCCGGAATTGAACCCGATCGAACATCTCTGGAGAGACCTGAAAATAGCCGTGCAGCGACGCTCCCCATCCAATCTGACAGAGCTTGAGAGGATCTGCAGAGAAGAATGGAAGAAACTCACCAAATACAGGTGTGCCAAGCTTGTAGCGTCATACCCAAGAAGACTCGAGGCTGTAATCGCTGCCAAAGGTGCTTCAACAAAGCACTGAGTAAAGGGTGTGAATACTTATGTGAATGTGATATTTCAGTTTTTACTTTTAATATACTACTGGTCAAAAGTTTTAGAACGCCTACACATTCAAGGGTTTTTCTTTATTTTGACTATTTTCTACATTGTAGAATAATAGTGATGACATTGAAACTATGAAATAACACATATGGAATCATGTAGTAAACAAAAAAAGTTTTAAACAAAATCAAAAAATATTTTATATTTGAGATTGTTCAACTAGCCACCCTTTTCCCTGATGACAACTTTGCACACTCTTGATATTCTCTCAACCAGCTTCACCTGGAATGTTTTTACAACAGTCATGAAGGAATTCCCACATGTGCTCTGCACTTGTTGGCTGCTTTTCCTTCACTCTGTGGTCCAACTCATCCCAAAACATCTCAATTTAGTTGAGGTCGGGGGATTGTGCTGGCCAGGTCATCTGATGCAGCACTCCATCACTCTCCTTCTTGGTCAAATAGCCCTTACACAGCCTGGAGGTGTGTTGGGTCATTATCCTGTTGAAAAACAAATGATAGTCCCACTAAGCCCAAAGCAGATGGAGTTGTGTATCACTGCAGAATGCTGTGGTAGCCATAACACCTCCTCCTTTTAGTTAATTTTTTTATTTCACCTTTATTTAACCAGGTAGGCTAGTTGAGAACAAGTTCTCATTTGCAACTGTGACCTGGCCAAGATAAAGCAAAGCAGTTCGACACTTACAACAACACAGAGTTACACATGGAATAAACAAACATACAGTCAATAATACAGTAGAAAAAGTCTATATACAGTATGTGCAAATTAAGTAGGATAAGGGAGGTAAGGCAATAAATAGGCCATGGTGGGAAAGTATTTACAATGTAGCAAAATATAGCAAAAGCCTCCCTGCTTTACGGTGGGAAATACAAATGTGGAGATCATCCGTTCACCAACACCTCGTCTCACAAAGACACAGGGGTTAGAACCAAAACTCTCCAATATGGACTCCAGACCAAATTACAAATTTCCACTGGTCTAATGTCGATTGCTTGTGTTTCTTGGCCCAAGCAAGTCTCTTCTTCTTATTGGTGTCCTTTAGTTGTGGTTTCTTTGCATCAATTCGACCATGAAGGCCTGATTCACACAGTCTCCTCTAAACAGTTGATGTTGCGATGTGTCTGTTACTTGAACTCTGTGAAGCATTTATTTGGGCTGCAATTTCTGAGGCTGGTAACTCTAATAAACTTATCCTCTGCAGCAGAGGTAACTCTGGGTCTACCATTCCTGTGGCGGTCCTCATGAGAGCCCGTTTAATCATAGCGCTTGATGGTTTTTGCGAATGCACTTGAAGAAACTTTCAAAGTTCTTGAAATGTTCCGCATTGACTGATCTTCATGTCTTAAAGTAATGATGGACTGTCATTTCACTATGTTTATTCCATATGTGCTATTTCATAGTTATGTCTTCACTATTATTCTACAATGTAGAAAATAGTAAAAAATAAAGAAAAACCTTTGAATAAGGAGGTGTTCTAAAACTTTAGACCGGTAGTGTACATTTGCAAAAAATTTTGCTTTGTTATTATGGGTATTGTGTGTAGATTGATGTGGGGAAAAACATTTAATAAGGCTGTAATGTAACAAAATGTGGAAAAAGTCAAGGGGTCTGAATCATTTCCGAACACACTGATGTTAGGTATTTGTTGAGTGAGGGTGGAGTGTGAAATGGACCATTTTAATGTTCTGCTAAGCATTCAAAATGTAATGAGTACTTTTGGGTGTCAGGGAAAATGTATGGAGTAAAAATAACATAATTTTCTTTAGGAAAGTAGTGAAGTAAAAGTAAAAGTTGTTAAAAAAATAAATAAAATAAAGTCAAGTACAGATACCCCAAAAAACTACTTAAGTAGTACTTTAAACATATTTTTACTTAAGTATTTTACACCAATGTGTTGTGTTGGTTGTTGGAGCTGTGTTGGGTATTAGTTGATTGAGGGTGGAGGGGGTTGTGTTGGAGCTGTGTTGGGTATTAGTTGATTGAGGGTGGAGGGGGTTGTGTTGGAACTGTGTTGGGTATTGTTGAGTGAGGTCTGAGGGGACTTGTGGATTGCTGCTCCCAGACACAGAGCTGACCAGGTGTCTGAGCACAGGGCCAGGAGGACGTCAAGATGTTTAGACTTCGCCTCACACTCCAGGGATTCTTCTGGAGCTGTTGAGAGAGAGGACAGAAATGATTCTGCCCCCCCCCCCCTTTCTGGCAAAGACACATATAATTTCTTCTCAGTGACGGGTTTATAGCTAAATGTGCAGTTTTATAGCTAATCTCATGCTATTCTACACATTTTGCCATGTTGCTGTTTTAAAGCTGAGATAGAGTTCCGTATTTTTAAAGCTAAAATATAGGTGTTGTTGACTGTGATAAAAGCACTGGACTATGAGTTAACTTGTTTGCTAAATTAACAAATGAAATCGTCCGTGGCATGGTGTATAGTATATAGCCATAGAAGCACAGTTACATATGCCTCAATGCAGTCATATTTGTTAATTATATGGGGTTTGGCTTTCAGTTAGTTATTTTTGGCAACCCATCTCGTGAGAGTGAATATCATTCCAATTAATCTGTTCTGTTATTTCATAAAATCTGATTAACCCAGTGCACTGCTTGCTACGAATTCTCCAGTACCAGACAAAAGTTGACACACCTCATAGGATCATTTTTTATTTTACCTTTATTTAACTAGGCAATTCAGTTAAGATCAAATTCTTATTTTCAGTGACAGCCTAGGAACAGTGGTTTACCTGCCTTGTTCAGTGGGAGAACAACAGATTTGTACCTTGTCAGCTCGGGGATTAGATCTTGCAATCTTTCGGTTACTAGTCCAAAGCTCTAACCACTAGGCTACCTGCCTCTAATGACAAGAGTGTGCAAAGCTGTCATCAAGGCAAAGGGTGGCTATTTGAAGAATCTCAAATATAAAATAATATTTTGATTTGTTTAACACGTTTTTGATTACTGCATGATTCCATATGTGTTATTTAATAGTTTGATGTCTTCACTATTATTCTACAATGTAGAAAATAGTAAAAATAAATAAAAACCCTTGAATGAGTAGGTGTTCAAAAACTTTTGACTTTGATGGTGTTTGCATGTTAAAAAGGACAAATAATGTCCCTTTTGGAACACTGATAAGTAACTAGCATAAAAATTGGAAATGCTTAATCTGATTGGGTGGGCCTGGCTCCCCAGGTGTGGGGGCCTGGGCCATGCCTATGCACCTGATAGGCACTTCTGTTAGTTTGAGAATATAAAAGAACATATGTTCAATGCAAATGGGTCCAATGTAACGTCATGATTTGTGAAAAGTTTTTTTTTCAGCTGTCGGGACGCATTTCTCAACAACTCAGCTGCCAGGTCGAAAATCAAAACAACTCAATTGGCTAGTTCAGCCATCTGGCAAGAAATGGGCGGGTTGTAACTTGATCCTACTGCTATGATTTGATAGAGCGAGGCTGTAACTCTGATCCTTTTCACATCTCTCTCTATTGCTCATATCATTTGTTGCTGTTTACTTCTACTATGATAACTAGATCAATGGCGATGACATTTGCTACCAATCCATAAATGTACATAATATCTAACAAGGAGAGCGAGGGTAGGAAAGAACATTGAAACGATGATGCACATTCTGTCTGACTCAAATCTGCCCATAGTTTGAGAAGTGAGAACACACGCACGCTGATCTACAGCACGCTGATCTACAGCTTTCTTGGTCCATAAACATGCAGGAAGATTCTTCGTTAGCTTTACCTATTGTCAACCTTTATTTAGGCATTTTTAAACACTTCTTTCTTTCCCTATTACGACAATCATCTAATCTGACGTCGACACAAGCCTTATTATTAGTGAATTAAACTTTGCAAAAAATTTGCAACAAAGGTTAGATTTTGGTCTCTGTGTCAGTTGACTCGTTTTTTCAATACAGCACCTTTCTGTTGTAGAATGAGCTACAGTATCTTACTGCTTGCTGATGATTTTCCCAGGTAGACATTCCTCGACATTATGCAGTGCTCAGCCGGTGAGTAGCGGCTGGCATAGCAGATGTTTTGCTATGTAGAGGGACTATGGGCAAAGCCGATAAAGAAGGACCGGTAGACTATAACAGAACATTATCGGTCATTCTCTAGTTTTCTTTACATCTCTGTCTCCTCATCCTGATATAACCCACCTGTGAGATGAATAGCTGTTCATTATGAAGCTGTCTAGCATTGAGAGGAGCTGCTGTTACCATGACAGATGACACCTATAGCTAGAGAAAAAAACACCTGTCAAGATCATGAGTAACACAGACATATTGGACATTTCCTTAGGCATAATGTTGAAAGGAAAAATAATTTGTTTTTAATCGTTTTCGAGGAAGGCATTTACAGACTGCCAAACTATGTTCTCCTCTTGCTGTAGTTTAAACAAGTACACTGATTTGTTGGTAGTATATCTTGTCACTCATTTTTATTGCCCATGTTGAACTGCACACCACCTCAGATCTTTGGTTGGCATGTCGTTATTAATAATAACAGGCACATATGTGGCCCATATATGGCCCCAAAATGGACTGGGAGGGGGAATTGGTCATGCAGCTGCCGATCGGATTAGATTAGCAGAAAAATGCAGATCTGGCAGAAGCTACATCTTTTGAGAGGTTCCTGTCTAATCACCTTGGAGAAGAGCGGGCATTCCTGCCATGATTAGGTGTTCCGTACATCTCCTCTCCCTGAGCCTTAGTACTGCTAGTGCCAACATGGGTGTGTACAAACACAAGCGTCAATCCTCTGATACTCTGTAGCCGTCACACTGTAGACTGCACCTTTCTTAATGGAGCGAAACATGAGGCTTGGCTTGCTCTCCTGTACCTTGCTGTGCAGTGTACAGAACACACACACACACACACACACACACACACACACACACACACACACACACACACACACACACACACACACACACACACACACACACACACACACACACACACACACACCCACACACACACACACACACACACACACACACACACACACACACACACACACACACACACACACACACACACACACACACACACACACACACACACACACACACACACACTAGCTTGGAGGTGAAGGAGAGAGAGGATATGAGTGTGTAGAATGCAATGCCTACACCTCTGTGCTGGATTCACGTGGCATAGGCTACCTAGTGGTTTGAGGTGTTTGTTTATTCCAATTCCACGGATTTCACACGTCTAAACGAGATAAGTTGTTCGACTCTGGGGATTTAGCCAGATAGGGCCGTCTCTCTCCTAGATTTATGTCCCACACCCTGGGGCTCTCTGCCTCACCTCATGCTAATAGTACTGGATGCATGATCTATGTCTGTGTGGAGATATGGGCCATATATTCAGTTTCAGAGCAGATTGCTTTGTGACCATGGGGGTTGACTATGTCCTTAGCAGAGATGCAGCCTATTTCTTTCACTCAGGGTTAAACTATCCAGCTGATTCATTTTCTCTCAAAAACATTACTATTACTTTTTTTTTCACCTGGTAACGTGCCTGAAAGCCACTCTCCTTCTTGAAGAGAGCCAACTGGAGGAGGGAGCCCTGTTAGCGTGGTTAAATGGAACAGCAGGAACATCAAGGTCCTTCTCAATCAGGTGTTAACAGGGAACTGAAGAGGCACTGATAGGTCAAACTGTCCCACTGCAGATGTTGACATTCTGTGACAGCAGCCAGGTGCTTCTGCTCCTCTTATCTCTTCTCCTCTTTCTTTCTCTCTGTCTCCTATCCCATCCATCCCATCCCGGTGCCATCCTCCAGCTGTGTGTAGCTACGGCGTGTGCTTCAACGGGGGCCAGTGTCGGGAGGGCTCCCGCTCCAGCTCCCAGCTTTGTGACTGTCCTGCTGGCTTCAATGGGCCCAGTTGCCAGTATGGTGAGTACAACACTCTCTGTTTAATGTACTGTAGTTCCTACAGTATGTCCTGCTGTTCCTGTCCGTGTCTGTGTCCTTCAGTGGGTCGTTCCACCAATTTGGTGCCTTTTTGAGCTGTGTAACTTGGTGGAAAAAAACTGTTTGATTTTACCTAATTTTCACATTCTGCCATAAAGAACAAATGTTCAACTTAATAAAAAAACAAATTTTCCCATCTCAAAAAAATACAATAGGAAGTTCCTATTAAGTGCCAAATATTGCAACAGGGTTGACGATAACAGGGTTGACGATAACAGGGTTGACGATAACAGGGTTGACAGTTTAATCTTAAATCAGCCATACATCTCTATGTGACAGGAGAAATTTGAATCTTATTGTGTGCAACAGGGAGGGGCAATTGAATGCAAGCTTCACAAAAAATATGAAATTGTTAAAACATTTCTAGCCTGTCTATCTATGGTTTACAACAGGGTTGACGTGTTATGCGTCACTCACTCAGTTTTCCACTCCAAAACACCAGAAAATTACCAAAAATAGTACAAACAGCCCACCTGCTTTTACACTACAATTTGTCTATAGATGCTTAATGTTTCTTGAAAAAGATTGGATAAAAAAAGGAATTGTTTTACGATATTAAAATTACAATTCAGATAATAAGATGGCGCCGGAGCAGAAGGCAGACGTTTTACGTGCCCCCAACCGATTGTTTTTTGTTTGTTTGTTTATCTGCGTTGTTTTTTAACTTGTTTTTTTACTAATTTAGTACATAATGTTGCCACTACTGTCTCTTATGACCGAAAATAACTTCTAGACATCAGGACTGAGATTACTCACCACGGACTAGCAGAATCCTTTTTCTTCTTTCACGACTCTGACGAGCCCGAGGCGGAGGATATACGGCTCCCTCGGGAACAGGCCCCGACCCCTGTGACCTGCGTGAAGAGGAGGTAGAGAAAGAGAGGCTGGAGAGCGGGCTGCCTTCTGAGAATTGGGAGGCGATCGAATAAACCCCCACTTCCCTCAGTTCTGCTCGCAAACATGCAATCTTTGGACAATAAAATCGACGAGTTACAGGGAAGATTAAACTACCAATGGGACATTCAAAACTGTAACATCTTATACTGCACGGAGTCGTGGCTGAACGACGACAATATCAACATACAGCTGGCTGGTTATACGATGTCCGGCAGGATAGAACAGCGGCGTCTGGTAAGACAATGGTCGGTGGATTATGTATTTTTGTAAATAACAGCTGGTGCACTATATATAAGGAAGTCTCGAGCTATTGCTCGCCTGAGGTTGAGTATATCATGATAAGCTGTAGACCATACTACCTACCGAGAGAGTTCTCATCTGTATTCTTCGTAGCTGTTTACATACGACCTCAGTCAGAGGTTGGCACTAAGATTGCATTGAATGAGCTGTATTCCACCATAAGCAAACAAAAAAACGCTCACCCAGAGGCAGCGCTCCTAGTAGCCGGGGACTGTAATGCAGGGAAACTTAAATCACTTTTACCAATTTTCTATCAGCATGTTAAATGTGGTCCAGAGGGAAAAGAACTCTGGACCACCTATACTCCACAAACAGAGATGCATACAAAGCTCTCCCTCGCCCTCCATTTGGCAAATCTGACCATAATTCCATCCTTCTGATTCCTGCTTACAAGCTATAATTAAAGCAAGAAGCACCAGTGACTAGATCAATAAAAAAGTGGTCAGATGAAGCAGATGCTAAGCTACAGGACTGTTTTGCTAGACTGGAATATGTTCCAGGATTCCTCCAATGGCATTGCGGAGTACACCACTTCTGTCATTGGCTTCATCAATAAGTGCGTCGATGATGTCGTCCCCACAGTGACCGTACGTACATACCCCAACCAGAAGCCATGGATTACAGGCTGCATCCTCACTGAGCTAAAGGATAGAACTGCCGCTTTCAAGGAGTGGGACTCTAACCCGGAAGCTTATAAGAAATCCCTCTATGCCCTCCGACGAACCATAAAACAGGCAAAGCATCAATACAGGACTAAGATCGAGTCGTACTACACCGCTCGTCGGATGTGGCAGGGCTTGCAAACCATTACAGACTACAAAGGGAAGCACAGCTGAGAGCTGCCCAGAAGAGCTAAACTACATCTATGCTCGCTTCGAGGCAAATAACACTGAAACATGCATGAGAGCACCAGCTGTACCGGAAGACTGTGTGATCACGCTCTCCGCAGCCGATGTGAGTAAGATCTTTAGACAGGTCAACATTCACAAGGCCGCAGGGCCAGATGGATTACCAGGACGTGTACTGCGAGCATGCGCTGACCAACTAGCAAGTGTCTTCACTGACATCAATCTCTCCCTGTCCGAGTCTGTAATACCAACATGTTTTAAGCGGACCACCATAGTGCCTGTGCCCAAGAACACTAAGGTAACCTGCCTAAATGACTACTGACCCGTAGCACTCACGTCTGTAGCCATGAAGTGCTTTCAAAGCTGGTCATGGCTCACATCAACACCATCATCCCAGAAACCTGAGACCCACTCCGTTTGCATACCGCCCCAACAGATACACAGATGATGCAATCTCTATTGCAC
Source organism: Salvelinus fontinalis (assembly GCF_029448725.1). Taxonomy (NCBI): domain Eukaryota; kingdom Metazoa; phylum Chordata; class Actinopteri; order Salmoniformes; family Salmonidae; genus Salvelinus; species Salvelinus fontinalis. The sequence goes on along the minus strand of NC_074667.1, from coordinate 43,787,099 downwards.
TTCACACTGCCCTTTCCCACCTGGACAAAAGGAACACCTACAGTTGAAGCCGGAAGTTTAGTCATTAAAACTTGTTTTTCAATCACTGCACAAATTTCTTGTTAACAAACTATAGTTTTGGCAAGTCGGTTAGGACATATACTTTGTGCATGACACAAGTCATTTTTCCAACAATTGTTTACAGACATATTATTTCACTTATAATTCACTGTACCACAATTCCAGTGGGTCAGGAGTTTACATACACTAAGTTGACTGTGCATTTAAACAGCTTAGAAAATTCCAGAAAATGATGATGTCATGGCTTTAGAAGCGTCTGATAGGCTAATTGACATAATTTGAGTTAATTGGAGGTGTACCTGTGGATGTATTTCAAGGCCTACCTTCAAACTCAGTGCCTCTTTGCTTGAGATGATGGAAAATCTAAAGAAATCAGCCAAGACCTGGTTCATCCTTGGGAGCAATTTCCAAACACCTGAAGGTACCACGTTCATCTGTACAAACAATAATATGCAAGTATAAACACCATGGGACCATGCAGCCTTCATACCGCTCAGGAAGGAGACGCGTTCTGTCTCCTAGAGATGAAAGTACTTTGGTGTGAAAAGTGCAAATCAATCCCAGGACAACAGAAAAGGACCCTGTGAAGATGCTGGAGGAAACAGGTATACAAGTATCTATATTCACATTAAAACGAGTCCTATATCGACATAACCAGAAAGGCCGTTCAGCAAGGAAGAAGCCACTGCTTCTGGTTTGGTTTGCTGCACATGGGGACAAAGATCATACTTCTTGGAGAAATCATTATTTTTGGAGAAATGTCCTCTGGTCTGATGAAACAAAAATAGAACTGTTTGACCATTATGACCATTGTTATGTTTGGAGGAAAAAGGGGGCCGCTTACAAGCCGAAGAACACCACCCCAACCGTGAAGCACGAGGGTGGCAGCATCATATTGTGGGGGTGCTTTGCTGCAGGAGGGACTGGTGCACTTCACAAAATTGATGGCAACATGAGGAATGAAAATGATGTGGATATATTGAAGCAACATCTCAAGACATCAGTCAGGAAGTTCAAGCTTGGTCGCAATTGGGTCTTCCAAATGGACAATGACCCCAAGCATACTTCCAAAGTTGTGACAAAATGGCTTAAGGACAACAAAGTCAAGGTATTGGAGTGGCCATCACAAAGCCCTGACCTCAATTCTATAGAAAATTGGTGGGCAGAACTGAAAAAGCCTGTGTGAGCAAGGAGGCCTACAAACCTGACTCAGTTACACCAGCTTTGTCAGGAGGAATGGGCCAAAATTCACACAACTTATTGTGGGAAGCTTGTGGAAGGCTACCTGAAACGTTTGACCCAAGTTAAGCAATTTAAAGGCAATGATACCAAATACTCATTGAGTGTATGTAGACTTCTGACCCACTGGGAATGTGGTGAAAGAAATAAAAACTGTAATTAATCATTCTCTCTACTATTATTCTGACATTTCACATTCTTAAAATAAAGTGGTGATCCTAACTGACCTAAGGCAGGGAATTTTTACTAGGATTTAATGTCAGGAATTGTGAAAAACTGAGTTTAAATGTATTTGGCTAAGGTGTATGTAAACGTCCAACTTCAATTGTATGTGAGAATGCTATTCTTTGACTACAGCTCAGCGTTTAACACCATAGTGCCCTCAAAGCTCATCAATAAGCTAAGGACCCTGGGACTACCACCTCCCTCTGCAACTGGATCCTGGACTTCCTGACGGGCCACCCCCAGGTTGTAAGGGTAGGTAACAACACATCCGCCACGCTGGTCCTCAACACAGGGGCCCCTCAGGGGTGTGTGCTCAGCCCCCTCCTGTAGTCCCATGACTGCATGGCCAGGCACGACTCCAACACCATCATTACATTTGCAGATGACACAACAGTGGTAGGCCTGATCACCGACAACAACGAGACATCCTATACGGAGGAGGTCAGAGACCTGGCCGTGTGTGTGCCAGGACAACAACCTCTCCCTCAACGTGATCAAAACAAAGGAGATGATTGTGGACTACAGGAAAAAGAGGACCGAGCACTCCCCTATTCTCATCGACGGGGCTACAGTGGAGCAGGTTGAGAGCTTCAAGTTCCTTGGTGTCCACATCACCAACAAACTAACATGGTCCAAGCACACCAAGACAGTCGTGAAGCGGGCACGACAAAACCTATTCCCCCTCAGGAGACTGAAAAGATTTGGCATGGGTCCTCAGATCCTCAAAAGGTACTACAGCTGCACCATCGAGAGCATCCTGACTGGTTGCATCACTGTCTGGTATGGCAACTGCTCGGCTTCCGACCGCAATGCACTACAGAGGGTAGTGCGAATGGCCCTGTACATCACTGGGGCCAAGCTTCCTGCCATCCAGGACCTCTATACCAGGCGGTGTCAGATGAAGACACTAAGAATTGTCAAAGACTCCAGCCACCCTAGTCATAGGGTGTCCCCATGTCCCCAGTCACCCTCATTTGTTGACTTCTGCGATCGAAAAAGCCTTGGCCTCATGCATGTCAACATCAGAAGCCTCATCCCTAAGTTTGCCTTACTCACCGCTTTAGCACACTCTGCCAATCCTGATGTCCTTGCCGTGTCCGAATCCTGGCTTAGGAAGGCCACCAAAAATTCTGAGATTTCCATACCCAACTATAACACTTTCCGTCAAGATAGAACTGCCAAAGGGGGAGGAGTTGCAATCTACTGCAGAGATAGCCTGCAAAGTTCTGTCATACTTTCCAGGTCTATGCCCAAACAGTTCGAACTTCTAATTTTAAAAATTAATCTCTCCAGAAATAAGTCTCTCACCGTTGCCGCCTGCTACCGACCCCCCTCAGCTCCCAGCTGTGCCCTGGACACCATCTGTGAATTGATCGCTCCCCATCTAGCTTCAGAGTTTGTTCTGTTAGGTGACCTAAACTGGGATATGCTTAACACCCCGGCAGTCCTACAATCCAAGCTTGATGCCCTCAATCTCACACAAATCATCAAGGAACCCACCAGGTACAACCCTAAATCCGTAAACATGGGCACCCTAATAGACATTATCCTGACCAACCTGCCCTCCAAATACACCTCTGCTGTCTTCAATCAAGATCTCAGCGATCACTGCCTCATTGCCTGTATCCGCCACGGGTCCGCGGTCAAACGACCACCCCTCATCACTGTCAAACGCTCCCTAAAACACTTCTGCGAGCAGGCCTTTCTAATCGACCTGGCCCGGGTACCCTGGAAGGATATTGACCTCATCCCGTCAGTTGAGGATGCCTGGTCATTCTTTAAATGTTACTTCCTCACCATATTAGACAAGCATGCTCCGTTCAAAAAATGCAGAACCAAAAACAGATATAGCCCTTGGTTCACTCCTGACCTGACTGCCCTCGACCAGCACAAAAACATCCTGTGGCGAACTGCAATAGCATCAAAGAGCCCCCGCGATATGCAACTGTTCAGGGAAGTCAGGAACCAATACACGCAGTCAGTCAGGAAAGCAAAGGCCAGCTTTTTCAAGCAGAAATTCGCATCCTGTAGCTCTAACTCCAAAAAGTTCTGGGATACTGTAAAGTCCATGGAGAACAAGAGCACCTCCTCCCAGCTGCCCACTGCACTGAGGCTAGGTAACACGGTCACCACCGATAAATCCGTGATAATCGAAGACTTCAACAAGCATTTCTCAATGGCTGGCCATGCCTTCCTCCTGGCGACTCCAACCTTGGCCAACAGCCCCGCCCCCCCCCGCTGCTACTCGCCCAAGCCTCCCCAGCTTCTCCTTTACCCAAATCCAGATAGCAGATGTTCTGAAAGAGCTGGAAAACCTGGACCCATACAAATCAGCTGGGCTTGACAATCTGGACCCCCTATTCCTGAAACTGTCCGCCGCCATTGTCGCACCCCCTATTACCAGCCTGTTCAACCTCTCCTTCGTATCATCTGAGATCCCCAAGGATTGGAAAGCTGCCGCGGTCATCCCCCTCTTCAAAGGGGGAGACACCCTGGACCCAAACTGTTACAGACCTATATCCATCCTGCCCTGCCTATCTAAGGTCTTCGAAAGCCAAGTCAACAAACAGATCACTGACCATCTCGAATCCCACCGTACCTTCTCCGCTGTGCAATCCGGTTTCCGAGCCGGTCACGGGTGCACCTCAGCCACGCTCAAGGTACTAAACGACATCATAACCGCCATCGATAAAAGACATTACTGTGCAGCCGTCTTCATCGACCTGGCCAAGGCTTTCGACTCTGTCAATCACCATATTCTTATCGGCAGACTCGGTAGCCTCGGTTTTTCTAATGACTGCCTTGCCTGGTTCACCAACTACTTTGCAGACAGAGTTCAGTGTGTCAAATCGGAGGGCATGTTGTCCGGTCCTCTGGCAGTCTCTATGGGGGTACCACAGGGTTCAATTCTCGGGCCGACTCTTTTCTCTGTATACATCAATGATGTTGCTCTTGCTGCGGGCGATTCCCTGATCCACCTCTACGCAGACGACACCATTCTATATACTTCCGGCCCTTCCTTGGACACTGTGCTATCTAACCTCCAAACGAGCTTCAATGCCATACAACACTCCTTCCGTGGCCTCCAACTGCTCTTAAACGCTAGTAAAACCAAATGCATGCTTTTCAACCGTTCGCTGCCTGCACCCGCACGCCCGACTAGCATCACCACCCTGGACGGTTCCGACCTAGAATATGTGGACATCTATAAGTACCTAGGTGTCTGGCTAGACTGCAAACTCTCCTTCCAGACTCATATCAAACATCTCCAATCCAAAATCAAATCAAGAATCGGCTTTCTATTCCGCAACAAAGCCTCCTTCACTCACGCCGCCAAACTTACCCTAGTAAAACTGACTATCCTACCGATCCTCGACTTCGGCGATGTCATCTACAAAATAGCTTCCAACACTCTACTCAGCAAACTGGACGCAGTTTATCACAGTGCCATTCGTTTTGTTACTAAAGCACCTTATACGACCCACCACTGCGACCTGTATGCCCTAGTCGGCTGGCCCTCGCTACATGTTCGTCGTCAGACCCACTGGCTCCAGGTCATCTACAAGGCTATGCTAGGTAAAGTGCCGCCTTATCTCAGTTCACTGGTCACGATGGCTACACCCACCCGTAGCACGCGCTCCAGCAGGTGTATCTCACTGATCATCCCTAAAGCTAAAACCTCATTTGGACGCCTTTCCTTCCAGTTCTCTGCTGCCTGCGACTGGAACGAATTGCAAAAATCTCTGAAGTTGGAGACTTTTATCTCCCTCAACAACTTTAAAAATCTGCTATCCGAGCAGCTAACCGATCGCTGCAGCTGTACATAGTCCATCTGTAAACTACCCACCCAATTTACCTACCTCACCCCCCATACTGCTTTTATTTATTTACTTTTCTGCTCTTTTGCACACCAGTATCTCTTCTTGCACATGTTCATCTGATGATTTATCACTCCAGTGTTAATCTGCTAAATTGTAATTATTCGATTTATTGCCTACCTCATGCCTTTTGCACACATTGTATATAGATTCTCTTTTTTCTACCATGTTATTGACTTGTTTATTGTTTACTCCATGTGTAACTCTGTGTTGTCTGTTCACACTGCTATGCTTTATCTTGGCCAGGTCGCAGTTGCAAATGAGAACTTGTTCTCAACTAGCCTACCTGGTTAAATAAAGGTGAAATAAATAAAAAAAATAAAAAATAAATAGACTGTTCTCTCTACTACCGCATGGCAAGCGGTAGCGCCAAGTCTAGGTCCAAGAGGCTTCTAAACAGCTTCTACCCCCAAGCAATAAGACTCTTGAACATCTAGTCAAATGGCTACCCAGACTATTTGCATTGCACCCCCTCCCCTCCCCTCTCCACACCACTGCCACTCTCTGTTGTCATCTATGCATAGTCACTTTATTAACTCTACCTACATGTACATATTACCTCAACTAACCGGTGCTCCTGCACATTGACTCTGTACCGGCACCCCCCTGTATATATTGTTATTCTTTACTCCTGCTCTTTAATTACTTGTTACTTTTATCTCTTATTCTTATCCATATTTTTTGTACCGGCACCCCCCTGTATATATTGTTATTTTTTACTCCCGCTCTTTAATTACTTGTTACTTTTATCTCTTATTCTTATCCATATTTTTTTTAAACTGCACTGTTGGTTAGGGGTTCGTAAGTAAGCATTTCATTGTAAGGTCTACTTACTGTAAGGTCTACTACACCTGTTGTATTCGGCGCATGTGACTCATACAATTTTATTTGATTTGAGTTCACGTTAGAGGGTTCACCTTAAAATCAGGGACAGGTTTGTTTTTTGACCTTAAAATGAATCCCTAATCACATTTAATAATTTAATAAATAAAATGACTTTGTCGTGGCAACATAAATAACTAGAGGAAGGGAAAGTAGATACTTAGTCAGTTGCACATCTGAATGCATTCAACCGAAATGTGTCTTCCGCGCTTTACAATGATGGTGAAAACTTGGATAAATGCTTGGGTTAAGTGGGTTAAAATCTTCTTTGATGTCACAGAGAGCGCACAGAGAGACATGTCAAAATGCAGAATTTTGGCACTTTAGCAAGTCTTTATTCAAATAAAAAATCAGATTTATTGGATTTTCTATGTGGTCTATATTAAAGGGCACTTCAATTAATATAACTAGGTTTGCAAAGCTACTGTTAGTATACCAAAGTTACCGGAATCTACAGTAATTTTGGTAGTTAACAGAAAATGTCAATCTATTGTAACTTTGGTAATATTTCCCATGAGTATCTAGCAGATTAACCGTATGGTTTAAGAGAAAATAGCCTAATTTAATGAAAAAAAACCATCTAATCAACAGTGGCATTATTTCCAATTAACTCTGCAAAATCTTCCAAATATTGACTTTTTTCACAGCTGCCAACAGTTTGACGCCAAAACATTGACAACAAATACATACTGACATAGTAAAATAGATAAGTGTGTAAAAAAAATATAAAGGATATTTCATGGTGGTATTCACTAATTTGAGGGTTTATACACTGAACAAAAATGTAAATGTAAAATGCAAAAATGTGAAAGATTTTACTGTTCATATTGAGTTCATATAAGGAAAACAGTCAATTAATATAAATTCATTAGGTTTTCACATGACTGTGAATACAGATATGCATCTGTTGGTTACAGATACCATAAAAAAAAAGTAGGAGCGTAGATCCAAAAACCAGTCAGTATCTGGTAACACCATTTGCCTCATGCAGCACCACACATCTCCTTTGCGTAGAGTTGATCAGGCTGTTGATTGTGTACAGATCCTTTAAAATGTCATTATGTGATAAGAGTCACTGACTCAAAGCCACAAGATGGTAGAACATATTTCAAACGTTGCTTGTTAGGGAGAGGTAGTTGCAGAAACGTTGGAATGGTTTAGTCGACCGTACTCAAAAAGTGAAGTTTAACTCCACCATCTATACATCTTCAGTAGAACGGTGAATACGGAAGCCCTTTAAGATTGCGTACTTTCACCGATACTGTACACACTGTACACAAACGAGTGTCAAGCCTCTGACGCAGCCCGCACATTTTCTATTAATATGCGGTTGACACCGCTGTTGTGTGTTTCCTCCACCCAGACCAAGCCTCTCCAAGGTTTTGACAGAGAAACGGCAAAATTTGTCCAGTGGTGTGCAGATAACTTTCCTGAAATAAACATTAAGAAAACAAAAGAGTTGGAAATTGATTTCAGAAGGAACAAAACTCCACTACGCCCTAAGAAGATGAATGGTGAACCAGTCGATAGTGACCACATATACCTGAGTACCTGAGAATCAAAATAGACAATAAACTGAAATTCAATGACTGTGCTTTTGCAAAGATAAAGAAATTGCAACAGAGAATGTTTTTATTACGCAAACTGAACCATTTTGATGTCGACCACCATATTTTACAAATGTTCTATAAATCTGTCCTGCAGAGTGTGCTGTATTTTGGTCTGATATGCGTGTTTGGAAACATGCGAGCGCAAGACCAAGTCAAGCTTCAGCGCTTGATTAAGATGTCGGGAAGGATAATTGGTATAGATCAGGAATCAGCCACCAACCTGTACACAAAACTCATCCTCCTAAAACGTGAAAACATTTTACAGGACAGTACTCATCCCCTTCACTCAAAATTCAGTCACAGCAGCAGCCGGACAAGGGGAAAGAGACTTCTTCAAAATAAAAATTAAACAGATAGATATGGGGACTCTTTTATTCCAACAGCCATTAGACTGTATAATAGATAGCCTGTTGGTCCCTCCAGTATACAGCATATTGCACTTTCACTTTATATTAATTATTTTGTGTAGTTTCTGTGTTTTCATTTTGTTATGTACTGTCTTTTTAAGCACATGACTAAATGAATTTCCTCCTGGTGAGATAATAAAGTTGATCTGAATCTGTAATGTTGTCCCAATCCTCTTCAATGGCTGTGCGAAGTTGCTGGATATTGATGGAAACTGGAACACGCTGTCGTACACGTCGATCCAGACAGGCTCAATGGGTGACATGTCTTGTGAGTATGCAAGCCATGGAAGAACTGAGACATTTTCAGCTTCCAGGAATTGTGTACAGATCCTTGTAACATGAGGCAGTGCATTATCATGCTGAAACATGAATGGCGGCGGATGAATGGATGAATGGCACGACAATGGCCTCAGGATCTCGTAACGCTATCTCTGCGCATTGAAATTGCCATCGATAAAATGCAATTGTGTTCGTTGTCCGTAGCTTATGCCTCCCCATACCATAACCACACCTCCACCACTGGGCACTCTGTTCACAATGTTGACATCACCAAACTGCTCACCGACCCGATGCCATACACGCTGATACCAGGATTCATCCGTGAAGAGCCCACTTCTCCAGCATGCCAGTGGCCATCGAAGGTGAGCATTTGCCCACTGAAGTTGGTTACCAAACTGCAGTTAGGTCAAGACCCTGGTGAGGATGGTGAGCTCGCAGATGAGCTTCCCTGAGACGGTTTCTGAAAGTTTGTGCAGAAAACTTTCAGTTGTGCAAACCCACAGTTTCATTAGCTGTTTGGGTGGCTGGTTTCAGACGATCCCGCAGGTGAAGAAGCCGGAGTACGAGATCCTGGGCTGGCGTGGTTATAAGTGGTCTGCGGTTATTTGGCCGGTTGGATGTACTGCCAAATTCTCTAAAATGCTGTTGGAGGCTGCTAATGGTAGAGAAATAAGCATGCAATTCTCTGACAATAGTTTTGGTGGACATTCCTGTAGTCAGCATGCGATTGCATGCTCCCTCCAAACTTGAAACATCTGTGGCATTGTGTTGTGTGACAAAACTGCACATTTTAGAGTGGCCTTTTATTGGCCCCAGCACAAGGTGCATCTGTGTAATAAATATAATTTTTTTATAAAGCCCTTTTTACATCAGCAGATGTCACAAAGTGTTTATACAGAAACCCAACCTAAAACCCATGTAGAAGCATGGTGGCTAGGAAAAACTCCCTAGAAAGGAATGAACCTAGGAAGAAACCTGGAGATTAACCAGGCTCTGAGGGGTGGCCAGTCCTCTTCTAATGATCATGTTGTTTAAACAGCTTCTTGATATGCCACACCTGTCAGTTGGACGAATGATCTTTTCAAAGGAGAAATGCTCACTACCAGGGATGTAAACAAATATGTGCACAAAATAGGAGAGAACTACGCTTTTTGTGCATATGGAAAATGTTATTTCAGCTCGTGAAACATGGGACCAACACTTTACATGTTGCGTTATCTCTTTCACTCTGTGTATATTTTTGTTCAGTGTATTTAGGATAATGTTTTACAGCTTTGTCATTCTTTTTTTATCATCTTATTTAATTTCATATATTTCACGTGGCCACACAGAGTGCCAGAGATAATTACAGACACCTGTACAAATGTGAAGTACCCAAAAGGGGCATTAGATGTCTGGGGGTAGATTATATAACATCCTTAAAAGATACAAACATTCTGGTAGTTTACTGGTAAACATAGAAAGTTTCCAGTAATATCCCCTCCCTTTGCAACCCTACATATAACAGGCTTTTAACATTATATATTGGTGCACAATTTCTTCTCAAAATATCAAATGGATGCAAAAGGCACTCATTTTGTGGAACAATCCATGTATCTCTGGCCCCCTCCATGTACTTACATTGTACAAGCCCTGTTAAACTTCTTCTACCTTATCACTTGCAGATAGCATGTACAGTGTCACATTGTGCTATAATAACACTACCTCACACTGTGAATGAATAGGCAGTAGAGCAGACGGCTTATGAACAGGGAAACCGAAAACACTTCAATGTTGATGAATCAATTGAAACTGATAGCAGTTTGTCAGTTGATTAAAAACACATTTCTGGCTATTTTACCTCATATAATGACTCTATTATATCAACCCAATCTCTTCGCATTCTCACTGAACTCAACTTTAGTGATCACATTTCCCTACGAATGAATGTGAATCTCCTCACATCAACAGTTGCTATGAGCCCAAGAATGTTATCAGCAGCCGGTGGAAGTCAAGCCGGTGAAGCAGTGCGTTAGAGTGGAGGATGTCGTTGTTTTTTTGATAACTACACACGACAGGATATTCCTCCAAGTGTTTGCCTTTCACCAGAGTCGCCTGTCTCTCATACAGTCAAGGGCTTCTCAGACAGCATAGACTGGTAACCGACATCGGCGCTCCATTAAGTTAAAAGGTACAGGAACAATATGTGTCCCCTTTATAAAGTTACAAGACCCAGCCCAGTCTGTCTACGATCTACCAGCTTTTCACAAGATGTTAAACACAGGGCTTTCCTCTGTAGGGGCAGGTCCATTACTGATAGAGATGGGTTAACTAACAACGTCACAAAAACGATGTGCACGCCTCCATGGGGCAGAAGTCAGTGTGTTATTTTGATTCTGGATGGCCAGATTGCTCGCAAATATTCGAAGAAACTGCCATGTGGTGAATCCTAAGTGGCTTGTTTCAGCTCGTTTCATCTTGTTCTTGTTACCATGTCTTGTTTTGAGGTGTTTTGACTGATTTCATGTCAATGCTAATAAGCCAAATTAAATTGCTGGGTAGCTAACCTATAACTGGGAAGGTATATTTGAGAGAAAACAAGTGCTCATTGTGTAAATGGATTCATGTTTTCAATAAGCATCGGTTTTGTTGCTAAACAACCAACCATACTTACTGCCAGCTGTCTGTGATGGCTGACCTTATAGCTTTCATCTGTCTGTTTGCTTGAGTAGGCGTAATCATTAGGACAGCGTCTCTGGGAACACACATTCTCAATTCGTTGCTGAGTACGGCTGAGTACGGCTGAGTCTCTCATTCTCTTCCTTATGGACTTCATCAAGGCTGAGAGGGACTGAGGCGGTCTGTGGAATATACAATGCACGCCACACTATTTTCAAAGCAAATTGAGATCTGCTGCCTTCTAGGAGTAAGATGACCTCTCAAAATATTTGAAGGGTCCAGGGTTAACATCCTACATAGTGGTCACTGGTCACAGCTATGTACATTGTATCTAAACAACAGTGAAAAGTCCTATCACATGGCTATCTAGTTGCTTTGATGTGGTTGTACAGTGTGATCTTCACTGTAGCTCCTCATCAGTTAGCCAGACCCGGACTCTGACATCCCAGAGGGCTGTGGTGAGAACACATACCTTTCTGACAGACATGATGCATTATGGGATGAAGTGTGGAGGCGAGGACCTAGCCCTCCTCCAGCCCTGCTCCCTTCATCCCAGGGCTCTCACTCCACAGCCACCTGACAGAGAAAGAGGAGCCTGCTGCTGAAGAAAATGATCCTGGATAAGGCAATCCAAATCCCATCTTTCAACCAGCTCAGTCTCTTTGTTTGATCAAGCTACTCTGAGCTAAGCCATGTTCTGTGATCTCACTGGAATACACCCACTGCTTAGTGTCTCTCCTGTGGTGGCCAGACCTTTCTTTACTCTTCAGCTCTGAGAACAAGCTTGCAAACTGTCAGGGGCCCTCAGAAGACCAGAGTGTGTACTTTGTGTGTTGGATGTATGAGTAAATGTCCAGCCTGATGGAAAGCAGCATGTTGCTCACCTTGCCCATGCTGAGCCATATTTTGAAGGACAGAGTGAGGTTAAACGTCAGGAAATTATCAACTTCTGCCATTCACAGAGACTCACTGGGGTTCCCCTGCTGCTCTATGTCTTTGTTTCTGTTAGCCTGTCTGTTTAATGTCAGAGGAGACCCCAGCAGCTAGCTATCCCTCCTCCCCTTCACACATAAAGACCCGGCACATTCTCCCCGTTGTCAGGCTATTATCCTATGAATGGTGTGGCAGTTATAGTGTCGTTTGATTGGCACTGACTGGCCGCTGGTCTAGGGCGTGGGCAGGTATTGGTTCTGGCTGACCTGAAGCAACCCCTCCAGTGCCGGGAGTTACACATGGACACTGATAACCTCTGAGCTGGCCTTTGTAGTTCACCACTGTTATTTTACTGGTCCTAATGACAGCTACAGGCCTAGAGGACAAAGTCAGTGTGATCCATTCTAGAGCAGATGCCTCTGTTTAATAATGGCTGATCTTTCTTTGTACTTCCCTCATAAAGAGTCTACCACCTACAGTTCAGGACCATGTTTTTTTAAGTAACTGGCACATTCCAGGACGGGCATCTAATACAAAACAGAAAGAGGCGCCATGGCGCTTGTGTGGATCCTGTCCTGTGTCGTGTTTGTAGACTGTTATTATGATTCCAGTTTCTGTTGTGGTCATCATGCCTTCTCAGAACTGTCAGACTGGTGCACTCTCTGTCATGTTATCACATGTTCACAAATAAGCTGAGGAGACTGTGTAGCTGGATACGAATGCTGTGCTTCCTGATGCATACCACTCATTGTTTAATTACTCTGGTCTGTTCCTCTCAGCTGTCTCTCTGTGCATTCCTTCCTTTGGCATGCGATGGTGTGCGGTGGGATGTGATTCCACTGTGTTTGTGGAAAAATATCAGTGTTGTGTTCGTAATTAGTAGTGTTCCACTCTCAGTACAAGCCTGCTGTAACAGATGTGTGTGTTTTTCTATTCAGTTCTATTGTCCTTCAGTTTAACTTTGCCTCAGGGATTCTTTTTTAATATAAGACATTTAAGCACATAATAAATTGCCATTTGGCAGTGGCATTCATCATAGTAATGTTCACACTAAACATGTACATTAAGCACATATCTTTATTTATACATACCACATAATGCTAACATAAACATTACCTGTCATAACCATTTCTGTTAGTTACATCATTTGTTGACCTGCCAGCTATATGAACTTACGTCTTGCATGTGAAACCACCATTTGTCTCTTTAATCAAGAATTTACCTTGTTTTGTCATACTTAGACCATTGGCCATGAACAGACATTAAAAGTTCTCAGCTGAAAATATTTAGAGATAGAAGTGCTATCTAACTCTTCAGTCAGTCAGATTATGCCCCACCCTAAGCCCTATATCCCCTATATCCCCTGTGGGATTGTGTCAGTCTTGTGGCGCACTGCACCACAAGACTATATATACACTAACTCACACATACAGTATGCTGACACTCTCACACAAACACTACATACTATAAGCACACACATATACCGATGCCACACACACACTTTTTATTTGACCTTTATTTAACTAGGCAAGTCAGTTAAGAACAAATTCTTATTTACAATGACAGCCTAGCCCAACCAAACCCTAACTCGGACAACGCTAACTCGGACAACGCTGGGACAATTGTGCACCGCCCTGGGACTCCCAATCACATCCGGTTGTGATACAGCCTGGAATGTCTGTAATGTCACCTCCAGCACTGAGATGCAGTGCCTTAGACTCCTGCGCCATTCAGGAGTGTGCGTGCACACACACACTCATCATATGCTGCTGCTCATCTGTTCTTTATTTTACTTTTATTATCTATTCTGATGCCTGACCCTGCCTGTATGTACATACTGTATCTACCTCAAATACCTCATACCCCTGCACAGCGATATAGTACTAGTACTCCCTGTATATAGCTTCAACCTTGTGTATTCTATTCCTCTTGTGTTACTATTGTTATTTTTCTTATTTGTTTACCTCAATATCATTGGAAAGGGCTCATAAGCAAGCATTTCACAGCAAAGTCTTAACCAAGTCTACATCGGCGCATGTGAGAAATACAATTTGATTTGATTTTGATTTGTGTATACACTCTGCCAAGCCTGTCAACGCCAGGCAAGTGGTGCCCTTTGGGATACATAGAGAGCTTCCAGGGCTTTTAGACTCCTGGCAGACATCTTCATCAAAGGCCAACATCTGGCCTCTGAACACACAGTAATGCTCTATGTCCTATATAAACACCATCATACTTTAACAGCCTTTTAAGTGCTACTTGAGCTGCATATTCTCTGGGGTGAAAGGTAACATTAGTGTCGTGTCTTTGGCTATGCCAGATTAATTGCTATGACAGGCTATTCTATAAAATAATTTCTCCGTAATTAATGATTGAACTAATCATGTAAATATAATTAACTAGAGAGGGACACCACAAAAGAATATTTATAGAGCTGTTATCTTCCGAATAAACTCTTAAAGATTTAGTAATATTTTACATCCATAGCAGTCACATTAATCGTCATTTTATTCAGTCTCATCTGAAAGTGGTAAATCCTTGGTTATGTAGCGGCTGTCAATGTCGTTCTCCTCCTCAGACGAGGAGGAGCATGGATCGGGCCAAGATGCGGAGTAGGAGGTATTCATGATTTTAATGGCAAACCAACAAACACTACAAATTAACAAAACAACAAACGTGACTAACCTGCAACAGTCCTGTGTGGCCCAAACGCTACCACAGGAAACAAACACCCACAAAACACCAGTGAAACCCTGGCTGCCTTAGTATGACTCTCAATCAGAGACAAACGATACACACCTGTCTCTAATTGAGAATCATACCAGGCCGAACACAAAACCCCACATAGAAATAGAAAACATAGACTGCCCACCCAAAACTCACGCCCTGACCAAACTAAAACAAATATATAACAAAGGAAAACAGGTCAGGAATGTGACAGAACCCCCCCCCCTTAAGGTGCGAACTCCGAGCGCACCAGCCCAAAGTCTAGGGGAGGGTCTGGGTGGGCGTCTGTCCACGGTGGCGGCTCTGGCGCTGGGCGAGGTCCCCACCCCACCATAGTCACTCCCCGCTTCCGTATCCCCCTCCCAATGACCACCCTCCAACTAAACCCACCTAAATGAAGGGGCAGCACCGGGATGAGGGGCAGCACCGGGATGAGGGGCAGCACCGGGATGAGGGGCAGCACCGGGATGAGGGACTCTGGCAGGTCCTGGCTGAGGGACTCTGGCAGGTCCTGGCTGAGGGACTCTGGCAGGTCCTGGCTGAGGGACTCTGGCTGGTCCTGGCTGAGGGACTCTGGCTGGTCCTGGCTGAGGGACTCTGGCTGGTCCTGGCTGAGGGACTCTGGCTGGTCCTGGCTGAGGGACTCTGGCTGGTCCTGGCTGAGGGACTCTGGCTGGTCCTGGCTGAGGGACTCTGGCTGGTCCTGGCTGAGGGACTCTGGCTGGTCCTGGCTGAGGGACTCTGGCTGGTCCTGGCTGGACGGCCCTGAAGGCTCGGGACAGACGGGCAGCGCTGGGCAGGCAGGCAGTTCAGACAGCGCTGGGAAGGCAGATAGTTCGGGCAGCGCTGAGCAGGCAAGCAGCGCAGGCGGCGTTGGGCAGACGGCCGACTCTGACCTGCTGAGGCGCACAGTAGGCCTGGTGCGTGGTGCCGGAACTGGAGGTACCGGGCTGAGGGCACGCACCTCAGTGCGAGTGCGGGGAGGAGGAACAGGGCTCTGGTGATGCACTGGAAGCCTGGTGCGTGGTGTAGGCACTGGTGGTACTGGGCTGGGGCGGGAAGGTGGCGCCGGATATACCGGACCGTGAAGGAGGACACGCGCTCTTGAGCACCGAGCCTCTCCAACCTTACCAGGTTGAATGGTCCCCGTAGCCCTGCCAGTGCGGCGAGGTGGAATAGCCCGCACTGGGCTATGCAGGCGAACCGGGGACACCACCTGTAAGGCTGGTGCCATGTACGCCGGCCCGAGGAGACGTACTGGAGGCCAGATACGTTGGGCCGGCTTCATGACATCCGGCTCGATGCCCAACCTAGCCCTCCCAGTGCGGCAAGGTGGAATAGCCCGCACTGGGCTAAGCACGCGTACTGGGGACACCGTGCGCTTTACCGCATAACACGGTGTCTGACCAGTACGACGCCCTCTCACTCCACGGTAAGCCCGGGGAGTTGGCTCAGGTAACCAACCTGGCTTCGCCACACTCCCCTTTAGGCCCCCCCCCCCCCCAAGAAATTTTTGGGTGAGCCCCTCGGGCTTCCAGCCTCTCTTACGTGCTGCCTCCTCATACCAGCGCTCCTGGGCTGTGGCTGCCTCCTTCTCCTCCCGAGAGCAGCGATTCTCTCCCACCTTAGCCCAGGGTCCTTCTCCGTTGAATATTTGCTCCCATGTCCATTCCTCTTCTCTCCATTGCTTTTGTTCTTGCCGTTCTTCTCCAATCCGCTTGGTCCTGGTCTGGTGGGTGTATCTGTAGCGGCTGTCAATGTCGTTCTCCTCAGACGAGGAGGAGCATGGATCGGACCAAGATGCGGAGTAGGAGGTATTCATGATTTTAATGGCAAACCAACAAACACTACAAATTAACAAAACAACAAACGTGACTAACCTGCAACAGTCCTGTGTGGCCCAAACGCTACCACAGGAAACAAACACCCACAAAACACCAGTGAAACCCTGGCTGCCTTAGTACGACTCTCAATCAGAGACAAACGATACACACCTGTCTCTAATTGAGAATCATACCAGGCTGAACACAAAACCCCACATAGAAATAGAAAACATAGACTGCCCACCCAAAACTCACGCCCTGACCAAACTAAAACAAATACATAACAAATGAAAACAGGTCAGGAACGTGACAGGTTATCTGCAAGAATCCTGGCTAACAAGTTGAATCAGCAATACAAAATTGGGTTTAATTATTTATTTACTAAATACCTAACTAATCACACAGAATCACACATAAACAATTAAATCATAACTTGATCACAAATTGCCGTCATAAAGGCAAACATCCCTAGCGGGCGGAACAGATATGACAGCTTGTTACACAAAGGGAAGGGGCGGGATTTTTGTGAAATAGCGGGAGACTGGAACATAGGCGAGCTGTGCTATCGTAAATACAGTATCTTATGCATTCTAAATTACCGCCCATTTGAAAAAGGAAAATGCAATAAATATTTACTCTGAGCTGCGCTTCAGTAGGTTGGTGGTAGATGGAAGACCGTATCGCCAACCCGAGTCCTCTGTCCTTTGAAGAATGTCTCTAGTGGTCACTGGATACGTTGGAGTAACGTCGTGTGTAGTAGACGGGATACTCTGACTGTCCTTCCTAACCTACGTTTGTAGCAGCTGTTGCTAACTCAACGGCTAGGAGGTATCACTTCTATAGTGAATACGAGTTCAAAGTTCATACCATTTACAACCAAAGTCCATGCTGATGTTGGCTTAGTTCTGTAGTTATTATCTGAACCATTCTGACATCGGATCGTCATCCTAAATGTACCCGGAACAGGAAGTTATATTTTTGTCAATGGCTTTTATAGTAGAGGGAGAGGGGTGTGTCTGAAAAGATTGTAACCCATGTCTCTTCACAGGGGCGGGCCCCTGGTTGAGCAGAAGCCAAGCTTATGAAAACCCAAATCTCTCATTTGGAAGCTAAAATTACATTTCATCTCTTCACAAATAATGTCACATTCAAACATTTGAATTAAACAACAATTCCATGTGAATCCGATACCTCTGACGTTTAGACTTTCCACAGTAGAGTTTATGTCATTCTATCATTGATGAGATTGTGTCAGAGGGCAACCGAACTGACATAATATACCTTAAGTACCACCGCATATGTTCAGTTGGTCGGATTACCAGAATATAGTTCATTTCCCCCCACTTCTGATGTTCCCAGAATCTCTATGTTAACCAAGGGGTTTTCTTATGTCACATCAGTTATAGTAGGGAGAGGGAAAAGGGGGGAAAGAGGTATTTATGACTGTCATAAACCTACCCCCGGGCCAACATCATGACATTAGTCATCTAGAAAACTCACAAAATATATTAGTGTTGTTAATAGGGAAAGTGTATACTGTGATGCCACTGTAGGAGGATTTCAAAGAGGATCGACACATAGTGGTGAAGGGGAGATTGGCCCAAAGAAACAACCAATAGGAGCCAACATACTATCTAGAGATCAATATCACACGGCTGTTAAAGCCAGCTAAATGTTTGTTATCTCTCTGTCTGTAGATCATGTTATAGCCCCTAACTGTCAAATGCCCCAGTGAAATCCTTCTTTCATTGAGCAATAATTATATTTTTTGCCTTTGTGTAAATTATTTCTGGACCATGATCTCATGTCTTGACTGAGCTTGGGGTCATTGCAATGCCAAGAGTGCCAGCCAGTTCCAAACATCACTCAAGACAGTCTCACTGAGGATGGCAATCATCATTATCATCTTTCTGTAACGTAGCTATGCTTCAAAGCATGCCAGGCATGCAGTGCAGCCCTGTTATTGACTGGTCATAGATTTAAGAGCACAGGACTGGCATGATGTCAGTGAAGTGGAACTTCTAATGACCAGGCCAGACCACTACACTTATAACAGGATGCCAGACCACTGCACTTATAACAGGATGCCAGACCACTACACTTATAACAGGATGCCAGACCACTACACTTAAATCAGGATGCCGGACCACTACACTTATAACAGGATGCCGGACCACTACACTTATAACAGGATGCGAGACAACTACACTTATAACAGGATGCCAGACCACTCCACTTATAACAGGAGGCCGGACCACTACACTTATAACAGGAGGCCAGACCACTACACTTAAATCAGGATGCCGGACCACTACACTTATAACAGGAGGCCGGACCACTACACTTATAACAGGAGGCCGGACCACTACACTTATAACAGGATGCCGGACCACTACACTTATAACAGGAGGCCAGACCACTACACTTATAACAGGAGGCCAGACCACTAAACTTATAACAGGAGGCCAGACCACTAAACTTATAACAGGAGGCCGGACCACTACACTTATAACAGGAGGCCGGACCACTACACTTATAACAGGAGGCCAGACCAC
Organism: Salvelinus fontinalis; assembly: GCF_029448725.1. Taxonomy (NCBI): domain Eukaryota; kingdom Metazoa; phylum Chordata; class Actinopteri; order Salmoniformes; family Salmonidae; genus Salvelinus; species Salvelinus fontinalis. Next base: position 43,767,823 of record NC_074667.1, on the reverse strand, counting down.
TACACTTATAAAAGGAGGCCGGACCACTACACTTATAACAGGATGCCGGACCACTACACTTAAAACAGGAGGCCAGACCACACCACTACACTTATAAAAGGAGGCCGGACCACTACACTTATAACAGGATGCCGGACCACTACACTTATAACAGGAGGCCAGACCACTACACTTAAATCAGGATGCCGGACCACTACACTTATAACAGGAGGCCGGACCACTACACTTATAACAGGAGGCCAGACCACTACACTTATAACTGGATGAAAAGGACTGATTAGAGTGGTCAGTAATGACAATGATAGAGGATGTTCAGTTTGAGAGAGTAGATAGGACATATATCATTACTTAGAAATAAGGAATCAATGAATAAAGAGTACATGCTGTTCTCTGTAATGCAATATTGAGCAGGTCTGTGTCAAAACCGTAACGCTTAAGTATTCAACATTACAGTAGATTCATAAACAACTGATCATTGCTTTGGAACAGTTGGGTCAATTATGCCTATTGCGCTGCTCAGACTCAAAGAATAAGTGTACTGAGTGTTAGGCTGAGGCTGGCCTCCACAGTCCAGTGGCCAGGCTCCTGTGGGATGGAACAGACAGTCACAGTGGCAGCTCACTGAGATGTGCAAGACAGAGAGGACACCACGCTCCATCAGATGCTCCACAAGCAGCACAGAGTGGTGAGAAAGACTCAGAATCTAGCAGGGCCACACTTTCAGAGGACACTGGGTTTCAATGGAAGTGTATAAGCCTATAGCATAGTAGTGTGGTTGTGTGAAGTAGAGGGAGGTGGTGGAGGTAGTGGTGGGGGAGCGGGGTGGGTGGTGGGTGACCAACGGTGTAATCTCTGCCCTGTTGTCGGTTCAGTTTCACTGCAGGTTATCTGGGTCATCGCCCAATCTAAAGCTTGGGTTATTACTGAAGACTTGATCTTTGACTATTATAGTGCTGAACGCAGCACAACATATTTGTTTTACAATTATCCAGATTTTATTTCGATTTTTTTGTGAATTCTGTTACCTCTCAGATATCTGTCTTTCTGCAGCTGGGATAAAGGCCTTTCCATTTCTAACTGATATTGTCTATTCAGAGCGACGCTCTTCAAGAAGAAGCATTACATAGGATTGATGGTATTCTGGTGTTGCAGTGGGTTGCAGGAGTGGTTGCCTGGATAGCAGAACTGTAGTCAGTCAGGTAGAGTTATTCCAGATGTTACAAAGTTAATAAGTGTACCATCTCCTCTGTTTGCCAACCATTAGCTGTGGGTGAACTCTACAATTACCTCCAGTTGATAGAGGCCTCTCCTCAAAGTACCTTTTCAGAACCTGTCTCTCAACTGTCATGTGGCCGTAGCACCTTCAGTCACTGCAGACACACTGACTGACCGAACATGACTTCTTTGAGAACCTTAATGTTGTCTTTAGGCTGGTCTATATTGCTACAACTTACTAACCTTTGCTGTCCCTGCCATATGATTTTAATATTCTCTGTGAAAATACCACATATTTACATTATCTGGTATGTAAATGATGTTATAAATGATGGTTTTTCAGTTCAATAAATCACACTTCTAAGCAAGCATGTTTTCATGCATTTATTTGTTTATCTTTGATACAATCTGCACATATTGAAAACAAGCAGTCAAAGTTCTGTTTTGATCAACATACTGTATAAATCGTTCTGGGTCTTTGAGGCAGTTCTGGGATAGCGCTTAGGGAGTCTCTGGTAAACAGAACCCAATACTGTCAGGGAGTTCCACTGCAGTGGGATAAGAGTCTTTAATGAGCTTCATTACAGGGGGTTGCTCTCTCTGGAGCATAGCTTCTGACAATAATATCAATGTGAACATGAACAGGCCATAAGTGAGCAGTGTTTAACACTTAGTCAGGGTGACCGTGTACCACATCCAGATCACATGCGTGTGTCACAGGAAAGCCCCCCTTGACTCAATCAAGAGCAATTGCTCCTATAAATGTACCAGTCCTGAACGATTGACCTCTGTCCTACCTCTCAAAGGAATGATAAGACTTTGTCTAGATGATGCTGGCAGTACGCATACAGTAAAAAGTCAAAAGTTTGGACACACCTACTCATTACATGATTTTATTTATTTATTACTGTTTTCTACATCGTAGAATCATAGTGAAGACCTCAAAACGATGAAATAACACATATGGAATCATGTAGTAACCAAAAAAGTGTTAAACAAATCAAAATATAATTTATATGAGATTCTTCAAAGAAGCCACCCAGTAGGCTGTCATTGTAAATAAGAATTTGTTCTTAACTGACTTTCCTAGTTAAATAAAGGTTAAAAAATAAATACAAATATATATTTGTGTGGCCCCCTGCTGTCTGTGAGGATGGCTGGGGAGCAGAGAGGTCATGCGGACCCAACCTATAGGTCCCAACATTCCAAGATGGCATAGCAGTCAGACGTCCTTTGTCCTCGTCTTGTTCGTCTTCTTAAAACTCTCCTGCAACCCGCCTCACCAAATTTTATTTTTTAAAGTATTTTTCACCTCAAATCTGAAATCCATGACAGAAGCTAGCCAGATGTTAGCCAGAAGTTAGCCAGTTCACTGGCTAACGTTAGTATTCAGCTAACCACGGTTGGCGGTCATCAGCTATCCTTTAGCTTGAAAAGCTATCGCCAGTTTTGCACAACGCGACTCAGACCAGAGCATACCGGACCTATTTTCTCTCCATATCCCCGGATTTCTACCGCAAGCTCTGGACATTTACACCTGGATCTTGCTGCTAGCTAGCTGCTATCTGAGTGACTATTGGCTAACGTCGGTCCCAGAGCAAACATCAATTATTCCGGAGCTAGCCAGCTGAAGTGTTCCATCAGCCACTCCTGGGCTACAATCACCTATCTGGACCCGTTTTTACTGCCGATGTGGAGCCCCACCGGGCCTTCACGACTGGACTACCGACGTTACCAGTTGGAAGTTATCCAACTGGCCACTCCGTCGCGACGTAACCTGAACGCCCATCTGCAGCCCGCTAATCGTTAGCTGTCTTATCGGCTGCTATCTGAATAGGTCTATCGGACCATTTTCTTGGGCCACTATAACTATAACTATTTTGCCAATTGGATTGGTCCCCTCTACCACACGGAACCCCACTAATCTACCGACGGAAACGCACGAGGTGGCTAAAATCAGACCTCCATCTTCTGCCAGCTTGCTACCCATGGCCCGGCTAGCTGTCTGAATCGCCGTGACCCCAACCAACCTCACTACTCACTGGACCCTTATGATCATTCGGCTAAGCATGCCTCTCCTTAATGTCAATATGCCTTGTCCATTGCTGTTCTGGTTAGTGTTTATTGGCTTATTTCACTTTAGAGCCTCTTGCCCTGCTCGTTATACCTTATCCAACCTTTCAGTTCCACCAACCCACACATGCGATGACATCACCTGGTTTCAATGTTTCTAGAGCCAATATCTCTCTCATCATCACTCAATGCCTAGGTTTACCTCCACTGTATTCACATCCTACCATACCTTTGTCTGTACATTACACCTTGAAGCTATTTTATCGCCCCCACAAACCTGCTCCTTTTACTCTCTGTTCCGGACGTCCTAGATGACCAATTCTCATAGCTTTTAGCCGTACCCTTATCCTTCTCTTCCTCTATTCCTCTGGTGATGTAGAGGTGAATCCAGGCCCTGCAGTGCCTAGCTCCACTCCTATTCCCCAGGCGCTCTCTTTTGATGACTTCTATAACCGCAATAGCCTTGGTTTCATGCATGTTAACATTAGATGTCTCCTCCCTAAGTTTGTTTTATTCACTGCTTTAGCACACTCTGCCAACCCGGATGTCCTAGCCGTGTCTGAATCCTGACTTAGGAAGACCACAAAAAACTCTGAAATCTCCATCCCTAACTACAACATTTTCAGACAAGATAGAACGGCCAAAGGGGGCGGTGTTACAATATACTGCAGAGATAGCCTGCAGAGTTCTGTCCTACTATCCAGGTCTGTACCCAAACAATTTGAACTTCTACTTTTAAAAATCCACCTCTCTAAAATCAAGTCTCTCACCGTTGCCGCCTGCTATAGACCAGCCTCTGCCCCCAGCTGTGCTCTGGACACCATATGTGAACTGATTGCCCCCCATCTATCTTCAGAACTCGTGCTGCTAGGTGACCTAAACTGGGACATGCTTAACACCCCAGCCATCCTACAATTTAAGTTTGATGCCCTCAATCTCACACAAATTATCAATGAACCTACCAGGTACCCCCCCAAAGCCGTAAACACGGGCACCCTCATAGATATCATCCTAACCAACTTGCCCTCTAAATACACCTCTGCTGTTTTCAACCAAGATCTCAACGATCACTGCCTCATTGCCTGCATCCGTAATGGGTCAGTGGTCAAACGACCTCCACTCATCACTGTCAAACGCTCCCTGAAACACTTCAGCGAGCAGGCCTTTCTAATCGACCTGGCCCGGGTATCCTGGAAGGATATTGACCTCATCCCGTCAAGGGACAAAGCATCCTTCACTCATGCTGCCAAACATACCCTCGTAAAACTGACCATCCTACCGATCCTCGACTTCGGCGATGTCATTTACAAAATAGCCTCCAATACCCTACTCAATAAATTGGATGCAGTCTATCACAGTGCCATCCGTTTTGTCACCAAAGCCCCATATACTATCCACCACTGCGACCTGTACGCTCTCGTTGGCTGGCCCTCGCTTCATACTCGTCGCCAGGCTCCAGGTCATCTACAAGACCCTGCTAGGTAAAGTCCCCCCTTATCTCAGCTCGCTGGTCACCATAGCAGCACCCACCTGTAGCACGCGCTCCAGCAGGTATATCTCTCTGGTCACCCTAAAAGCCAATTTGTCACGCCTGGACCTTAGTTCCTTTTTATGTCTCTATTTTGGTTTGGTCAGGGCGTGAGTTGGGGTGGGCATTCTATGTTTTGTTCTATGTTTTGTATTTCTAGGTGTTTGGCCTGGTGTGGTTCTCAATCAGAGGCAGCTGTCTATCGTTGTCTCTGATTGAGAACCATACTTAGGTAGCCTCATTCCCACCTGTGCTTGGTGGATAGTTGTTTTCTGTTTTGTGTATTGCACCTTGCAGAACTGTTCGTTTGTCGCTTTGTTGTTTTTGTTGAAGTGTTCGTATTTATTAAAAGTATTATGAATACTTACCACGCTGCACCTTGGTCCTCTTCTCCTTCTCCCGACGACATTCGTTACACAATTCCTCCTTTGGCCGCCTCTCCTTCCAGTTCTCTGCTGCCAATGACTGGAAGGAACTACAAACACTTATCTCCCTCACTAGCTTTAAGCACCAGCTGTCAGAGCAGCTCACAGATTACTGCACCTGTACATAGCCCATCTATAATTTAGCCCAAACAACTACCTCTCCCCCTACTGTATTTATTTATTTATTTATTTTGCTCCTTTGCACCCCATTATTTCTATTTCTACTTTGCACATTCTTCCACTGCAAATCTACCATTCCAGTGTTTTACTTGCTATATTGTATTTACCTCGCCACCATGGCCATTTTTTGCCTTTACCTCCCTTATCTCACCTCATTTGCTCACATTGTATATAGACTTATTTTTCTACTGTATTATTGACTATGTTTGTTTTACTCCATGTGTAACTCTGTGTTGTTGTACGTGTCGAACTACTTTGCTTTATCTTGGCCAGGTCGCAATTGTAAATGAGAACTTATTCTCAACTTGCCTACCTGGTTAAATAAAGGTGAAATTAAAAAAATAGGTCTGAGGGCGAGCTGCAGTTTACCATGGCTCACCTCACATGTAATAAAGGCAGGAATGTTTGTTACATGCCCTGTCACCCTGTTTGTGGACATGGGTTCACTCTTATTGCCACATTCATTGTGCCATTGAGAGGTGATGCAAGAGAGCAACAGTGACACACATGTTGCTGTTCTGTCAAGGTCTTGGCTCCTGTTGTGGAGACGGAGAGATAAAAAAAGAACCTGACTGACTGTGAGGATAAACCCTTCCATGCTCTAGCCCTGACAGGTAGGACTTTGTCTGTGAGGATAAACCATTCCATGCTCTAGCCCTGACAGGTAGGACTTTGACTGTGAGGATAAACCATTCCATGCTCTAGCCCTGACAGGTAGGACTTTGTCTGTGAGGATAAACCATTCCATGCTCTAGCCCTGACAGGTAGGACTTTGTCTGTGAGGATAAACCATTCCATGCTCTAGCCCTGACAGGTAGGACTTTGACTGTGAAGATAAACCATTCCATGCTCTAGCCCTGACAGGTAGGACTTTGTCTGTGAGGATAAACCATTCCATGCTCTAGCCCTGACAGGTAGGACTTTGACTGTGAGGATAAACCATTCCATGCTCTAGCCCTGACAGGTAGGACTTTGACTGTGAGGATAAACCATTCCATGCTCTAGCCCTGACAGGTAGGACTTTGTCTGTGAGGATAAACCATTCCATGCTCTAGCCCTGACAGGTAGGACTTTGTCTGTGAGGATAAACCATTCCATGCTCTAGCCCTGACAGGTAGGACTTTGACTGTGAAGATAAACCATTCCATGCTCTAGCCCTGACAGGTAGGACTTTGACTGTGAGGATAAACCATTCCATGCTCTAGCCCTGACAGGTAGGACTTTGACTGTGAGGATAAACCATTCCATGCTCTAGCCCTGACAGGTAGGACTTTGTCTGTGAGGATAAACCATTCCATGCTCTAGCCCTGACAGGTAGGACTTTGTCTGTGAGGATAAACCATTCCATGCTCTAGCCCTGACAGGTAGGACTTTGACTGACAGTTGACTGACATGACAAGCCTTTGATGCTTTGTGTTCCCTCTGCTATATATATAGCTGCCCTCTCCGTGTCTCTCTGCACTGAGAAATGTAAAACAAGGAAAGAGGTGTTCTGGCCTCAGGACCTTTGGCACTGTAAAAATAAATGCTTGAGTACTGAGTCCTGTTGATGAGCTAGAACTTTGAGAGAAGAAGAACAGAGGAAGAGTTGGAGAGGAAGGCCTTTCCAAAAATGGAGCACTTAAAAACTCCCCACAAAGATTTGTGCACCTGTTTAATGATTTGTTTCCCAATGTGGATGTCTGTCAAACATTTCATCACTTGTCATTCTGTTTGTTGATACCAGATTGCCTCTGTATTGCTTTAGTATTAGTACAGTAGGCTAATTACTCCAGTATTAAGTGAAGCAACAGTGCTGCTCCAGTCAGGTAGTATAGTGGATGTGTTACTCTTCTCTCCCATGGATGTACTGTGGAGCAATGAGAGCCAGCAGGGGCTGCAGGTGTGAGGCCTCTCAGTCCCTAGCCGCCCGGCTGTGCTTTTCAGAACCACATGAGAATGAGAAACAGCATTCTACACACAGTGACAGACATAGCACTTTGGCTTCCATACTGCATTAGGACAATTTTGATTAAGCTTCAAATCTGAAATAACTGAATCTCACACCATGGCATAATGGCCACATGAATGAATGACACAGGCATACATTTCTATTCGCTTCTACTGTAAAAAGTATAATACGCATCACATGTGTGCATGGCCTTAGTATTTTTGTCCACACATCTGTCTCTGTCTGAGAAAATAAGCGTGGGCTCTCCAGTACTTTAAGGCCAGGCAACACACCCCAATATCATGTTCTAATATTATCCCTTGTCTTGTTGGCTTTTGTTGCATACCACATTTTCTTTCACAGAATTTCAATAGATGGCCCATTTACTTTGTACTAACATGTTTCCCATTGTATGATGTGGAGATTTAATCCCTTTTTGTTAGCAGCATTCAGTGTACCGTGATTTTAAGCACATTGGCTGCAGAGGAGTACATGGAGAGAATGAAACAGTCTCGGGAGTTCCTATTTAGAGATTTCTCACACTTTTCCCCTCTCCTCCTTCTCCCTTAGCTCTCCCTTACCCACCTCCCTGCATTCACTGCTCAGACGTCTCCCTGAATGCCTCTGTGGCCTTTCTCCAATCCCTATTTTCTCTCTCTCTCTCTTCCTTCACTCCATCACTCTCTCCCTCCCTCTCTCTTGTTCTGTACATTCCTGACTGTAGCTAACCAGCAGGGTCTGTTTCATTGTGATAAGGGATCTAATCCCTCTTAAATCTGCCCAGGAAGAAACCAGCAGTCAGTCAGGATGGGAAGGGAAGAGACGCCGACTCTCATGTTTGTGTTGTGCCTCTGACTGGCATGTTGTTTTACCCCCAATTTCGGGACAAACTGGGAATCCCTGTTTCCCTCAGGAACTGGCTTTCCTCTTCCTTCCTCTATGTGTCTGCACATCCTGGAGGAGGTGTCAAGTCCAGAGTGTCGCCCAGGCAATGGTGAGCATCCCTTACGTTTGTCCAATCAGGAGTACCATCTCTAATGAGAGGGGTACTAATGAAAAGTCTTGGCTGGGTTTCGGCTCATAGCCTTGCTCATTAGACTCTTTACCGCTGCCCTGATGAAAGGTCACTCCTGGTCGTGCTGTGGGTAAAAACTTCAAGCGCATGGGACTCTGAGTCAACAAACATTTAAAAAAAAAAATCTTCCTCTCCTCTCCTTGTCTGCCCCTCCTTATCGCTCCTCCCCTTTCCTCCCCTTACATCTCCTTTCCTTATCTCTCCTTACCTTTCCTCCCCTTACCTCTCCTTACCTCACCTCTCCTCTCCCTACCTCTCCTTACCTCTCCTTACTTCTCCTCTCCTTACCTCACCTCTCCTCTCCCTATCTCTCCTTACCTCACCTCTCCACTCCCTACCTCTCCTTACTTCTCCTCTCCTTACCTCACCTCTCCTCTCCCTACCTCTCCTCTCCTTACCTCACATCTCCTCTCCCTACCTCTCCTCTCCTTACCTCACCTCTCCTTACCTCACCTCTCCTCTCCTTACCTCACCTCTCCACTCCCTACCTCTCCTTACCTCTCCTTACTTCTCCTCTCCTTACCTCACCTCTCCTCTCCTCTTCCTACCTCTCCTCTCCTCTCCTTACCTCTCCTTACCTCACCTCTCCTCTCCCTACCTCTCCTTACCTCTCCTTACCTCACCTCTCCTCTCCCTACCTCTCCTTACCTCTCCTCTCCTCTCCTCTCCTCTCCTCTCCTCTCCTCTCCTCTCCTCTCCTCTCCTCTCCTCTCCTCTCCTCTCCCTACCTCTCCTCTCCCTACCTCTCCTCTCCCTACCTCTCCTTACCTCACCTCTCCTTATCTCACTTTAACCACAGTTTATTGACATTTGTTTCCCAAGATTCATCTTATCTGGCACTGTTCGTCCTTATCTTCTGTTTTATATATCCTTGCCTCACTGATTCCTGTAGGCCTGTCTGTTCACCTGTAGTATATCTGCCCTGTGTCTTCATGTGGAATCCATCTAGTCCCTGAGGGGAGTTTACTCAACCAGATCAGCTTCTGGTTTAATCTCAGCACACAGCCCTGAGCCCATGTTTTGCTGATGTGTGCTGAGGTGTGAAGGAGTGAAGTAAATTGGATTGAAACATAATTTAACAGGGTCATCTTGCCAGTGATTGTTGGGAGACATTGTGTCCCCACCCTTAAGTTACAGTCGATCCTAATTATTGTCAGAATATACTCTGGAATATTCACTGACATGCCATTCTATACCTACATGGAGCTTTGTCTTTCCCTCTATAGGGCAATGGTTTGTGGCATTTTTCAACTTCTGTGGACTTGGACACATGCCGCTGCACATTGCACACGTACTAAGAGGGAGGCACATTGAAAACCATAACAGTCATTTCCTTGTGGCCTCTCCGTGTTGTCCCAGAGCTCCCGGTCGAACTCTTTCCAGGTCAGGGGTCAAACCGTCAGGCCCAAACGGGTAGCATACAGACACAGCACACGCTAAAGGGCACAGGGCGTTCCCCCAGGGGCATATTTCTTCTACATTTACTCCATGTAGACCATAAAACATATGTTAGTGAGAGAGCCAAACATCTGCAGTCATAAAGGTGGCCTACTTTTGTCTATAGCCTAGGCCCTGTGAGTGAGAAGAGGGGCTAGAGAATAGGACGTGGATGGGAGACTGAGTGAGATGTGGTCCCGTGTGGCTCAGTTAGTAGAGCATGGAGCTTGCAACGCCCGAGTTGTGGGTTCGATTCCCACGGGGACCAGTATGAAAAGGTATTCACTCACTACTGTAAGTCACTCTGGATAAGAGCGGTGGCTAAAATGTAAATGTTATACTTACAGAGGCCTTGGGCAGCCAGGGGGTTATGTCTGGTGACTCTAGGGCTTAGCCTAGCTCCGTCGGACATCCTCCATTATGTTACCACTGTGGAGTCAGACCGCCCTTCGCCAGGCTTCAATGCCCAGGAAGAATCTCAGTATTGTCTCAGCTAAAACACCGGGCTTGGTGCTGTGGAACTCCTGGAGATCTCCCCCTCTGGTTCCCAGGGGCATAGCCCTGTGACCGGCAACCTAGTGCTGCTTAGTCCAGCTCTGTCTCAGGGGAGGAAGGGGCGAGGGGAGCACACCTCTGTGACTGGGGCGTAGGCACTGGCTTGTGGAGCTGCTGGGGGTAGGACTGTGGCTCGAGGAAACACATATGCACAGAGATTATGGTGCGTTGAAATGGATAATCAAAACATCTAGGATTCAGATTGTTCAGAAATCAAAATAAATACTTGCATGTCATGTCTTACATCATGTCACCCATAAACCCAAAGTAGTTACTGGTTAAATGTGAGTAGGCTACTTCAAACTTAATGGCTCCAGTAATAGGATAGAGACAACTGCTGGCTGCCAAGACTGTTGATTGATATCCTCTGAAAGAAGAACAGTTAGTTTCTCAGATTCCCTCTGTGCAGCAGCAGTCACAACTGCTGGGGGTCCTTCTCAGCCCCTGGATGAGGCTCACTTATTTGTCTGCAGTGTCTTGTCAACACATGCCTTGGGAAGAAGATTGTATCAAAACAAAGGACAGCTGTTTGAAAAGGCAGATACAGTTGAAGTCTGAAGTTTACATACACTTAGGTTGGAGTCATTAAAACTTGTTTTTCAACCATTCCACAAATTTCTTGTTAACAAACTATAGTTTTAGCAAGTCATTTAGGACATCTACTTTGTGTATGACAAGTAATTTTTTCAACAATTGTTTACAGACAGATTATTTCACTTATTTCACTTATATTCATTGTATCACAATTCCAGTGGGTTAGAAGTTTACATACACTAAGTTGACTGTGCCTTTAAACAGCTTGGAAAATTCCAGAAAATGATGATGTCATGGCTTTAGAAGCTTCTGATAGGCTAATTGACATCATTTGAGTGCACCTGTGGATGTATTTCAAGGCCTTACCTTCAAACTGAGTGCCTCTTTGCTTGACATCATGGCAAAAATCAAAAGAAATCAGCTAAAACCTCAGAAAAAGAATTGTAGACCTCCACAAGTCTGGTTCATCCTTGGGAGCAATTTCCAAACGCCTGAAGGTACCACGTTCATCTGTACAAACGATAGTACGCAAGTATAAACACCATGGGACCACGCAGCCGTCATACCGCTCGAGGAAGGAGACGCGTTCTGTCTCCTAGAGATGAACGTACTTTCGTGTGAAAAGTGCAAATCAATCCCAGAACAACAGCAAAGGACCTTGTGATGATGTTGGAGGAAACAGGTTCAAAAATATCTATATCCACAGTAAAACGAGTCCTATATCGACATAACCTGAAACCTGAGCGGCCTTTCAGGTTATGTTGATATAGGACTCGTTTTACTGCAAGGAAGAAGCCACTGCTCCAAAACCGGCATATAAAAGCCAGACTACGGTTTGCAACTGCACATGGGGACAAAGATTGTACTTTTTGGAGAAATGTCCTCTGGTCTGATGAAACAAAAATGGAACTGTTTGGCCATAATGACAATTGTTATGTTTGGAGGAAAAAGGTGGAGTCTTGCAAGCCGAAGAACACCATCCCAACCGTGAAACATGGGGGTGGCAGCATGATGTTGTGGGGGTGCTTTGCTGCAGGAGGGACTGGTGCACTTCACAAAATAGATGGCAACATGAGGAATGAAAATTTCGTGGATATATTGAAACAACATCCCAAGACATCAGTCAGGAAGTTAAAGCTTGGTTGCAAATGGGTCTTCCATGTGGACAATGACCCCAAGCATTCTTCCATAGTTGTGGCAAAATTGCTAAAGGACAACAAAGTCAAGGTATTGGAGTGGCCATCACAAAGCCCTGACCTCAATCCAATAGAACATTTATGGGGGAACTGAAAAAGCTTGTGTGAGCAAGGAGGCCTACAAACCTGACTCCGTTACACCAGCTCTGTCAGGAGGAATGGGCCAAAATTCACCCAACTTATTGTGGGAAGCTTGTGGAAGGCTTCCCGAAACGTTTGACCAAAGTTAAACAATTTAAAGGCAATGCTACCAAATACTAATTGAGTGTATGTAAACTTCTGACCCACTGGGAATGTGATGAGAGAAATAAAAACTGAAATAAATCATTCTCTCTACTATTATTCTGAGATGTCACATTCTTAAAATAAAGTGGTGATCCTAACTGACCTATGACAGGGAATTTTTACTTGGATTAAATGTCAAGAATTGTGAAAAACTGAGTTTAAATGTATTTGGCTAAGGTGTATGTAGGTGTAAACTTCCGACTTCAACTGTATGTGAAGAATATAAGTGCATTCTGTCCATCTGAACTTTCACATGACAAATATATGACCCAACAACAAGGGCTCAGCTTTATGCAATCCATCAGAGCTAGTATGACTATAATCACAGTAATATTTGATCCATCAGATGTTGATCAATAAGCTTGTTACATGTTTGACAAGGAAATCAATGTGAGCTATAACACAAACAATCAGGGATTTTAGATTTTTAAACACCACAGTTAAAAGTAATGGAAACTCAATGTTTCTAATTTCTCTGCTTATACCCTTACATTTTTTTTTGCAGTTTTGAAACTGCAGTAAAAGTGTAGTAACTGCATTCGACTGTGGTATTTTGGACGCAGTAATTGCAGAATACTGCAGTGTACTGCACTCGAACTGCAGTTATACTGCACACTAACTGCAATCTTTTTTCGTAAGGGTATCTCCATTTTATTGATGTCTGTCAAACTACCACCAAGCATATGTCAACCAGCATTGAATTACAGCCAAAACCAAACCCCAATGTCATCAAGAGCTTTGATGGCTTCGTGGAAGATTAAGTGGTCCTTGAGTGTAGATACAGATGTGTATCACATAGGACTGTTTGCTGTGTGTGGTGAGTTCGCTACTGTAAACGGGCCATTTTTAAACTGCTCTGTTGGGGAAAAAGGCAAAGGATCAGAGGCTTGCTACACCACATCCAAATGGCAGTGCTACCCAGCAACAGCTCAGCTGTGGAACCAGACACAATTAGAAGGCCCTCAGTGGGAACACACAACCAGAAGTGCCACTCGGAAGTCATCACATATCATTAGATGGGAGCTTTCTAGCTGTCCTGTGTGATCATATGTTTTATACATGTCAGTCGAAGCCAATATGGTTAACCTAAGTGAAAGACATTTACTTCACTTATCTCTTTGAATAGGGAGTGTGGTCTACTTTGAAGATAAATTGTGCTGTGGCAGCTGTGTTCCAATTATGTTCAATTACATGAAATGCATGAAATGTGATTCTGTCTTCTGAAAGCGCTGAAAACATAAATGTATATAATCAATTATAGAAACATTTAGCGATAGATTCAATTGTTTGGTTCTTTGACAGATATGGGGCCAATGACATCATTCTATGTGTTTAGTTTTAAGAGAATGATATGCAGCTAACTAGTCAATAGCTGTACTGTTCTGTAAAGAGGAATGAGAAGTTAACAAAACTAAGTATCTATTCTAAACTTGCCAGACTTATGTAGTTAATTTATAATTTTTCCATCCTGAATGAGTTATGGTTAATACTTTTGGAGTACACACACCCAAACAAACAATAGTTTCTTTGGACTGTATTCCTTATCAAAGCATGCAAATAGAATAACAAAGATGGCTATTAAGATTAGGACCAGGATATGCCACCTCCAAATGACTATGCTGACTGTGGATTTTCCAGTTGAACACCACTGCAGGAAGACACTAGCCTCGTAATTACCAGACTGATTACCGCTGATATTCGTGTAGTGAACATCCATGTAAGCTTGCGATATCAGGCGGCTTGCAAGGCTAGGAAGACATTTTCACCCACAGACATGTGGCCATGGCCAGCAGCAGGGGGCAGTGTTTCACCTCTTCTGAATTGTACTACGCTATGCATAGCTTATTCTATCATAGCTTATTCTATCTTAAATGGAATTGGTATCCATACATCTATGCTGATCAGAAATGCAGAGCAGACTCTTTTCTCGATCTCTTCCCACAGGGCACACACTGGTTGATTCAATGTTGTTTCCACGTCATTTCAATGAAATAACATTGAACCAACGTGGAATAGATGTTGAATTGACATCTTTGCCCAGTGGATTACTTCTCTTTCCATTCTTACTTTATTACAGACATTCATGAATCATCTCGTCTACACAGGCTACTAACAGTGGGTTAGAGTGTCAGTTTGGTTTAGCTGGTGTGAACGTGATGGTCAGTATCAAAACACTGTCATCCATCCTTGGCCAAAGTATCAGCTCTGGACTCACCTGTATATGAGTGTCCATGGAAACAGAAGGTTTTCCTGCGTCCTTTAGGTCTTCTGGCATTTTGTCTGTATGCTTTGGCTGAGCTTTCTCTCTAACTATTTAGATAGCAGCGAGACAGCAGTCTGGCAGGGCGGTGTTACTAGGAAGCATTAAAACAAAATGTATTGTCATAACTCGTCCAACAAAGACACTATTGAAACATGGAATAGTACTGATATAGGCTCGTCTGTACTGGGACACTAAGGGACTAGGATATATGTTTTGAATTGGTTCATGATGAGGTCCTATTGTAGGCAACTTCAATATATTGACATCTGCTGAGTTTGTGCAGGTTGAGCTTATTTGATGAGTGTGAAGTTCTAAGAAGTTCATAATATTTTTCTGAATTTCTGTTACGCTACCTTTTGACAGTGTTGGATAGGAAAAGGAAACGTGTCTTCTACAATAAACAGTTCAGGGGTCACTTATAACGGAGGTCAACGGTCACAATGGGTGTCCTGCTAAACCATTTAGGTTAGTTGTCACTCAGTTCCTGTGGACTTCGTGAAATACATGCGGTAAAGAGATCAATGGAACCATTGCCAGTAGAATGGCCTTACTGAAAAGCTCAGTGACTTTCAAAGTGGCACCGTCATAGGATGGCACTTTTCCAATAAGTCAGTTCGTAAAATGTCTGCCCTGCTAGAGCTGCCCCGGTCAACTGTAAGTGATGTTATTGTGAAATGGAAATGTCTAGAAGCAACAAAGGCTCAGCCGTGAAGTAGTAGGCAGCACAAGCTCGCAGAACCGGACCGCCTGTCCTCGGAGGCAAACACTCACTACCGAGTTCCAAACTGCCTCTGGAAGCAAGGTCAACACAAGAACTGATGGTCGGTAGCTTCATGAAATGTGTTTCCATGGCTGAGCAGCCGCACACAAGCCTAAGATCACCATGCGCAATGCCAAGCATCGGTTGCAGTCATGTAAAGCTCCCTGCCATTGGACTCTGGGGCAGTGGAAACCCATTCTATGGATTGATGAGTCACGCTTCACTATCTGGCAGTCCGATGGACAAATCTGAGTTTGTGGATGCCAGGATAACGCACCCTGCCCCAATGCATAGTGCCAACTGTAACTGTTCATGGTTAGAGCTAGGCCCCTTAGTTCCAGTGAAGGGAAATCTTAACGCTACAGTGTACAGTGACATTCTAGAAGATTCTGTGCATTCAACTTTGTGGCAACAGTTTGGGGAAGGCCCTTTCCTGTTTCAGCGTGACAATGCCCCCGTGCACAAAGCGAGGTCCATACAGAAATTTGTTTGTCAAGATCGGTGTGGAAGAACTTGACAGGCCTGCACAGAGCCCTGACCTCAATCCCATCGAACACCTTTAGGATGAATTGGAATGCCGACTGCGAGCCAGGCCTAATCGCCCAACATCAGTGCCTGACCTCACTAATGGTCTTGTGGCTGAATGGAAGCAAGTCCACTCAGCAGTGTTCCAACATCTAGTGGAAAGCCTTCCTAGACGAGTGGAGGCAGTTATAGTAGCAAACAGGGGACCAACTCCATATTAATGCCCATGATTTTAGAATGAGATGTTCGACGAGCAGGTGTCCACATACTGTAGGTGTAACAGTTATTATTGGTGATTCTCTTTGTTACTCTATTGTAAGCCAATTAGTTTTGTCTTGACTTCACCTACTCAACATGGAATCTTACTGGCTGGTTTGCGTGGCTTGTTTGTTTGAGTTAGAATCATCCCAGTCAACAAGTGCCAAACTAGCTATACATAAAAGTTATTTTTATACTCCAAAGGGCAGAGTGTTCAAGTTATATCAATTTGTCTTTAAACATTGCTGTAATATTGTACATGAGATGTGGTGTTTCCTTTGAATATTTGTGGTGCATTTTGCCAAATATAATTTCAGAAAATGCTAGCTGGTTATTCACTGTGTCTGGGGGTGTTTTATGTATTTTGTACAGCGTGCGTGCAGAGAATAGAATGATCTGTGATCTCTTGCATGACGTGATATTTCTCTATCAGAAACATTTGTGAAATTATTAGTATATTGTGCATTGTAATTTTCATGTATTCCTGTTGTGGTAATAGTAATAACTGGAACTTCCATCAAGAGCTAGCCAGCTAGCCAGCTAACTAGCTACTAGTCTTTGTTAGCCACGGCTAGCGGTCTTCACCTTTTTTCCCCCGGCATCAGCCAGCCTTAGCTCGGACAACACCTGCCAGTCTGCATCAAGCCAGAGCATATCGGACTGCTTCTCTCTACCATATCACCGGATTCCTGCCGCTCTAAATCTTTTCTCCGAATCATTGCAACTAGCTAGCTGCAAACGAGTGGCTACTGTTAGCTAACGCCTCTGTCCCGAAGCAAGCACCAGCTAGCCTGAGCTAGCCTCGAGCTAGGCCCATATACCAGCTAATTCTAGGGCTACAATACCTCCTTTGCCAATTGGCCTGGACCCTTTATTGTCGAAACGGAGCCCCGTCGATCCATCACAACTGGACTGCCGACGTGATCGCCCGATGTGGTCTCAACTGGCTATTCTGTTACGATATCGCCAAAGAACCATCTACTAGTCCCGGCCCGCTAGTTTTTCTGAACGATGTGTCCCCTGCTCGCCTAGCGTAGTAGTGACTACCAAACAGCACCCTGACTCACCTATTGCTGCTCTTTTGACCCTATCTCTCGGCTACACAGCTGACACCCCCTGGACTGTTTCAATAATAACATCTTGGTGGGTTCCAAGATGGCTTAGCAGTTCAGACATCATTTTTGTCCTCGTACTGTCTTGTCCTGTATATATATATTTACACCTTCTTCGCATATCTTTTATATTTTTTTATTATCCAAGAACTCAACTACAAAAGCTTTCCTGCAACCCGCCTCACCAATTACAACAAAAAAAAAGTATTATTTACCTCAAATCTGAAAATCCACAGTGGAAGCTAACCAGGGGCTAATCAGAAGTTAGCCAGAAAGCTAACCAGAAGTTAGCCGAAAGCTAGCCGAAAGCTAATCTGAAGCTGCCCAGAAGTTAGCCGGCTTGCTGGCTAGCGTCGGTGTTTCAGCTGCCCACGTTTTGTGGTCATCAGCTATTCCTTTAGCTCGATAATCTACCGGCACTTTTGTGCAACGCGACTCGGACCGGAGCATACCGGGCCTTTTTTTTTTTTTTTTTTCTCTCAGTTTCCCCGGATTTCAGCCGCAGGCTCTGGACATTTGCACCTTGATTTCGCAGCTAGCTAGCTGCAAACCGTGTGACTATTGGCTTACGTCGATCCCGGAGCAAACTTAAATTATTCCGGAGCTAGCCAGCTGAGGAGTTCCATCAGCCATTCCTGGGCTACAGTCACCTATCCGGACCCGGGTTTTTTTTGCTGCAGATACGGAGCCCCACCGGGCCTTCACGATTGACTGCCGACGTTATCTGCCCGAGGGAGTTATCCAACTGGCACCTCCGTCGCGACGTTACCTGAACGCTCATCTGGGGCCCGCTAATCGTTAGCTGTCTTATCGGCTGCTATCTTAATAAGTATATCGGACATTTATTTTATTTTTTTATTTTTTTCTTGGGTCACTATATCTATTTTGCCAATTGGATTGATCCCCTCTACAAGACACGGAACCCCACTAATCTACCGACAGAAACGCACAAGGTGTCTAAAAATAGACCTCCATCCTATGCTATCTTGCTACCGATAGCCATCTACCCGGCCAGCTGTCTGGATCGCCGTGACCCCAACCAACCTCTACTCACTGGACCCTTATTGATCACTCGATTAAGCATGCCTCTCCTTAATGTAAATATGCCTTGTCCATTGCTGTTCTGGTTAGTGTTTATTGGCTTATTTCACTGTAGGGCCTCTAGCCCTGCTCACTATACCATATCCAACCATTCGGTTCCACCACCCACATATGCGATGACATCACCTGGTTTCAATGATGTTTCTAGAGACAATATCTCTCTCATCATCACTCAATACCTAGGTTTACCTCCACTGTATTCACATCCTACCACACCTTTGTCTGTACATTATTCCTTGAAGATATTTTATCGCCCCCAGAAACGTCCTTTTACTCTCTGTTCTAGACGTTCTAGACGACCAATTCTCATAGCTTTTAGCCGTACCCTTATCCTACTCCTCCTCTGTTCCTCTGGTGATGTAGAGGTGAATCCAGGCCCTGCAGTACCTAGCTCCACTCCTATTCCCCAGGCGCTCTCTTTTGATGACTTCTGTAACCGTAATAGCCTTGGTTTCATGCATGTTAACATTAGAAGCCTCCTCCCTAAGTTTGTTTTGTTCACTGCTTTAGCTCACTCTGCCAACCCGGATGTTTTAGCCGTGTCTGAATCCTGGCTTAGAAAGACCACCAAAAATTCTGACATTTTCATCCCCAACTACAAGATTTTCAGACAAGATAGAACGGCCAAAGGGGGCGGTGTTGCAATCTACTGCAAAGATTGCCTGCAGAGTTCTGTTTTACTATCCAGGTCTGTTCCCAAACAATTTGAACTTCTACTTTTAAAAATCCACCTCTCTAAAAACAAGTCTCTCACCGTTGCCGCCTGCTATAGACCACCCTCTGCCCCCAGCTGTGCTCTGGACACCATATGTGAACTGATTGCCCCCCATCTATCTTCAGAGCTCGTGCTGCTAGGCGACCTAAATTGGAACATGCTTAACACCCCAGCCATCCTACAATCTAAGCTTGATGCCCTCAATCTCACACAAATTATCAATGAACCTACCAGGTACCACCCCAATTCCGTAAACACGGGCACCCTCATAGATATCATCCTAACCAACTTGCCCTCCAAATACACCTCTGCTGTTTTCAACCAAGATCTCAGCGATCACTGCCTCATTGCCTGCATCCGTAATGGGCCAGCGGTCAAACGACCTCCACTCATCACTGTCAAACGCTCCCTGAAACACTTCAGCGAGCAGGCCTTTCTGATCGACCTGGCCGAGGTATCCTGGAAGGATATTGATCTCATCCCGTCAGTAGAGGATGCCTGGATATTTTTTTTAAAATGCCTTCCTCACCATCTTGAATAAGCATGCCCCATTCAAGATATTTAGAACCAGGAACAGATATAGCCCTTGGTTCTCTCCTGACCTGACTGCCCTTAACCAACAGAAAAACATCCTATGGCGTTCTGCATTAGCATCGAACAGCCCCCGTGATATGCAACTTTTCAGGGAAGCTAGAAACCAATATACACAGGCAGTTAGAAAAGCCAAGGCTAGCTTTTTCAAGCAGAAATTTGCTTCCTGCAACACAAATTCAAAAAAGTTCTGGGACACTGTAAAGTCCATGGAGAATAAGAACACCTCCTCCCAGCTTCCAACTGCACTGAAGATAGGAAACACTGTCACCACCGACAAATCCACTATAATTGAGAATTTCAAAAAGCATTTTTCTACGGCTGGCCATGCTTTCCACCTGGCTACCCCTACCCCGGTCAACAGCACTGCCCTCCCCTCTGCTACTCGCCCAAGCCTTCCCCATTTCTCTTTCTCCCAAATACAGTCAGCTGATGTTCTGAAAGAGCTGCAAAATCTGGACCCTTACAAATCAGCCGGGCTAGATAATCTGGACCCTTTCTTTCTAAAACTATCTGCTGAAATTGTTGCCACCCCTATTACTAGCCTTTTCAACCTCTCTTTCGTGTCGTCTGAGATTCCCAAAGATTGGAAAGCAGCTGCGGTTATCCCCCTCTTCAAAGGGGGGGACACTCTTGACCCTAACAGCTACAGACCTATATTTATCCTACCCTGCCTTTCTAAGGTCTTCGAAAGCCAAGTTAACAAACAGATCACTGACCATTTCGAATCCCACCATACCTTCTCCGCTATGCAATCTGGTTTCCGAGCTGGCCATGGGTGCACCTCAGCCACGCTCAAGGTCCTAAACGATTTCATAACCACCATCGATAAAATAAAATATTGTGCAGCTGTATTCATCAACCTGGCCAAGGCTTTCGACTCTGTCAATCACTGTATTCTTATCGGCAGACTCAACAGCCTTGGTTTCTCAAACAACTGCCTCGCCTGGTTCACCTTCTACTTCTCAGACAGAGTTCAGTGTGTCAAATCGGAGGGCCTGTTGTCCGGACCTCTGGAAGTCTTTATGGGGGTGCCACAGGGTTCAATTCTCGGGCCGACTCTTTTCTCTGTATATATCAATGATGTCGCTCTTGTTGCTGGTGATTCTCTGATCCACAGACGACACCATTCTGTATACTTCTGGCCCTTCTTTGGACACTGTGTTAACAAACCTCCAGACGAGCTTCAATGCCATACAACTCTCCTTCCATGGCCTCCAACTGCTCTTAAATGCAAGTAAAACTAAATGCATGCTATTCAACCGATCGCTGCCCTCACCTGCCCACCCGTCCAGCATCACTACTCTGGACGGTTCTGACTTAGAATATGTAGACAACTACAAATACCTTGGTGTCTGATTAGAGTGTAAACTCTCCTTCCAGACTCACATTAAGCATCTCCAATCCAAAATTAAATCTGGAATCGGCTTCCTATTTCGCAACAAAGCATTCTTTACTCATGCTGCCAAATATACCCTCGTAAAACTGACTATCCTATCGATCCTTGACTTCGGCGATGTCATTTACAAAATAGCCCCCAACACTCTACTCAGCAAATTGGATGCAGTCTATCACAGTGCCATCCGTTTTGTCACCAAAGCCCCATATACTACCCACCATTGCGACCTCTATGCTCTCGTTAGCTGGCCCTCGCTTCATATTTGTCGCCAAATCCACTGGCTCCAGGTCATCTATAAGTCTTTTCTAGGTAAAGCCCCCCTTATCTCAGCTCACTGGTCACCATAACAGCACCCACACGTAGCACGCGCTGCAGCAGGTATATTTCATTGGCCACCTTTGCTGCCAATGACTGGAATGAATTTTAAAAAATCACTGAATCTGGAGCCTCATCTACCTCACTAACTTTAAGCATCAGCTGTCAGAGCAGCTTACAGATCATTGCACCTGTACATATAGCATTTGTAAATAGCTCACCCAACTACCTCATCCCTATATTGTTATTTATTTTTTTGCTCCTTTGCACCCCAGTATCTCTACTTGCACATTCATCTTCTGCACATCTATCCCTCCAGTGTTTAATTGCCACTATGGCCTATTTGTTGCCTTATCTCAATCTTACTTAATTTGCACACTATATATAGACTTTTCTATTGTGTTATTGAGTGTACGTTTGTTTATTCCACGTGCAACTCTGTGCTGTTTGTGTCGCACTGCTTTGCTTTATCTTGGCCAGGTCGCAGTTGTAAATGACAACTTGTTCTCAACTGGCCTACCTGGTGAAATAAAGGTTAAGTAAAAAAGTGTCCCAATTTCCCTAGTTAATATTGCCTGCTATCATGCATTTATTTTAACAAAATATGTAGATTAAAAAAAAGATATACTTGTGTATTGGTTTTAAGAAAGGCATTGATGTTTACGGTTAGGTACATTTGTGCAACGATTGTGCTTTTTTTGCAAATGTGCTTTTGTTAAATCATCAGGCTGTGATTCGATGATAAATTAACAAGCACCAATTTGATTATATGCAACGCAGAACAACCTAGTAATATCATCAACCATGTATAGTTAACTAGTGTTTATGTGAAGATTGATTGTTTTTTATAAGATACGTTTAATGCTAGCTTGCAACTTACCTTAGCTCCTTGCAGCCACAAGGTCCTTTTGATGCTGCGCTCGCGTGACAGGTTGTCAGCCTGCCAAGCAGTCTCCTCGTGGATTGCAATGTAATCGGCCATAATCGGCACCCAAAAAGGCCGAATACCGATTGTTATGAAAACTTGAAATCGGCCTTAATTAATCCATGCCGATTAATGGGTCGACCTCTAGTTCAGTTATTCTGCCATTACTTCATCCAAAAGACTACAGTCGACTGCAGTTACTGCACTTTTACTGCAGTTTCAAAACTGCAATCTTTTTTTGTAAGGGAGGTTATATTGGACTCAATATTCTATGATGTACATTGTTGGCAGAATAGATGGATGCAGTTCAGTGCATGATTAATATAATAATCATGCACTGAATACATTTCTTGGTAGTCCAAAAAATATTGCTATCAGGTTGTAAATCACAGCTGGCCTGGTACATTGTTTGCTGCCTCCATTCGGGATGCACTGTTTCAGTTCAATGACTATTCAATGACTATTTTGTACAAAAACGGACGAATGTAACTAAGGCTGGGAATGTCAATACAATCAAACTAGCAAGGGCAGTGATCACAAGTCAGTCATAATGTGGCTAATATGCTGGCGTATCTATTTATGTAGCTAGCTAAAAACACAAAGCATAATGTTAGCTAGATAGTTAGCTAGCTGCTAGGAGGATGTCATGTCATTGCAGGAGTGGGTGAGTGACTTTTTGCCCTAGTATCGTTTTTTTGGTGGCTACACAGCTAGAGATGCACGTGTCATTTGGTTAGCTAGCAAGAAATGTGAATCGCTTTGCTAGCTAGCTAACTATGCTGAAAGACTGTTATCCTGTTAGCATATCTCTTCCTTTCACAAATTCACTCGGGCTAGCTATCTACTCAGATTTCAGAGCACTCTTGTCTGAACCCTTACAAAAAAGATTGCAGTTTTGAAACTGCAGTAAAAGTGCAGTAACGGCAGTCGACTGTGGAATTTTGAAATCAATAATTGCAGAATAACTGCACTGTACTGCAAACTTACTGCAGTAAAAAAAACAGTTATTTGCAGCATACTGCAGTTACAGTGCCTTGCAAAAGTATTCATCCCCCTTGGCATTTTTCCTATTTTGTTGCATTACAACCTGTAATTAAAATGTATTTTTGGGGGGGTTGTATCATTTGATTTACACAACATGCTTACCACTTTGTAGTTGCAAAATATTTGCTATTGTATGACCTAATATGACCTTGTCAGCAAAAAAAGTCCCTCTAAGCTGCAGGCTTGCACGGGAGTGCAGTAGCCAAGACTGCCGTGCAGCTCCCCCAGGACTGAGTCTTCCCAGTTAATTAACACAATCAATGTTTCCCTTTAATGGGGCAATTGTGATCGAATCAACACAATATTGGCCACTTTCAATGCCACATACCGAAACAAAACAAACTATGCAAGATATTTTTTTGTAAGCACAACCCATTTGAGTAGGATTTTATTGAGCAAGACTCAGCCATAACTCTACACAGACCGGTGTGGCAGCACCAATCAGAGTTGTAGTAGGTCTATACACAAATAGACCATGGCCACATATGGATCTGTGCCATTTACTTTGAACTGGTCTGTGTTTATAGCTGTGGTCTTGAGTAGATGCACTTGTTTTGAGATCAAAGCAAGAGCTGCGTGTAGCAACGTGTGAACATTTTGTTCATATCCTTTGCTAGTTAGTGAGTTATTAGCCCAGTTATAGATCATTTGTAGTCAACAATAGGGGAGTGATTGCTTCCTATAAGAGCACTAAACGTGTACATTTCTAGATATTATGAAAAACAAGTCAGGTGAAGAGCTTTTTTTATATCTTAAAGGGGCAGTGCTGTATTTTGAGACGGGCTTGAATAAGCCAAGAAGGCAATCGGCAGAGGGTAGCATTATTTGTCTGATTCTCTGTAATAATGGTATGGGAATAATAATGCATTTTATTTTATAAAGTGGTTTCTTGCATCAAAGAACACAACAACATGTTCATTCACCTCTGTGTTTGAAGGACAAGTCGATTAACAGGTTCATGTTAAGCTGGTTGTTGGTTAGTACAATGCATGCACTGGCAAGCAAGCTGCAGAAGGACGAGCTGGGTATTCCCCATCGTTTATCTGTGAAATTCTTAAAAACTAGCTGAAAAGGTTTGAGAGTGTTTATCTAATGTTCCTTCCTTAGATTTTAGCTCATCTTGCTCTGGCTAGCATTAGTTGTTGATCTGGTTGATGTGCATATAGGGAAAGATAGCCTACCTTTTTATGGTTGTTTGATCAATAGGAATGTAAAGTTCCCAAATGTAAGAGAACTCCCGTGATATTTAGTTACATATTTGCAGAAAAATCCATTCCAGGAGTATTTTGTGGCATTTGGCGAATGCGTTCTAATGGTCAAAAGTCGCGCTGATGCAACTGCCTGTAAACACACAGTCCAGATCAAAGTGAACGATTGCAGGAACTTGTGGCAAATGGCTTGTTTGCATATAGGCCTGCTGTACCTCTGATTGGCTATGGTGCACTGGTCTGCTTAGACTCCAGTCCGGGTACTGGTACAGAGTCAATGTGCGGGGGTACAGGTTAATCGAGGTAATTTGTAAAGTGACTATGCATAGTAAATAAACAGTGAGTAGCAGCAGTGTAAAAACAAAGGGGAGGTTCAATGTAAATAGTCCGGGTGGCCATTTGATTAGTTTAGTTGTTCAGCAGGCTTATGGCTTGGAGGTAGAAGCTGTTAAGGAGCCTTTTCACCCTAGACTTGGCGCTCCAGGACCGCTTGCCATGCGGTAGCAGAGAGAACAGTCTATGACTTGGGTAACTGGAGTCTTTGACCATTTTTTGGGCCTTCCTCTGACAACGCCTAGTATATAGGTCCTGGGTTTCAGGATGCTTGGCCCCAGTGATGTACTAGGCCGTACGCACTACCCTCTGTAGCGCCTTCTGGTCAGATGCCGAGCAGTTGCCAAACCAGGCGGTAATGCAACCGGTCAGGATGCTCTCGATGGTGCAGCTGTAGAACTTTTTGAGGATCTGGGGACCAGTCTCCTGAGGGGGAAAAGGTGTTGTCGTGCCCTCTTCACAACTGTCTTGGGGTTTTTGGACCATGATAGTTTGTTGGTGATGTGGACACCAAGGAACTTGAAACTCTCGACACGCTCCACTTCAGTTCCATCAATGTTATTGGGAGCGTGTTCGGCCCTCTTTTTCCTATAGTCCACGATTAGCTCCTTTGTCTTGCTCACATTGAGAGAGAGGTTGTTGTCCTGGCACCACACTGCCAGGTCTCTGACCTTCTCCCTAGGCTATCTCATCGTTGTTGGTCATCACACTGTTGTGTCGTCAGCAAACTTAATGATGGAGTCGTGCCTGGCCACGCAGTCATGGGTGAACAGGGAGTACAGGAGGGGACTAAGCACGCACCCCTGAGGGGCCCCAGTGTTGAGGATCAGCGTGACATGTGTTGTTGCCTACTCTTACCACCTGGAGGTGGCCCGTCAGGAAGTCCATGATCCAGTTGCAGAGGGAGGTGTTTAGTCCCAGGGTCCTTAGCTTAGTGATGAGTAGGGTTGCAAAGGGTCGGAAACTTTACGGTAAATTTCTGGAATTTTGGGGGGAATTTTCCATGGGAATTAAGCCTGGGAATTTTGCTTCAATTCATCAAAAAGTTAGTTTATAACAGTGCACCTTTTTTGTGGGATACACATAAGGCAATTCTAGGTCTTGTGGCATATTTTGGTTAAACTATCCCCAATTCAATGGAATTGCAACCACTCTGCAAGTGCAGTGGATTCTTCCATCACATGTGCAGTGCACTCTTCCAGCACATGTACTGATTCTGAAGATCTTGCACACTAATGAGATGCTATTGAGCACACACTACTACACTGTCTGAACCAAGGACTACGTGTTTTCTGGTAAGTTTTGATAACAATACTGGGTTAGGTGAATATATTTTATAGGACATACATTATGTTTTGTTAACTAGTAAATAGTAGACTACAGCAAAGTGTGTTCAAATCATTTGTAACTTGTTAACAATTTCTGCTAGTTAGTATTTGCTACCATGTGGGTTTTAGCTTGCTTGAGCCTGCTAACTGAGGAGTGTTATTCACCTGTTTCCATACATGCTTCATTTTAAAACATTTATCTTACAAAGGAGTTGTTTAATCTAACTGCTTAACTATTTATCTGTACATGGAATTGTATTTGTTTTTTTAACTCATTTTTTTCTCATCTTTACAGGAAAATGCCACGGGCACTATCTGATGTGTGGAGACATTTCACTGCAGCTAAAGTAGAAGGAAAAGCTGTGTACATTAGCAAATACTGTGCCAAATTATATGTGAAGAATGCAACAAAGATGCAGTATCATCTGGCCAAGTGCATAAAGTTCCCTCAGCGCTCACAACAAGCAACCTCTGACAAAAGTCCCACTACTTCTATTCGAGTTGAAAATGATGAATCAGACACCTTATCGATAGCAACAGCTCATGGTCCTCCTGGAATCAGAAGTTTTTTTGACTCAATGGAGGAACGTAGTCAGAGAAATGCTGATGAATGTCTTGCTCGAGCTGTGTATACAACTGGTTCACCTCTGATGCTCACAGGCAATGTGTATTGGAAGAGATTTCTGAATGTTCTACGCCCAGCATACATCCCTCCAACCAGACATGCTTTATCTACTCATTTACTGGATGCAGAGTTCAACAGAGTTCAAGTGAAGGTCAAGCAAATCATAGAGAAAGCAGACTATTACAATCATCTCTGATGGGTGGTCGAATGTTCATGGGCAAGGAATAATGAACTACATAATCTCCAACCCTCAACCAAGATTCTACAAGAGCACAGACACAAGGGACAACAGACACACCATTATCTACATTGCAGATGAGCTGAAGGCAGTCATCAATGACCTTGGACCAGATAAGGTATTTGCACTGGTGACAGACAATGCTGTGAACATGAAGGCTGCTTGGTCTAAAGTGGAGGAGTCCTACCCTCACATCACACCCATTGGCTGTGCTGCTCATGCATAGAATCTGCTCGTCAAGGACATCATTGCACTGAAAACAATGGATACACTCTACAAGAGAGCCAAGGAATTGGTTAGGTATGTGAAGGGTAATCAAGTTAGAGCAGCAATCTACCTAACCAAGCAAAGTGAGAAGAATAAGAGCACCACATTGAAGCAGCCCAGCAACACCTGTTGGGGTGGTGATGTCATCATGTTTGACAGTCTCCTGCAGGGGAAGGAGTCTCTCCAAGAAATGGCCATATCACATTCTGCCGATCAAGAGGATACTCTTGGATGATGTATTTTGGGAGAGAGTGGTAAGCCTGAAACCTATAGCAGTAGCCATTGCACGGATTGAAGGAGGCAATGCCATCCTGTCTGATGTTCAGACTCTGCTTGCAGATGTAAGAGAAGAAATCAGCCCGGCCCAGTTCACTGTTGCTCCAAGCAGAGGAAACTGCAGTTCTGAAATACATCAAAAGCATGAAGAGTTCTGCCTGAAGCCCATACACGCAGCAGCAGCATACATGTTGGATGCCATGTATGCTGGCAAGAGCATCCTGTCTGGTGCAAAGATCAACAAGGCCTATGGTGTCATCACTACCTTGTCTCGCCACCTTGGCCTGGATGAGGGCAAGGTTCTTGGCAGTCTGGCAAAATACACTTCCAAGCAAGGGCTTTGGGATGGAGATGCAATATGGCAGTCGTGCCAACGTATGCCAACGAGCCATCCTCATAAAGGTTAGAAAGTGACAGTGAAGATGAGGCCTCAGTTTGATGTTCAATAGGTGGACATTGAGGAGGTCCAGGGAGAAGACATGGAAGCCTGAGTGGAAGACAACCAAATCTTTAGTTTCTAGACTTAAGCTTTAGTTTCTAGACTATCATTTTACAGATGTATGTTGAAAATGTTTTTGGAGGATGCTATGGATCATTGGTGATCATTCAATATTTCCTTTTGATGTTCAGTGAAAACATCCAATGTAAACTCATTTAATTAAAGTTCAATTCGTAACTAAAATACTTTATTTTATTTCTGTTGGAAAGATTATGTCTACTTATGATAATCTAAAAGGTTTACGTTTCTGTATCCATATGATATGGTAAATATATCCAATGCAAGAAACATCTACATTTAAATGGTAGTAATATTAATTCCCATATATTTCCGATAAATCCCATATATTCCCGTTAATTCCCATATTTTCCCGTTAATTCCCACGGAAAGTTTCCCCCTCTGAATATTCACCAAAATGTGCAATCTTAGTGATGAGCTTTGTGGGCACAATGGTGTTGAACGCTGAGCTGTAGTCAATGAACAGCATTCTCACATAGGTGTTCCTTTTGTTCAGGTGTGAAAGGGCAGTGTGGAGTGCGATTGAGATTGCATCAGAGGTATGCGAATTGGAATGGGTCTAGGGCAGGGGTCGGGAACCTTTTTGACTAAGAGAGCCATGAAAGCAAAACATTTAGAAATTTATTTCAGTGAGAGCTATATAATATATTTTAAAAGTGAATTCAACTAAATGTCAGTATAATAAGCCTCTGAATTTATTCTTAAATAATGTTGTTATAATACTCACCATTAATACGACTTCTGGTGCTGCATGGATTTGCTGATGTCTTTGTAGTCTGGTTGGTACTTGGTGAGGTTAAGCTTCATGCAAGCGTTGAGACTTTCATCCGTTAAACGTGATCGTAGGTTGGACTTGTTTTTAAGTTTTTAAGATGTGAGAATGACTGCTCACATGCATACGTAGATCCAAACATGGTCAATACAGCAATACTCACACGCTGCAGTGTGTGGTATGTGACAGGAAGCGCGTTCCACGTTTTGAGAATCAGCTGGTCTTCGGGTTGAAGTTTTTTCATTTCTGTCCACATGTGCTTGCTCGCCAACTCCGCTTTCTGTCATGTGATTCTTTCCAAATCTTCATTCAGTGACTTGAACTTATTCACCCACATGTCTGAGGCCTTCAGGTCAGCCACTTCTGCTTCAAAATCTCTGACGGAGACACCAGGAATGTAACTCAGGTCGGCTGTGTTCAGTGAACACTCGTTTGGAAGGGTGATGAACTTAAAAAGACGAGTGTGCTCACGAAATTCTCCAAAGCGTGCTTTGAAGGACTGTAGGAGACTGGATGTGCAGCGAGCTAGCTGGTGGAGATCAAAGTTTTGAATAGGCTCACTTGCTGTGCATGCATCTTTAAATTGGCTCAGTTTTTCAAAATGTAGTAAACGACCTGTTTCAAGATCCATGATGAAAAGTTCTAGCTTGTTTTCAAAAGCAAACACAGCTTGTTGAAGGGATAACACTGTATTTCCAATGCCTTGCATTTTCACGTTGAGCTGGTTCAGATGTTCAGTCATATCTACGAGAC
Organism: Salvelinus fontinalis; assembly: GCF_029448725.1. Classification (NCBI taxonomy): domain Eukaryota; kingdom Metazoa; phylum Chordata; class Actinopteri; order Salmoniformes; family Salmonidae; genus Salvelinus; species Salvelinus fontinalis. The sequence continues at coordinate 43,738,065 of NC_074667.1, read as the reverse complement.
AGTAAAACTTGAGGAGCCACTCAGTTTCGGCTAGCTCAGGATGCTCGATGCCTTTCATTTCAAGGAAAGTCCGGATTTCTTTCAGGCAAGCCGCAAAACGGCTAAGCACCTTCCCTCTTGACAACCAACGCACATTGCTGTGCAAAAGCAGACCAGGATAGTTATTTCCAACTTCATCCAGCAGTGTTTTAAACTGGCGATCATTTAAGGCTCGAGCAACAATAAAGTTGATCACACGAATGACCAGCGACATCACTTCCCCAAACTGCCTGTCACACATCTGAGCACAAAGTGCCTCCTGGTGTAGAATGCAATGGAAACTTAGGATGGGTCTATTTTCATGTTCACGGAGAAGCGCCACAAATCCTTTTTTATTCCCCACCATACACGGAGCACCATCAGTACACACTGAGAGAAGTTTATCCATAGGTAGATTTTTTTTCTTGAGCAAACTCCATGAAAGACTTAAATAAATCCTCACCTCTTGTGGACCCTTTTAATGGCAGAACTGCAAGACTTTCTTTGCGCAGTGTGTCACCAACAGCATATCTTGCAATCACGCTGAACTGCGACAAATGGCTCACGTCTGTTGATTCATCCAAAGCCAGGGAAAAGAACGGCGCTGCATTTATGTCCTTCACTTGCGTTTCCTCCACTTTGTTTGCCATCACGATGGTACGATCATGAACAGTTCTTGCCGACAGAGGCATGTCTTGTATCCGTTTAATTATCTTGTCTTTGTTCGGAAGATCATCAAAAAGTTAATTGGCTACATCCAGCATGAACGTTTTAGCATACTCGCCATCTGTGAATGGTTTTCCGTTCCTCACTATTGCTAAAGATCCAGCAAAGCTAGCGGAATTATAGTCACCTTGCCGGGTCCATACGCGGAGTTGCTGCTGGCTAGCTTGCACCCTGCTCAGTAGCTCTTGGCACGCTTTCTTTCTGCTGTCTCCCGCAGGGTATTTTGATGCAAAGGTAGCATGGCGCGTGTCGAAGTGCCGCTTTACATTCGACCGTTTCATCGATGTAATTTTGTCATTGCAAATAAGACACACCGCAGAACCTGCTCTCTCCACAAAGGCGAATTCTTCGGTCCATTCGTCCTGAAATGTACGATACTCGTCATCTTTTTTTCTTTTCGCCATCTTCTTCGTCGAAGGGTTAGCTTTGAGCTAATGACCGAGCAGACTGATTCAAAAGGAGGCGTTTACCTGTTTTACCTAGCAACGGCCAACGTAGGCCAGTATCATTTAATTAAAATAATGGACAATTGCTCCTGCAGCCCTGAACAGGACATGAGCAGTGAAAAATCGATGGATGGATTAAAACAAGTGAGAATATTTTGTTTTATCTGCGAGCCAGATGCAATCATCAAAAGAGCCACACCTTGCTCGGGAGCCATAGGTTCCCGACCCCTGGTCTAGGGTTTCTGGCATGATGGTGTTGATGTGAGCCATGACCAGCCTTTCAAAGCACTTCATGGCTACCGACGTGAGTGCTACGGGACAGTAATAATTTAGGCAGGTTACCTTCGCTATCTTGGGCACAGGGACTATGGTGGTCTGTTTGAAACATGTAGGTATTACAGCCAGGGAGAGGTTGAAAATGTCAGTGAAGACACTTGCCAGTAGGTCCCCGCATTCTTTGAGTACACGTCCTGGTAATCCGTCTGGCCCGTGGCTTTGTGAATGTTGACCTGTTTATAGGTCTTGCTCACATCGGCTACGGAGAGCATGATCACACAGTCGTCCAGAACAGCTGGTGCACTCATGCATGCTTCATTATTGCTTGCCTCAAAGCGAGCATAAAATACATTTAGCTCAACTGGTAGTTTTGCGTCACTAGGCAGCTCACGGCTGGAATTCCCTTTGTAGTCCGTAATAGTTTTCAAGCCTTACCACATCCGACGAGCATCAGAGTCGGTGTAGTAGGAGTCAATCTTAGTCCTGTATTGACGCTTTACCTGTTTAATGGTTCGTCTGAGGGTATAGTTATGGTCATACCTAACATGATCTAACAACATGTATTTCTAATCCACCTTGTTGAAATACTTGACCTAGTCCAGGGATAACTCTCCAATCTCCTCAAGTCATCATCCGTTTTAATATCCTGCCTCTCAGACCTATCCTTTTTGAGGCCTATGAGCTGGTGTCCCAGGCTTCACCTTAGCTTGTCCCCTGGTGAATGCAGCTCTGGCAGACAAGGAGGGGACCCCAGTCAGGCAGATGAAAGCAGCATGTTTTTAGATCTGGACCATAAGAGGAAACAGACCAGGGCTATTTGTGGCTTCCTCTTGATCAATGTTCTAATGTTCCGGGCAGTGACCAAGATATGATCAGGCTGCAGTACGGTGCTGTGTTAGTGTTAGACCCCTACAGTCCTACTCAGACATTAACCCAGGCCCCACGGGAAGTGGCGGTAGTCCTTATCACAGGAGGTCACACAATACAGCCCACCAATATAACCCAGTTCTTACATGTGGCAGAGTTCATAACAAATCACTTTTGAATGTAGCTATTAGTTAAAGAGTGTTTGTTTTCTGTTCTTTTTTACTATTTGTTTAGGAACAGAATGTCCACTCCTGGGAAATACACAATTTAGATTTGTCTGATGTGTTGTTGTTTTTTCACTTTAGTAGTAATTGACAAAGCAGCATATAATGTGAGTCCTGGCTTGTGGCTGTATATATGTATAATGTATAGATATCCTGCTGAGTTGAACACATTGAAGGGGCAGACGTTCAGTGATATGATATATTACTGGGGGCTGCTGTGTGTGTCTGGGTGAGTGCCAGCAGTCTGGCAGTAAGAATAAATGGGGCATGAGTATATGGAGGACAGACTCACTGAAGGTCCAGTTGGTGGCCTGTTAAAATGTTATATGGTATGGACCATAGGATGGACAGGTCACTGAAGCCTTCTCACTGTGTAGGGATAGCTCTGATCAGAACCAGCTAAATAGACAGCTAGAGCAGAGAACACAGGCCTTTGTGTATGTGTATGTGTGTGTGTACGTGTGGACATACACACATTCATGTGCTCCTGTGCATCAGAACCAGAGGTTTATTGATACCCTTCTGGACAGTGGGCTGGTCTTCTGAGCATTCAGAACCCTTTGACTAAACAGCCTGGATGTTTTGAGACTGGGGTTAACTATTGGGTATTGGTGTCCAGATTTCATGTCACGCTACACCTATACACAGATATCCATCACGTGTAATTATAGCTGTGTATTTTTCCCTGCCTGCCTGCCTGCCTGCTTGGTGAGTCAGTTTGACCCTGAGCTCCAGCCCTGTAGGCATCCAGCCTCTAACTCTGACCTGGAGCATGGGCAAGCTTGGCTAGGCCTTTGGGCCCTCAGACAGCCTGCTTAGTTTTACAGAAAGTAGAGATACAGTGATTGTAGTAGAAGTAGCTGTGGTTCATCAGTAATACAACTATGAGTAGTGGTTATAGGAGCAGGTTCAGGGTCAAATTATGTTGGCTCAGTGTTCATGATATGTACAATGAACCGTTTCAATTACCTCCTGAGAGAAAAGAGTAATAAAGCAAATGCAGCCCTTTCCTTTACATTGGCAGCTTGTCCTACAGTAATATAATAGAGTGAGGCTATGTGTGACTGGTGGCTCTGACTCCATGGAGGCCCACACAGTGTCAGCGAATGGATGGAAGGATATTGACACTTTACTTGATGAACAGAGTTTACTGCAACTCACACCAACATCAGAGTAACTAATCTGGAGAAATGATAAATACTTTACCCCCATGACAGATATCAGGGGTATAGAAAAAGTAGCTAGAGTCTTCAACTTAACTCTTGAAATTAAAAGGTCAGAAAATGTGCAGGACAGTAGTCCATTGCGTTTGAGTTTTCTTATACCAGATACGGATGAAGGGGCTGGGGGACAATGTAGATGTAATGTGGGTTCAATGTGGATTGAGGTTACCTGTACCAGTACTGGAGACAAGCATCCCACTGCTGTCGCCTGGAGTCAGGTGAGGGTGTAGCCTGTGCACCAATCACCAGGCGAGAGGTCACTGGGTTAATCATCGTGGGAACCTGTTTTGACACCGAGGGAGTCTTTATCATTGTTCTTGGTGATGAATAGTAATAATCCATGTCTCGGCGTAGGGTTACAAACTCTCCCATAGACACATTTTGGCTTCTCCCTTCTCTCATTTTTCTTTCCCAATTAGGATATATCTTTCATTTTTGTTTAGCATACTCTAGTTAGTATCTATTATGGGCCTGGCTGTTTATTTCTATCCAGTACTGGTAGCATTTCCCCTCTCCATTCTGTCTTCATTGTGAGGACAGGAAAGCTTGTGACCTTGTGGGACTTGATCCATGGCAATTCAGCATTCCTTCCCATTGAGCAGAATGACACATGAGCGGGAATCTGACCCAGCATGAAACCTGGGAGCCACTCAGGTGTGTGTCCTCAGGGGGAGGATGCAGCCCCCCAGCCCCACTCTTCCTGACCCCGTAGAAACTGACATGAAAACAGCCAGGACTTCCCCAGGGCCCCGGAGTCAGGTCCTTGATCTGCAGGTCACGTTCAGGTCACGTTCTGTTCACAGGCAGGAGACAGGAATGTGTTATTCCCCTGGACTTGTACTCTGAGTGGAAAATCATCCTCACCGTATATGCTTTGTAGAACATTTCATTAAACTACAGAAGAGGCATTTGTTTTGATATTTGGTGAATGGGGAATATAAAGCCCAGTGTTTTGGCATTTACATGTCCAGACGTTGTAAACTAGGAGAGAAATACCAGGTCTGTAATTGGCTGGTTAGTGCTGGCGGTGGCTGAATGCACTAAAAGGAACTAATAGGAAAACAACTAACCACCATTTCCTCTGGCAGTCCCAGAATCGCTCCATGACTCTCCTCTGTTTATGGACATAGAGTGGGCTATGAAATTATTAGTAGTGCCAAGCAAATACACTCCTCCTCCTCCCCCTTTCTCTCTCATCACCCACTCATCCGTTCTTTCACAGCACTGTAGCATTCCTTCAATGGTATGAAGAATGAAAAGCAGTCCTGTGATGTTGAAGAGAGTTATATTACTTTACAGTCATCAATACCCTGATTGTACTGTATTTGTATGAACTTTGGAGGTTCACTTTTCCAGCTAAAGATACATTGGGTTTCTGTCAGCACTTTATCAGGATCTGAGTCTGTGTGTATACAGTGAAGTGGAGAGAGAATACATGTGGTCAGTTGAAGGACAGCTCTGGCAGGATGTGTAAGGGATATAAATGAGATGGGAACATGGTTGCTTTTTAAGGACGCATTGCATTGCCATTATGTGATTGACAGACTATCTGGTTGTCTGGTTTCTATTGGCTGAATTTCTGAGTTTCTCTCATCTGACCAGTGTGCTTTATTCATGTGCTGATGAAGGCGCTGGCAGGGGTTTTATGGTTACCAAGATGGTGTCTTGAAAGCTTGTGGTTACATTCAAACTATGACATATATTTGAAACACATCTCAGAGAGTTGAGTTGCATGAAAACTCACAATAAGGTTGGTAAGTCAAACTAGACATATTAGGCTAATATCATAAATAATTGTTTTAACAAATCTGATGTGCCACATTGGATTACAGAGAGTCAGTTTTCTTACATTGGAGATTGAACATGTTGCCTAAAAATGGAAACTGGCCTGATAAGTGTTGTCATGACTTTCCGTAAGCTTTGAAGCAGCTCTTCCAAACCTCACAAACCAGACCCAAACTCATCCCTGGAAGACATTGGAGTTAAACTCTATCTGACATTAAATGAAAGAGAAAGCTTTTTTTTCTTCTTTTTTTTACTTATGTGGTTGAGGGAAGTTAGTTAATCACTGGCTCTACCAAGTGACTAGCTGGTGTCCTGGCAGTTCTTGCATGTCTCGTTAGGGGGAAAACATAATGATGGATGCTGTGTATAATATTCCAATTTAGTTAAACAAAAGGATACACTTAACCCATCAGATATTTTCTAATTTCAAGGATAACAACAAACACTGCTTTCATTTCTTGTAGGTTATTTCTCACTCTTCAATCTTATTTCCTCAGCAATCATGATGCTAATGAATTCATGGTTATTTGTCATGACTGTGGCTCTGTCATTTAGAAGCACTGTGTCTCCTACAGTATTGTACTCTATTGATAATTCTGTAACATTGGTACCATTAAGTATGCTACTGTGTGACTGATCAGTCTTTCTGTCCCTGTCAGATGTTAATGAGTGTGAGGAGACTAACGGAGGCTGTGAGGCTCTGTGCTGCAACACCATCGGCAGCTTCTACTGCAGTTGTCCCTCTGGTCAGCAGCTGAAGGACGACGGCAAGACCTGCCAAGGTAAGTCCTCCTCACCTCCTCTACCACCATCACTACCAGCACTACTAATACCACCATTACCACCATCACTACCACTACCACCACCCCCACCCCATCACCTCCAGTACCACCATCACCACTACTACCATCATCACCACTACCAATACTACTATCATCAATACTAACACCACCACTACCACCATAACCGCTACTACCACTATCACCACCACTACTGCCATCATCTCCAGTACCACCATCACCACAACTACCATCATCACCACCACTACCACCATCACCACTACTACCACCATCCCCAACACTACCACCATCACCTCCAGAACCACCATCACCACCACTACCACCATCACCACCACTACCACCATCACCTCCAGAACCACCATCACTACCACTACCACCATTACCACCACTACCACCATCACCTCCAGAACCACCATCACCACCATCACCACCACTACCACCATCACCACCACTACCACCATCACCTCCAGTACCACCATCACCACAACTACCATCATCACCACCACTACCACCATCACCACTACTACCACCATCCCCAACACTACCACCATCACCTCCAGAACCACCATCACCACCATCACCACCACTACCACCATCACCACCACTACCACCATCACCTCCAGAACCACCATCACTACCACTATCATCATCACCACCACTACCACCATCACCTCCAGTACCACTACTACCATCATCACCACTACTATAATCAATACCATCGACACCACTACCAGCATCACCACCACCACTACCACCACCATAACCACTACTACTATCACCATCACTACCCTCACTCCCACCAGCATCACTACCACCAGCATCACTACCACTACCACCACCAGCGCCACTACCACCATCACCACTACTACTATCACCACCACTACCTCCACCATCACTACCACAACCATCACTACCATAACCACTACCATCACCACTACCACCATCCCCACCACTACTACCACCACCATCACTACCACCACCATCACTACCACTACCACCACTACCACTACCACCATCCCCACCACTACTACCACCACCATCACTACCACCACCATCACTACCACTACCACCACTACCACTACCACCATCAACACCACTGCCTCCAAAGGAAAGAAAGCGAATACTGCTTGAACCCAAGTCTAATAGACAAATAAGCAACACAGATCTAAAATTCCACTTACTCAAGGATCTTTGTTTTTGCTCAGCTTGATGTTTTCCATTGGAGAATGTCTGTAATTCGTTGAATACATGGCAGTGATAAGTTCAATATGTAGCTATCCCCAGCCCTGAGGAGAAGCCTGTTTGGAATGCTGTGCAGCGTGAATGCTAACTGAAGGAGCCAATAATGATACACTTTTTGAAAAAACTTGTGCTATCTAGAACCTAAAAGGGTTATTTGGCTGTCCCCATAGGATAATCCTTTGAAGAACAATTTTTGGTTCCACGTGGGACCCTTTCCACAGAGGGCTCTACATGGAACCAAAAACAGTTAATTTATGCTGAATAACCTTTTTTTGAAAGACTTTATGTTGTGGTTATTAAGACTGCTAATAGGCATGTTATCACAGCTGGGGGTAATACCACTCTCTATGGACATCTGCTCTGATGTCTAATGGATAAAAACATATCAGCTCATTAATAAGTTCAGAATATTTACTGAACTTAAAAACCTAAAAAGTCTGCTTTCAGTGCCTGTGTGGACAGCACTGTAATGGATGTAGGAAGATACAGTATGTGTATGGTATGTCTAACAGCATAGGGATGGTGAGTGCATTCCTACTGTATGACTGACAGTCTCTGTAGATGGTGCTGAGCTGTCTGAATAGGCCTGCCATCTCAACTAAAGACCCAGAAGTAATACCTGAACTTGTGAGGATAACAGCACTAAGACTTTTTCTAAAATGTTTTATGAGATTGGAGAACACATTAGGAAGGATCTTAGACCAGTCCTCCATACAGCGTCTTTCCAGATCCTTGATATCCTTCGTTTCACTTATGGACTGCCCTCTTCAAAACAAACCACAGGTTTTCAATGGGGTTCAAGTTTGGAGACTGAGATGGCCATTGGCAAATTATGATTTTGTGGCCAATTTATTTGTGTATTTGATGTGCGCTTGGGGATATTGTCTTGATGGAAGATCCACTTGCGGCCAAGTTTCAGCCTCTTGGTAGAGGCAACCAGGTTTTTGGCAAAAATGTCCTGGTACTGGGTAAAGTTCATGACGCTGTTGACTTTAACAAGGGCCCCAGGACCAGTGGAAGCAAAAATGTAGCCCAATAACATCAAAAATACACCACCATGTTTTACTGTAAGTAGTTTTTTTTCTCTTCTACTTATACAATCTCATTTAGACCCCAAACCCACCACTGGTGTGCCAAAGAGCTCCATTTTCATGTTATCCAACAAATGTAAACACCAGGATTTGCTAAATGACATTTGCACTTGGATTGGAACCGGTGCTATGGTCAGATGACATGAAAATAGAGCTCTTTGGCAACGCACACAAGTGGTGGGATTGGGGTCTAAATGAGAATGTATAAGTAGAAAATAACCCCATACCAGTTTCAGAGTTCTTTATATAGGCCATTTTTGTACAAATCGTGACAATCGTTTTTGACCACGTTCATGCATTATTTTTCAACCCAATGAAGACCTGTCATGGTTCAGCCTCCACTGTTTAAATGTATGTGTTGGCAAGGGATGAGAGACTGCACTGAGCTCCTGAGTAGATGGGGTCACTGCAAGATTCATTCTTTTCTCTGATGTTTGGTTTCGAAATATAAAATTGTACCCTTGGCACTTATCAGATCTGGCTATATTGTACTTTGGCAGTTATTTCTTAGATTTCTATATCAAAAGAAAAGTTGAACTATTTTATAATAAATCTTATTTTCACATTCCTTCTAGTACCTGCATGCCATATCCTATAAATCAATCACATTTTTTACATACATCAGCCTTTGAAGTGTCAGGAAAAACATTGCCAACTATAGTCCTAAATCACTATCATTTTAAATATTGGCTTTTTAACACTCTAATCACTGTAATTTCTGTCAAATACGATATCATTCCAATGGTACATTATAGTAGCATGTGTGATCATAGGTTTGAGCATATGGGCTACTTTGAGGAGAGTGTGGAGGAGAGGAGGAGGAGGGGGGGGGGGTGCCTTAAATGGCCAGGACATGGGAGACAGACATGGTGGAGGAGGCAGGCAGATAGAGAGAGAGAGGGAGAGACTAAAAAGAGAGAGATATAGAGGGGGGAGAAATCAGAGGGAGCAAGAAGTTGTTCTGCCTTTACACAAGATGTGACTGAAATGAAAAATCAAAACAGGGTTTAGATCTTTTGTATATTCATGTCTTGTTTTAACATATCTCAAACAGTATTGTAGTTGTCATTTTGTAAATTGCACGTGGGCTTATGTTAGCATTTTTTTTGTTGCCATAAATACATTTTTTCTATCTGTGAGAATATATAGTAGGCTAGTTCTTGGACATGGCATTGTCAGGATGGTTGATGCTCCTCGTGGGGTGTTTTGGGGCTCATATATATCCAGTCTTGGGTGCTAACAATCTGTACCACCGCTATCATAGAAGGATTTGCTATATGCCTGACTGCTTCCATGGATATAATGGCTACAATGGGTACAACATGGGATATCATGGGCCAGGTGAGTGCTACAATACACTCCACACTTCTGTTGTTATGTTTACCCTTGCATGGGCAATACTGCCTATAAATGATATCTCAGTGGGTTTATGTCATATATGGCAAAGCCTGTTACACTATTGTTGGTTTTGAGTAATTTTAACTGAATGAAAATATACCTTATGATTAAGAGGTCATCTGGGTCAAGCTTTCCCCTATATAATATTTTCATCCAGATCATTAGACCAAGCCTGAACAACTCTTCCCATCATTTTCAGTTGGATGACAGGTGTACTATTGTGCACTCTACTAGGATCATGTTTTATGTTCCGTCAGCAATGCAGAGGAAGTCTCAGTGTTATCAGTCTACTCCTACTATGGAGATGGACTGGTGCCCTTGTGTGTAGCCCGGCACTGCCCACATAACTCCAGGAGAAGTGGAGGCTTCCACTTATCAGTGGAGAGACATGAAATATGCATGTAGAAACCCACGTTTAGTAATGCTAACATAAATATGACATGACTCCAGTTGTAAACTTAACAAGTCTTGTCACTATAAAAATTACTAAACACTTTCAGTTGGAGAGTTACTTCAGTGCAGCTCTGGAAGATGGTCAAACTCTGGTTTATGTGAATGGGTCCAATATCTTACATGCAGTACATCGTCCTATATCTGGCTGCATGAGTCAGGTGCATCCTAATTTGTATTCAAACTACACAACTGAGAATCAGCTAGAAATCCATGTCGATTTCATGCTTGGAGAAATACCAAAGCTAAACTATTTTTCCATGAATAGTGAAAACTGGCCTAATGGCTACTGGCCTTATGGCTGCTGTAAGCCTGTGGCTGCTGGGGCTTTGGGACCATGCTCTGTGGAAATATGTTCTAGACATGGAAACCAGCCTAGAGGGCTTGTACAGTATGCCATGGTCCACAGGGAAACAGCGCCACATCTTTGGAGTGATTTCATTAAAAATCAAACAGAAACATGCTGCATGGACAGAAAAGAGAGCACCCATCTGCCTGCCAGCTTTCCTGGATGGAACTGAGCTGACGTTTGGCAGCAGTTTGGAGTTAAATTGGTATAATGTGTAGAGGATGTACTCTGTCCCAAAACACCATCTTAAAAGATGCCTCCAATGGGAGTGGATGGGTTCATCTATAGACAGAACTAAAGATGATGAATACTGGTGGTGTAGGATGTACAGTACAGTAAGGACTGAAATGGTTGCATGCTTCTCTAACCCACTGCACAGTGCACACTATGGCTTGGCTAAGTGTTTCTGATTATACAGTATTTAAATCTGTTCTGTTGGGGTTACAAGCAGCAAGGCCAAAAATAAATATTCATAAAATCTCCCCCTCCATTGTGTAGGTATTGTAACCCCCAGGGGAGGGCTTCTGTTCCCTCCCAGAGTCCACTGTGATACATTTTGTTCTGGATGTGGTCACAGGCTGTTAGTGTCTATCAGGCTGCTTTCATGTCAGACAGACATCGCTGGGGTGCCGTGTAATGACGGCAATGGAGCTCAGCAGTGCCAGTCCAGATCCCACATAGCGTGCTACCAGGGCTCTGGGAGGGGAGGGGGTTCTCTGGGCTCTCTCCTTCTGGTACTGTGCCTCTGGATCTCATTTCCCCCTCCATGGCTCCAAGTGCATGACAAGAGAAAGATTGATCATGTTAGGCACAGTTAAGTCACCACTGAAAAAGGGGATGTGCCAGCATGACAATGTAATGACATTAGCACACAATGACTACATTATTGTTCCAATTGAGGAGTCTATTATTGTTATGAGGGTTTTTATGTGTGATGAATGTTCATTATTGCTGAATATTACAAAGGAGAAATAGTTCATGAAAAATGTGGGATTTGCCTTCAGTAACTCGAGTAGTGCATAACACATGACTTCACAATTGAATATTGTTCCCAATGCAAAGCACAACACAATGACATAATTAAGTGATTATGCCCTCGAAGATCGTGTTTGGAGGATATATTGGCACGGGTGTTTTTAGGCCCAAGACAAAGTCGAGGCCCAGCAAACCGTGCTGATATATCCTCCAAACACGAGCTTCGAGGGCATTATCACTTTTATACAATGGGTTACCAACATATTAAAATAATGATTTATATATTTTAATAGAATTTTTTTTTGTTGATTAATGTATTCATATTATTTTTTATTTGATTAATTTATTCATCCTTCCACAATATATAGTCCTGACACAAATCTAGTGTTGCTACCCACGCTGGCTGGTTGTTCGTTCTATCGGTTCGGTTGCCAGAGTTGCGACTCAGTCATTAAGTCTTTTTTTTCTGTGTCTATGGATGGTACCCAGTCCTTCGTTCTAAATGTTCTATTGCCATACTGGCTGGCAACGTTCTTGTCCCTTTCTTGTTAGCTAGCCAACTACGGCTAACTTACAGTCACGTCAAACAGTGCAGCCAGAATAACAACAAAGTAGCTGCTTTTGCATTTGTTTGACCTGTTTTCTTTTGACATTTCTTTGTGTACAGTATATCCATAACAATTATGCTGACTCATGAATTCGACTGGCTGAGAAAAGCTGCCTACCTGTCTGTTTCATCCCGACACCTTCATTTCTTTGGGACAGCTGGAAACCAAATTTCAATTTTTATTTTATTTTTTTACCTTTATTTAACTAGGCAAGTCAGTTAAGAACAAATTATTATTTACAATGACGGCCTACACCAGCCAAACCTGAACGATGCTGGGCCAATTGTGCACCTCCCCATGGGACTCCCAATCACAAGTGATACAGCCTGGATTCGAACCAGGGTGTCTGTAGTGACACCTCAAGCACTGAGAAGCAGTGAAGCAGCTCTCAAGAGCCTACAATGTTTCAAATGTCAGAGATACAGACTGCAAGGTTTATACAAATCTTCGCTATTTAAAACCAATTGCAAGTCTAAAAGAAATGGAAGATAATGTCTAGATGCTTTTTATAGTGGATATAAAGTTTAGAAATTGTCTGGCTGGGCTGATGAGACAGTGGATTGTGCAGTCAGATGGAACCGAGTAGATAGGCATTTCATCGTCATAACTTTAGCCAGTGGTAACTTGTAGAATAGACACCGGCTGGAATTATTATTATTATTACTATTATTATATTTATATATTTTTAACCTTTATTTAACTAGGCAAGTCAGTTAAGATCAAATTCTTATTTTCAATGACAGCCTAGGAAACAGTGGGTTAACTGCCTTGTTCAGGGGCAGAATGACAGATTTTTACCTTGTCAGCTCGGGGATTCGATCCAGCAACCCCAGTGCAGTTTTAACCAATCAGCATCCAGGATTAGACCCACCCATTGTATAATAAGAACTAAACAATGGGAAGAGGATAATATTATAGAAACTTGTCTACTAAGTCTTCCCTATCTTTCCTCTTGTTTAAAAAACATTTTTTCACAGAGGTTAAGCTGAATACTTGAAATAGTTTCTTCTTGAAGTTAAATTCTCTGTGAGTGGACTTACTGAACTCCTCTGAGCGGCACATAACTCACTCTGCCTTAGTTATTTAAACTGGCCACAACCATCAGTCATTTTATGGTGTGTTACTTATTGTACAGACAGTCAGATTGGCCGGAAACTGTTCACATCATAGTGATTCTAATGTAAGGACTGTACGAAACTTCCAACATACTGAATGTTACCAGTCAAAAGAGAACGGTTCACCTCTGATCTCACTGGTGGTCAGTTATGGCTGGCGTACGATTATTTGTTAACCCCTTGCATGAGCTATAAACTGGAAATTAGTTGTTAACATTTTGAAATTACATTGCAGAAAGGACAAGTAGTAATTTATTCCCCTGTTTAGTCTCCCTGATAAAGAACATCTGTCTTAATTTGTTTATAATCTCAGTGTTTGGTGGAATGTCTATGTTTTGTGTACTTCGATTTGGGTTCCCAAATGCTCCTGTGACATGTCCCTGAGACTGATAGAGAGAGTACAGGAATTTTAATTTGGATTTAACTGTTCAGTAGTTGATACCACATGGAGGATTTGTTTGTTTGGGCACTAGGGCACTGGCGGAGTACTTGTACCCTCATCCATCTTACTCCTTCCTCTTGGAGGGTGACAGGTAACCTTGCGGTTAAGCTTATTGGGCCAGTAACCGAAAGGTCGCTGGTTTGAATCCCTGAGCTGACTAGGGGGAAAATCTGTCGATGTGCCCTTGAGCAAGGCACTTAACTAGGGCTGGGACAATACCAGTATTGCAAAAATGTTTCCATGTCAAAAATAAAACACAAACAAGGGCTGTTTCCCTGAAGAAGTTAAATCCGTTTTGTGTTATATTTCCTTGCCATGATACTAACGAGTATCGAGATACTGGTATCGTACCGGCCCTAGACTTAACCCTAAATGCTCTTGTAAGTCGCTCTGGATAAGAGAGTCTGTAAAATGCCAAATGAAAAATGTAGGAGCGTATCTTTCTCCTAAAGCTGAGTCTAAATTCCTGTCTCAGCACATGGAAGCTTTCTGGAGCTGATTCTTCAGTGGTACCTTTCTGATAATGAGACAACCTTTAGGACAATTGCTATACATTCCCTTCCTCACTCTGTGTGTGTGTGTGTGGTGCGTGGCCCTGCAGATAATGATGAGTGCCAGGTCTATAACGGGGGCTGCCAGCACAGATGCGTGAACACCAGGGGCTCCTATCACTGTGAATGCAACACAGGCTCTCGACTCCATGTTGATGCACGCACCTGCATCGGTGAGTAACAACAGCACCCAGTGGACAATTAACCTGATAACCCTATGTTATACAACATCATCATAATATACAAACCACAAACATATTGTGACATTCTAGTCAGTGGAAGCTTTTGGAAAACCCAGGGCCAGGTAGGAGTTAGTATAGGCCTGAGGAACTACATTATAGAAAGGTCTGAGTTTAGTTGAAAAGCCAATACTTCTCTACATTTCCTTCTGTCAGTGTGGTATTTAAAGTCTTAGGCAATCTCATAGAGGCCGCTGGCCTAACTCTGTGTGAGATCCACTTACTCTCCAGCTCTCTTGCCTGTGTGTTTACGTTGTACCTGTAACTTGTCTCTATCATCGCCGAGATGCACGACTCAGCGTACAGCCCCAAGGCTTTTAAAAACAGCTGTTAGCACATGAGTATAAACTCAATCTCAATGCACACAGCAAGGAATGTACACAGGGCGCCTTCTCTGACATTGAGAATGGAAATGTATGCTGCTTTTCTTGGCTTTGGCACAATGTATAGGCTATGAGTATAGGAATGAAACAGGATAGATAGGGGGACCCTAGTGTCACTGAGTTATGTGATGGCTGCAGTCATCATCCACAGTGGATGATGACTGGTTGTACTAATAATCACAATGCACATGTGAACTGTCTCAGGGGTGATGCTTATCTGTGAGTCTGCATATCTTTCTCCTGACAGAGGTCTGGGAACTGTGCTCTAACACTGGATGGGATGGATACTGTACATCCCTCTCTTGAGAGAGAATGAGAGAGAGAGATGCATACCAATAGGAAAGGAACACCAGATGTCTTCCCATATCAATTCAACATATCAGTCATTTTTTCATATCCAGTTCATGGCTTTCCAGGAGAGGTCCACCTAATCAAGCAGATGGATGCATACTGTGTCCAGCCAGTGTAGTTGATGGAGGGATCTAAGAGTTTCAGATGGTGGATAGGCTCTAGTCTGTCCCTCACTTTAACAAAACACCATGAAACAACACCTGCTGTTAAAACCTCTACTTAATGTTCTCCCATAGAACCAGGTCAAGCAGAGACATGCTATGGCTGCATGGGAGAGACAAAGAGATGTAGAAAGCAGAGATCAGTCAGTGAGCTGGCTCTGGCTTCAACTCATCATCTTAGAGTTTCCTTCACCACTGAGGACCTTCCTTCCGCTGTCTGTGTGATTATTGGCCCTTCAGGCCTGTTGATGGCTCTTTACTGGGTCAAAGTAGAACAAACCACTGAGGTGTTTAGCACAGTGTTTGTGTTGGTAGCACTTCTGAGCTTGCAGCCTTTCAGAAAGAGCAAAGATGCAGAGTAAAGGGTAGAAGGGTTACTGTGAAAATGCAATGGTTCTCCTCCCACAATATAACAAAAATGTATTGTATCTGTCTGTCTGTGTCCAGCTGTTCAATCATGTGGCATCAGTAATGGAGGATGTGAGCATTTCTGTGTACAGCAGTCCCCTACTGCCTTCCGCTGCCGCTGTAGAGCCAACTACGTGCTTGCTGACGATGGAAAGCACTGCAAATGTGAGTGTACCCATCCTCTGGTATTTCTACACTACTATGCACCCAGCAGCATTCACATACTCACTCACAGATGAATAATCTATCCGAGCACTTGCCAATTACTGAAATTCCCTCCATGTGAAAATAACATTTCAACCAATTAAATACAAATAAGAAATAAGCTCCCACGTCACATTTAATGGCGTTTCCTTTCACTCTCCCAGTGTATCGTTGGATCTCAGGTCTGACATGGGAAACTGCAGATGAAGTATGTTTGGTAGAAAGACTGCATAGCGGGCAAGTTGACAGAGTGTGATGTCACATTTTATTGTAGACATATGTTTTTCTCTTTTTCATCACAAATATAGGCTACATTACTGATCGTGAATGCACACTGAGTGAAGTGCACACTGTCTTTGGCTGAAGTAACCACGAGTGCAGAGAGAGAGAGCAGCTTTCTGTGCATGTTGAGTGACAGGCAGCTAAGAGAGAAAGCAGCCTGATACAGACATGAAACTAACTGTGGATAACCATGCTTGCAGGAGCTTTAAGCTGTAACTATACACTTGCAACATGTCTAAGTAATGGATAGACGGAGAGGGGAGAGTGTAGGCATGATACAAGCACGACAGCATCTAGAGAGTTGAGGGAAGGGTATTTGTGAATCCAAGGTGTCCTTTTGAAGGGTTTGTCATAACACTATAGATTCATAGCTGCCAATAGTTCATGTCCAACAAAATGTCGGAGGAATGGTAAGTTGGACTTCCATTCAGGAGATGAGACGTTAAATTAGTGTGAATACAACCCTGATTTGAAGTGTTCACTCGTCTTTCCTGTTTTCTCAACATTAGTTAACATTATGCTCTGACAGCCCAAGACTCAGACATGGAATGTCTGGCCCTCTTCTCTTTCTCTCTCTCTTTCTCTTTCTCTCTCTCTCTCTCGTTGAGCGCTGAGGTGGACTAGTTCTCTCTGAGGGAAGGAAGATTATAATTACTGTCTTTTAGACGCTTTTACGTTGTAATGGTTGGCCAGGACCAGCTTCCTCTAATTTCTGCAGTGCTGAAGCTTCTCACTCCAGCTGCTGTAGTGTACAGGACAGGCAGATACAAGTTAAACACACTTAAATATGCAGAAAAATACTCAGCCCAGTGTAGAGTTGGGACCTTTGTCTTGAGTAGTTGTGTCAGTGTGTATTCAAAGTACTCCTGCATTTTCGATAAATGTCCTCCCCCTTCACACTGATTTTTTTTAAATTTAACCTTTATTTAACTAGGCAAGTCAGTTAAGAACAAATTCTTATTTACAATGACAGCCTACCCCGGCTCAGCCCGGACGGCACTGGGCCAATTATGCGCCGCCGTACGATTATATTTGTTAGAAATGTAAAATATTTTTCAAGATAAAGTGCTGTCAACATTAAACGTTGTGCATCTCTTATGTTAAAGTGGAGAATCCATGTCATGATAAGAATGGCGGCTGCCAGCAAAACTGTCTTGTTGATGGTGGCAAGACCCACTGTGACTGTAGAAATGGGTACAAGCTGGCAGAGGACAGGAAGACCTGTGAGGGTAAGATGTCCACCTGTTGACTACTGCACTACTGTTCATACAGGGTCAATCATGTCTCTGTATTTAATAGATCCGTATATACTCTTTGTTTATCTGTCCCAGATATTGATGAGTGTGAGTCTGAACAGACGGGATGTGCTCATGGCTGCCACAACATCCCGGGCTCCTTCACCTGTGTGTGTGACACTGCCTACGAGCTGGGAGCAGACGGACGCCAGTGCTACCGTGAGTTTGGCTCCTATAATCATCATCATCTCTTTGCCTGTTTGAAATGATCTGAAATGTACAAAATGTTTCAATCAGAAGTAATGGGAGAGTCATCTCATGTTTCTGTGACAGGGATTGAGATGGAGATTGTCAACAGCTGTGAGAGCAACAATGGAGGCTGCTCCCATCACTGCCAGCACTCCACTGGCGGCCCTGTCTGCAGCTGTAACCAGGGTTACCGACTGGAGGATGACCTCAAGACCTGTGTCGGTCAGTCTAGAGACTAACCTTTACCATTCAGAGATGAACCTTTAACATTCAGCTCAGCTAAGATCAGTCGAGAGACTAACCTTTACCATTCAATCTATAGACTAACCTTTACCATTCAGAGCTGAACCTTTACTGCTCAGATCAGTCCTTTACCATTCAGTCTAGAGACTAACCTTTACCATTCGGTCTAGAGACTAACCTTTACCATTCGGTCTAGAGACCAACCTTTACCATTCGGTCTAGAGACTAACCTTTGCCATTCGGTCTAGAGACTAATCTTTACCATTCATTCTAGAGACCATTCAGCTCAGATCGGTGTTGGTCAGTCTAGAGATTAATCTTTACCCTTTAACTCAGGTCAGTTTAACATGTGCCTGGTTTGTAACATATCACAATATCATGATCATCCGAGTAATGCTTTTCATTGTGTGTGTTTTGTTTGGCAGACCTGGACGAGTGTGGTGAGGGAAGTTCATGCTGCGAGCAGGACTGTACCAACTACCCTGGGGGCTATGAGTGTTACTGCACAGCGGGCTACCGCCTCAACTCAGATGGATGTAGCTGTGATGGTATGTTCACCCCCTTTATAACCTTAGAATAGTGATCTAGTGGGGCACTCATTATACAATATAACTGTTGAACCTGGAATGCTTCCAGTTGAATAATATGTGCATGATGCTGTAACATTTTAGTCATGTTTCAAATCAAAGTTTATTTGCCACGTGCGCCGAATACAACAGGTCTAGCTAGACCTTCCAGTGAAATGCTTGTTTGATGAAAAGGCAGTGTATTCTTTGGTTTTCTGTACATTGTTTATTACATAACAACATTTATTCAACTCTAAATTTGCCATTTATATCAATTAACATGACTCAGGAGCAGTGTTTTTGTAAGTGACTGGACTCTGGACTGTGTGTGTGTGTGTGTGTGTGTTGTGTAGATGTGGATGAGTGTCTGGCGGCCAACGGTGGCTGTGATCACACATGCCAGAACACCGCCGGGTCCTTCCAGTGTTTCTGCCGCCAGGGCTTCCGTCTGGACGAGGACCGACGCTCCTGTGAACGTGAGTTACACCAATCAAATTAAATGTTGTGGCCTAGGGCCACAGCACCATCACACTCCATGTGGACATCCTGGTAACCTGTTACTCTCTCTCTCTCTGTTTGTCTGTCTCTTTCTCTGTCTCTCTCTCACTCTGCAGCGCTGGGGAATACAGTTGAGGCCCTGTCTAGTGGGGGCCAGGATATTGTGGGGACCCTGGCTCAGCCCCAGCTCGCCCTGCTGCAGGACTACAACCAGCCCCTGGAGCGCTATGATGACTATGAGGATGATGATGCTAGAGAGCTGCTGGCTGAGAGCACGCTAGCAGAGAAATTTGGTGAGCCACTGAACCCGAACACAGACACTGGGCCTGTATCTTATTATCTCCGTGTCTGAGCAACAGGAGGTAGACTACCAGACCTCCTTATTTGCTTACTAGTTACTTGGCAATTAAATACCCCACAGCAGGTGGCAAATTGGTTAGCCTCATATTCTGAGGCTGTTTTTTGTATACCTCTGTAGTAATGGGGGCGCTTATAGACTGTGGCAGGGGGCTATGGCAGAGAGCCATAGGATCTGTTTTGTGTTGTTCCTTGA
Source organism: Salvelinus fontinalis (assembly GCF_029448725.1). Classification (NCBI taxonomy): domain Eukaryota; kingdom Metazoa; phylum Chordata; class Actinopteri; order Salmoniformes; family Salmonidae; genus Salvelinus; species Salvelinus fontinalis. Next base: position 43,718,107 of record NC_074667.1, on the reverse strand, counting down.
TTTATTAATGTGAAAACAGTAATCAGTATTGTATTATTTAAGGTCATCTCACCAGGGGTTGCTAGGAAGAATTTAGTTGAAGATTTGCAAATCCCTAACCACAAGCAGATATTTTTCTAGAACGTTATAGTCAGTAATCTCTTCGGTCCTGTGTGCAGTGTGTCTGAACAACACGTTTGGCCATGACTGCAGCCTGACCTGTGAGGACTGCTCTAACGGAGGGCTGTGTGGCCCAGGGAGAGATGGATGTCACTGTCCCGATGGATGGACAGGCCTCATCTGCAACCAGAGTCAGTATATACACACAGTGTACACAGACACTGCACTCTCAACACAGTAAATAATACATCTGATCAATATTATGTCTGTGTGTTTCTCTGTGGAACGACACGTCTCTTTCTGTATAATGGATAAATATATAACGTTTTATTCTATTCTAACAGCTTGTTCCGAGGGATCATTCGGCAGGAACTGCTCATTCCCCTGTAAGTGTAAGAACGGAGCCACCTGTGACCCTGTCAATGGGAACTGTCGCTGCCCACCTGGGGTCAGTGGAGACATGTGCCAGGATGGTGAGTAACTACTGGTTAACAGATACTGTACATACAAAAAAACATTCTCAGTTATTCAGACACTATTGAAACGTTCAGTTGCCTGATAACAATATCTTGTTGTCTGTAGGCTGTCCTAAGGGCTTCTATGGGAAACAGTGCAATAAGAAGTGTAACTGTGCAAATAACGGGTGCTGCCACCGCACCTACGGAGCCTGTCTGTGTGACCCTGGACTCTACGGGAGGTTCTGCCATCTACGTGAGTCACTCACACTGCTGACCCCTCACCTCTAATCTCTACCTACACTGAGTGGACAGAACATTAACAACACCTTCCTAATATTGAGTTGCACGCCTCCTTTTGCCCTCTGAACAACATCAATTCATCGGAGCATGGATTCTGTAAGGTGTCGAAAGCGTTCCACAGGGATGCTGGCCCATGTTGACTCCAATGCAAGTGTTGAGCGTGAAAAACCCGGCAGTGTTGAAGTTCTTGACACAAACCGATGCGCCTGGCACCTACTACCATACCTCGTTCATAGGCACTTAAATATTTTGTCTTGCCCATTCACCCTCTGAATAACGCACATACACAATCCATGTCTCAATTGTCTCAAGGCTTTAAAATCGTTATTTACCCTGTCTCCTCCCCTTCATCTACACCCTGCTGGTCATCTATGAACATTTGAACATCTTGGCCATGTTCTGTTATAATCTCCACCCGCCACAGCTAGAAGAGGACTGGTCACCCTACAGAGCCTGTTTCCTCTCTAGGCTTCTTACTAGGTTCTGGCCTTTCTAAGGAGTTTTTCCTAGCCACCGTGCTTTTACACCTGCATTGCTTGCTGTTTGGATTTTAGGCTGGGTTTCTGTACAGCACTTTGTGACATCAGCTGATAAATACGTTTGATTGATTGCTTGAAGTGGATTTAACAGGTGACATCAATAAGGGATCATAGCTTTCACCTGGATTAACCTGGTCAGTCTATGTCATGGAAAGAGCATGTTTTGTATACTCAGTGTATATCGATAACATTCAGGTCTTATTCAATATTTTTCATGTTATCTCCTTCCCTATCCAGTGTGTCCCAAGTGGGCCTTTGGACCGGGCTGTTCAGAGGAGTGTGAGTGTGTCCAACAGAACACTCTGGAGTGTCACCGTCACCACGGCACCTGCGTCTGCAAGCCCGGTTGGCAAGGCAATGCGTGCAGGGAAGGTCAGTGTCAGGAAAAAGTTATGATCATCTTCCTACATCACACTGTTCTGTAGCTGTGGATGCAGCCCTTTACATCACACACTGTTCTGTAGCTGTAGATGCAGCCCTTTACATCACACTGTTCTGTAGCTGTAGATGCAGCCCTTTACATCACACTGTTCTGTAGCTGTGGATGCAGCCCTTTACATCACACTGTTCTGTAGCTGTAGATGCAGCCCTTTACATCACACTGTTCTGTAGCTGTGGATGCAGCCCTTTACATCACACTGTTCTGTAGCTGTAGATGCAGCCCTTTACATCACACTGTTCTGTAGCTGTAGACGCAGCCCTTTACATCACACACTGTTCTGTAGCTGTGGATGCAGCCCTTTACATCACACTGTTCTGTAGCTGTAGATGCAGCCCTTTACATCACACACTGTTCTGTAGCTGTAGATGCAGCCCTTTACATCACACTGTTCTGTAGCTGTGGATGCAGCCCTTTACATCACACTGTTCTGTAGCTGTAGATGCAGCCCTTTACATCACACTGTTCTGTAGCTGTGGATGCAGCCCTTTACATCACACTGTTCTGTAGCTGTGGATGCAGCCCTTTACATCACACACTGTTCTGTAGCTGTGGATGCAGCCTTTTGTAGGAATTTATGTGTCTAACTTTCCTCTCCGCCCCCTCCTCAGAGTGTGACCCAGGCACGTTTGGCCCAGGCTGTGAGAACAAATGTGAGTGCCCGCTCAGAGTGTCTTGTGATCCTGTGACCGGGCAGTGCCAACGCTTGTGCCCGGCTGGTCGCCGTGGAGACAACTGTGATCAAGGTAGGTTGTCCTGTTGGTCATATGGGAGGGGCATAATTCTCTGATGTCATGGGGTCACTATGTAGGATTATCGTATGCAGCCTCTCTTAGTAAGACTACCATTGTCTCTCCGTCCTCTCCTTTAGACTGTCCAGAGGGGAGGTTTGGGCCAAGTTGCACTCAGGCCTGTGACTGCTCAGGGGCTCCATGTGACAGAGTGAGTGGCCAGTGCCAGTGTCCTGCAGGAACATCAGGAAAACGCTGTGAGAATGGTAAGAGAACAATCAGATCATTAAGTTGAGTTTATTTTATCATGTCACCCGACAACTATGTCAAAACATTGTGATATATTGATGTTGACGCTAACTCATACTCTTTATTTGTGCTATAGTGTGTGTGAAGGGCTTCTGGGGTGCGGGATGCCGTGAGGCCTGTCCAGCCTGTGAGAATGGAGGAGAGTGTGACAAACACAACGGGACGTGTTCCTGCCCTCCTGGGTACATGGGCAGGCTCTGTCAGAACTGTGAGTATGACTGAGTCAATGGAAGAACTGTGATCAAAGATTCTCGTGGTAGTTGTGGTTTAATTTTAGAAAGAGATGTTAAAAGATTGATGAGCTTGTTGTGGGTCATTAAAACATCAACCACACCACATTCCCCTCCGTCTGAGGCACAGACAGGTCATAAACACTGTTTTCATCAGGCGTGTTTTCACAGAGAAGAAAAATGTTATTCTTGTGTAACCAGCGGTTTTCTTGTTAAATGCCGTCAGATGCTTGCATGTCACTTCGACCAGTGTCATGGGAACTTACCGTACGGTGTTCCAATATGTGTGTTCACAGTATGTAGAGTATGCGTGACTCTTTGGCTCACAGTGCTATCATACAGTATGTAGAGTATGCGTGACTCTTTGGCTCACAGTGCTATCATACAGTATGTAGAGTATGCGTGACTCTTTGGCTCACAGTGCTATCATACAGTATGTAGAGTATGCGTGACTCTTTGGCTCACAGTGCTATCATACAGTATGTAGAGTATGCGTGACTCTTTGGCTCACAGTGCTATCATACAGTATGTAGAGTATGCGTGACTCTTTGGCTCACAGTGCTATCATACAGTATGTAGAGTATGCGTGACTCTTTGGCTCACAGTGCTATCATACAGTATGTAGAGTATGCGTGACTCTTTGGCTCACAGTGCTATCATACAGTATGTTTGTGTGCTGTAGCATGTCCGACAGGACGGTTTGGTGTTGGATGCCAGCTGCGCTGCCTGTGTGAAAACAGCGGGCGCTGCCACCCTGTCACGGGCCGTTGCACATGTGCCCCTGGCTGGGCCGGACACAACTGCAGGAAAGGTATAGTGGGTGTGGCATTGAACACAGTCTCGAATAAATACAAATAAATAAATATAGCTTACGCTCACTGAATGTAAACTGTTCAATTAAAATGTCTCCTTTGTTTCCATGGCAGCCTGTGATGCCAGGCACTGGGGGGTGGACTGTGCTGAGAAATGTGACTGTAAGGATGGTGATGGGAGCTGTGATGCGGTGACGGGCCAGTGTAACTGTGAGGCCGGCTACACCGGGACACAATGCTATGACAGTATGTGTGTGAGAGTCCTCAACCAAAATATCTGATATCAGGTGTTTGTGGGTTGTTTCCTTTCAGTCTAGTCTTAGTACTGAGACAGAACAATAACAGACTATCTCAGAGCACACACCTATCACTCCCTACTGTACTTGTGTTCATCTGTGTCTCAGAGTGTCCAGTGGGCTATTTTGGGCTAGGCTGTCTGCATCACTGTCAGTGTGACAACAAAGGCACATGTGACCATGTGAGCGGAGCCTGCACCTGTCTGGTGGGCTGGACTGGAACCTTCTGTGAGAAACGTAAGAGAACCTGCCAAAATCTCTCTAAACCTTATCCAGAACCCAAACTATAAATCGTATCCATAGACTGAACTGTATCTGTAATTCAGTTCAATTAGCCTATAGGAATCATTGAGTTATTAACATTGTGGATTGATATGCTTTATTGTTTGCTGAGAAGTAAAGGCTCTCTGTGTGTGTGTGTGTGTGTGTGTGTGTGTGTGTGTGTGTGTGTGTGTGTGTGTGTGTGTGTGTGTGTGTGTGTGTGTGTGTGTGTGTGTGTGTGTGTGTGTGTGTGTGTGTGTGTGTGTGTGTGTGTGTGTGTGTGTGTGTGTGTGTGTGTGTGTGTGTTTTAGCCTGTCCCCAGGGCTTCTATGGGTTGGACTGCCAGGAGAAGTGTGTGTGTGTGAACGGAGGTCACTGCAGCCATGTCACTGGGGTGTGCATGTGTCCTGCAGGGTGGATTGGTCCTACCTGCAACCTGAGTTAGTATTGGACTTCCCCCACTTCAGACAGCCTACAATATAAAACATTTCATATCAGATATTTATTACCAATGTGTGTTTAACATTGATATGATTTGTTCTTTAGAAGTAAACAGTTTCTTATCTTTTTCTTGCAGCATGCCAGGCTGGTTTCTACGGGGAGAGCTGCAGCCAAACCTGCGGTTGCCATAACAATGGTAGCTGCCACCCGGCGAGCGGGCAGTGTGTGTGTACACCAGGCTGGACAGGGCCAAGCTGCATACAGGGTGAGTGTGGACAGGGAGAATAGGAGCAGATCACTACTCCTATCTTACTATCCACAATACATTGCATGTGTCCTGTATAGAAAATATTTGTAGGGCTATAAAGTAATGAACATGGGTCTACCATTTCCCCCTAGAATGCCCAGTAGGCTTCTATGGAACAGACTGCTGCCAGCGTTGCCTGTGCCAAAATGGAGCCACGTGTGACCGAATCAGTGGGCAGTGTACGTGTGCCAGTGGGTGGATGGGCGCAGCCTGTGAGCTAGGTGAGTGGTACTGAAACAGCCATAGAGTCACCATGACCCTAAGTGACCATACTCATGCCTTACTACCATATAATATCATGTTCTGTGACTGTTGACCTAAAGCATTTATCCAATCAGGATAATTGCTCCCCATTCAGTACCAGTCAGTTACTAGAAATGCAGGCTATGGAAAAGCATCAAGGCTCTGGCTGGAGTAGTCTGGACAGACATGCCTAAGAATAGCATTACCTGAAATGGTAGAAACCATTTAGAACATTGGCCCTGTGGTTTGTTTTACTGTATTCAGGAAACAAATTAGTCTCCATCCTAATTTGCCCTGGCTTAGCTCATTTGTTTTTGCCTGGTGCTGTTCCCTGGCAGTGTGTGTGACACAGAGCTGCATGCTCCTCAGACTGCAGACAGTCTGCTAGACCCCACAGTCTCCTGTCTGCCCTGTAAACATCTCACTCTAGACCCAACGCAGAGGCTCTATTTCACCCCCCTACTCTACTCTACATCACACACTATCCTCCCATAGCACCCATATAAACCTTTCCATGGGTTGTCCATGCCAAACTCAGCCCCAGGCCCCTTATTCCACTCCAGGCACAGGAAATCTCTAATGCTGCTGCTGTGTTACCTAGCAACTCCACTCTGTGGTTAGTTATCACCTCCTTGAGCCAACTTTCTGCTAGGTCAAACCACCGGGTTTGGAGAAGGTATTGCTGTCCTCAGCAGAAACACTATAGGTTTCCCTGTTAGCCTGTGGTTGGTTTGACTGCTCTGATGTGATGTCATGTTGGTGTGTTGACGTTACAGAGTGTGGAGCGGAGCAGTTTGGGGCCGACTGCCAGGAACAGTGTCAGTGTGAGAACGGGGGACAGTGTGACAGACAGACGGGCAAGTGCACCTGTAGTCCTGGCTGGGTCGGAAAGCGCTGTGAAAAAGGTGAGAGAGACAGAGAAGCGGACATTTACTGTCTTTGTGATCATCAATGTTGGGTGCAGTGAACACAGCAGTAAACACAGCACCCTCTTGTGAGTGAATGTTCTTATCACATCCAGTCTCTGAGTTCCTCCTTTCTCCTTTACCTCCCCCTCAGCCTGTGGGTCAGGCCTGTTTGGAGCTGGCTGTGAGGAGAGCTGTCAGTGTGAGCATGAAGCCCCCTGTCACCACGTCACCGGGCACTGCCTGTGTCCACCAGGTTGGAGGGGACCCCTTTGTGACAAAGGTAGCCTAGTTTTAATGATAACAACTTTTTATATTGTCATAGCCTGTTGCACACTGGTTATCGCTGAAAGGAGTTTCAGCCATACATGTTCAGGATTTTTACTGACGCTCCTTTTCACCTCCAGCCTGTCTTCCTGGTACCCATGGCAAGGGCTGTGTGCAACGCTGCACATGTCCCCAGGGTACTTCCTGTCACCATGTCTCTGGGGAGTGTGGCTGTCCCCCTGGATTCACTGGCAATGGCTGTGAACAAAGTGAGGACTGTACTACCCTCTCAGTTCTTCTCCTCTCTGTCAATCTGGACTTTCAGCTGTAATGTCTCCTTTTTCAAGTTTCTTACCTCTGTCTGTCTGTCTCCCCCACCAGCCTGTCTGTCAGGGACATATGGGCTCAACTGTAACCAGGTGTGCCAGTGTTCTGAGACCAACCAGCTCTGTCACCCAGTGACTGGGTTTTGTTACTGCGCCCCAGGCTTCCAGGGTCCTAAATGTAACCATGGTATGTATTGTGTAATATTCATATGTGTAAACATACAGAATTATAGTTGGATGCATTTTACCACCATATCATACTGTGCTATGATTGGTTAAGACCACCCAAATGGTTAGGTGATGGTCAGTTTGATCCTGGTTGGCGATACGTGAACATGCCAGTTATAGCTAGCTAATAAAGAGCTACGTTAAGAAATATCCTGTAGTACTGCATTTTATTATTTTGTACAAAGTGTGCAAAACAAGACATATTGTACACTACCACCCTCTGCTGGTACCAACTCAGAGGCCTTGTTGTTAGAGTGTCCACCCTGAGATTGGAAGGTTGGGAGTTCGATCCCTGGCCAAGTCTGACAAAAAGGGACCTGATGTGTCTCTGCTTGGCACTAGGCATTAAGGAGATAAGGCACATTTTTTTCAACTAGGCAAGTCAGTTAAGAACAAATTCTTATTTACAATGATGGCCTACCCCGACGACTCTGGGCCAATTGTGCGCCGCCCTATGGGACTCCCAATCATGGCCGGTTGTGATACAGACTGGAATCGAACCAGGGTCTGTAGTGACGCCTCTAGCACTGAGATGCAGTGCCTTAGACTGCTGCGCCACCCGGGAGCCCCCAGAAACTACAGCCCCCTCTTGCAGCATGAACTGTCATGTTGTCCACCCAAAGAGAATTAAGGTGCACACAGGTCGAGAGACAAATTTGAGGTGCCAGACAGTGACATTCAATACCGCCCTGCACAATCTTGCCTGCATCTAGCTGATATAGGGTGTAATCATTAGTCCAACAGTTGCAAACAATAGTTTCTATTGGACAAATTCAGGTATGTTTATGCCCGTTTTTGCTCCATTTGCTTCCATTTAAGAAACAGAATCGTCGTAATGAATACACCCCTGGTCACGCGTAACAGAGGTCAATCTCTAAACAGCCACGTTGTATTCCTGCTCTTCCCTTCGCTTGTGGACTTCAACGCACAACACATCAGCTGTATGTGACCAGGCGAAAAAACCTTTCCAAGCCAAACCTCTACAAACAGCCTACATCGTTGTCACCATATTAGCTAAAGTAACGTCATAGTCAGCATAATTAATAGAACTAACACGTTAGTAAACACTCTACAATCATGCGGTAAAGTTACAGTGTACAGTCAGTAAGCAGTTACACCGGCGGGCCCCGGTGGCAATACATTTGTGATACCAAAAGCTTACCTTGACTTGGAAGAGTTCCAGTGTTGTGTTGGATAGTCATAGCCGGCTGGCTAACATAGCATCGCTCTCTTTGAGCGGGGTCTTTTAAGTAGGCTAAACTAGCTAGATGCATTTGCTAGCTAAGTAAGTGAAACTGAAATTGAAAAAAAAAAATGACAATCTCTCTCTGTCTCTCTATTTCTCTATTGCTTCTCATTCATTTTGGAAGAAATTAATTTGTTCAATACTTTTCAACTATTGTCTTTCTCTTTGATTCAACTACTCAACACATTTTATACACTACAGTGCTTGCTAGCTGTAGTTTATGCTTTCTGTACTAGATTCATTTTGATTTGGTGGACAGTTCATGCTGCAAGAGCTCTGATAGGCTGGAAGACGTCCTCTGGAAGTTGTCATAATTACTGTGTAAGTCTATGGAAGGGGGTGAGAACCAAGAGCCTCCTAGGTTTTGTATTGAAGTCAATGTACCCAGAGGAGGACAGAAGCTAGCTGTCCTCTGGCTACACCATGGTGCTACCCTACAGAGTGCTGCTGAGGCTACTGTAGACCTTTGCAAAGTATTGTGTTTTAATCAGTTATTTGGTGACGTGATTATATTTAGTGTAATTTTATCTAAAAGGGATAACTTAAATGTTTGACAATTTACATTTTTATGAAATTCACTGAGCAAGATGGTCCTCCCCTTCCTCCTCTGAGGAGCCTACAATGGTGTACTTGTACAGCAAGCTACCTCACGCTACAGAAACAGGAGATAGGCTCCTGCTCCTTTGAGTCGTTCCGGCTCACACACGCCAAGGCTCGTGCACTTACTTACTTTACCCTCTTTTGGTAATGACACCTTCATAACCATCCATAGGGGATGTCATTGCTCTAGGGATTATTTTTGTATTTTTTTCTCTCTTTCAGTGTGTTAAAAGATTTCTGGTCAAATGCTTTGTTTTGGCTCCTAGGGTGTGTGGAAGGTCGGTATGGTCCCAACTGCGAGCGAGAGTGTCGGTGTCAAAACGGGGGGAAGTGCATCTCCACCACTGGCACCTGTGAATGTACAGCAGGGTTCATCGGAGCACACTGCAACATCAGTGAGTTCATACTCAGCTTTTTAAATCACTTAATGTATATGCAGTAATAGCATAGCATCTGCATTAACACTATGGTCCCTAATGGCCTGTACTCTTTTTACAGCATGCCTAGCGGGACGTTATGGGCATGATTGTGCCCGTGTGGTGCTGTGTGGAGAGGGGGCACAGAATGATCCTGTCACTGGTAGATGTCACTGCAGCCCTGGACAAAGAGGAGAGGACTGTGGACAAGGTACGGTTCCTACTGAATCCAGTTGAACAGATCACAGTGTGGATGTAACAGTCCTGACCTGTTTTATGTTGTTTTTATGTGTTTATGGTCAGGGCGTTAGTTTTGGGTGGGCAGTCTATGTTATCTGTTTCTATGTTGGTTTTGGTTTGCCTGGTATGGCTCTTGATTAGAGGCAGGTGGTTTGCGTTTTCCTCTAATCAAGAGTCATATTTAGGTAGGGCATTCTCAATGTTTGTTTGTGGGTGATTGTCTCCTGTGTCTGTATGTATGTTCGTACCACATGGGACTGTAGCGTTTGTTTGTTTCGTTTCGTTTCGATGTCGTCTGTTTCCTGTAAGTTTATGTTTAGTTATATAAGTTTATGTTCAGGTTTCGTTCAACGTCGTTTTCTTGTTTTGTAGTTTGGAAAGTGTTTTGTTTTGTTTCGTGTGGTCATCGTATTAATAATAAAGATGGCTTATTTCCCACAAGCTGCGTTTTGGTCTTCAGATCCCTCTCTCCTCACCTCATCCGAGGATGAGGAGAGAGACAGCCGTTACAGTGGAATTATTTTTACAACACCAATATGATTGTTTGCGTCTCTGTCTGTCAAAGGTAAAGAGAGTTTTGTAATATGTGTGTGTTTGTAATGTGTAGTTTCTGCGTATTGGCAGGCTGTGCTCCTGGATGGTTTGGAGGGGACTGTGCTCAGCGCTGTAACTGCAGTAACGGAGGACTGTGTGACTCTGTCTCTGGAAGCTGTACCTGTGGTCTGGGCTGGACCGGGCCTCACTGTGATACAGGTGAGCGATACTGTACAGTAAGTACACCTATGCAAAATCATAAGAAATGGCTAAATGGCTTTAACTGCTGTCTCACTGTGTCTGTCTACTCTGTGTGATAGAATGTCCTCCAGGGACGTTTGGAGCTAACTGCCAGCTGAAGTGTGACTGCCGGAACAACGGAACCTGTGACAGATTGACAGGAACCTGCCTGTGTATCCCAGGATACTACGGACGTCAGTGTGAAAATGGTGAGTGACACACGTCAGCACTCAGTCAGAACAGTGAAAGCCACTGGCATTGCATCCTCTATCAAAAGTGTCCTGTGCCTGTCCTCAGCATGTCCCCCTGGTCTCCATGGCCCTCTGTGCCAGCTTCAGTGTGACTGTCTGAATGGGGCGTCCTGCCACCCCTCCACAGGCCTCTGTGTGTGTCCTCCTGGGTACCACAGCTCTCGCTGTCACAGAGGTGAGACATCTGCCAAATAACTGACCTCATACTATCTATGATGAACCACCAATCGCAGGATCTATAGAAGAACGACTAAATATGTTGTTGCTCTCCATCTTTCTCCACCATGTCAACTTTCAGAGTGTCACCAGGGCACGTTTGGTGTGAACTGTGCCAAATCATGTGACTGTGTGGAGGGCACACCCTGTGACCCTGTGAGTGGCAGGTGTCTGTGCACCTCAGGGAAGACTGGACCCAGATGTGACATTGGTAAGAGCCAGTAATACTGTATGTTTAATTGGAAGCATTCAGTAATTTCTATGTGATGGTAGTACAGCAAGTGCCAACCCAATATTCCCCATCTGAGCCTATTTCCAATTATATTCTTGTGTCGGTCTTACCTGCATGTGTGTTTATTGTCAGACTGCAAAGCAAACCGCTATGGGCCAGACTGCACAGAGAGGTGTGAGTGTGACAACGGGGCTTATTGTGACCATCGGAACGGACGCTGCACCTGTCTCAACAGCTGGATCGGACTCACCTGTCAGGAAGGTAATAGTGACTCATCAACACCACATTTCCCTCACAGTACAGGACTGGGTATAATGAAGCTGGACTGGAGAGAAAAGTTGACTGGAACTGACATGTTTATAATGAACAACTTATTATAGTGCTGACAAGTTGTTTTGTCTGTAGTGAAATTGCACATAATTGTTGAGGTTGCATTTCTCCTCCGTGGTGCTGTTTGTCTATAATGAATGTGTGCTGAGATAAAGAGTAAACTGACAGCTCCTCTTACTGTGTGTGTCCTGTCCTCAGGTGGGCCTCCACGTCTCCCCTACAGAAGCCGGAAGGAAGGATATCTCACATCCGGACAATAACGCATTATAGCTTCCCCTTTTGGTTGGAGGCTCCAATCCCCTCAACGAGCCTCCGACTGTAAGAGACTGAGGCAGCAGCACAAGCTTCACTGAAGCGGAACTGAAGTGGATTAAAAGTGTGGATATTATTATTTCAGACATACACACCCCAACAGGAGAGGATATTGCTGCGCCCACAGTAGCTGGATGACAGACATGGAGAAATAGACTCTCAGGGGAAATGTACTCTGTTTGCTCTAGGGTGGATAATGCTTTGGTGTGTGTGCGTATCTGTGTTTTGAACTGTGAAGGGCTTTTCATTGTGTGTGTAGTGTATATGTACGGTGGCCACTCAGGCATGGCCTGACTCATCAGTGATGAGGTCCTGGATGTTGTGACCTCCTTCTGGTAGTTAGAGGGAGGTCAGGTGTTACCAGGACTACCCTCCTCTGCACACTCCCATCCTGGACAAAGAACCTACGGGATATAGGAGATGTGTGTGGAGATGGGCTAAATGTCCAACACATTCTTGATTTCAGAGATCCACTGACTCACTCTGCTGTTCTTGAGATATTTGTTTTGTATACTTGGCAATGTTAAAATATTTAATGTTGAGTTTTTTTGTAATTTCCCACTGGAATTATGATGGAATTTGTGCATATACCATATACAGTGGCTTATGAAAGTATTCACCTCCTTGGCATTTTTCCTATTTTGTTGCCCTACAACCTGGAAATAAAATAGATTTTTTTGGGGGGTTTTATCATTTGATTTATACAACCTGCCTTTCACTTTGAAGATGCAAAATACTTTTATTGTGAAACAAACAAGAAATAACACAAAAAACAGAAGACTTGAGCGTGCATAACTATTCACCCCTGCAAAGTCAATAATCCGTAGAGCCACCTTTTGCAGCAATTACAGCTGCAAGTCTCTTGGGGTATGTCTCTATAAGCTTGGCACATCTAGACACTGGGATTTTTGCCCATTCTTCAAGGCAAAACTGCTCCAGCTCCTTCAAGTTGGATGGGTTCTGCTGGTATAGAGCAATCTTTAAGTCATACCACAGATTCTCAATTGGATTGAGGTCTGGGCTAGGCCGTTCCAAGACATTTAACTGTTTCCCCTTACACCACTCGAGTGTTGCTTTAGCAGTATGCTTCAGGTCATTGTCCTGCTGGAAGGTGAACCTTCGTCCCAGTCTCAAATATCTGGAAGAGTGAAACAGGTTTCCCTCAAGAATTTCCCTGTATTTAGCGCCATCCATTCATCATTACTTTAATTCTGACCAGTTTCCCAGTCTTTGCCAATGAAAAACATCCCCACAGCATGATGCTGCCACCACCTTGCTTCACTGTGGGGATGGTGTTCTCGGGGTGATGAGAGGTGTTGGATTTGTGCCAGACATAGTGTTTTCCTTGATGGCCAAAAAGCTCAATTTTAGTCTCATCTGACCAGAGTACCTTCTTCTATATGTTTGGGGAGTCTCCCACATGCCTTTTGGTGAACACCAAACGTGTTTGCTTACTTTTTTTCTTTAAGAAATTTCTTTTTTATGGCCACTCTTCCGTAAAGCCCAACTCTGTGGAGTGTACGGCTTAAAGTGGTCTTATGGACAGATACTCCAATCTCCGCTGTGGAGCTTTGCAGCTCCTTCAGGGTTATCTTTGGTCTCTTTGTTGTCTCTCTGATTAATGTCCTCCTTGCCTGGTCCGTGAGTTTTGGTGGGCAGCCCTCTCTTGGCAGGTTTGTTGTGGTGCCGTATTCTTTCCATTTTTAAATAATGGATTTGATGGTGCTCCGTGGGATGTTCAAAGTTTCAGATATTTTTTTATAACCCAACCCTGATCTGTACTTCTCCACAACTTTGTCCCTGACCTGTTTGGAGAGCTCCTTGGTCTTCATGGTGCCGCTTGCTTGGTGGTGTTGCAGACTCTGGGTCCGTTCAGAACAGGTGTATACAGTTGAAGTCGGAAGTTTACATACACCTTAGCCAAATACATTTAAACTCAGTTTTTCACAATTCCTGACATTTAATCCTAGTAAAAATTCCCTGTCTTAGGTCAGTGAGGATCACCACTTTATTTTAAGAATGTGAAATGTCAGAATAATAGTAGAGAATTATTTATTTCAGCTTTTATTTCTTTCATCACATTCCCAGTGGGTCAGAAGTTTACATACACTCAATTAGTATTTGGTAGCATTGCCTTTAAATTGTTGAATTTGGGTCAAACATTTCGGGTAGCCTTCCACAAGCTTCCCACAATAATTTGGGCTCATTTTGGTCCATTCCTCTTGACAGAGCACAAAAAAAAGGCACAGTCAACTTAGTGTATGTAAACTTCTTACCCACTGGAATTGTGATACAGTGAATTATAAGTGAAATAATCTTTCTGTAAACAATTTTTGAAAAATAACTTGTGTCATGCACAAAGTAGATGTCCTAACCGACTTGCCAAAACTATAGTTTGTTAACAAGAAATTTATGGAGTGGTTGAAAAATGAGTTTGAATAACTCCAACCTAAGTGTATGTAAACTTCCGACTTCAACTGTATATATACTGAGATCATGTGACACTTAGCTTGCACACAGGTGGACTTGAACTAATTATGTGACTTCTGAAGGTAATTGGTTGCACCAGATCTTATTTAGGGGCGAAATACATATGCATGCACCACTTTAAAAATAAATAATAATTTCACTTCACCAATTTGCCCTATTTTGTCCATATGTCCATTACATGAAATCCAAATTAAAATCCATTTAAATTACAGGTTGTGATGCAACAAAATAGGAAAAAGGGAAGGGGGATGAATACTTTTGCAAGGCACTGTATATATTTGGCGTTTTTTTCAGAGCAATCACTATACAAATGTGTTTAGTTTTACATAATATACAGTCAATTATTAATTTGTATGTCATCTGCTCTTACGAAGCCATCAAAGGCAATACATCACCCATCAAAACCAATCCATGTATCTATATAGTGTAGGAGAAGATGATGAATCCATATCATACAATGTAAAGCGCTTTGAGCACCTGAAAAAGTTCTTTATAAATCCAGTCCCGTATAATATGTCTATTGCAAGTTAATCTTGGTTAGTCCGCTCAGATGTTCGTAGTCTGTCCACCAGAGATACATTTTCAGTAAATGCAGTAGTTATGTTTGATGTACATATGAATTGACTTGTTATACACATTGGTGCTATTGTGCTTTAATCTACTGTATGTTGGCCAGTAGATTAACTACATTCTGTTCAGTACATTTGTTTACCAGTGTTTGATTGGGCAATTTTGATCCATATCCTCAATGTTTAGTTCACACCTTTGGATTGCAGTGAATCAGGAACCATATGACCCGAGCAGATAGTTGGCTCATCCCGGTAATATTATACAGTACTTTGTTTGTTTTTACATGTATAAAGTGCTCTTACATATATTTATATTTCTGTAGTATATATTGTATACAGGTCAAGACCATGGACAGGATTTTCTAATCAGGACACCCAGTTCATAACCCATAAGATAAAAACAATCAATGAATGAAACAGACACATGGAAGTGTTGTTTTTCAAATTCATATTTTTTCCATTGTCATTTTATTAAAGACCAAACCTGTACATTTTGTCTAAATTCAGATTCAAGCACAGTGCAGTTAGCAATGCCCGCAAATGAAAATAAAAAAGAATGAAAAGGCAGAGGTGATCACAACCATAACTATATACAAAAAGGTCAAACTATGTACATACAAGAGATATGACAATGCATACACAATACAAATAAATTGCTTATTTTTGTCAATCTTTACATTGATACAATATTAACAGAGGAAAATGCAGCATGGTGAAAAAAATAAAAATCCTCAGCTTTAAAGGCCAGAACATAAACAAATGATCTCTAACATACAGCATTCTGTGAGATGAGCGTCATTTATCTGCAGGTCTAATGTCATAGCGGTCTGAGCTGATAGTAACATCAATACTATATGTTACAGTGGCTGTGTGGAGGGAGCACTGGACAGATCAAAACACACTGGAACAGAGACCCTAACCGTGCAATGATGAGTCTACTCACTAAACAGCCCGACTTACACACACACACACACACACACACACACACACACACACCACACACACAGAGGTCCTAGATCACCAAGGGTGACAAGCAGGTACTCCTGAAAAGGCTTGAATTGACCAGGAGATGGTAGGAGCAGCCCAAGGAGTGCCAGTTCTACTGTGAACACAATGCAGCCAATCTATACGGACAGTAGTTCATCATGTGTGGTGTATCAATGCTGTTTAAAGTCAAACACAGCAGGGACAACAACCTTTAGTAGGATATTACTATATTCAGATCAAATTCTGCTAATAAAAACCCATTGTGCTTTACTAGTACTCATACTGCTTTCCTAGACCAATATGCCAGTAAGGAGCAAGCCAGAAAATTGATGAGCTCTGTGGTTCTCATCACCCTCTACAGGGCAGCCTAGAGTTGCACTCAACACCATCACAATTATCACCAGGCAAATCAGTGCACAGCTCTGTGCATGTACATGTCAAATTGAATTGATATTGTGACAAAGACCACCAAAATACATCCATGGAAAACACTCATTGTTGTGGCAATGCCTTTGAGCTATTTTATTTATTAAACATTTGTGCTGAATGTTTTACAGTCATTTCCCTGCTGAAGACAATAAGACAGAAAATCATGAACAAATATTAAACTGAGAGTTCTATTTTATTGAGAAAACCACATTGGCCTTTTCTACTAATTCACTCAGACATACATTGCCAGACACAGCAAATCAAATGTACAGTTTATATTTAACTCATAGATGCTAAAAACAAAGGAGCATTTGTTTCCACTATGCCAAGTATTTGTTGTCTGACCAGAGGATCTAGCAAAGCATACACACCTGTTCACTTTGCCTGAGAAGCATCCAAACCTCACCCACCATTACATTTAGTCATACTCACTGACACTACCGTACTATACAACTGTAATCATTGAATCTGAGAATGAGATGTTAGCGAGTATTCCGTATATTTCCACTTGTAAGCATGCCCTTGCTTGTCAGAATAATCCCCATAGGCTGGGGGACGAGGGCTCATGCTGGAGGATGTATGTATCACATGATCTCCACTTTGTCTCACAGTAAGAGGACCCAACAGCTAGAGTGAATACTGATCCAGGGCAGCGTCAGATGTCTTCAGTGTGCAATGTATACGATTATTGAAAATGTATTGATTATCATCTGCCATCTGAAAATAAACGGATCATTCCATAAGTAGTGTACAATGCATGTGTACTGTATATGTGGGTATAAGCATAGAACAGTATGGTCAAGTGATTATGCTGTACACGTGAAGAGAGTCCATAGATAATAAGCTAGATAGTACGCGTTTTAAGTCGGTCGCTATACTCTTCCAACAAGCGACAGACACTTAGATGTGTTGCTGAAAGATGTTGGAATATCTTTGACTCAAGCCACGTGACAATGTCTTGGTTGGACATTGGACATGTCCCCATCCACACATGAAAGAAAGACGTACACATTAAATACATCTTACTAACCAGGTATACAAACAAGTACACACATTCCCTGTTCCAATCCCTGAGCTGCTGTCACAAACCAGCCTTTTCTTCCTAGTAAGCCTCGCACGCATATGTTACACGTCAGTCTTCACTCTGATTGGGCAGGAACAGCTGCCACTAAAACCAATGAGTCTTTCCATATACCAGGGACTACTGTCTCAAGTCTTGTTCACAACTTGCGCCCTTTGTGCTGATCTTGTCCATGATCTGATTGTGTCCACATTTTCTGAAATAGATCTACACATGGTATTAAAATGTGTCTCATATCCGTCTACTGTGTCCGCAGATTTCCTGGTCCCTCTCTGCATGCAAATGATTTGACAGTTATTATTTCAAAATAATATGTATTCATTTTAAAACACATAATGATGCCATAGGTCAATGTTGTCACCTGTCATGATTTTAAAAAGCAGAATAATGATAATTTAAATGGTTTCTCTTTCCAGATCTGTCTACACTTGTAAGATATCCAGACACAATGCGTGCCTGACTACCTCCAGAGTTGGTCAGGAAGATCACAATTCGTCTTTTAGTCCATCTACACCGGTCTGACAATGTAGGAACAATCCGAATGTGGACAAGATCAGGACAAAGGATTCATATCAGAACGAGGCATAAACGGGGCTCAAGACCAGTCTGTGCCCTGATGGCCAATGGCAACTATGGGCCTGCTGTCTCAGCCCAGCACAGCTCAAAATGAGCCTAAATAAGGCAACGCACACACACACATTGAGCACAATTTAGGTAATGTGCCATTTTCACGAGAATTTGCTCTAAAATGACTAATAAAGAGGTCTGTAAAACTGACTGAGTAGCACAATTAAGACCATTACGTCTGATGCAGTTACCGTAAAACTTCAGAAAGTAACACTGCCACACAAAGGTAAATACAGATACAGCCATAATTTACATGGCCAGTAATTAACCCTTTCTATGGCAATCAAACACTAGCCTGCTCAAGGTTCTTATTGACAGATGACAGGCCTGGCGCACGAGGAGCAGAGCTCAGAGCTCAGAGCAGAGCTAAATCCTTCCACTAGGGGGCAGTCCTACACCCTGCTCCACCTGGCTGGTGCAGTTAGTGCAGCTCAGAGGTGGGACTCAGACTAGGGGTTAGTCAGAGCATCAGGATCAAGCCTGGCAGAACCAGCACTGTGGAGACCAGATTGACTGAGGGGAACAGATAGGAAACTGAAACAGGAGAGAAGATTCTGATTCTACACTGAAATGACTGACCATGAGTGAGATGGTTTAGTTATTTCATCCTCTCACATGTTCAATAACCTCTCAATGACTGAACTGTACAATACTAAAGTGCTGATTGTTCTGCCTGCAAGGAGGCTGGTACACAGATTATGTAGACAACACAAATAAAACAGATGTTTAAGAGAAACTGTTATGGACATGTACAGGCAATTGGAAACAGAACTCCAAAAAACAAATGTGTTGCTATACATGTGCAACAGATTATTTGTTGTATATTTGTAAAAACTTAAAATCCATTGGTAAGCATTCAGTATTTAGATTTTATTCCCCCAAAAATAAAATAATATCTGTCTGCCAAGCAAGCGTGTGCTTTTTATTTTTAGAAATAATATTTTCTTCGGTTTTTAAACTGCAGCTTCGGCTGAATTGTATGTATAACAGATTCATCTAGTTAACCCCTGTTCTCTGTATTTTTTCTATCTATCCTTCCTTCCATTGCGGAGGTCACGTATCTATTTGATCATCCTTTTCTTTTCCCTGTAAGTAAAAATGATGCTCCCCAGGGTGGCCGAGGTGGGGCCAGACTCATGCGCCGGGGTCTCATTCAGTAAAGCTCAAGCAAACAGAGGATCAGGCAAAGGTGGGGCATGGACCTGCGCTGCAGTCCTGGTGCAGCCCTGGAGCAGCCCTGGCTGACTGGCGCGGTGGCGAAGCGTTAGGAACGGTAGTCCTTTTTACTGTACGGCTTGTTCCCCAGGATGCTATCTACCTCGTGCGTGATGGAGGAGGATAGTTTGGGAAGAACCTGCAGGAGAAATTACAGATGCATTGAAGGACACAGAGAAGGCAAGATGGTAGTGGTTCACTTGTAAAGATTACACATACTTCGTACCATTTGTATATATACACTGCTCAAAAAAATAAAGGGAACACTTAAACAACAAATGTAACTCCAAGTCAATCACACTTCTGTGAAATCAAACTGTCCACTTAGGAAGCAACACTGATTGACAATAAATTTCACATGCTGTTGTGCAAATGGAATAGACAAAAGGTGGAAATTATAGGCAATTAGCAAGACACCCCCCAAAACAGGAGTGATTCTGCAGGTGGTGACCACAGACCACTTCTCAGTTCCTATGCTTCCTGGCTGATGTTTTGGTCACTTTTGAATGCTGGCGGTGCTCTCACTCTAGTGGTAGCATGAGACGGAGTCTACAACCCACACAAGTGGCTCAGGTAGTGCAGTTCATCCAGGATGGCACATCAATGCGAACTGTGGCAAAAAGGTTTGCTGTGTCTGTCAGCGTAGTGTCCAGAGCATGCAGGCGCTACCAGGAGACAGGCCAGTACATCAGGAGACGTGGAGGGGGCCGTAGGAGGGCAACAACCCAGCAGCAGGACCGCTACCTCCGCCTTTGTGCAAGGAGGTGCACTGCCAGCGACCTGCAAAATGACCTCCAGCAGGCCACAAATGTGCATGTGTCAGCATATGGTCTCACAAGGGGTCTGAGGATCTCATCTCGGTACCTAATGGCAGTCAGGCTACCTCTGGCGAGCACATGGAGGGCTGTGCGGCCCCACAAAGAAATGCCACCCCACACCATGACTGACCCACTGCCAAACCGGTCATGCTGGAGGATGTTGCAGGCAGCAGAACGTTCTCCACGGCGTCTCCAGACTCTGTCACATGTGCTCATGTGCTCAGTGTGAACCTGCTTTCATCTGTGAAGAGCACAGGGCGCCAGTGGCGAATTTGCCAATCTTGGTGTTCTCTGGCAAATGCCAAACGTCCTGCACGGTGTTGGGCTGTAAGCACAACCCCCACCTGTGGACGTCGGGCCCTCATACCACCCTCATGGAGTCTGTTTCTGACCGTTTGAGCAGACACATGCACATTTGTGGCCTGCTGGAGGTCATTTTGCAGGTCGCTGGCAGTGCACCTCCTTGCACAAAGGCGGAGGTAGCGGTCCTGCTGCTGGGTTGTTGCCCTCCTACGGCCTCCTCCACGTCTCCTGATGTACTGGCCTGTCTCCTGGTAGCGCCTGCATGCTCTGGACACTACGCTGACAGACACAGCAAACCTTTTTGCCACAGTTCGCATTGATATGCCATCCTGGATGAACTGCACTACCTGAGCCACTTGTGTGGGTTGTAGACTCCGTCTCATGCTACCACTAGAGTGAGAGCACCGCCAGCATTCAAAAGTGACCAAAACATCAGCCAGGAAGCATAGGAACTGAGAAGTGGTGTGTGGTCACCACCTGCAGAACCATTACTTTTTGGGGGGTGTCTTACTAATTGCCTATAATTTCCACCTTTTGTCTATTCCATTTGCACAACAGCATGTGACATTTATTGTCATTCAGGGTTGCTTCCTAAGTGGACAGTTTGATTTCACAGAAGTGTGATTGACTTGGAGTTACATTGTGTTGTTTAAGTGTTCCCTTTATTTTTTTGAGCAGTGTAGTATTGTATGTTGCCCCTGTAATGTGGACATAACATTTGTATATATAGTATTGTATGTTGCCCCTGGTAATGTGGACATAACATTGTATATATAGTATTGTATGTTGCCCCTGGTAATGTGGACATAACATTGTATATATAGTATTGTATGTTGCCCCTGGTAATGTGGACATAACATTTGGAAACTAAATATCAAAAGCACTGAGGGAGAACACACATATGCTGAACACACACACACACATATATGCTGAACACACACACAAAAGCCCACGCCCACACACACAAAGTACAGCCGTTACAGCTCTTGAACACAATGCCACACTGAATGTAGTACATAATAAATGAGAACACATAGAAGGTTCTGGTTCACAAATCCCACTTCGACTGAAATTTGAAATGTTTTGCTTAATAAAAAGGGCCATAAGGGACAGCCATTTTAGGAATGTGACATCATTGTTATGGACTCGAAGGGAGTTAAAAATGTTGATTATCAAAACACATTGACAAATTATGCAAATCTACACACTTTCTCTTGCTCAGACACACCCACCTGGACCCTCACTGTGTGGTCTCACCTGGACCCTCACTGTGTGGTCTCACCTGGACCCTCACTGTGTTATCTCACCTGGACCCTCACTGTGTGGTCTCACCTGGACCCTCACTGTGTTATCTCACCTGGACCCTCATTGTGTTATCTCACCTGGACCCTCACTGTGTTATCTCACCTGGACCCTCACTGTGTTATCTCACCTGGACCCTCACTGTGTGGTCTCACCTGGACCCTCACTGTGTGGTCTCACCTGGACCCTCACTGTGTGGTCTCACCTGGACCCTCACTGTGTTATCTCACCTGGACCCTCACTGTGTTATCTCACCTGGACCCTCACTGTGTTATCTCACCTGGCGCCTCACTGTGTTATCTCACCTGGCGCCTCACTGTGTGGTCTCCCCTGGACCCTCACTGTGTGGTCTCCCCTGGACCCTCACTGTGTGGTCTCCCCTGGACCCTCACTGTGTTATCTCCCCTGGACCCTCACTGTGTTATCTCCCCTGGACCCTCACTGTGTTATCTCCCCTGGACCCTCACTGTGTTATCTCCCCTGGACCCTCACTGTGTTATCTCACCTGGACCCTCACTGTGTTATCTCACCTGGACCCTCACTGTGTGGTCTCACCTGGACCCTCACTGTGTGGTCTCACCTGGACCCTCACTGTGTGGTCTCACCTGGACCCTCACTGTGTGGTCTCATCTGGACCCTCACTGTGTTATCTCACCTGGACCCTCACTGTGTGGTCTCATCTGGACCCTCACTGTGTGGTCTCACCTGGACCCTCACTGTGTTATCTCACCTGGACCCTCACTGTGTTATCTCACCTGGACCCTCACTGTGTTATCTCACCTGGACCCTCACTGTGGTCTCACCTGTATTGCTCCTATATTCTCCATCAGCTGGTCGGTGCTGGACGCCCCCAATAGGACGGAGCTCACCCCTTCGTTCCGTAGGCACCACGCTGTAGGGGACGGGTAAACAGCAATGACACCCCAATATACTACACAAACAGGTCTTTCTCTCCCACATAACCCTGTCCCTCCCCACCAGTGCCTCAAACATACTAAACACATATAGACCTAACACCAACATGCTAGACACATGTATTGTATAACACTGCATCATACGTGTCACAAACACCTAATCATGTCTCTCCACAAAATATAACTACTTGACATGCACCCCAGATACAACAACACAAACACACACAATTAACATAACCTACCCTTCCTGAACATACACACCCAGAACACAACCCCACCTGTCTGTCTACACTAATCTAGATCTGGAGATGTGATATTGTCTAAAATGATTAGTGTACTTCTGTACGGAGACGTTATGCCAGTGTGTTCAAACACTGTGTGGGATTAGAACCTCCAGACACACTGGTGATGATGAGACACAGTCCACTTCCAGGAACAGGTCTCACCCACCAAATCTCAGGCTTTCCCAGGATTTAACTTAAAAACCAAGGATCCTCACGACAGGATAGGTGTAGTAGATTACATGTATTTGTCAAACAGATGACAGGGATTATTCACTCACAGGCCAAGGCTGCGTTTTCACGTTCTGGAACGTTCAATTGAACGAAAACAATTCTGTACTGAACGACCAGTTGAAAAACGAGGAGGGTTTGCGTTGTGGGTTGTCAGCATAGCCACGGCCCCCTTTAAATACGTCCCTCATTACTTCAAGCCACACCCCGCCATACCCACCAAACAGAAGAAATGTAACTCAGTCTGTTCAAGATCATACCAGAACGTTTTGGGGAAAGGTGTTGTTTTGTACAAACTGTTCCGCAATGTAGCAAACGTTCAAGCGAACTGAACGCACCTTAGGCCAATGCCATCTATGACATCACACAGCTACTTTAAACATACAACAGCCCTAAAGCTAGGCTATCAAGTGTGTAAAATAACAGGCTTTAGGTAACTAACGGGTCAAGCCAGGAGGTATTTTTTTCCCAATGTAGCGACTCTCGGGTGACATAGAATGGTGGTCCTGGGACAGTCTCCCTCTCTCATCTGCCACGCTTTAATAGCCCTCCACAGAGCTGGGAATCTGTCAACAGGCTCCTTCCCTCTCGCTCCATTCGGCTCAGATTTATGTCTGTGATTCCATGTTACTGCTGACGTGGGGAATAGGGACACTTGCTCGTCGTATATACACACACACCCCAGTGCACGCGACAGTAAACTCAACAACAGAATCAGTAGCAAGTCATTACCACTGGCTTGATAAAGCTGACTTGGGTTTAGGAAAAGCATCCTGGCTGCTCTAGCGTCTAAGAACTAGATTACCACAAACAGACATACAACACAATACAGACAAACATTCTCACACACAAACCAACAGCTGATAACCACCAGAGGGACGAGGAACGGACAGACAGACAGAGAGAGAGAGAGCGGCAGTGTGTGTCGGCGTACCGATGGCGAGCTGGGGCAGACTGCAGCCCAGCCGCTCCGCGATTGCCTGCAGCTCTTTCAACTTTGCCTGCTGACGCCGGCCCTCCTCGCTCAAGATCTTGTCCTTCAACCACTGGTAGCCCTGTTGAAACAGCACACCTGCTAAAAAACACAGCCCTGCCCAACATTGAGGCACTGCACCACCTGTGTCGAGCAGGGCCTGCTTTTAGACACGTGACTCTGTTTGGTAGACCAGGGCCTGCTTTTAAACACGTGACTCTGTTTGGTAGACCAGGGCCTGCTTTTAAACACGTGACTGTTTGGTAGACCAGGGCCTGCTTTTAAACACGTGACTCTGTTTGGTAGACCAGGGCCTGCTTTTAAACACGTGACTCTGTTTGGTAGACCAGGGCCTGGTTGTCAACACTCATCTATTGTACAGCCCCCAGCAGGCAGAGAGGAGGAGGACCCTCTCTGGCTCATCTCTGCCTGGTCAACTCTGGCTCATCTCTCACGTTTCACACACATACAGTGCAAACACACGTTTGTTCCAGGATCTAAATAAATGTATAATTCTTGTTGCGATTGTGTATAATTCCTTTTAAACACTAAAACAATTGTTATTTTGCAAATATATGAATGTACAGTCAACATATTTCAACAGGCTAAAAGCAACCTTGACAAAGGGATTTAATTTCCTGTGTAATAGCCTGTGTAATCCAATGACAAGATCAGGAACAAGCAACCCATCAGTGATTTGATCAGCCACCCACACTGTCGTTGATCAGGCGCCAACACCACAACATACGAATTAATGATCCGTATGCAAAGCTCTACTCAGGAGAACATTATCCACGTAGTTAGATGGAGAAATGGTTTCCTTAACTGTACAGGGTTAAAAGACCATAGCAACCCTGCATGCTTCTGCAACAACACAGGCACAGAGTAAGCCATAGTTTCTGAATGTGTGATGCAGTATATGCATGTTGCTGTCATTTGATCTCTGTGAGTGTGCATGCACGTGCCTCTGTGTGTGTGTGCGCGCGCGCGTGTGAGTGTGCATGCACGTGCCTCTGTGTGTGAGTGTGCATGCACGTGCCTCTGTGTGTGTGTGAAATGTGAGATAAGATGCTTGTGTTGACACCACCAAATAACTGCTGGTGGTGGAGTTGCTACAGAGTTGGTAAACAGAATGCATACACAGAGTATGTCGTCACAGGGCACTCAAAAACAAACGCATCTAGGAGACACCAAGTTCTAGAACCTGAAAGACACAGAAAACAGCCGTTAAGACAGGAACCAGCCAGGATAAGAAGAGGGCTGGGGGAGAAGAGGGGCTGACATGAGACCAAAGGAGAAACCAAAGAGGGGAATAGGGGGTCAGGAGTGGGGTGGGGGAGAAGAGGGGCTGACATGAGACCAAAGGAGAAACCAAAGAGGTGAATAGGGGGTCAGGAGTGGGGTGGGGGAGAAGAGGGGCTGACATGATACCAAAGGAGAAACCAAAGAGGTGAATAGGGGGGCAAGAGAGGGGTGGGTGAGAAGAGGGGCTGACATGAGACCAAAGCAAAAACCAAAGAGGTGAACAGGGGGCAGGAGTGGGGTGGGTGAGAAGAGGGGCTGACATGAGACCAAAGGAGAAACCAAAGAGGTGAATAGGGGGTCAGGAGTGGGGTGGGGGAGAAGAGGGGCTGACATGATACCAAAGGAGAAACCAAAGAGGTGAATAGGGGGGCAAGAGAGGGGTGGGTGAGAAGAGGGGCTGACATGAGACCAAAGCAAAAACCAAAGAGGTGAACAGGGGGCAGGAGTGGGGTGGGTGAGAAGAGGGGCTGACATGAGACCAAAGCAAAAACCAAAGAGGTGAACAGGGGGGCAGGAGAGGGGTGGGTGAGAAGAGGGGCTGACATGAGACCAAAGCAAAAACCAAAGAGGTGAATAGGGGGTCAGGAGTGGGGTGGGGGAGAAGAGGGGCTGACATGAGACCAAAGGAGAAACCAAAGAGGTGAACAGGGGGGCAGGAGAGGGGTGGGGAAACGCTACCTTAAGAGAGGCGCGGGAGTAAGGTGGTACCCCACTGTCGTATTTCCCTGAGATGATCCCACAGGCCAGCGGTGACCATGTCATCGCCCCCACACCTGAAAACATGGGAACATTGGATCAGCGCCGTCACCATCACCACTCAGTCCAAATATGCTGTTCCGTCTATACTAAGTTGTCCAAAAATAGGAGACAGGACAGCATCCGGTATTTACCAAGAAAAACACAAAATTGACAAAGAAACCTTTGGTAGAGGGAGCATACTTATATCTACGCAATCATAGAATTACATATTAGAGTTACAGTTGAAATCGGAAGTTTACATACACCTTAGCCAAATACAATTAAACTCAGTTTCACAATTCCTGACATTTAATCCCAGCAAAAATTCCCTGTCTTAGCTCAGTTAGGATCACCACTATATTTTAAGAATGTGAAATGTCAGAATAATAGTAGAGAGAATGATTTCTTTCAGCTTTTATTTCTTTCATCACATTCCCAGTGGGTCAGAAATTTACATACACTGAATTAGTATTTGGTAGCATTGCCTTTAAATTGTTTAACTTGGGTCAAACGTTTCGGGTAGCCTTCCACAAGCGTCCCACAATAAGTTGGGTGAACTTCGGCCCATTCCTCCTGACAGAGCTGGTGTAACTGAGTCAGGCATGTAGGCCTCCTTGCTTGCACACACTTTTTCAGGTCTGCCCACAAACTTTCTATAGGATTGAGGTCAAGGCTTTGTGATGCATGCTTGGGGTCATTGTCCATTTGGAAGACCCATTTGCAACCACGCTTTAACTTCCTGACTGATGTCTTGAGATGTTGCTTCAATATATCCACATAATTTATTCCTCATGATGCCATCTATTTTGTGACGTGCACCAGTCCCTCCTGCAGCAAAGCACCCCAACAAGATGATGCTGCCACCCACATGCTTCACGGTTTGGATGGTGTTCTTCGGCTTGCAAGCCTCCCCCTTTTTCCTCTAAACATAACAAATGGTCATTATGGCCAAACAGTTCAATTTTTGTTTCATCAGACCAGAGGACATTTCTCCAAAAAATAGGATCTTTGTCCCCATGTGCAGTTGCAAACCGTAGTTTGGCTTTTTTTATGGTGGTTTTGGAGCAGTGGCTTCTTCCTTGCTGAGCGGCCTTTCAGGTTATGTTGACATCGGACTCGTTTTACTGTGGATATTGATACTTTTGCACCTGTTTCCTCCAGCATCCTCACAAGGTCCATTGCGGTTGTTCTGAAATTGATTTGCTCTTTTCGCACCAAAGTACGTTCATCTCTAGGAGACAGAACACATCTCCTTCCTGAGCGGTATGACAGCTGCGTGTTCCCATGGTGTTTATACTTGCATACTATTGTTTGTACAGATGAACGTGGTACCTTCAGGCATTTGGAAATTGCTCCCAAGGATGAACCAGACTTGTAGAGGTCTACATTTTTTGGGGGGAGGTCTTGGCTGATTTGTGATACAGTGAATTATAAGTGAAATAAATTGTCTGTCAACAATTGTTGGAAAAATTACTTGTGTCATGCACACAGTAGATGTCCTAACCGACATGTCAAAACTATAGTTGTTAACAAGAAATTTGTGGAGTGGTTGAAAAACGAGTTTTAATGACTCCAACCTAAGTGAATGTAAACTTCCGATAATTGTATAATAATGATACTATACTGAACAGAAATATAAACGCAACATGAAACAATTTCAAACAGTTTACTGAGTTATAGTTCATATAAGGAAATCAGTCAAGTGAAATAAATTCATTAGGGCCTAATCTATGGATTTCCCATTACTGGGTAGCGGTGCAGCCATGGGTGGTCCTGGGATGGCATAGGCCCACATATGGAACGTACCGGCAAATTCAGACAAATTCTTTAAAACAACATTGTAGGCACCTTATAGTAGAGAAATTATCATGCAATTCTTTGACAACAGCTCTGGTGGACATTCCTGCAGTTAGCATGTCAATTGCATGCTCCCTCAAAACTTGAGATATCTGTAAAATGTGCAGTTTTGTCACACAACACAATACCAAAGTGGCCTTTTATTGTCCCCAGCACAAGGTGCACCTGTGCAATGATCATGCTGTTTAATCAGCTTCTTCATATACCACACCTGTCATGTGGATGTATTATCTTGGCAAAGGAAAATTGCTCACTAACAGGGCTGGAAACAAATTTGTGCACAACATTTTAGAGAAATAAGCTTTTTGTGCATTTTAACAATTTCAGGTATTATTTATTTCAGCTCGTGAAACATGGGACCAACACTTTACATGTTGTGTTTATATTTTTGTTCAGCGTAATCATTTAAAAAGGTAGACTCAGCTAAATGACATTTGCTACGAGTGGCACCGCAGATATTGTTATGAGCAAGATGCAAGACAAAGTCACACACAGTATCTGCGCATTTGCAGGAGCTTGCTTCATTTTTAACTTTGTGTTTTAAGGCTCTTAGTTGTTGCAGAAATTGACCCACTATGCTGTTTACTTTGTTCATCTGTCATATTGCTGAGTCTACCTTTAATAGCTATCTCAGTGTCCAGACCAGCTCCACTCACCTATCTTATGGAAGAGCTCTGGCAGCTGCACCTCCACCTTCTCCCTCTGGAACATGTGATACTCAGCCTGCTCACAGATGGGAGGGATCTGGTTGAACTGCCGCGCCACAGAGTACGCCTCCTACAGGACACACAGGGAACAGCAGCGGTTAGCCTGAAGAGTACTGTACAGTAGGCACTGGCTAATCAAAGCATGAACAATTTCAGGGATTTTTTATTTCAGCTCAAGAAACATGAGACCAACACTTTACATGTTGGTCCCATGGTTGTGATGCCAATCAATCAATATTATGGAAGTCATGGTCAGAATATGTCACAGTCAGTGAGAGGATGTTATAGTGGTGTCATGTCATTGCCAGTGGTGAGACTGGGTCTGGGCAGAATGATGACCGGAAGGAGAGGAGGCTGTGTGTGTTTGTCTCACCATGATCTCCATGGGGCTCCAGCGGGACGTGCCCCAGTACATGGCCATGCCCTGGTTGATCACATGGGTCATCGCCCGCACCGTCTCTGTCAATCAGAAATAAAACAATACACACGCACACACTACAATGAGCAGAGAGACAAATGCTGTGTAGCGAACTGTTCTGATCCAAAGTAGAGCAAGTCAGTCAGACATGAGCAAGTCATTTACAGTTTGCCCGATGGCCATGTTTGAGCTTGTGTGCAACAAAAACAGAAAGCGCAAACACAATGAGGATAAGAGAGAAAGAGAGAAAGAGAGAGAGTAAAAGAGTGATTAGGAGAGCCTGTAACATTAACACAGCAGCAGCACCACTCTCTCCCTCTCTCTGTTCTGTCCTCAGGCTAGTGACAGAGAGGTGCACCAGATGGCCAAAGTACTTCTTCAGGTACAGGTTCAAACCTTTCCCTGTGAACTACTGCAGTTTATCAACTGTTGAACTCCTAAAAGGGCAGATGGGATTAAACAAAAGAAATGGATAAATCCAAAGCTCATGCATTTTTTTTTTTTTACATACCAGCTATCCCTGGTTCAAGAGAGGCAGAAATAGAATGACAGGAGTAATGTTAGGTACAACAACAGTGGAGATGGTCTGTGTCAGGGCAGAGTAACAGTAACAGGGACAGTCTGAGGGGGTTGTAACCTTCCTACTGTAGCATGGCCCATAGAGGACACATGAATACTGTATGACAACGGGAGAACACACAGAGTACTCTGTCATTTAAAGGTCTTCTGCAAACTTCTCTCCAACATTCTATAGGATCGTGCAGTTCGGGTTTTAAAACAATGTGTTGTAAAACAACACATTTCACTGCACCTATCCGGTGTACAGCATGTGACAATAAAACATATATTATAAAAATTAAAAATAAATTAAAAAAGTGTTATTTTTTGCTCCAGCAGTTTTCACTCATATTTAACATTCCCCAGGGCATTGGGAAGCAAGCCAGTAGGGAAGGATGGGGTGAAATGAGGACATAGTTTCATGCACTACATAGAAACATATAGCCTAGTGAGTTAGAATGGACATAGGCATGTCAGAGAAGCTCATGGGATGGAGAGAACCCAGCAGGGGAATAGAGAAGAGGCAGACAGCAGAAGCCAGTGACAGAGGCGGACCAAGATGTTCCTCCTTACCTTCCATGGGAGTGTTGGGGTCCGGTCTGTTTGCAAACACCACGTCCACATACTCTAGCTGCAGTCTCTCCAGTGAGGCCTTTAAACCTACAACGCCATGCATCACAGCCACAGTTACACACACTATTATTGTTCAGGGACATGGTTGCAGTCATATCTTATTGAGTGTACTATTGCGAGTACAGCCCAACTGATGTTTTTTTGGGTCTGATGCCAATTAACATTTTTTGGGGGACAAAACTTAACAATACCGATATATCTGCTGATATCCAATCAATCAGCCAATCAAAAGAGCAATTGTCAAAGAAATATGCCTTAAATGTTGCTTTATTACATTGTGACATGAATGGCATCGTGAGAATGGCTGCAAGTGTTCAGATAAACATGAGAATTTTCGAATAATGTGATTCTAATAAGGTGTTATTTTTCAGAGAAAAGAGGAACTAGGATCTTTCTCAGCAAGACTCCTAACCCCCAAGAGAGTCCACAATTATCAAATTGGAGTCTCTTCTCCCTGGAGCCAAAATGACTAATCAGGATGTTGCCTGATGCAATGTCAGCATTTAATTTCTCATTCTGCCCTTGATCAAGGACAGGATGAGCTGACTTACCTTCTATAATGTGTTTTCGGGACAACCCTCTTTCAGTCTCTGCTCTATGGATCAAAAACATATTCCAGAATCAGTTGAATTATAGCAGAGAGCCACAGCAAGGCTTTCTTTTCTTTTCATCATATCATTCAGTCCATCACAGTAACATCCCAATATATACATTTCAGCTTGACTAAAAGCCCATTATAAACTGGGTGGTTCGAGCCCTAAATGCTGATTGGCCGACAGCCGTGATATATCAGACCGTTTACCACGGGTATGACAAACCATGTCTTTTTACTGCTGTAATTACTTTGGTAACCAGTTTATAATAGCAATAAGGCACCTCAGGGGTTTGTGGTATATGACCAATATAACACACCCAGTCGGGCCTTATTGCTTAATTATAACAACAGCATGGATTCCACATAATCACATTAACCAGAGGGCCACTGGGAGGGAGAAACTCTCTGCATGGCATTACATATACTCTATTACAGTGCCAATCACTCTCAGCCCCAGACACATTACAAAGAGCACCATATTTCTCATTCAGACACACAACCAGAGAAGAGACTTACTTTCCACCCCAGAAGATCTTTGTTGTGATTACCAGACTGGAACGTCTACATGAGAATGGGGAGAAAACACATTACATGTGAGACCACACAGAACATATATAGACAATGAAGCACAGAGAGGGTGTTCCAAGGTTCTCTGGTTGACATCACAGAGAGGGTGTTCCAAGGTTCTCTGGTTGACATCACAGAGAGGGTGTTCCAAGGTTATCTGGTTGACATCACAGAGAGGGTGTTCCAAGGTTCTCTGGTTGACATCACAGAGAGGGTGTTCCAAGGTTCTCTGGTTGACATCACAGAGAGGGTGTTCCAAGGTTCTCTGGTTGACATCACAGAGAGGGTGTTCCAAGGTTCTCTGGTTGACATCACAGCAAGGGCAGAGGGCCAGGCTGGAAATAGTGTGGTGGAATCTGGAGGTGATGAATTTCGTGCCATGAGCCTTAGCTGTTATGATTGGCAGGATGACTAAGCGCAACACACCCTTTAGGTACTCACATACTGCACACACACAAAGGAGGTACAACACTGCCATGGGGCAGTTGGCTTGACCTGGCCTGGCCCGGGGGTCAAACCAGTACAGTGCAGTACAGTACAGTACAGCGTGCACACACACACGGGTTGATGAGGTAAAAAAATTGGGTAAATGAGACGCTTTCATTCCATTATTCAGTAGCTTTGAGGGACACAAGAGCAGGAGCACGGCCATGGCTCTGCTGCCTGATCTTTTATCTCTCTCTGCCTGCCTGCCTGCGCACAGTGGAGTACACCACACTGCTCACTTCCCTTCCAATAAGGTAGAGCAGTTATCAGGAGAGGGACGGCGCAGAAATGAAACATGGCTCATTATGAGAGTAACCTCCGTACGAACCTACCTCCATCCTTTCTTCTTTATGACGTTCCCCAGCACAACCTCAGCCCTGAGAGAGAGAGAGGCAGAGAGAGATCAGATAATGGGCATGGTCAACTAACAACTACACATACCATGTTGCAAAAGAAAACAGAACAGCCTTTGAAAAAGAAGATATCACAAAGTGTGGTGGTAACTCTTAACAACCCTTCCCAGTGTCTCTATAGACTTATAACAAAGCCCTCCTGCAGCGTGTGGAGTTAAACTCAGTGAACTGGCTGGTATGACTGGTGTGTAAACAGGCTCCATGTCAATCAGTCATTAGCAGCAGTGGGGGTGCCAATTAGGCCCAACGTGGCCTCCATTAGGGCTGGGATGACTCCTGTCACTGGGAGGGAGGAAGGGAGCGCCGGTCTACAAGGCTAACAAATGCCATGTTTTCCTGTAATGTGAATTCTGTGTACTATATGGCAAGCACAAAGTGGCTGAGCTCCCCCTCTCTGTCTCTGTACCCCCTCTTCCCCTCTCTCTGCTTCTCTTTCCCTTATCCCTCTCTCCCCCTCCCCATCAGACCCGTCTCTGCCTGTGTGCGCAGCCTGCTGGTTTGAGCCGAGGGAGCGGAGAGGGAGAGCAATTTCTAGAAGGCTAAAGCCATCAATGCTCCCTCTAAGCTGTGCGCACGCTCAGTAGCACCGAGACTGCCACGCTGCTCCCCGGGACTGCCGTGCAAAAATATCAGCCCACAGAGAAGGACGAGATTGAACTTCACTCAACTTTCTAGAACAGGCCTCCCTAGTGGCTCAGTGGTCTAAGGCACTGCATCGCAGTGCTAGTTGTGCCACTAGAGATTCTGGGTTAGAATCTAGGCTCTGTCGCAGCCGGCCACGACCGAGAGACCCATGGGGCGGCGCACAATTGGCCCAGCGTCGTCCGGGTTAGGGGAGGGTTTGGCCAGCAGGGATGTCCTTGTCCCATCGCGCACTAGCGACTCCTGTGGCGCGCCGGGCGCAGTACACGCTGACACGGTCGCCAGGTGCACTGTGTTTCCTCCAACACATTGGTGCGGCTGGTCCATACGGGATTTTGCAGCTATGAGACAAGACTAACTACCAATCGGATACCACAAAATTGGGGAGAACGGGGTAACGGGGTACAGGGCAAAAAAATAAATAAAAATACATTATAGAGCACTGGTCACCAACGGGTTAATCACGATCGACTGGTCAATGTCCAAGTCATTCTTAGTCGATCGCCAAACATTTCTGTAAAAAACCCAACGACAAAGCCTTGTGTTCCTATTTTTAAAAAAAATATATATTAGTCTCAGGCTGTTGGCGTGATTCAGCTGCCCTGCGCGCTGGGTAGATCATCTGTTGACATTTTGAACCATTTCATGTGTCTGAAGGTACAAACTGACTTCCGGCGGGCCCAGAGAGCAAATCAAGTGCACTATAGGCCTACCGCTGGCCAATCAGATGGCGCAGATGACCGTTTCTGCAGTAACGTAGCAGGCATAAAAGAAAGCTACAGAAAAGTTGATTTCAAAATGTTTAAAACCATGACTAGAGAGAGAAACTGTCAACTTTGAGTGAGTTCATGTTTAAGTTCTTACTCAGCATTGTCAACACTTTGTATTCAACACTTTTACAAGCCATAAAATGTGAGTTCTTCCTATTTCTACTCAGAGCTACAACAAGCAGTGCATCAGTAATGAATGAGAAGGAAAGTGTATCTATAGGCTTCAGTTGTTATTATTAGCGGCTTGGGTCTTTTTTAATATCGAGGAATATTTCACTTTCTCTGAACATAGAGTAACATTAATTTGTGCACGATGCAGAAATAATGCGGTGTAACTTGAGTTTCGCCATCATCTGGAAGTCACTTTTTGGTCAGTGTCAGTGGAGGAAAGGGAGAGCGGAGGGATGTTGAGATGCGGACCCTCAGTCTAATTTTTATTTTATTTTATTTTATTTAACCTTTATTTAACCAGGTAGGCAAATTGAGAACACGTTCTCATTTACAATTGCGACCTGGCCAAGATAAAGCAAAGCAGTTCGACACATACAACAACACATAGTTACACATGGAGTAAAACAAACATATAGTCAATAATACAGTGAAAAAAAAAATACGTCTATATACAATGTGAGCAAGTGAGGTGAGATAAGGGAGGTGAAGGCAAACAAATATATGTATAAATAAATAAAATATAAAAGGCCATGGAGGCGAAGTGAGTACAACACAGCAAGTCAAATAAAAACTAAAAAAAACCTGTAATGGTTGGTTTGCAGTGGAAGAAAGTGCAAAGTAGAGACAGAAATAATGGGGTGCAAAGGAGCAAAATAAATAAATAAATGAATACAGTAGGTAAAGAGGTAGTTGTTTGGGCTAAATTATAGATGGGCTATGTACAGGTGCAGTAATCTATGAGCTGCTCTGACAGCTGGTGCTTAAAGCTAGTGAGGGAGATAGGTGTTTCCAGTTTCAGAGATTTTTGTAGTTCGTTCCAGTCATTGGCAGCAGAGAACTGGAAGGAGAGGCGTCCAAAGGAAGAATTGGTTTTGGGGGTGACTAGAGAGATATACCTGCTGGAGCGCGTGCAACAGGTAGGTGCTGCTATGGTGACCAGCGAGCTGAGATAAGGGGGGACTTTACCTAGCAGGGTCTTGTAGATGACCTGGAACCAGTGGGTTTGGCGACGAGTATGAAGCGAGGGCCAGCCAACGAGAGTGTACAGGTCGCAGTGGTGGGTAGTATATGGGGCTTTGGTGACAAAACGGATGGCACTGTGATAGACTGCATCCAATTTATTGAGTAGGGTTTTTGAGGCTATTTTGTAAATGACATCACCGAAGTCGAGGATTGGTAGGATGGTCAGTTTTACAAGGGTATGTTTGGCAGCATGAGTAAAGGATGCTTTGTTGCGGAATTGGAAGCCAATTCTAGATTTGACTTTGGATTGGAGATGTTTGATGTGAGTCTGGAAGGAGAGTTTACAGTCTAACCAGACACCTAGGTATTTGTAGTTGTCCACATATTCTAAGTCAGAGCCGTCCAAAGTAGTGATGTTGGACAGGCGGGCAGGAGCAGGCAGCGATCGGTTGAAGAGCATGCATTTGGTTTTACTTGTATTTAAGAGCAGTTGGAGGCCACGGAAGGAGAGTTGTATGGCATTGAAGCTCGCCTGGAGGGTTGTTAACACAGTGTCAAAAGAAGGGCCAGAAGTATACAGAATAGTGTCGTCTGCGTAGAGGTGGATCAGAGAATCACCAGCAGCAAGAGCGACATCATTGATGTAAACAGAGAAGAGAGTCGGTCCAAGAATTGAACCCTGTGGCACCCCCATAGAGACTGCCAGAGGCCCGGACAACAGACCCTCCGATTTGACACACTGAACTCGATCAGAGAAGTAGTTGGTGAACCAGGCAAGGCAATCATTAGAGAAACCAAGGCTGTCGAGTCTGCCAATGAGGATGTGGTGATTGACAGAGTCAAAGGCCTTGGCCAGGTCAATGAATACGGCTGCACAGTATTGTTTCCCATCGATGGCGGTTACGATATCGTTTATGACCTTGAGCGTGGCTGAGGTGCACCCATGACCAGCTCTGAAACCAGATTGCATAGCGGAGAAGGTGTGGTGGGATTCGAAATAGTCGGTAATCTGTTTGTTGACTTGGCTTTCGAAGACCTTAGAAAGGCAGGGTAGGATAGATATAGGTCTGTAGCAGTTAGGGTCAAGGGTGTCCCCCCCTTTGAAGAGGGGGATAACCGCAGCTGCTTTCCAATCTTTGGGGATCTCAGACGACACGAAAGAGAGGTTGAAGAGGCTAGTAATAGGGGTGGCAACAATTTCAGCAGATAGTTTTAGAAAGAAAGGGTCCAGATTATCTAGCCCGGCTGATTTGTAAGGGTCCAGATTTTGCAGCTCATTTAGAACATCAGCTGACTGTATTTGGGAGAAAGAGAAATGGGGAAGGCTTGGGCGAGTAGCAGAGGGGAGGGCAGTGCTGTTGTCCGGGGTAGGGGTAGCCAGGTGGAAAGCATGGCCAGCCGTAGAAAAATGCTTATTGAAATTCTCAATTATAGTGGATTTGTCGGTGGTGATAGTGTTTCCTATCTTCAGAGCGGTTGGAAGCTGGGAGGAGGTGTTCTTATTCTCCATGGACTTTACGGTGTCCCAGAACTTTTTTGAATTTGTGTTGCAGGAAGCAAATTTCTGCTTGAAAAAGCTAGCCTTGGCTGTTCTAACTGCCTGTGTATATTGGTTTCTGGCTTCCCTGAAAAGTTGCATATCACGGGGGCTGTTCGATGCTAATGCAGAACGCCATAGGATGTTTTTCTGTTGGTTAAGGGCAGTCAGGTCAGGAGAGAACCAAGGGCTATATCTGTTCCTGGTTCTAAATTTCTTGAAAGGGGCATGCTTATTCAAGATGGTGAGGAAGGCATTTTTAAAAAATGACCAGGCATCCTCTACTGACGGGATGAGATCAATATCCTTCCAGGATACCCCGGCCAGGTCGATTAGAAAGGCCTGCTCGCTGAAGTGTTTCAGGGAGCGTTTGACAGTGATGAGTGGAGGTCGTTTGACCGCTGACCCATTACGGATGCAGGCAATGAGGCAGTGATCGCTGAGATCTTGGTTGAAAACAGCAGAGGTGTATTTGGAGGGCAAGTTTGTTAGGATGATATCTATGAGGGTACCCGTGTTTACGGAATTGGGGTGGTACCTGGTAGGTTCATTGATAATTTGTGTGAGATTGAGGGCATCAAGCTTAGATTGTAGGGTGGCTGGGGTGTTGAGCATGTTCAAATTTAGGTCGCCTAGCAGCACGAGCTCTGAAGATAGATGGGGGGCAATCAGTTCACATATAGTGTCCAGAGCACAGCTGGGGGCAGAGGGTGGTCTATAGCAGGCGGCAACGGTGAGAGACTTGTTTTTAGAGAGGTGAATTTTTAAAAGTAGAAGTTCAAATTGTTTGGGAACAGACCTGGATAGTATAACAGAACTCTGCAGGCAGTCTTTGCAGTAGATTGCAACACCGCCCCCTTTGGCCGTTCTATCTTGTCTGAAGATCTTGTAATTGGGGATGAAAATGTCTGAATTTTTGGTGGTCTTTCTAAGCCAGGATTCAGACACGGCTAAAACATCCGGGTTGGCAGAGTGTGCTAAAGCAGTGAACAAAACAAACTTAGGGAGGAGGTTTCTAATGTTAACATGCATGAAGCCAAGGCTATTACGGTTACAGAAGTCATCAAAGGAGAGCGCCTGGGGAATAGGAGTGGAGCCAGGTACTGCAGGGCCTGGATTCACCTCTACATCACCAGAGGAACAGAGTAGGAGTAGGATAAGGGTACGGCTAAAAGCTATGAGAATTGGTCGCCTAGAGCTACTAGAGCAGAGAGTAAAAGGAGGTTTCTGGGGGCGATAAAATAGTTTAAAGGAATAATGTACAGACAAAGGTATGGTAGGATGTGAATACAGTGGAGGTAAACCTAGGTATTGAGTGATGATGAGAGAGATATTGTCTCTAGAAACATCATTGAAACCAGGTGATGTCATCGCATATGTGGGTGGTGGAACTGAGAGGTTGGATATGGTATAGAGAGCAGGGCTAGAATCTCTACAGTGAAATAAGCCAATAAACACTAACCAGAACAGCAATGGACAAGGCATATTTACATTAAGGAGAGGCATGCTAATCGAGTGATCAATAAGGGTCCAGTGAGTAGAGGTTGGTTGGGGTCGTGGCGATCCAGACAGCTGGCCGGGTATATGGCTATCGGTAGCAGCATAGGATGGAGGTCTGTTTGTAGATACCTCGTGCGTTTCCGTCGGTAGGTTAGTGGGGTTCCGTGTAGTGGGGTTCCGTGTGGTAGAGGGGATCAATCCGAATTGGCACAATAGATATAGTGACCCAAGGAAAATAAATAAAT
Organism: Salvelinus fontinalis; assembly: GCF_029448725.1. NCBI lineage: Eukaryota > Metazoa > Chordata > Actinopteri > Salmoniformes > Salmonidae > Salvelinus > Salvelinus fontinalis. The sequence continues at coordinate 43,679,974 of NC_074667.1, read as the reverse complement.
AAATAAATAATAATAATAATAGTTGTCCGATATACTTGTTCAAATAGCAGCCGATAAGACAGCTAACGATTAGCGGGCCTCAGATGAGCGTTCAGGAAACGTCGGGACGGAGGTGCCAGTTGGATAAATCCCTCGGGCAGATAACGTCGGCAGTCAGTCGTGAAGGCCCGGTGGGGTTCCGTATCTGCAGCAGCAACAAAAGAAACGGGTCCGGATGGTGATGGAACTCCTCAGCTGGCTAGCTCCAGAATGATTTGAGTTTGCTCCGGGGTCGACGTAAGCCAATAGTCACACGGTTTGCAGCTAGCTAGCTGCGAAATCAAGGTGCAAGTGTCCAGAGCCTGCGGCTGGAATCCGGGGAAACTGAGAGAAAAAGAGTCCCGGAATCCTCCGGTCCGAGTCGCGTTGCACAAAAGTGCCGGTAGATTATCGAGCTAAAGGAATAGCTGATGACCACTAAACGTGGGCAGCTGAAACACCAGCGCTAGCCAGCAAACCGGCTAATTTCGGGGCAGCTACAGATTAGCTTCTGGCTAGCTATCGGAGTAGCTTCTGAACTAGCCCCTGGTTAGCTTCCACGATGGACCCTCAGATTGAGGTAAATAACACTTCTTGTAATTGGTGAAGCGGGTTGCAGGAAAGCTTTTGCAGGAAAGCTTTTGTAGTTGAGTTCTTGGATAATAAAATAAATAAAAGATATGCGAAGAAAGGTGTAAATATATATATATACAGGACACGACAATACGGAACAGAAAAAGACGTCTGAACTGCTAAACCACCTTGGACTGGATTGCTCTCTCCCAATCCCACATCTGAGACTGACCATCAGATGCAGGCACAATAAGCCCACAAAAAAAAATATATGTATGCTCACTCAGCTGTGCGTCACAAGTAATACAACAACGGATCTATTACCGGTGTGATCATATAGCCTACTTCAAGTTTGAAATATATATATTTTTAAATGGCCTGAACAACAATGCATTGACAGGGCAATTCAAGCAAAGCCAATATGCGGTGATAACGTACATTGCTACAGTACTGTTTTTAATTGGTTAATGTTCCATAGTCTTATGTTTTTTAAGTCATGTTAAAAAAAAATCTGAGCGGTAGATCTCGGCTTGAATTTTGACTCAAAGTGATCTTGACTCAGAAAAGGTTGGTGACCACTGTTGTAGAGTTTGCCTTTACTGTGGCAATTGTGATCGAATCAACACGATATCAGCCACTTTGCAACATACCAAAACAAAACAAACTACGCAAGAGATTTTGTTGTAGGCAGAATGCATCGGAGTAGGATTCTTTTGCATTGACATGCACTACTCAGCTCGTACTCTACATAGACCGGTGCAGCATAAACAATCAGAGCTGCAGTAGACCTATATGCAAATAGACCATTGCCATATATGGATCTGTGCCATTTACTTTGAACTGGACTGTGTTTACTGCATGAGCAGTCGTGAGTAGATGCGGATGTTTTGAGATCAAAGCAAGAGCTGCATGTTGTCACGTGTGCACATTTTGTTCATATTCTTTGCTTGTTAGTGAGTTATTAGCCCAGTTATAGATCATTTGTAGTCATCAATAGGGGAGTGATTGCTTCCTACAAGAGCACAAAACATGTACATTTCTAGATATTTTTGAAAAGCGAGTCAGGTAAAGGGGCAGTTTTTTATTTTACCAGGTAAGTTGACTGAGAACACAATTCTCATTTACAGCAACGACCTGGGGAATAGTTACAGTGGAGAGGAGGGGGATGAACGAGCCAATTGTAAACTGGGGATTATTAGGTGACTGTGATGGCTTGAGGGCCAGATTGGGAATTTAGCCAGGACACCGGGGTTAACACCTCTACTCTTATGATAAGTGCCATGGGATCTTTAATGACCTCAGAGAGTCAGGACACCCGTTTAGCATCCCATCCGAAAGACAGCACCCTACACAGGACAGGGCACTGCCCTGGGTATTGGGATATTTTTTTAGACCAGAGGAAAGAGTGCCTCCTACTGGCCCTCCAATACCACTTCCGGCAGCATCTGGTCTCCCATCCAGGGACTGACCAGGACCAACCCTGCTTAGCTTCAGAAGCAAGCCAGCAGTGGTATGCAGGGTGGTATGCTGCTGGCATTACCAGTGTTGTATTTTGAGACAGGCTTGAATAAGCTAAGTAGCCAATAGGCAGAGTAGAATAACCTGTCTGATTCTCTGTAATAATGGTATGGGAATAACACCGCATTTTATTTTGTGAATTGATTTCTTGCAAACACCACAACATTTCCAGTCACCTCCTTGTCTGAAGGAAAAGTGGATAAACAGGTTAATGTCAAGCGCTGCATGTTTTTTTCTTCTTTTTTTCCACCAAGTCTCATGGAATGTTGGCCTGCATTGAACACAACACAGTGTCTGCTACTGTAGGCTGAATGATGGAATAGAGATGTCCATGTTAAAATGTTATGTGATGCATTTCTCCATTGTTTTTGATGGTAAGCCACTCTGGTAGGCCTACATTATGATCAAATAGCCACAGTAGCCTACTTGGCCACTGTTAAACCTGTAAATTAACTTCTTATGGCTGCAGGGGCAGTATTGAGTAGCTTGGATGAAAGGTGCACAGAGGTGCCCAGAGTAAACGGCCTGTTCCTCAGTCATAGTTGCTAATATATGCATTTTATTAGGAGTATTGGATAGAAAACCCTCTGAAGTTTTTAAAACTGTTTGAATTATGTCTGTGAGTATAACATAACTCATATGGCAGGCAAAATCCTGAGAAGAAATCCAACCAGAAAGTGAGAAATCTGAGGTTGGTCGATTTTCAACTCATCGCCTATTGAAAACACAGTAGGATATGGATCTGTTTGCACTGCCTACGGCTTCCACTAGATGTCAACAGTCTGTAGAACCTCGAATGAAGCTTCTACTGTGATGTGGGGCTGAATAAGAGCTGAATGAGTCAGTGGTCTGGCAGAGAGCCAAGTCCTGGTCACGCACATTCCATATGATAGGGACTTGCGTTCCATTACTTCTATAGACACAAAGGAATTCTCCGGTTGGAACATTATTGAATATTTATGATAACAACATCCTAAAGATTGATTCTATACTTAGTTTGACAAGTTTATTCGACCTGTAATATAACTTTTTGAAGTTTGACAAGTTTATTCGACCTGTAATATAACTTTTTGAAGTTTTTGTCCGACGTTATGCGGGACCTGTACAAGCTTTTGGATTTGTGTACTAAACGCGCTAACAAAAGTAGCTACTTGGACATAAATGATGGACATTACCGAACAAAACTAACATTTCTTGTGGAAGTGGGAGTCCTGGGAGTGCATTCCGACGAAGATCAGCAAAGGTAAGTGAAGATTTATAATGCTTTTTATGAGTTTTGTTGACTGCACAATTTGGCGGGTAACTGTATGGCTTCCTTTTGTGGCTGAACGCTGTTCTCAGATTATTGAATATTGTGCTTTTGCCGTAAAGATTTTTGAAATCTGACACAGCGGTTGCATCAAGAACAATCTTTAATTCTATGTAAAACATGTATCTTTCATCAAAGTTTATGATGAGTATTTATGTTATTTGATGTGGCTCTCTGCAATTTCTCCAGATATTTTGGAGGCATTTCTGAACATGGCGCCAATGTAAACTGAGGTTTTTGGATATAAATATGAACTTAATCGAACAAAACATATATGTATTGTGTAACATGAAGTCCTATGAGTGTCATCTGATGAAGATCAAAGGTTAGTGATTCATTTTCTCTATTTCTGCTTTTTGTGACTCCCGTCTTTGGCTGGAAAAATAGCTGTGCTTTTCTGTGATTTTGCGGTGACCTAATATAATCGTTTGTGGTGCTTTCGCTGTAAAGCCTATTTGAAATCGGACACATTGGCGGGATTAACAACAAGATTACCTCTAAAATGGTATAAAATACATGTATGTTTGAGGAATTTGGATTATGAGATTTCTGTTGTTTGAATTTGGCGCCCTGCACTTTCACTGGCTGTTGTCATATCATCCCGTTAACGAGATTGCAGCCATAAGAAGTTAAAGCAGGTACAGCCTCAGTGATCACAGTAAACGCACTAGAAGTTGCACAGAATTTAGCAGACCTGAAATTAGCTCAGTGCTGATTTTTTTTTGAGGGAACATTGGTGTGAAGAAGTGGGTTGTTAAAGCTAATGGGTGTACACCTACACTACAGTGAGTTTGTAAGCGTGTGTTGGTCAATACGCTAGCTGTCAGTCGATGTACTGTACAGTGTTTCCCTGTCAATATGTTTCAGTGACTTGGTCATAGTGCCAGGGAACAAACACACACGTACTAAAGCACAGAACCAGGCCTTTAGCTGTAGCGGGGCTGTAGTTGGGAGGCTCTCTCCCGCTCTCTATCCACTCTACAAAACCAAAATGTTGACTTTGTGGCAACATCAACAGTGAGGCCACTAACACATAATTATACCCATATCTAGACTCAGTCCACTTTACTGAATTTGACTGACGAGGTGCTCATATTACCAGAGCTGGTGCTTCACAGAGACTGTGTGAAACGTGGTAGATATGTGCTCCGCTGTCTGCATTGATGTCCCTCTCTTCTGGTTTGTGTGCTGCACCTCGTGTAAAGTCTCTCAGTGCTGCAGTTTGCAGTAGGCTATAGGCTATCAGGATTAGCACCCAAGAAGACATGCATGGTTCTGACAGACTGTCAGGTCCATTTGCATGGCACACAGATCTGTCACTCTGTTGATCTGCCAGTTCTAATGTCATCATTGTGTGGAATGATGGTAAAGGTCAACTTTATTTTCCTTGTCCTACAAGTTTGCCACCATTACCTTATGTTGCAGTTTGATATGTCGTCTCCTTTCCACAGCTCAGCTACAGAAGCCACATGTTGGTAAATATTCAAAATAGTGCTGAGTGATTAGCGCTTTGAGGTTGCGTCTGTTTCGGCTAGATTATTAAAAAGTATTCACAATTTTCAATTTCAGTTTCGATAATAAAAAAAAAAACATGAAATGCACTATGCATTATGTGGGTTGAATGCTGTAACACAGAATAAAACAATTAATACACGTCTTATGATGGTAGCGACTGCCCATTACTGCTCACTAATTAACCATAATTTATTCACATTACTTTACTTTAATACAATATGTCAGTTGTTGTGTATATTACATTTGCTTCATTTGATGACTATTACTTCATTCCAAGTCACCATCTCATCTCTGTAGAGCTACTGCCTATGGTGTCTGACAAAATACGCTATTTTAGTAGTTCTTCGAAGTAAATAAGGCATACATTTATAACTGCTGAATACCAACTATCAATAACTTAGATAATGTATTTTCTGGTAAAAATTCCTTGCGAAGCAACTGCTCTCTATGTATCCGAGTCAAAGAAACACAGAACGGCCAAGTAGGCGTGCAATAGATTATGGTAGTTAATTATCACATTTTCTGCGCTAAACTATGTAGAACACTGGCCTGCTGGAAACTACAACTCCCAAATACATCATACAGTTCGAGTGCGATCTGATTTATCTCTAGAGAAACTGCAGCGCAATGTGCGCAACAAACAATTACATTTACATTTACATTTAAGTCATTTAGCAGACGCTCTTATCCAGAGCGACTTACAATTACATACATTCATACTTTTTTTTGTACTGGCCCCCCGTGGGAATCGAACCCACAACCCTGGCGTTGCAAGCGCCATGCTCTACCAACTGAGCTACACGGGGCCAATGGAATTAAAATAATTGATCCGACGTTGGTCAATGAACAAAAAAATAACCGACATTTCAGTTGAACACTCAGCTCTAATTCAAAATGATAAAGCCATCAACAATTTGTTATTTTCTTTATTCAGTCTTTTACATAATATTAAAACCTTGGGAAATATGCCTGACCATATTAACACAATGAGACCAGTATTTCCTTGGGGAGGATTTAGAGAAGAGTTAGAGTCTGTTAATCTGAGGTATTGTTGGGAAGGAGTTCATCCTTACTCACAACAAAGATCCATTAATTCAGGACTGTGTATACAGGAGATGTTATGAAGCCCTACAAAGGTTAGAGTTGGCAAAATATCACTGTTCGGTATCACTCTACTGGTATTCAAGCCATCATGAATAATCGACCCACTAGAACTCAGTATGATGAGTATGATGAGGTGTTTCTACCCCCAGGTCTGGAGCTCAAGGCTACAGAGCAATTAATCACTCATGTTTATGTAAACGGTTTTGCAGCCTTGTCCAAGGCACGTGTGGATTAAATTGTATGGCCTTGTATTTGCAAACATGCCTGCTAACTACCTACGCGGGAGGCCGCAAAGGTGCACAGACTCATGGTAAGTGCATCAGTGAGCGTTTCATCTGAGCCTCTGGGCCTCAGATCCACCGAACCAGAGGTTTAATCAAATTGAATGAGATCTCTAAAGATGTGTGATGGCCTGGGAGACTCCCTCAGCGTGCTGTAGGCTAAAACATCACGACCACACTGAAAGAACTGGAGACCAGCACCAGCTTTATTGGTACTAAATGTGAGTCTACACCATATCATTTAGATGAGTCCCCCATCTCAATAATTAACACACTCATACATTCATTGCCACCTGTTAGGTCAGCGCTCATTCAAACACACTAAAGTACATGTGTTAGCCTATGCTTTGCTTGGCTATGTGGCTTTGTGTGTTATGATCCTGTGATTCAGTCATTGATATCTAAGTGATGTCTGCATGAAGATGTGATGTGGACAGTCTGGATGATACTCACTTCCCTGCGGCGTAGACCTCTGCTGTGTCAAACAGATTGATGCCGTTCTCGTAGGCTAGACACAACAGCTGCTCCGCCATCTGTTGGCCGGAGAGTGGAGCGAGGGAGAGGAAAGAAAGAGGAAGGGAGGTGGTCGAGAGATCACTGATCGGTGCTTAAGTGTTTTCAACTATTAAAACCCGGTCTGCATGTATGGGGTTGTAACCTTCCGTGCTATGGCACGCGTGTTGCTTCTCTGGCTCTCTATGTGTCAATATGTTTAGAGTGTAAGCAGTGGACTATAGAAGCATGTAGATAGTTGTGAAACTGGAGAGTGACTGACTAATAGAATAACAGAAAATACACAATCCATCTGCTCTCACCTCATCCGTTATCTGCCCTCCGAACGTCACCCATGTTCCTACAGAGAGACGACAGGGAGACTGTGTTAGTAGTCTATCAGACTAGAGATACATAGAGAGAGCAGTGTTGAAGAGGCAGTGACGCCACACACTGATTACTGTAGCTTTTTAATTATAGTTAGAAGAGATGAGGCTTTGGCAGAGTTTGCCATAACAGTGTTAGTCAACAGATGGAGGTCTCAGCTGGCATTTCTGGCATATCTTCACTCTCCAAGATATCTGCTAGGAAAATTATTTGGTGTGAAATAAATTCTGTGGTACACTTTGTGTATTTCTAGTGAAAACAACAGCAGTCTGGGTCACCTCTAACACATTTCTGTCTCCTATCCCCTCTGCCACCCCCTCTCACACTCACCTAGTCCAAGGCAGGACACCCTCAGGCCAGACTTCCCAAGGTTTCTGTCAGAATACAGAGAAAACATTATCCTTAATATGGTGTTGATACTGGCGCTGTGCTTTTTAGTGCTGTAGGTGTTTTATATAGTCAAGCTTTGTTTAAAGTAGTTCCATGCTTCATGACAATGAATGTATCTGTGTCTCCACTGACACAGACTACTGGGAGGTTGTAACAACTATGGCAGTTGACAACCATGACAGCTCACGAAAAAACATTTTGTCTCTCTGTACTCTGGATGCAGATGGATGGGAGCAGGCTCACAGATGCCCACCAGGAACACAGATCCCTATAGCAATTCCCAGTCCCTAGAAAAATCGCAGCTCAGACACAGACTCCACCGCTGACAGACATATACACAGGTTTGGTTAAGTTCTCTTTTACCTTTCAGTCTAAAAAGTCACAGGTAAAAGAAAGAGAATACACTGGGAAAACCTGCAGTAGGTAACAGGCTTATTCTAGTGTTAGAAATTCAGGGGCACCAAAAGCATATTTCTTTTCTCCATTAACATTTCAAGCACATTCAATTATTAATTTAGGCAGTATTCAAAAGATCGAAAGCCTCAAGGTTGCATAGCTTTCTGTGCGGTGCATTTAACAGGCTAATATAATTTCACCAGGGCAGCTTTGTCATGGCCAATAACTTCAAAAACTTGTCAGGGCAACACAGAACAGTGAACCACAGAGGATGATTTGAGGCGGCGCTAGGCTACAACCTTAAATGCTGCACTTCTCATAACGGGTACACAACAGAAATAAGTAGAACCATTTAATGTATTTCTATGGGGTACACAATGTACCTTGTCCCTTCCTTCCTAAGCTCTCAATACGAAGAATCCAATCCAAATATGAGATCCTTAAAGCCGGTGACCTTATCTAAAAACACAATGAACCATAGCAACTAAAAACCGTGAGCAGAGAACCTTGAGTTGCCTTCTGCTGGAGGTAAGTAAGATGTGTGGGATATAGAATGATGTAATGGCTGTTGTGGGAGGAACAGTGTGTAGGTATATGTGGGGGGTCTGTCTAATTTTGTAGGAGTATGATTGTGTGCATGTGGTTATTATTGGAATATACATTTTCACACTTACTGTGTTTATGTATGAGAGTGTAGCCATGGCTGTGTGTGTGTGTGTAGGATTATGAGTGTGTGGGTGTCTTGTGAAGCCATGTAGGTTTTCTACATTGCTGTGGTGATAAGAACAAAACAATCCATTGATGTTGCTCTGAAAAAGCCAGGGGATCCAAAAAGCCCACTTTACATGATTCAAAATAAACCAGCACCATAATTTCAGCTCTTAACAAGCATATGCAGTCCAGATCAAGAAGATTCTCTCCTCAAATGTTGGGTCCTTTAGGGTCTCTTTCATGATATCTTACCATGTGTTATCTGCAAGTCCAGTGCACTAAGAGAGGAAGAGGGGAAGCGAGAAGGCCGACTCCGACCTGTGTGGAAATAAAGCATGGATGTGGGGATTTTTTGTACGGAGGTCAATGAGAGTATCGAATTTGGTCCAAAATTAAATGTAACTGCTAACTTGCTACGTGTGGCCTATATAATCGAGTAGAAGTTTCGTAACGCTAAGGTTGTGACAAATGTACTAATATAAGTGGACGTGCGTGACATAGCGCCAACTTTGCAAAAATAGATTTTATACCGTAGTTGTGTCTGTTGTTCACATCGGAATCTGCCATCTCATTGGCTAGAATGTTCCCGCTTCCTCCCGCCTGTCTTCCGCCTTTGCAGCCATTGATTCCCATTGTTAGTCCAGCATCTTGTAAGTATACACAATAATATTTGGTGCAATACAGTACACAGACACACAGTCTGGTCCATTGGCTGGTCCACCTTATGAAAGCCAACTTCTGGATTTTTCCAGCAACTAAAAATGGAAGTTGCCTTTTCAAAACAATGGCGGGAAGATGGAACAGGAAATTGGCAAAAGGTGCCACCGATAAGTTTGCTAAATTAAGAAACAAAATTGACAGATGAAGACATACAGGGGATGAAAGCAGTATAACTCAGGGGAACATTAACGATGTACAAGTTAGCGATGATGTATCAGATTGTTTGCTTGCTAGCTAGCTAACGTTTGTGTCTAACGAGGCTAACTACACTAACTAATTGTAAATTCAGGCACGAATACCTGTGATAAAGATAAAGAAAAATAGATACACAAAAGTATGTGGACAACCCTTCAAATGAGTGGATTCGGCTATTTCAGCCACACATGTTGCTGTCAGGTGTTTAAAATCAAGCACACAGCCATGCAATCTCCATAGACAAGCATTGTCAGTAGAATGGCCTTACAGAAGAGCTCAGTGACTTTCAACATGGCACCGTCATAGGATGCCACCTTTCCAACAAGTAAGTCAGTCAAATTTCTGCACTGCTGGAGCTGCCCTGGTCAACTGTAAGTGCTGTCATTGTGAAGTGGAAACGTCTAGGAGCAACAACAGCTCAGCAGCGAAGTGGTATGCCACACAAGCTCACAGAACGGGACCGCCGAGTGCTGAAGCGCGTAGAAAATCATATTTCCTTGGTTGCAACACTCACTACAAGGTTCCAAACTGCCTGGAAACAACGTCAGGAGCTTCATGAAATGTGTTTCCATGGCCGAGCAGCCTACCTGCCCATACATAAAGTTTGGTGGTGGAGGAGGAATAATGGTCTGGGGCTGTTTTTCATGGTTCGGGCTAGGCCCATTAGTTTCAGTGAAGGGAAATCCTAACGCTACAGCATACAATGACATTCTGTGCTTCTAACTTTTTGTTAACAGTTTGGGGAAGGCCCTTTCCTGTTTCAGTATGACAATGCCTCCATGCAAAAAGCGAGGTACATACAGAAATGGTTTGTCGAGATTGGTGTGGAAGAACTTGAACTTTTTTGAATCTTTTATATAATTGTTTTTATTATTATTTGTTATATATATATACTCTACACACTCTACTGTATGTACAGTAGCCAATTTGTTGTTTTTCATCTGTAGACACTGAATCAGGTCGATGAAATGATTGGGTGAGGACTGTTGTCATGGCTTGAGGTATTATACATCAAAACGCAAATGCTTAATAAGATTAAAAGAACGGTGCACATGGCCTTCACACACACTCTGTGCAACCTGCTCAGAAATGAGACATACAGTAAAGCTGTTAGCCCAGATAAAATGGGAAGCATGCTTCTGGACTAGAGTCACAACAAATCGCCATAAATTGTTATTCCAGAATCACAGTATTGTTCAACTACAAGTGCAGGACAGGTGTTTATTTGAGTTAGGTCCTTCACAAAAAGTAACCGACAGATCAGACACCCAGTCTGGTCTCTGTCATGGTTCACCTAGACGATACATCCCTTTATCAGTTCTGTGTAGTGCAAAATATTTTATCAGGCTGGCTGTTGATACTGCATGTTGGCCCTGGGCTATCATTCACCTCTATGCCCTCCCCTGCAGGAATCTGGTAGCAATACTGTAGCAGGCTGGTTTGATCTGGGGTCAGTTTGCTGCTACGCCTCCCTGGACACAGACCGGAAGAGTAAGGTCACCTACATCTCTTACCCTCTTCAATTATGGACTACCGACGCACACTGCATTACACTACAGTCAGGAGCATGAGCAGCCTCAACACATTATGAGTGGAATCAATGACCACTGACTGTGTGAGAGTTATTTAACTGGCTGTAAATGAGACAAGTCAGAGCCTCTGGGCCATGCAGGGCCCGGATTAAGAAATCATAAGCCCCGGTGCATTGTAAAAAAATAAAAAAATAAAAAAGTTGAGCAAAAGCATTGTTAGGATTTCTACAGATTAAAAAAATAATAATAATAATCAGGGCATGCCCTCAAGAATCGGCCTTTTAAAAAATGCATTTCATGCAATTCTATGTAATTTACATGACAGAAGACATTAGCTGAATCTTTTGTAATACCACACAAAAGAATGAAATGAGTAGCTACTCTGACACTGACAAACTGAGATCAATCAAGTCTTGAATTCAAACAAATAATAGCCCAGGCCAATGAAGCAACACACAGATTGTACAATATTAGGAGGAGTAACAGTGCCTTGCAAAAGTATTCAGTGTTTTTCCTATTTTGTTGCATTACAACCTGTAATTTATATTAATTTTTATTTGGATTTCATGTAATGGACATACAAAATAGTCCACATTGGTAAAGTGAAATGGAAAAAAATACGTTAATAATAATAAAAAAAACGCAAAAGTGGTGCGTGCATATGTATTCACGCCGTTTGCTATGAAGCCCCTCTCTGGGATAGGTGGGACGCTTGCGTTCCAACAGCCATGTTAAAATGTAGAGCGCCAGATTCAAAAAAAGTATATAAAATTAAACTTGATTAAATCACACATAAGATACCAAATTAAAGCTACACTCGTTGTGAATCCAGCCAACATGTCAGATTTCAAAAAGGCTTTTCGGCGAAAGCATAAGATGCTATTATCTGATGATAGTACAATGTCAACAAAGAGAGAGTAGCATATTTCAACCCTGCCGGCGCTACTCAAAACGCAGATATAAAATATAAAACATGCATTACCTTTGACGAGATTCTTTTGTTGGCACTCCAATATGTCCCATAAACATCACAAATGGTCATTTTGTTCGATTAATTCCGTCCATATATATCCAAATTGTCCATTTATTTTGCGCCGTTGTACCAGAAAAAAACAGCGTTCAATTTGCAGAAAGTCATGACAAAATATCAAAAAAATTACCTCTAAACTTTGACAAAACATTTCAAAGTACTTTTGTAATACAACCTAAGGTATTTGTAAACGTTAATAATCGATCAAATTGAAGACGGGTCAATCTGTTTTCAATATAGGAGATAAACAAACTCACGCTACTTTTCAAGTCTTGCGCAATAATCAAACAAAAACACCAGACGTCAACCTACTTCCTGTTTTTTTTCTTTCACACTGCTCAAATGATTAATCTTAATCTTTTTCCATACACTGGCGACATCCAGTGGAAGCAGTAGGAACTGCGACTGAAGTGATTAAAATTCTGAACTGCCTATAATAACTCCTTGAACACACAGTGACTTAAAAAAAAAAAAGTTAGTCCTCAGGGTTTTGACTGCTATATAAGTCCTGTTATACTTACAGATATGATTCAAACAGTTTTAGAAACTTCAGAGTGTTTTCTATCCAAATCTACTAATGATATGCATATCTTATATTCTGGGGATGAGTAGAACGAAGTTGAAATTGTGCACGCTATTTTTCCATAAGTGAAAACTCTGCACCCTATCCCCAAGAATTTTTTATAAGATCTGGTGCAACCAATTACCTTCAGAAGTCACATAATTGATTATATAAAGTCCACCTGTGTGCAATCTAAGTGTCACATGATCTGTCACATGATCTCAGTACATATACACCTGTTCTGAATGGCCACAGAGTCTCTAACACTACTAAGCAAGGGGCACCACCAAGCAAGCGGACCATGAATACCAAGGAGCTCACCAACAGGTCAGGGCCAAAGTTGTGGAGAAGTACAGATCAGAGTTGGGGTATAAAAAAATATCCAAAACATCCCATGGAGCACCATTAAATCCATTATTTAAAAAATGGAAAGAATATGGCACCATAACAAGAGACAACAAAGAGACCAAAGATAACCCTGAAGGAGCTGCAAAGCTCCACAGCGGAGATTGGAGTATCTGTCAATAGGACCACTTTAAGCCGTACACTCCACAGAGGTGGGCTTTAAAGAAGAGTGGCCAGAAAAAGCGCCATTGCTTCAAGAAAAGAAATAAGCAAACATGTTCGGTGTTTGCCAAAAGGCATGTGCGAGACTCCCCAAACATAAGGAAGAAGGTACTCTGTTCATATGAAACTAAAATTGAGCTTTTTGGCCATCAAGGAAAACGCTATGTCTGGCACAAACCCCGAGAACACCATCCCACAGTGAAGCATGGTAGTGGCAGCATCCTGCTGTGGGCATGTTTTTCATTAGCAGGGACTGGGAAACTGGTCAGAATTGAAGGAACGATGGATGGCAAAAAATACAGGGAAATTCTTGAGAGAAACCTGTTTCACTCTTCCAGAGATTTGAGACTGGGACAGAGGTTCACCTTCCAGCAGGACAATGACTCTAAGCATACTGCTAAAGCAACACTCGAGTGGTTTAAGGGGAAACATTTAAATGTCTTGGAATGGCCTCGTCAAAGCCCAGACCTCAATCCAATTGAGAATATGTGGTATGATTTAAAGATTGCTGTACACCAGTAAGAACCCATCCAACTTGAAGGAGCTGGAGCAGTTTTGCCTTGAAGAATGGGCAAACATTCCAGTGTCTAGATGTGCCAAGCTTATAGAGACATATCCCAAGAGACTTGCTGCTGTAATTGAAGTATTGATTTTGGGGGGTGAATAGTTATGCACGCCCAAGTTCTTTGCACGCCCAAGTTTTTTTTGGCTTATTTTTTATTGTGAAACAAACAAGAAATATTTTGCATCTTCAAAGTGGTAGGCATGTTGTGTAAAGCAAATGATACAACCCCCCCAAATCTATTTTAATTCCAGGTTGTAAGGCAACAAAATAGGAAAAATGCCAAGGGGGTGAATACATTCGCAAGGCACTGTAGATAGGATATATACACACAGTACCAGATTTTTTTTGGGACACACCTACTCCTTCAAGTTTTTTTTTGTGTGACTATTTTCTACATTGTATAATAATAGTGAAGACATCAAAACTATGAAATGACACATACGGAAATATGTAGCAACCCAAAAAAAGTGTTAAACAAATCAAAAGATATTTTAGATTATTCCATGTAGCCACCCTTTCCCTTTGCGCACGCTTGGCCTTCTCTCAACCAGCTTTTCCAACAGTCTTGAAGGAGTTTCCACATATGCTCAGCACTTGTTGGCTGCTTTTCCTTCACTCTGCGGTCCAACTCATCCCATACCATCTCAATTGGGTTGAGGTCAGGTGATTGTGGAGGCCAGGTTATCTGATCCAGCACACCATCACGCTCCTTCTTTGTTAAAATAGCCTTTACACAGCCTGGAGGTGTGTTGGGTCATTGTCCTGTTGAAAAACAAATGATAGTCACACCAAGCGCAAACCAGATGGGATGGAGTATCGCTGCAGAATGTTGTGGCAGCCATGCTGGTTAAATGTGCCTTGAAGTCTAAATAAATCACCGACAGTGCCACCAGCAAAGCACCCCCACACCTCCTCCTCCATGCTTAATGGTGGGAACCACACATGTGGAGATCATCCGTTCATCTACTCGGTGTCTCACAAAGACACGGCGGTTGGAAACAAAAATTTCACATTTGGACTCATCAGACCAAAGGACAGATTTCCACCGGTCTAATGTCCATTACTCGTGTCTCTTGGCCCAAACAAGTATCTTATTCTTATTGGTGTCCTTTAGTAGTGGTTTCTTTGCAGAAATTTGACCATGAAGGCCTGATTCACGCAGTCTCCTCTATCGTTTCTCTTTGCTTATTTGAGCTGTTCTTGCCATAATATGGACTTGGTCTTTTACCAAATAGGGCCATCTTCTGTATACCACCCCTACCTTGTGTAACGGCAGTCTAAGTCGTCCTCCTCCTCAGACGAGGAGAGGCGAGAAGGATCTGAGGACCAATGTGCAGCGTGGTAATTTTCCATGATTTAATTAACACAAAACAAGACACTATACAAAATGACAAAACAAACTAACCGTCACAATCCTAGCTGGTGCAGACAAAACACAAAGACAGGAAACAACCACCCATAATCCCCAACACAAAACAAGCCACCTATATATGATTCTCAATCAGGGACAACGATTGACAGCTGTCTCTGATTGAGAACCATATTAGGCTGAACACACAAACAGACGTACTAGACACACAACATAGAATTCCCACCCAGCTCACGTCCTGACCAACATTAAACAAGCAAAACATAAGAACTCTGGTCAGGACGTTACAGTACCCCCCTCCTGAGGTGCGGACTCCGAACGCACCCCTAAAACTCAAGAGGAGGGACTGGGTGGGCATCTTTCTGCGGTGGAGGCTCCGGCGCAGGACGAGGACACCACTCCACCACTGTCTTTGTCCCCCTCCTTAGCGTCCTTTGAGTGGCGACCCTCGCCCACGACCTCGGCCTAAGAATCCTCCCCAAGGCCCCCACATGATTTAGGAGGTAGCTCAGGACAGAGAGGTAGCTCAGGACAGAGAGGTAGCTCAAGACAGAGAGGCAGCTCAAGACAGAGAGGCAGCTCAAGACAGAGAGGCAGCTCCGGACTGAGTGGCAGCTCCGGACTGAGTGGCAGCTCCGGACTGAGTGGCAGCTCCGGACTGAGTGGCAGCTCCGGACTGAGTGGCAGCTCCGGACTGAGTGGCAGCTCCGGACTGAGTGGCAGCTCCGGACTGAGTGGCAGCTCCGGACTGAGTGGCAGCTCCGGACTGAGTGGCAGCTCCGGACTGAGTGACAGCTCCGGACTGAGTGGCAGCTCATGACTGTAGGGCCGCTCATGACTGTAGGGCCGCTCATGACTGTAGGGCCGCTCATGACTGTAGGGCAGCTCATGACTGTAGGGCAGCTCATGACTGTAGGGCAGCTCATGACTGTAGGGCAGCTCATGACTGTAGGGCAGCTCATGACTGTAGGGCAGCTCATGACTGTAGGGCAGCTCATGACTGTAGGGCAGCTCATGACTGGAGTGCAGCTCATGACTGGAGGGCGGCTCATGACTGGAGGGCGGCTCATGACTGGAGGGCGGCTCATGACTGGAGGGCGGCTCCTGACTGGAGGGCGGCTCCTGACTGGAGGGCGGCTCTGGCGGCTCCTGACTGGCTGGCGGCTCTGGCGGCTCCTGACTGGCTGGCGGCTCTGGCGGCTCCTGACTGGCTGGCGGCTCTGGCGGCTCCTGACTGGCTGGCGGCTCTGGCGGCTCCTGACTGGCTGGCGGCTCTGGCGGCTCCTGACTGGCTGGCGGCTCTGGCGGCTCCTGACTGGCTGGCGGCTCCTGACTGGCTGGCGGCTCCTGACTGGCTGGCGGCTCTGGCGGCTCCTGACTGGCTGGCGGCTCTGGCGGCTCCTGACTGGCTGGCGGCTCTGGCGGCTCCTGACTGGCTGGCGGCTCTGGCGGCTCCTGACTGGTTGGCGGCTCTGGCGGCTCCTGACTGGCTGGCGGCTCTGGCGGCTCCTGACTGGCTGGCGGCTCTGGCGGCTCCTGACTGGCTGGCGACTCTGGCGGCTCCTGACTGGCTGGCGGCTCCTGACTGGCTGGCGGCTCCTGACTGGCTGGCGGCTCCTGACTGGCTGGCGGCTCCTGACTGACGGCTCTAGCGGCTCCTGACTGACGGACAGCTCTAGCGGCTCCTGACTGACGGACAGCTCTAGCGGCTCCTGACTAACGGACAGCTCTAGCGGCTCCTGACTGACGGACGGCTCTAATGGCTCGGGACTGACGGACGGCTCAGATGGCTCGTGGCAGACGGATGGCTCATTTGGCGCTGGGCAGACGGATGGCTCAGATGGCGCTGGGCAGACGGATGGCTCAGATGGCGCTGGGCAGACGGATGGCTCAGATGGCGCTGGGCAGACGGATGGCTCAGATGGCGCTGGGCAGACGAGCAGTGCAGGCAGCTCAGACGGCGCTGGGCAGACGAGCAGTGCAGGCGGCGTTGGGTAGACGGCCGACTCTGACCTGCTGAGGCGCACAGTAGGCCTGGTGCGTGGTGCCGGAACTGGTGGTACCGGACTGGAGACACGCACCTCAAGGCTAGTGCGGGGAGCAGGAACAGGGCACACTGGACTTTCAAAGCGCACTATAGGCCTGGTGCGTGGTACCGGCACTGGTGGTACCGGGCTGAGGGCACGCACATCAGGGCGAGTGCGGGGAGAAGGAACAGTGCGTACGGGGCTCTGGAGACGCACAAGAGGCTTGATGCGTGGTGCCGGAACTGGAGGCACTGGGCTGGAGACACGCACCACAGGGAGAGTGCGTGGAGGAGGAACAGGGCTCTGGAGACGCACTAGAAGCCTGGTGCGTGGTGTAGGCACTGGTGGTACTGGGCTGGGGCGGGAAGGTGGCGCCGGATATACTGGACCGTGCAGGCGTACTGGCTCCCTTGAGCACCGAGCCTGCCCAACCTTACCTGGTTGAATGCTCCCCGTAGCCCGTCCAGTGCGGGGAGGTGGAATAACCCGCACTGGGCTGTGTTGGCGAACCGGGGACACCATACGTAAGGCTGGTGCCATGTACACCGGCCCGAGGAGACGTACTGGAGGCCAGATATGTTGAGCCGGCTTCATGGCACTTGGCTCAATGCTCAATCTAGCCCGCCCAGTGCGGGGAAGTGGAATAACCGCACCGGGCTATGCACACATACAGGAGACACCGTGCGCTCTTCCGCATAACACGGTGTCTGCCCGTACTCACGCTCTCCACGGTAAGCATGGGAAGTGGGCGCAGGTTTCCTACCTACCTTCGCCACACAACCCTTTCTCGCCTCCTCCTCAGACGAGGAGAGGCGAGAAGGATCTGAGGACCAATGTGCAGCGTGGTAATTTTCCATGATTTAATTAACACAAAACAAGACACTTTACAAAATGACAAAACAAACTAATCGTCACAGTCCTAGCTGGTGCAGACAAAACACAAAGACAGGAAAAAACCTTTGAATGAGTAGGTGTGTCCAAACTTTTGACTTGTACTGTATGTGTGTTTATGTAATATCAATTCAGCCTGTATGAGCATTGAGTACACCACCTACATCAAGCCTAAAAGCAGCAGCAGCACACTACCTGAGAATGCACCCTGGGTCTGAATGCAAACCTATACGCCCCCGTCTCTATCGTCCTGATGTAGTAGTGATGGGTAAATGTACATGGAAATGAACAGATTGCAGGCACAGAAGGCTTTCCATTCCCGAGGCTGGATCTGTCCTTTGCCTGGGGCTGGGCACTTCAAGAGGCTGAGTTCAGGTGCCCATAGGGGTGGAAATGGATCAGTTTCCCTAGGCAGGAGAGGGGTGGATCATCCATGGCATTAACTGTATACACTAAAAGAAAACTGGTGCAGAAAAGCTTACTCACTAGAGCACAGATCATGACCACACTGCATCATTTAGTGCCATATGACACTATTTACAGTAGAGTAGAACTAAAATATTCATAACACGGATAACCATGCATCATCTTATATACTGTATACTTTAAAGACCCAATGCAGTTTTTATCTCAATATCAAATCATTTCAACAGTAAGTTGAGACACCGACTGAGTTAAAATAAATAACATTTTACACACACACATACAACCAGTCAAAAGTGGACACGCCTACTCATTCAAGGGTTTTTCCATATTTTTACTATTTTCCTACATTGTAGGATAAGAGTGAAGACATCTAAACTATGAAATAACACATATGGAATCATGTAGTAACCTAAAAAGTGTTATATCACAATATATTTTATATTTGAGATTCTTCAAAGTAGCCACCCTTTGCCTTGATGACAGCTTTGCACACTCTTGGCATTATCTCAACCAGCTTCACCTGAAATGCTTTTCCAACAGTCTTGAAGGAGTTCCCACATATGCTGAGAACTTGTTGGCTGCATTTCCTTCACTCTGCGGTCCCACTCATCCCAAACTATCTCAATTGGGTTGAGGATGGGTGTATGTGGAGGCCAGGTCATCTGATGTAGCACTCCATCACTCTCCTTTCTTGGATATATTTTTTTGGGGGAGGGGAATTGATTTGAAGTCTTCAAAAAAAAGGGGGGGGCAAGGGCCGCCAGTTGCCCATCCCTGGTCTAGGTTGTCTGGGATTATGGAGTTGATGTGTGCCATAACAAGCCTTTCAAAGCAAGGTAGTCATTGTGGCAGGTAGCCTTAGAGTTCTTGGGAACAGGAATGGTGGTCAGCTTGAGACATGTGGGAGTTACAGACAGGGACAGGTTAAAAATGACTGTGAATATGCATGCCAGCTGTTTGGCACATACTCTGAGAACGCACCTTGGAATACCGCCCGTCCCTGCGGCCTAGCGAGTGCTGACCTGATTAAAAACCTTACGTCGGCCTTGGAGAGTGAGACAACCCAGATCCCTGGGTCGGCGGGGAGCCCTCATGCACGGTTCGGTGTTGTTTTTGTCTTAGCATGCATAAAATGCATTGAGTTCTTCTTGTAGGGAGGCATCGTTGGGAAGATCAGAGCTGTGTCTTCCTTTGGAGTCCGTAATGGACTGTAGCTCCTGCCACTCGGAGGCTGTGTAATAGGATTCCACCTTGTTCCTATATTGTCCTTTTGCTTGTTTGATGGCTCTGTGGAGGTCCTAGTGGGACTTCTTGAACTTGTTTGTGTCTTCAGTCGTAGCCTCAGGGTTGGCTGCGGCAGCCCTGTCCTTTAGCTTAGCACCAATCTCAGTGTTAATACAAGGCTTTTGATTGGGGAAGCAGCAAACCTTTACTGTGGGGACAATGTTGGCAATGCATTTCCTAATGAAGCCGGTGGAGGTGATTAGCCTGTCGATGCTACTGTATCAGCGGAGTCCTGGTACATATTCCAGTCAGTGTTAGCAAAGCAGTCCTGTAGCATAGCCTCCAGTATGGAGAACCATTTCTCTACGGAGTGTGTCACGGTTACTTCCTGTTTGATCTTCTGCTTGTTGACCGGAAGCAGGAGTATAGAATCATGATATGATTTGCCGAAGGGTTTGACGAGGGAGGGCCTTGTATGCTTGTGGGTAGAGTAACAGTGGTCTAAGACTATAGCCCCTAGTGGAAGTTGGGCATCACGTGTCTTAATGACGCAGAATTATAATCATGGTTTCCTGCTTGTTTATAGCCTCGTACAGTTCGTTAAGTGCCAGCTTGTTGTTTTTCTTGTCCTGGAGTGGAATATACCAAACATTAGGAACACCTTCCTAATATTGAGTTGCATCCTCCCCTTTTATCCCTCAGGACAGCCTCAATTCGTCAAGGCATGGACTCTACAAGGTGTCGAAAGCGTTCCACAGGGATGTTGCCCAATGTTGAATCCAATGCTTCCCACAGTTGTGTCAAACTGGCTGGATGTTCTTTGGGTGGTGGAGCGTTCTTGATGCACACTGACACACCTACAGTAGCAGTGTTGCAGTTCTTGACACAAACCGGTGCACTTGGCATCTACTACCATACCCCGTTCAAAGGCACTTTAATCTTCCGTCTTACCCTCTGAATGACATACATACAGAATTTATGTCTCAATTGTCTCAAGGATTAAAAACCTTCTTTAACCTGCCCCCTCCCCCCATCTACACTGATTGAATTGGATTTAACAAGTGACATCAATAAAGGATAATAGCTTTCACCTGGATTCACTTGGTCAGTCAATGTCATGGAAAGAGCAGGTGTTTCTTAATGTTTTGTACACTCAGTCCATACAGCAGTCACGATAACTGCTACAAACTCTTGGGAGGTAGACAGTAGTTTTCAGACAGGAAGATAAACAAACTAATAGTATAATTATAGGACGCTTATAGAAAGCAGCATCATTGTCACCAACATCTTGTATCTGACCATGCAGACTGCAATGTGAACGGAAAGAAAGTGCTAGTGACTGTGGTCAAGCGTATTCCGCTCTTTAGTTGAGGGACAAGGGACATGGCTTGGTGTGAGAAGTGGCATGCAGCAGGAGGGAGAAAGACGACTCAAGTAGCAAACTGAGTAAACTATAAAAACAGACATTACACGTGCTGGAGTTGTGCATCACATTTAACAAACCAAACATTGAAATACCGTTACAGGAGGTGAAGTAAAACCCAAACAAGTACAGTATACTGCCCAGCCCTACCGTATATTAACTTAAACAGCCTGGTGATGTTACCCGGCAAGCCAAATTTCCACCCATGCAAAACCTGCGGATTAGAACGTCCTATGTATATTGTCTTTTCAACCAGCAACTATCAGGAAATAACAAACATGTTACACACTTTTACAGTGTAAGTTAAATCAGATGTTGTACAATATGATACAAAACCATAAGTTTTACTGCACTGGGCCTTTAATGTGCTATTTATAGTCCATTGTCCTTTACATTCCGTTTCCCGTGATTAAATAAAGCCTCTAAGTAACTCCCCATGGTATGCTATATTATTGAACCATTCTGCACCAATTAATTTAACACTAATCATGTCACATGGATGGTTTAAAGGCATGTTACAGAGAGTAACACAAAATGATTGTCAACATAATTGACACACTATCCTCAAAAAAGATTAAAATGTCACTAATAATTTATATAACATCATCCAACATAGATGGTCTTTCTAAACAGTTTAGTCACACAATGTGAAAAACATGACATAATTCTATCTTTGTTTTCTTCATCAGCTTAGATATTGACACATATACAGATGTGCTTTAGTGGGATGTAGCCTAAGAAACATGATGCAAATAGTCAACATAAATGTCTCCAAACATATTTGAAAGCGAAAAGGCGATTGGCATGTGAAAGACACTATTTGCTGACGGATATGAAAGCTAAATGTCTATTCCTTGCAGCACATCGCAGGATGGATTAATACATCTATTTCCAGTGTGTTTAAGAAATACAATAACACGCTTAGAGAGAGGATGAGATGAGAGCAGAGTGCTGCTAACGCAGAAACACGCAGCTCAGCTCAGAGCAGCACAGGCTCTGATTAAACTGTATCAGTCAGGCAAGGAGAAAACAGCTCACTCCCCATTCACCTAAACATGCTCCCATCAGTGCACATCTCTCACACACATCCACACAGTGTACTTACTCAGACACAAACTCTATGCATATAGAGAGACACACACACATCAATAAATTGACTACTCTACGGTTTGGCAATTCACCGTAACATGCCCCTAGCAAACAGATGCCAAGTGTTATTTTCTTGTGCATTAACTTCTTTGGGACTGGGGGGCAGTATTGAGTAGCTTGGATAATAAGGTGCCCAGAGTAAACTGCCTGCTACTCAGGCCCAAAAGCTAGAATATGCATATAATTAGTCGATTTGGATAGAAAACACTCTGACATTTATAAAACTGTTTGAATGATGTCTGTGAGTATAACAGAACTCATATGGCAGGCAAAAACCTGAGAAAGAATCCAACCAGGAAGTGGGAAATCTGAGGTTTGTAGTTTTTCCAAGTCATTGCCTATAGAATATACAGTGTCTATGCGGTCATATTGCACTTCTTAAGGCTTCCACTAGATGTCAACAGTCTTTAGAACCTTGTTTCAGGCTTCTACTGTGAAGGGGGAGAGAATAAGAGCTGTTTGAGTTAGGTGTCTGGCAGAATGCCATGAGCTCAGTCAGGCGGGCGCCCGTGAGAGGTAGCTGCGTTCCTTTTCCTTTCTAAAGACAAAGGAATTGTCCGGTTGAAACATTATTGAAGATTTATGATAAAACGTCCTAAAGATGGATTCTATACATCGTTTGACATGTTTCTACGAACTGTAATATAACTTTTTTTACTTTTCGTCTGAACTAAGCGATCGCGCATTGAGCATTTGGATTACTGGGGTAAACACGCAAACAAAAAGTAGGTATTTGGACATAAATGGACTTCATCGAACAAAACAAACATTTATTGTGGAACTGGGATTCCTGGGAGTGCATTCCGATGAAGATCATCAAAGGTAAGTGAATATTTATAACGCTATTTCTGAGTTTTGTGACCCCTCTCCTTCTTTGGAAAATGGCTGTATGTTTTTCTGTGACTTGGCGCTGACCAAACATAATCACACGGTGTGCTTTCGCCGTAAAGCCTTTTTGAAATCTGACACAGCGGTTGCATTAAGGAGAAGTTTATCTATGATTCCATGCATAACACTTGTATCTTTTATCAATGTTTATTATGAGTATTTCTGTAGTTTGATGTGGCTCTCTGCACTTTCACTGGATGTTTGTTTGAGACAATGCATTTCTGAACATAACACATTCATTTGAAATGAGGATTTTAGACATAAAGGTTAACTTTAGCCAACAAAACACACATTTATTGTGTAACATGAAGTCCTGTGAGTGCCATCTGATTATCATCAAAGGTTAGTGATGAATTTAATCGCTATTTCTGACTTTTGTGAGCCCTCTACTTGGCTGGAAAATGGCTGTATGGTTTTCTGTGACTAGGTGCTGACCTAACATAATTGTTTGGTGTGCTTTCGCCGTAAAGCCTATTTGAAATCGGACACTGTGGCTGGATTTACAAGAAGTTTATCTTTAAAATGGTGTATAATACTTGTATGTTTGAGGAATTTTAATTTCGGGATTTCTGTTGTTTTGAATTTTGCGCCCTGCAATTTCACTGGCTGTAGCGTCCCACATATCCCAGAGAGGCTAAAGATAGGCTAGTGTTTACAGTAAGTGGCTATGTATGTAGCTGAGGCTGCTGCAGTGTACAGTCCTATCAGTGTTTGTACTGGAGTAGAGTGGCTACAGTACAATAGGCCTAAGTGTCCTGCTCTGTGTTCCTCTCTAAAGAGACAGATTTGAAGTAGGAGTAAAGCCCATGGAGAGCCTCTCGGTGTGCAATATGAAGTCCTTATGTTAGGACACCCAAATCACACACACCCACTCCTTTTGTCACAAATATCACACTGGCATCTGCTCAGGTACAGTCTAAAAACGACAAGACTTTAAAGTAAGACAGCCAATGCAGATGGACTGCTGAATCAGTTTTATAGGTAGGTGGGAGCAGGGTGGAGTTGCGTCTCAAAATCTGATAGCTAGCTCACAACCGGAACACAGCAGTTTGATTTAAACACCATCTGCTTAGTTCACACACAGACTCTGCCCGTTAGTTATACTGGGCACTGATTCAGTTTCAACTTTACAACTATAACACTGGGTGTCCAGAGCCCATCAGCAGTCCTAATTCCTGGCAGCCAATTACTCTTTAACTATATCCTGCAGGGTAAAGAGAGTCAGCTCCTCCTCACATTTACATGGCCACTGCAGTAAAAGATGTAAAACCAGGAACAAACCTCTACTACTGCTTGCCTATCCAAACCCAAGTCACAAATACCTTATTGTATTTCAGGAAACAGCTTCAAATAACCTCCACTTAAAGTCAACTCAAGAGTTTAAACACATAATGAACGGTCCATTGTCTGGCTGTGGATATTCAGTACCAGCCTTTTTGCTGTTCATTGGGCTGTTCTAAGCCCAGCCTCCAGGGGATGATGGCCAGAGTAGAGAGAGAGAAACAGATGAAGCTGGGCTGAGAAAATAGAGTGAAACCGATGAAGCTGGGCTGAGAAAAGAGAGAGAAACAGATGAAGCTGGGCTGAGAAAAGAGAGAGAAACAGATGAAGCTGGGCTGAGAAAAGAGAGAGAAACAGATGAAGCTGGGCTGAGAAAAGAGAGAGAAACAAATTAAGCTGGGCTGAGAAAAGAGAGAGAAACAGATGAAGCTGGGCTGAGAAGAGGGAGAGACAGATGAAACTGGGCTGAGAAAAGAGAGAGAAACAGATGAAGCTGGGCTGAGAAGAGAAAGAAACAGATGAAGCTGGGCTGAGAAAAGAGGACCTCTAGATCTTATAGGACGGACTCCCTTACCTGCCCTACCAGCCAGTCGGATATTCTACTGCTTACCTGAGAAGCGGAGACAGGCTGCTTTACATAATCGTAATCCATTTTGTGTTAATTCAGTCCTGACTAAAGCCATTGGGAGGAGGAGGATGAGACACAGGCTGGGGAGTATTGGGGGGGGGGTATTAACCAGTCATGTCATACATAAGGGAGAAGCTCAGACTCAGGTGAACCTTGTTGCACTTGGATGCTTTGCTTGGCCTTGTGGGCAGGGGAGGAGAGGGAGGTCCATAGAAATAGAATGAATAGAATAGGCTTGGAAGCATCTAACCATGGCAATTTGACTGATAAACTCATGGGTACACTCCATTGTATCACATCAGATCAGATCTGTCTGATAACTCGCAAACACTCATGGGATAGCTAAAAAATAAAGTTTCCCAACAATATGCGGTCTTAACATTCGAAAATATTACCAAAGGTGACATCATCCACAGAACCACCGTTCATCCTCAAAAGAGTCTGAGTTAATCTTACCAAAAAACCTTAAACCTGTAGCTAATATTGACTTTTTCCCAAGAGCAAGTCTTCACTAGCTAATTCTACATTTAGCTAAGGTGTTCTGTGCCAGTAGAATCAGTATTTATGAAGTACGAAATGTGCATGAAAGTTAGCTAGCTAGCGTCTGCTTGCTGGCTGTACCCATCTCAAATCAATCCATATGAAACTAAAAGGCAGAGATGCTAACAACGCCAGTTCACACACTCAATGCTGAATACTCCCTCCAGCTAGCTAGGTGACAAACTCATCAAAAAAAGAAACGTCCCCTTTTCAGGACCCTGTCTTTCAAAGATAATTTGTAAAAATCCAAATAACTTCACAGATATTCATTGTAAAGGGTTTAAACACTGTTTCCCATGCTTGTTCAATGAACCATAAAAAATGAACATGCACCTGTGGAACGGTCGTTTAGACACCAACAGCTTACAGACGGTAGGCAATTAAGGTCACAGTTATGAAAACTCAGGACACTAAAGAGGCCTTTCTACTGATTCTGAAAAACACAAAAAGAAAGATGCCCAGGGTCCCTGGTCATCTGTGTGAATGTGCCTTAGGCATGCTGCAAGGAGGCATGAGGACTGCAGTTGTGGCCAGGGCAATAAATTGCAATGTTCGTACTGTGAGATGCCTAAGACAGCGCTACAGGGAGACAGGACGGACAGCTGATCGTCCTCGCAGTGGCAGACCACGTGTAACAACACCTGCACAGGATCGGTACATCCGAACATCACACCTGCGGGACAGGTATAGGATGGCAACAATAACTGCCCGAGTTACACCAGGAACGCACAATCCCTCCATCAGTGCTCAGACTGTCCGCAATAGGCTGAGAGTGGCTGGACTGAGGGCTTGTAGGCCTGTTGTATAAGGCAGGTCCTCACCAGATATCACCGGCAACAACGTCACCTATGGGCACAAACCCACCGTCGCTGGACCAGACAGGACTGGCAAAAAGTGCTCTTCACTGACGAGTCGCGGTTTTGTCTCACCAAGGGTGATGGTCGGATTGTGTTTATCGTCAAAGGAATGAGTGTTACACCGAGGCCTGTACTCTGGAGCAGGATCAATTTTGAGGGCCAGGGTCCGTCATGATCTGGGGCGGTGTGTCACAGCATCATCGGACTGAGTTTGTCGTCATTGCAGGCAATCTCCACGCTGTGCGTTACATGGGAGACATCATCCTCACCTGGTATTGTGACACAATAACGTCCATGGTATTTTGGAATGTTAATTAAAATGATTTTAACTCACGTGGCTCATGCAATGTAATTAAGTTTTGGAAATGTCTTGAGTTGACTCATCAAATCACAGAACAGATTGAAGGGTACACTTCCTTCTTTTACTTCCTAACATGGGTATACTCAAAATAGCTGCTAGTTCACCCATTATGCCATCATTGACTTATTCATTCCATTTCTATGGGGAGGTCAACCTCAAGTGAACAACCTGCTGCCCCCAGGGATGGATCTGTTATCTTCAGATCACGGCATTTTCTTATTTTAATTTCACCTTTATTTAACCAGGTAGGCTAGTTGAAAACAAGTTCTCCTTTACAACTGCGACCTGGCCAAGATAAAGCAAAGCAGTGCGACGCAAACGACAACAGAGTTACACATGAAATAAACAAGCGTACACTCAATAATACAATAGAAAAGAAAGAAAGTATATATACAGTGTGGGCAAATGTCGTGAGGAGGTAGGCAATAAATAGGCCATAGTAGTGAAGTAATTACAATTTAGCAGATTAACACTGGAGTGATAAATGAGCAGATGATGATGTGCAAGTAGAGATACAGGTGTGCAAAAGAGCAGAAAAACAATAAAAACAATATGGGGATGAGGTAGGTAGATTGGGTGGGCTATTTACAGATGGACTATGTACAGCTGCAGCAATCAGTTAGCTGC
Source organism: Salvelinus fontinalis (assembly GCF_029448725.1). Classification (NCBI taxonomy): domain Eukaryota; kingdom Metazoa; phylum Chordata; class Actinopteri; order Salmoniformes; family Salmonidae; genus Salvelinus; species Salvelinus fontinalis. The sequence goes on along the minus strand of NC_074667.1, from coordinate 43,652,418 downwards.
TCAGATAGTAGATGTTTAAAGTTAGTGAGGGAAATATAAGTCTCCAGCTTCAGCGATTTTTGCAATTTGTTCCAGTCACTGGCAGCAGAGAACTGGAAGGAAAGGCGGCCAAAGGAGGTGTTGGCTTTGGGGATGACCAGTGAGATATACCTGCTGGAGCGCGTGCTACGGGTGGGTGTTGTTATCGTGACCAGTGAGCTGAGATGAGGCGGAGCTTTACCTAGCATAAACTTATAGATGACCTGGAGCCAGTGGGTCTGGCGATGAATATGTAGCGAGGGCCAGCCGACTAGAGCATACAGGTCGCAGTGGTGGGTGGTATAAGAGGCTTTGGTAACAAAATGGATGGCACTGTGATAGACTGCATCCAGTTTGCTGAGTAGAGTATTGGAAGCTATTTTGTAGATGACATCGCCGAAGTCGAGGATCGGAAGGATAGTCAGTTTTACTAGGGTATGTTTGACGGCGTGAGTGAAGGAGGCTTTGTTGCGAAATAGAAAGCTGATTCTAGATTTGATTTTGGATTGGAGATGTTTAATATTGTTACGTTCCCCAGTTTCTGTGTTGTAGCTTTTGTATTTGAGTGCGTGTGTTCCTACAGATAGCTTCCTGAGTTCTCCCCAACCAGCTGATTGGTCGACTCAATGGCTAATTGATGATTGGAGAGCTGACCCTGCCCCCTCGTCAAGAAGCAGCTGACCTGAATTACTATTGCCACCTGAAGATATAAAAGCCAGTGTTCAGTTCAGGATGGGGAGATTGAATATTTTGGAGAGATCATTAGAGAGAGAGATAGATGATAGGCAGGCTGAGATCCTTGCTGGAGAATTAGATTGTGATATAGTGTTGGTTGTTTAACAGAAAGTGTGGTATGTACTGGGTTAGTTGTTGTTGGTAGCAGCTTTGATATGTTCTGTGTTTGTTGCTTGGTCAGAGCTTCTTTAGTGACCTGAGTTAGTTTTCTCAATTTTGTTGTGAAGTGGATTGTTTGTTATTCTGTTTCATTTGTTCCCAAGGGGGAAGGGGAAGGCACTTTGGGAGTGCTTAGGCAAGAGGCCCGCGGGCATACATATACCTGTAGTATATTCAATGTCTAGGCACACTAGGTAAGACCTGGGCGGACCACCCCCTGTATTTTGGTTAGGGCACCAGGTGGTACTAAGATAGGTAGTAGTGGGTAGGCAGGTTATATAGGAGAGGGGGAGCTTTGATATTTACTTTCTTTGCTTTGGTTCCGTCCAGCCCCTTTTCCCCATATTACCGTGTAGGAAATAAATCCTAGTAAACGGTAAATTCTGCCTTTGTCGTCCTTTCTCGCACCTACAGTTCATACCTCTTTTGCTTCACGGGGAGTTGAGTTGCAGCAGGGTGTTGCGTTCCCTCTTCTCAGAGGAGTGCGTAACAAATATGAGTCTGGAAGGAGAGTTTACAGTCTAGCCAGACACCTAGATATTTGTAGTTGTTCACATATTCTAGGTCAGAACCGTCCAGGGTAGTGATGCTAGTCTGGCGGGTGCGGGCAGCGAACGGTTGAAAAGCATGCATTTGATTTTACTAGCATTTAAGAGCAGTTGGAGAACACGGAATGAGTGTTGTATGGCGTTGAAGCTTGTTTGGAGGTTAGTTAACACAGTTTTCAAAGAAGGGCCAGATGTATACAGAATGGTGTCGTCTGCGTCGAGGTGGATCAGGGAATCACCCGCAGCAAGAGCGACATCATTGATATATACAGAGAAAAGAGTCGGCCCGAGAATTGAACCCTGTGGTACACCCATAGAGACTGCCAGAGGTCCGGACAACAGGCCCTCTGATTTGACACACTGATCTCTATCTGCGAAGTAGTTGGTGAACCAGGCGAGGCAGTCATTTGAGAAACCAAGGTTATTGAATCTGCCGATAAGAATACCCGTGATTGACAGAGTCGAAAGCCTTGGCCAGGTCGATGAAGATGGCTGCACAGTACTGTCTTTTATCGATGGCGGTTATGATATCATTTAGTACCCTGAGTGTGGCTGAGGTGCACCCGTGACCAGCTCGGAAACCGGATTGCACAGCGGAGAAGGTACGGTGGGATTCGAAATGGTCAGTAATCTGTTTATTAACTTGGCTTTCGAAGACTTTAGAGGCAGGGCAGGATGGAAATAACGTTGAATTCAATATGAAGTCATGGACATGATATCCTCTACCCTCAACTGAACATGGAAAGTTCTGTCATGTGCAGGCAGATGGTTTAATGGTTTAATTTCACCTGGCCTGGTTCTCCATCAGCACACCTGTCTGTCCCCCCACATTACACATTCAACTCTAGAGAAATACCCACTAGAGAGGACTACAGACTGACTCCATGGGTTCTGTGCTTAATGAGTATAAACAGAATTTCATTATGCTTGGAAAGCTTGTGTTTCTTTTAGGAGTTTGAGGAGTGAGGCTCTGTTTGATCCACTGTGAGATGATTGTGCAGAAGGAAAATTCAAATAAAACGGAATTGAAATTAGCTGCAGTTTGACCCATACGCCTGCCATTCTATGTTGTAACACAGAGCGAGGGGTCTCCCATGTACATTGGGTCCTGTGCTGAAATGGGAGAGTGTAGTGGCCCAGTTCTCTGCTCTGTAGCACTGGAGAGGTTATGTCAAGGGGCACGTCAGGGAAATGCACACTGACAAGAGCACAGAGTAGCCCAGCCTGCACCCTCCCGGGCACAGGGCTAACGACACACACACACACAGACACACACAAATCAAAAACATGTTCACAGCCGGGAAATGCTCAACACGTGCTCACACACACACATGAAATTGTTTTGCCTTGAGCTGAGCTCATGTCCACTCATTCAATATCATCAAAGGTCCAATGCAGCCATTTAAAAAAAAAAAATCTCAGTTTCAAATCATTTCTGGGTAACAATTACCTTACTGTTATTATTTTTTGACCATTTCATTTGAAACAAACAAAAAATTGCTTCTTAGAAGGGCAATTTCTCAAGCAAGAATTTAGCTAGGACTGTCTGGGAGTGGTCTGAGTAGGGAGGGGAAAACTGAAAACTAGCTGTTATTGCAGAGGTTTGGAACTCTTTCTTATTGGTCTATTAACTAATTTACTGCATGGTGATGTCACCATGAAAGGCCAAAACTCCATCCCACCAAAATAGCTCTTACACTAAAAGGGAATTAGCATAATTTTCACAACTGCACATTATTATTCCAACCTCAGTGTGGATATATTTATAAAACACAGGAAAATCAGGTTTTTGACTTGGCCTTTCAACCCGATTATCATGGTGTTGGTCGACATGACTAAGCAGCTGCCAGCATATCAGATAAGAGCGCTGCTCCTGCACATTCAGACTTTGAAAATCGGGTCCATTCAACATCTGGCCCGTTCATATAAGTTTTCAGTGCACCCTCCCATCTTAATTGCAGTGAAAGCAATTGCTAAACAGTGGACTGATATTCAGAAGCAGCTAGAGTGGAAGTTGAGGATTGGTAAATAAGAATATCTTGAAACACTGAGCTTAACAAAGACTCCTCCTGTACCTGCAAACATCTGCAGTTTATCTGAGTGCTGCAGCAATGCAAAAGGGATGCTCTTTCACTGGCAATACAGATCAATCCCAGATCAATTTAACTAAAGGAAGCCATAGACATTTAGCCTAGACTGTGGGTTTAAGGCATTTTATTTGACAACCACCCCCCTAGCTTTCCAAGTACTGTCAGCCTATATGAAGAAGCTGTAATGACTTTAATTATTCACCTCACACAAACCATTTGCCATGTGTTTATGCAAGTAAATGCCACCTTTAAAATGTGAAGTCTTTTTTTTTTTAACACAGTAGACATTTGAACTAAATAGGTCCATTTGTGGCTCTGTTCTGTTATAATAGAAACACAGCTCAGCTTCCTTTTTGAGTCTTAAATGCAGCCTAACATAGAACAGAACTAATGGAGTGTAGGTGTCAGTTGATAAGTTGAAAATATTTTTACATCTTATTCAAACCACTAGAACAGAGAGTTGCTGGTGATGCTACCCTGGAGGCTGCAGTCCACTGTGCACAGAATAATTATTAAGGGGAAAATTAAGAGAACAACTACCATCAATCCCAAACTATTAAAGCTTTGGAAGGCAGCACATGACATTTTAGAGTAAGGAGCTTTTTGAAGAATAATTGTACCGACAAGCCTGATTTTCATATACTGCTCACTGCCAAATACAGAACAGACCAGAAACAAAACAATATGAATGATTTGTGCTGTGTTATGCATATCCATCAATTCAAATATGTCTTAGCAATTCCAATTCACATCAATCATATACATACAACATTTAGAGGATGGCATGTAATCTATTAATAATTATGCAAAAGCTAAGGAGCAGTCAAGGGGGGAAGAAAAACTCAACATGAAACCCTGCTTCTTCCTGTATGCAATCTGATACCAGTAAACATATATTATCTATATACCATAGCCCCATTTTCGTTAAAACACCATCAAATATCCAGGTGTCGATCTTCCATACTGTACTTTCGCCCAAGAGTCTAGTTGGACACCAGTAATTAAGTCAATCCTAATGTCATTACCCACATTCTCTGTATCAGGTCTACAGTGACTATGGTCTGTGCCTACGGCAGGGGTGTCAGACTCATTCCATGGAGGGCATAGTGTTTGCAGGTTTTAGTTTTTTCATTTGAATTAAGAAGTAGACAACCAGGTGTGGGAAGTTAGTTACTAATTAGTGACTAATTCATAAATCAAGACACTTGGCCCTCCGTGGAATTAGTTTGACACCTGTGGTCTATGGTCTGTCCTTCCTAGGGTTGCAAAGCTACCGGTAATTTCCCAAATTTACCGGAATCTTTAGTAAGTTTGGTAATTAACAGAAAATCTGTCAATCTATTGTAACTTGGTAATTTATACTTAAATAACTTGTAAAGAATGTATTCATATACAGTACCAGTCAAACATTTGACACACCTACTCATTCAAAGGTTTGTCTTTATTTTTTACTATTTTCTATATTGTAGAATAATAGTTAAGACATCAACACTATGAAATAACACATATGGAATCATGTAATAACCCAAAAAGTTGATAAATCAAACTATGTTATATTTGAGATTCTTCAAAGTAGCCACCCTTTGCCTTGATGACAGCTTTGCGCACGCTTGGCATTCTCTCAACCAGCTTCATGAGGTAGTCACCTGGAATGCATTTCAATTAACAGGTGTGCCTTGTTAAAAATTCATTTGTGGAATTTCTTTCCTTCTTAATGCATTTGAGCCTATGTTGTGACAAGGTAGGGTTGGGTATACAGAAGATAGCCCTACTTGGTAAAAGACCAAGTCCATATTATGGTAAGAACAGTTCAAATAAGCAAAGCGAAATGACAGTCCATCATCACTTTAAGACATGAAGGTCAGTCAATCTGGAACATTTCAAGAACTTTGAAAGGTTCTTCAAATGCTGTCGCAAAAACCATCAAGCGCTATGATGAAACTGGCTCTCATGAGGACCGCCAGAGGAAAGGAAGACCCAGAGTTACCTCTGCTGCAGAGGATAAGTCAATTAGAGTTACCAACCTCAGGCAATTAACGGCACCTCAGATTGCAACCCAAATAAATACTTCAGAGTTCAAGTAACAGACATCAACTGAGACTGCGTGAATCAGGCCATAATGGTTGAATTTCTGCAAAGAAACCACTACTAAAGGACACCAATAATAAGAAGAGACCTGCTTGGCCCAAGAAACATGAGCAATGGACATTAGACCGGTGGAAATCTGTCCTGTGGTCTGATGAGTCCAAATTTGAGATTTTTGGTTCCCACTGCTGTGATTTTGTGAGACGAAGAGTTGGTGAACGGATTATCTCTGCATGTGTGGTTCCCACAGTGAAGCATGGAGGAGGAGGTGTGATGGTGTGGGGGTGCTTTGCTGGTGATACTGTCTGTGATTTATTTAGAATTCAAAGCACACTTAACCAGCATGGTTACCACAACATTCTGCAGCGATACACCATCCCATCTGGTTTGCACTTAGTGGGACTACTTTGTTTTTCAACAGGACAATGACCCAAAACACACCTCCAGGCTGTGTAAGGGCTATTTGACCAATAAGGAGAGTGATGGTGTGCTGCATCAGATGACCTGGCCTCCACAATCACCTGACCTCAACCCAATTGAGATGGGCTGGGATGAGTTGGACCACAGAGTGAAGGAAAAGCAGCCAATAAGTGCTCAGCATATGTGGGAACTCCTTCAAGACCGTTGGAAAGGCATTTCAGGTGACTACCTCATGATTTATATCTGTGTCCTTATTGTCCATGAGTTTCTAGTAGATAAACCATATGGTTCAACAGTAAAAAGCCAAATTAATGATAAAAGCATCTAAAATCAACAATGGCATTATTTTCAATTAACTCTAACTCTCCCAACTATTGACTTTTTCCACAACTGGCACCAGTTTGACGCCAAAACAATGACAACAAATATATATTGACATACCATAAAACTTCAATTAATAGCCCGGGCATTAATTTGCTTAATTCACTCAACACAACAGGCGCTTATTAAAGACAGGCTTCTATTTTAGCCAGATGTTTATTTCCTTAATGCACATAGCTTTTGCTCATTTGTATAGTTAATTGTTTAATACATTTCTTCATTTCCCACACTGTGTTATCATTTCAACAATGTGTCATGGTTATTTTGTCTTAGTATGGCTCTATAAAAATATTTAATGTAAAACTTTTCCTTGACAGAATAATTATTCTCCTCTTTGACTGTGTATTTTCAGCAATCTTACTTTCGCCAGCTAATTTCGCCACTGCCGATTTCTAGGGGTCTGGGCCCGGTTTCATAAAACATCTTAAACGTTTCCCTTAAGGAATAATTTTCCCTTACCTAAGGGAATTGTTTAAAAGTTGTTGTTTAAAGGTGTTGTATTCTTTAACATTTCTTTAGGTAATGGCATAATTTAAGGGCTTTACGGTAGTTTGAAGGTATATACCGCAGAAAGAATCTATGGTTACCATGGAGACGACCTGATTCAGACTGAACATTTGTCAGAGATCGCATTTATTTTGGTAGAACACAAGATATAACTTTTACATTCAAAACAGGAGAAACAAATTGATTCAGAAGATAATAAATAGCATTTATTTTTGTAATTTTTTACTCAACTTGTTTCTATAACTTTCCAGCACGTCATGCTAACTTAGAGTAGGTAGTTAGCTAGCTTTGTAGCTATGGATTGTGCACTTTCCATTGTTTAGCTAAGTAGCTAGCTAGCTAGTGGATGTTTTCCTTTTAAACCAAAACCAGAGGAAAGCAACATTCACCTCCACAAAAGCGGTTTAGATTTATATCCATACTGAATGAAAATCAGGGGGGCCCTGATTGGTGTCACACTTTTGCCCCAGCCCCAGCTAAAACACCTGACTCCAATAATCAACTAATCATGATCTTCAGTTAAAAATGCAATTAGTTTAAATCAGGTGTGTTTGCTAGGGATGGGGGAAACGTGTGACACCATTCAGGCCTCCGAGGACTGGAATTGCCCAGGCCTGGTGTAGAGAATCATTGTACCATCTAAACCGCTGTGAAATATATTTTCCATAACCAAAAATATAGTATTTTCAGCTGTTTGAAGCTGGTGTACAAAACCGAAAGTAAGACGCAAAAATGAAATTTAAGAACAGGGAGCATAGAAACAGCTCACATAGAACAGAACTACCGCTTCTTAGACTTGCTTTCAATGAGAATGACATATCTATGTGCATTTGGTCGGGTTGCCCAAAAAGCTTTAAGTGACCTCATGGGCACCCTTAACTTTCATTTAATATAAGGAAATACGCATTAAAATGTTTTGTGCAACTGACTTAAAGTTAAGGAAACTTTAAGGGGAAAATTAACTTTTATTCAACCAGGCCCTGTTCTCCCGAAGTTGTTGACTGTTTTGTGCTTGCCAATTAGCTAGCAGTCTCTTACTGGCGATAAAAATGATTGACCTAATTTTTTCTGATTCATTACTGAATTATTTAATGTAACAAATCAAACATTAAACCTCGTAAACAATTCATGGTAATCTCGTAAATAATTCATTTAGACCAGATGATTATTTGAAGCGCGTATTTATTTTCAGAAATGTATGCCATTGCCGGGCTATTAAAAAGTGCATTTAATTTTTCAGGCATAATAAATACAAGTGTGTACACACACATTTCATGCTGAAACCCTCATATTGAACACCAAAGATATTCACTAAGTTTGTGGTTTATATTTAGGATAATGTTTTACAGCTTTGTCATTCTATTTGTTTATTTAAAAATCGTATTTAATTATTTCATATTTTACATGTGATAAGGCCACACTGAGGGCCAGAGATAAGACACTTGTGATAATCTAAAGTACCCAAAAGGACCACTAGAGGTGAAAGATTAAATACCAAAATTCTTGTAGTTTATTGGTAAACTTAAAGTTTCAAATAATATACCCTCCCTTTGCAACCCTAGTCCTACCTATAATTCATACAGTCTTTCCTACCTGCAGTATACTTCATATAGTCGGTCCTACCTATACACCGTTGCAGTCTGTCCTACCTATAAGGCATGCAGTCTGTCCTACCTATAAGGCATGCAGTCTGTCCTACCTATAAGGCATGCAGTCTGTCCTACCTATAAGGCATGCAGTCTGTCCTACCTATAAGGCATGCAGTCTGTCCTACCTATAAGGCATGCAGTCTGTCCTACCTATAAGGCATGCAGTCTGTCCTACCTATAAGGCATGCAGTCTGTCCTACCTATAAGGCATGCAGTCTGTCCTACCTATACTTCATGCCGGTGCGTATGCTCTGGTCGCTGGACGTGGGCTGGCTCTGGACAGTGACCTGTCCAAGGCTACGGGCCACCATGGCCACAGCCCTGAACTTGCTGCGGGTGCCTGTGTTGGGGCTGTTGGCATTCTGGCGGTGGTTGAGCCGTTCCTCTGTGCTGCGGCTCACGCCTCCACGATTGTGATCCGTACACACTAACGACACCTGCATCCTGGCTGGGACTGGGAGCCACCTGGAATGGCTTACGGTGCTCTGGTTAGAGCTTGTGGTGGGTCAGTCTGTACGACAAGATGCCTCGACAAGACGTCTGGACAGTCTCTTGGTCAGGTCAAGCTATCTGTGCACAGAGCACACCAACACCCACAGCTGTCAGTGTCAGGGTGGGCAGCTATGTCAGCAGAGAAAAGGAGAGGAGCGAGGAGAGTTGTCTCCTACAGAGGGTGTCCTGCTTCAACACTGCCTCAGCCTGTGTGCTCTGTCTTCTACAGAAAACAACAACCGGCCGCTGTAGACTGCAGGCACATGAACACCGTCCCGGTCCCGGCACAGACACAAAAACAGACGAAGACGCGCCCTCCAAAAAAAGTATAGCGTCCCATGAAGAGTGAAGCAGTTTAATGAATCTCCCTTTGCAGAAACGACTGGCTTATTCTCGACTCATCCGTCTGTATCACTTACGCTTTCTGTAGGAATCAGAGGCTGACAGGCAGATTTAGTCGTCCTGCAATTTCCTTTTAATCTGGAGCTCAGTGCTACAGATAACACCTCGCGCTGCAAAGATCTGAGACTGGAGACATCAGCACAAAGAGACAGAGGCAGGAGGATATGAACTATTCCAGGAGGTAAAATTCTGTTCCTTTACAATAAGTTCCCAGCAACAGCTGTCCTGGTTGTGTGAATACTCAGCAGCTCTGTGTGTCAATCAGAGGGCAACCTCTCATTCAAGACTCCCATCCCTCCCGGATTAAACTTACATGTGTATGCCTCGCGCATGGCAAAGAGGCAGTGAGCACAGGCAAGAGAAGAGGAGAAAGAGGGAGGGAGGGAGGGATATGGAGAGATGCTATGGAGAGGAATATTGAGAGAGCTACAGTAGAGTGCGGGAGAGATAGGGGGGGTGAAGAGATGAGGGGGCCAAGAGAGGGAGACTCTCAGTGTTTACAGCTGCTGTCATAAGAGAGGCTGGCTAGTGTATTTTTAATCCACTTCTCATCTACTTCCCTGCTCCAGCATGGCTAAGTCACTGTGGCAGAGTGTAGGCCTACTTCATGGTGGTCCAGCGTGGTCCAGTCAGGTTCAGTGTGGTCCAGTCAGGTTCAGTCAGGTTTAGGGTTGTCCAGTTCAGGTCCAGTCAAGCCCGGTAGTCCAGTGTGCGGTAAGTAGTTAAACTTGGTCGAGTCAGATGAGCGAGGCTCAGGAGTAGGCTGAATGCTCAGTGCTGCAGAATGGCCACTGGCCCCAGACCAGGGGACTGCTCTCACATGGGTTGGGCAACGGGGCATGAAATATTTATTATGTAACTTTATCTGCCCTGATGCATGTCTAAGCCAGGAGTGTCACAGGCGCATTACAGCTGAGTTCGCTGCATTGTTGTCTCTCCCCAGATCCCACTCAAACATGGCAACCGCCATTAACTGAAAATAAATTATTCTGGGCATATTTATTCATTTGAATCATTTCATTACATCAGTAAGAATGAATAACAATACAGAGATAGAACATAGCCTGTATTCAATTACTGCTTGCATAAGGTGTTACAGGCCCAATGCAGCTGTTTTTATACCTATATCAAATCATTTCTGGGTAACAATTAAGTACCTTACTGCAATAGACTGCCATTAAAATGGGCAAGAAATGTAGCAAAAAAACTATCTCAAGCAAGAATTTTACTAGTACTGTCTGGGGGTGGTCTGAGGGGGGGGGGGGGGGGGGGGGGGGGGGGCTAGCCGTTATTAGCAGAGAGGTTTGGAACTCTTATTGATCTATAAGGTATATACGTATATATCTTATACCGGGGTATTTTGAAATACCCACGGGATGGTTTTCATATACCGCTGAAACCATTTGACATGTTTGAATACATTGGAATATTTGTAGCTACTTTTTAATTAAATATCTGCAGACAACTTTTGCAATATGCTAGGAGATAAAGCAGATAGCGGTTTTCATTTAGTCTGACATTAAATTTCACTATGAAGCTCACCGTAGTTCCCCAGAACAGCAGTTAATCATGTGTTCATTGTAAAGTCAATAGAGTTCTAAATCTATCGGTGAGTCTCTCCATGTTGAGCATTCTGGTAATAAGACTCCCTTGTGTGCTATACCGTAAATCCCGAGTTGGCAGAAGAACGGTATGATGGCATGAAAATCGGTATAACGCCCCCAAAAAATGGTTGACTGAAAGAAGTCTGTTCTTTCGACCAATCGATTGGTAGACATTTTTAAAAGTGTATTTTCACACACACACACTATTTGTTTTAATAAAACTATATGTTTGTCTGATGCCGTTTGATGAAATAACGCACAAATTACTCAAGAGTGGGTCAGAGATCAAGATAACCAGAAAATAAAAACCTTAACCTGACCAACCATCCTCTTCCCGCTCCTGCTGGCTTTCGCAGACTCTGCTGTTACTCTCCTGAAGTAGCCGGTAACAGGCTACACGAGGAGTCGGCAACCTTTCTCATGTGGAATGGCAATTTATCTCACCATTTCTACCAATCTGCATGCCAGTTATGGTTTTCAAATGCACATTTTCGTAGAACAGTTTCATTTAATGTATAATACCACCTTCATATCAAAATTAGTCATGTGGTTAATCAAAATTATATTCAAATCTAAATGTAATTTATACAAGCCTAAAAAAGAGCTGCTATTGTCATTGGAAACTATGTAAATTATTTATATATATATCGAGAGAGCGAGAGAGAGAACGCGAGGCCCCTTTTTCAGGACCCTGTCTTTCAAAGATAATTCATAAAAATCCAAATAACTTCTTAATTGTAAAGGGTTTAAATGCTGTTTCCCATGCTTCTTCAATGAACCATAAACAATTAAGGAACATGCACCTGTGGAACGGTCGTTAAGACACTAACAGCTTACAGACGGTAGGCAATTAAGGTCACAGTTATGTTATGACATTGCCCTCTTTGGGTACAGCAAGCTCCATCCCCCTCTCCCTGCCTCCTACAACTAGGCTGCTATGGTCAGAGAGAGGTCGTAAATTCCTGAGGAGATGATCTCCTCATGGCCACAGTATAGAGATAGAGTGAAGTTTCATAGAGAACAAAGGAATTTCTTCCACCTCACAGAACTTGAGGTCCGAACAACATTTATGTTCCGGAGAAGGTAAAAAAGATTGGTGAAGAATCCAGCTACGAACTGGTCCGTTGTTACAACTTGGGGAAGCTCATGGGAGACGGTGCGGCCCCATTACCATAACGCTGTTTATATAATAGACTCAGATATGAGGTTTACATCTAATCGTTTTATAAGATGAATGAGTGAGAATGATACTGATTGTAAAATTGTGTAATGTGATTTTGGACTGTGTAATGAAGGAAACTCCAATTCCCTTTTGAGTTTAACTAAATCAAAGGCCCGCCCATGAGCACAGTTATGGTCGGGCATCCTGGGACAGGCCCTTTTCTGCCCTTCCGAATAAAACCCCCACTCTGATTTTCTATCACCAGACCATGTTTCTCTCAATCACGAGAGGACAAAGGTTGCAGACCAGCTTACATCGATAAAGAGAGGGCCAAGGTTTGAGACCAGACTGCTGAATCTTTTAACCATCCCACGTGGTTAAACTCTTAGACTATCGATACCGACAGAATAAGAACAAGTCTTTGATATTAATTACTAGTCTGCAGCTAGGAATTCGGTATCATTGAATGCAAAGAACGACAACTGCCGAAACACCTATCCATAACGACATGAATGAATGTCACTGAACTATCCACTCTAACCACGACAGAGAGAGAGACAGAGGACGGAAACTCTCCAACAGAAACTAACTTTTCAGCAGAGATCCCGACGGCACACTGAGTGTATGGATCTGCATGGAGGAATGGGCCAAAATACCAGCAACAGTGTGTGAAAACCTTGTGAAGACTTACAGAAAACGTTTGACCTCTGTCATTGCCAACAAAGGGTATATAACAAAGTATTGAGATAAACTTTTGTTATTGACCAAATACTTATTTTCCATCATAATTTGCAAATAAATTAATAAAAAATCCTACAATGCGATTTTCTGGATTTTTCCCCCTCATTTTGTGTACCTATGATGAAAATTACAGGCCTCTCTCATCTTTTTAAGTGGGAGAACTTGCACAATTGGTGGCTGACTAAATACTTTTTTGCCCCACTGTATATATATCAGTTGAAGTTGGAAGCTTACATGCACTTAGGTTGGAGTAATTAAAACTCAAAATTCACCCAACTTATTGTGGGAAGCTTGTGGAAGGCTACCCGAAACGTTTGACCCAAGTTAAACAATTTAAAGGCAATGCTACCAAATACTAACTGTGTGTATGTAAACTTCTGACCCACTGGGAATGTGATGAAAGAAATAAAAGCTGAAATAAATCACTCTACTATTATTCTGACATTTCACATTCTTAAAATAAAGTGGTGATCCTAACTGACCTAAGACAGAGAATTTTTACTGGGATTAAATGTCAGGAATTGTGAAAAACTGAGTTTATATGTATTTGGCTAAGGTGTATGTACACTTTCGACTTCAACTGTATATATATATACACACATATATAATATATATACACACATATACACACACACAACTGTTCAAAAGTTTGGGGTCACTTAGAATTGTCCTTGCTTTTGAAAGAAAGTCACATTTTTTGTCCATTAAAATAACATCAAATTGATCAGAAATACAGTGTAGACATTGTTAATGTTGTAAATGACTATTGTAGCTGGAAATGGCAGATTTTAATGGAATATCTACATAGGGGTACAGAGGCCATTATCAGCAATCATCACTCTTGTGTTCCAATGGCACGCTGTGTTAGCTAATCCAAGTTTATCATTATAAAAGGCTAATTTGATCATTATAAAACCCTTTTGCATTAATGTTAGCACAGCTGAAAACTGTTGTCCTGATTAAAGAAGCAAAATAACCGGGCCTTCTTTAGACTAGTTGAGTATCTGGAGCATCAGCATTTGTGGGTTCGATTACAGGCTCAACATGGCTGGAAACAAAGACCTTTCTTCTGAAATTCGTCTGTCTATTCTTGTTCTGAGAAATGAAGGCTATTCCACGTGAGAAATTACCAAGAACCTGAAGATCTCATACAACACTGTGTACTACTCCCTTCACAGAACAGTGCAAACTGGCTCTAACCAGAATAGAAAGAGTGGGAGGCCCCTGTGCACAACTGAGCAAGAGGACAAGTACATTAGTGTCTAGTTTGAGAAACAGACACCTCACAAATCCTCAACTGGCAGCATCATTAAATAGTACCCGCAAAACACCAGTCTCAACGTCAATAGTGAAGAGACGACTCCAGGATGCTGGCCTTCTAGGTAGAGTTGCAAAGAAAAAAACATATCTTAGACTGGCCAATAAAAATAAAAGATTAAGATGGGAAAAAGAACACAGACACTGGACAGAGGAAGATTGGAAAAAAGTGTTATGGACAGGCAAATCTAAGTTTGAGGTGTTTGGATCACAAAGAACATTCGTGAGACACAGATTTTTTTTTTTAAATATGCTGGAGGAGTGCTTGACGACATCTGTCAAGCATGGTGGAGGCAATGTGATGGTCTGGGGGTGCTTGGTGGTGGTAAAGTGGGCGATTTGTACAGGGCAAAAGGGATATTGAAGAAGGAAGGCTATCACTCCATTTTGCAACACCATGCCATACCCTGCAGACGGCACTTAATTATTGGAGCCAATTTCCTCCTACAACAGGACAATGACCCAAAGCACAGCTCCAAACTATGCAAGAACTATTTAGGGAAAAAGCACTCAGCTGGTATTCCGTCTATAATGGAGTGGACACCACAGTCACAGGATCTCAACCCTATTGAGCTGTTGTGGGAGCAGCTTGACCGTATGGTTCATAAGAAGTGCTCATCAAGCCAATCCAAATTGACAACTAGAATGCCAAAAGTCTGCAAGGCTGTAATTGCTGCAAATGGAGGATTCTTTGATGAAAGCAAAGTTTGAGGGACACAATTATTTATTTATTTTTTAATTAAAAAAAATGTATAACCCTGTTAACATCTTGACTATATTTCCTATTCATTTTGCAATGAATTTCATGTATGTTTTCATGGAAAACAAGGACATTTCTAAGTGACCCCAAACTTTGGACAGTAACGTAAACTCACGTAAAGTCGCACATCGCCTTGGTCCGTACAATTGCCCTTATTTTAGCGCCCCCAAAACATAATACTTCCAGATCAACTGTAAATGTCAATACCATTGTAAAGCACAATTTCTCCCCTTTCCAACAAAATCAATTACATGATCTAAACACTGCCCGTTTCCTCATAATTCAAGCAGGCAATGAGCCACGTCGGGTCTTTTTAAAAATGGCGGGTGGGGAAGCGAAACTAATGCGAGATAGTGAGAAGGACAGATGTCGTGTGGGAAAATTGCTTTGTTCACTCGATCTGTCCAACTTAACACCTTATCGCCTCTAAAATGTAAATAAAACACTATAAAGAGTTTATATAATGTGTCATTACTTACCTATTTGAAGGTTTGTGTCGAATTTGAATCGGGTTTTTAGGGCGGCCCTAAAGTGATCTTAGAAGTAAACAGCGGCTTTGAGAATGATGATTGCATGCAATGATGACGAAAAAAATGACTAGGTATCCCCCCTTACCCCGTCACTGTCCATTTCTTGTTTTTAAACGATGAGAGAAGTGCTACACCTGGTGGAGAGAAATTGTAAGACAGAAATAGTTGCGTTATGCGTGTTGTACGTTACGACATGACACGTCAAGCTGTAACGGAGGGTCAGTTTTTTCAACTTTTCTCCAATACTATAGAGCCATTACCATGTCGATCAACGCTTGAATAGAAACCTAGTTCACACCCCCGATTTTGAAGTCAACACAATCTCTACAGTCCCATTAGTTTTCTTTGTAGCCTCGTTTGAATGTCGCATTTACGCACATTTGTACGGAATGGGGTGAGTTTACATTAGTGTTCGAAAAACACGTTTTCGCTTTGTCAATATGGGATATTGTGTAGATTGATGAGGAAATTGTTTTATTACATTTTAGAATAAGGCTGTAATGTAACAAAATGTGGAAAAAGTCAAGGAGGCTGAATACATTCCGAATGCACTGTATATGCTTTATAATGCTTTTGAATGACACTTCCGGATTTAGTGGGAAATACCCGGGTAACCTGGTGGAAAAGTGATTTATTCTTGGGATGGAACATTCGTAAAATATCAGGAAAATATTCAACCCTAGTCTTACCCTGGAGGAGCCTCAGTGATGCTAAACACAAGCAGGCAGAAGAGGGGATGTTCTGCGGGGAAGGGACAGATTATTCTGGTCCCTCTTTCTTTTCTACCCTTGGATTAGCACCAGGCGTATTCCCCGGCCTGTGTAGTTCAGTTCAGCGCTGCACACCTTGTTACATCAGGCTTCACGCTGAATGCTTCGCAGGTCTGTCAACTCTCATGTCCTCTCTGCTTGGCTGAAGCTGGGACCAGTGCCCTGACACAGCACCAATACAGCCACGTTACGTAAGCAGGCCTCCCTCTCCCCTCCTCTCCTACTGTCTTCTCTCTGTTCTGCTCCACTTGGCTGCAGGGCCAGTTGAGTGGCTGTGTATGGTGCAGTCTCATGAGGATCAGTGGCATTCAGGGTCATTGAACACAACTGACATGATACTTTTTCCTGGTGATATTTTTCCTAATGAAGAAATCCTGATTTACTGACTTGATTATTATAATGGATGGGGTATTCAGGGTTGTAATTGACAACAGTAAGCTATGCTAATGATTACATCCCTGATGTCCCTTGAGAAGAGGGGCAATGGTATTTCCTATGGTTAGGGAAGCAGTAACCGGGTCCCAAGGACTAGGAATGATAAGTAACAGACATTGATCCAGCTTTCAACCCAACACTCTGCCTTTCCACAAGATGTAGCCTAGCTGAGACAGTTGTAGCATTACTGTTATTTTGGTTTTGCAAAAGTTGACCCCTAGTTGATCTGGCTGGCTTCACTCTATGCTCGCATGGTTTGCAGTGGTGGACCTTAACCTAATATATTCCTATTCCCCTGCCTCAATGTCCATCTCAGACAGCCTCCCTGCCATCACGCCTTCTCACTCAATTATTGCAATCCTCTCTAATGCTTTTCAATTAAACTCTCGGCCAGCTGACCAACATTAACATGGCTACAATGTCTCGCTACTAAGCTCCACACTGCAGTAACAAACACTGACTAGACATACCCCACACTGTCGCAATGAGCTAAGAATTTTGGATGGAGAGAAAGAGAGACAGAATGAGACAGTGGGAGGGAGTTCTATGTTTAGTGTTATACCAAACTCAGTAGAAGTTATTTTAATAAGACAATGATACCCCAATTTGATTACAGGCGTCAAAGGCATCCCTCTTATCGCTGTCTGAGGTTCTGTGCAGTAGTCACCACAGACTGCCTGGCAGGCAGGCAGAGCTACTGTGTGCTCACACAGGCCTTGCTGGCCCCCTGCAGTGGTAGCTGTCAGTGTTGGAGCTAGCTACAACCCCAGAGAACAAATTAAGAGCCAGAAAGACTAAACTTGTCTATCAACTTTTAATGATAATGTCCCTTTCAGTACATTGTTCTCACAGTAGTTTTGTGGTGCCTATTATTTTATTCCTGCTGTGTTTATAAGAAGTGCATGCCTGAGAGTAGGCTAGGCAGTTAGACAATGTTATGTACTATAGCATAGCTTTTGCTGTATAATAATCATGCAATCTTGGCGGGCCACTAGCTAGGTCTATTTCCAGCTCTACAGGGTCCGTGTCAGCAGAACAGGTTGTTGTTGCTGAGTGACTTCCCAGAGGCGTCATTATGATATGGCTGCATCATCGATTGGCTAAGCTCTCTGCTGCCCAGGACAGGAGTGTGAAGGAGGACAGGCTAGAGACACTTATTTGTCAGCTGGGTGGGTTTGCGCATGTCCATGTTGAGTGGCTGTAGTTGGTCAGAGAGCGAGATTCTACACTGTATCATTGCTATTGTATATTTTTAGCTGTGAAATGTGGCATTACTTGCCCAGTTTGGTTATAGAGCTCTTCATCGCTGTGCTGCTAAGAACATATGGAGTATAGCCTAGCCGCTGTGCTGTAGTCGTGATCAGTGAAATCTGTGTGCACCGTTGTCCTAGTCACTGCCTCTCAAGCTCCCCTCTCTCTCGCTCTCTCTCTCGCTCTCCTCTTCATCCCACTCTCAGTGAGTGGGCCCTATCAGCACACCGCACCCCTTCAGAATGATTGAGTGTCCAGGAGGGATTGTAGCAGCGTAATAGATTTGGGATAAATTCTAGTTGGGCTCTATATCAAAGAGAGAAGGCAGAGAGCACAACATAAGGGAGAATGGGGATGTGGGAAGGAAGGTCTTTAGTTAGGGGCTTTGTTGAATTGCTAATAGACATAGAAAATCAAATGACATCAAGACCTTCACCTCTACCAACAATAGACATCAATGGTTGATTCATTATTTATGGTAAGGATGATAGCTCTATATCTCCCACCACAACGGTGTGCTTTATCCTAAGATTCAAATATCTAGGGAAGACATGTATCCCTAAGCAAGCCCATCAAAATACTTGAGCACTGGCCTGCAGTTGAAAAGATGTTCAGCAACTCTTGGTAGGACAAAGGAGGTTTTCAGAAATAAATATTTTATTAAAATCTACAGGTCTGCAGTGCCAGTACTCTCTAATGTGTTTTTTTTTCTTTTTTCTTATGGATCCTCATTAGCTGCTGCCTTACTCGGATCCAGCACAATTAAGGCAGTTTAACAATTTTAAAAACATTACATCCACAACAGATTGTGTGCCCCTCAAGCCCCTACTCTACTACCACATATCTACAACACAAAATCCATGTGTTTGTGTGTGTATAGGGCATATGTTATCGTGTGTTTGTATGCATGTGTCTGTTTGTTGCTTCACAGCCCCCGTTGTTCCATAAGGTGTATTTTTATCAAATGTTATTGGTTGAATGAGTTACTTGATGTGGAATAGTCATGTTTCTTTGTAGTACTGTGGGCCTCCCATAGTCTTTTCTGGACTTGGGGGCTGTGAAGAGACCTCTGGTGGCATGTCTTGTGGGGCATGCATGGCTAGAGTATGATATAACCATTCTAATCATTATTGTGTAATACAGCAACACCTAAAAGGCTTAATTAAGGATCAATCTTTTTCAAATGAAGCCCAAAGCACATCCTCCTGACTATCCGTTGGCCCGTGTGGCTCAGTTGGTAGGGCATGGCGCTTGCAATGCCAGGGTTGTATGTTTGATTCCCACGAGGGACCAGTACGAAAAAGTATACACTCACTACTGTAAGTAACTCTGGATAAGAGTGTATTACTGTAAATGACAAATGTATTTTTTTGATTTAAGTCCCATATGGTTGATTTATCTCGCTGCTTACGAGGTCCAGGTAATATGAGGTCCAGGAGTGGAGAGAAGAGGCATTTTCATTAGGCCTATGTGTTGGATCAGCAGACTTGGAAGTGAATAGGAAGTGGTGATGGACGGTTGCTACTTTGTGGCGGTTGCGCGGGTCTGACCTCTGTTGTGGGTGTTCCGTCCGGAATATGGAGACAAGGATAGGAAGCCAATTTGGACTATTGAGATGAGTTCACCCTGTCTGTGGGCATGCATATTTATTCCAGACTTGTTTTTCCATTCAACCCTCTAAAATCTCAGAGAAAAGCGTGCTAAATGTGAGACACCATAAGCGCAGAGTCACCCTGCTCATTATGCTATGGTTACTGTCATCCCGTCTCTCTGCTGCGGCTCTCCCCCACTTTCTTTCCTTCCTCCTTCGCATGTCTGCAATAGCCTAGTCCAGTGTTTCTTAATACTGGTCCTGGGGACCCATAGTATTGCCCCAGCACTACCACAATTGATTCAACTAATTATTTGAAACAGGTGCTTTGGTGCTAAGACAAAAACAAACAAATATGCACCCCTTTGGGTCCCTAGAACCAGGAATTGAGAAACACTGGTCTAGTTTAATGGGGAAAAAACACATTCAAGTGCTGGAGTGGGCTGGTGTGGATTACATGTTGACACTATCTGGGCACCCTGTGCCCCTGTCCCCTGGTCCCGGGCCTCTTCCTTGATTCTCCTGGAGCGCAGCTCCCCGTGCATTCATGTTTCCACAGCATTTGGTGGAGAAGAGGAGCTTGTGTGTGTGTGAGCTCCCCATTCTCACGCTCTGCTGGTCTACCATGAGAGGAGAGAGCTCCCCCAGCACCCTGGACTCCAGTCAGGCACCCTGACCAGAACCTTGAGAACAACCATATGACCATGTTGCACAGAGCATGACTGAGGGTGTAAATTAGGGACTCAATGGTCTCCATGTGATGTGTCTACAACTGTTGCTGGGAGTTAGAGTTGGTATGATGAGTGTTTTGTAGAAGGAGCAGTAAAGTGAAATCCAAAATTGTGCACTTTTTCTCCCCCAGATTCTATTTAAGTCACGGTGAACAAAAGTTCAGGGTTCTAAGAATAGGCCTGTCAGTTTGTTGCAGCTTGTCTGCTGGATTCTTTTGATTGAAGTTGCTTCTCCACACTGCATTACTGCTTGTTTGTTCATCACAACATCTTTTTGATTTCTCTCTCCCAGCTGAACCAACTAGCTGCATGGGCCTGGTTAGACAAGGTTTAGTATTAGATTCCTTGTAGCGCGGGCATCTACGGTCTCCTCACTCCTTCAACCCATAGTGTGTGGACTCCTATTACCACAGTGTTGACTGTGACCTTCCACTATTATTATATTAAGCCAAGCTCCTCCACTCCCACTGAACACAGCAATTGTCTGACAGATCAATTACACTGTCGACTCAAATGCCAAATGCAGTTAAAATTGTTTCCCCTGTGTTTTATATCATATTGTACACCAGCTGATGAAACTAACTGTAAAAGTGGGGGAAAATTAAAATCAGTATTATTTCCTGATAGTTGCTGGCTGAAAATACAATCTACATTCAACCTTCTAATCAGCAGGTTTGCATAGGCGGGAGTTTCGGCTTTCCATGGTGACGTCACCATGCGGTAGGCTTGGGAGTTAGTGCTGAACCCAATTAGTCAATTGTTCAGTCGATTGTCTGGTCGACAATATTTCTTTGTCGAGCAGTAGCATACATACAGCGCATTCGGAAAGTATTCAGATCCTTTGACTCCGAGATGCTGGCCTTCTAAGCAGAGTTCCTCTGTCCAGTGTGTGTTCTCTTGCCCATCATAATCTTTTATTTTTATTGGCCAGTCTGAGATATGGCTTTTTCTTTGCAACTCTACCTAGGCCAGCATCCCGAAGCCGCCTCTTCTATGTTGACGTTGAGACTGGTGTTTTGCGGGTACTATTTAATTGAGCTGCCAGTTGAGGACATGTGAGGCGTCTGTATCTCAAACTAAAAACACATATGTACTTGTTCGCTTGGTCAGTTGTGCACAGGGTCCTCCCACTCTTTCTATTCTGGTTAGGCCAGTTTGCACGGTTCTGTGAAGGGAGTAGTACACAACGTTGTACAAGAGTTCCTCTGCAGCATTCCACCAATCTGGCCTTTACGGTAGAGTGGCCAGACGAAAGCCACTCCTTGGAGTTTGCCAAAAGGCACCGTAAGGACAGAGTTCTTTAGGCGTGTCATGACTTGCCATCTTGGATGGAGATCAAAGGTGCCGAGCTAACCAAAGGTTCGGTTTCAAAACCCTCCTCTCCTGTGGGTTGGCCAATTTAATGACGGTCGTAAATACCTGGCAGGAACTGTCTCTCCATGGCCATGCATTATTGAGGGGAAAGAACCCTTTTGTTACAAGGAGATTCTTCCTGCCAAAACTACAACATCCAAAAGTGGAGAATGAAACAATATTCCTAAAACAAAAAATGTGGGAAATGGTCAGGAGGGACTTAAAGAACAATCATGTCAGATCATTTATTGTTTGGTGATATCATTAAGACACAATAATGGAAACATAGCAACTTTAAGAGCTTTCACAATGTATATGTCAGTTTCATTTAAATATTGTAAAACATAATGATTAAATATGAAACTATTTGTGAAAAGATAGCAATGTGATTTTAGCCTTCTAAATGAGAATTTGTATTTCATATAAAGTTTTATCCAGTCAGTAACCACACCCACGGGAGCACAGACATTATGCCGGCGTGATGGAACGCCCCCTTTGACCAGAGTGCTTAAAAAGGACTCGTAACAAAATTTACGGGAGACCAAAACATCCCGGGTTACTGCCGGTGTGGAAAGTGGTCTTTGCTGTACCCTGAATAATCAACCATTGAGGCCGGACAGCGTGAAGCGGTGGCTACACAGCTGACAAATGGTTTAAAACTACAAGACCAGTACATTGCCAGGTTGCTACTGGCATGTAAAATGGTTTAAAACTACCAGACCAGTATGCGTGCAGCGCAAGCTGAATACATGACAAATGGTCTGAAATCACAAAACCCTCAAACTCAAAGAAGACTAGACATGCACCGCCTGCAGCTCTGCACGTAACGTAGTCTAGGAAACTTAACCGAAGACAAGAAAAGAATAACATTTCCCTATCAAATGACCATTGCTGTTCTCATTCTAACAGACACTTCCAGAACAAAGAAAACCTACAACTACAAAAGGACATTGTGACCTCTAGCGGACAACCAGAGACTCTGTCGAACTATTTGTCACTGACAGATCAAGCGATTTCAGAGACACAACAAGGACATACAAGTGTAAATATGTACAATGTATTTCTAAATCCGAATGAGGGGTTGTTAAGCTGCTAAATATCCATAGTTATGATGAGTGTATTATTCAAATGTATGCATGTACGATAGTTGAAACTCTGTCTCCTTCTCCCGCTCTTAATTTCCCCACCCCTTTCATTGTGTAACCAGCCATCATATCAGGTTAGTCCACTAGGGACTTTTCATTGCAAGTTAGTAATCAATTCAACCTATACTGTATGTGTTTATTTATTTAATTAGTTAATTATTTATTTACTAAGCAAATGTGTAAGCTAAGTCAATTTTTTAAATAAATTTACAGAAAAATCTAAAAACAATTTTTGCTTTGTCAATATGGGGTATTGTGTGTAGATTGATGAGGGACATTTTTAGAATAAGGCTGTAACGTAACAAGCGTGAAAAAGTCAAGGGGTCTGAATACTTTCTGAATGCACTGCATGTCTGGATTTGATTGCATTTTAAAGCTGATCAAAGCTCTAAACTTGATGCTATCTGAGCCGGATGAGCAATATATTCAATACATTTTATGAGCCCTAGCCGGAAAAAAAGCCCAAATGATTGTGCCGTTACATATGAAATAGTCTACTGCACATTACAGAAAAACAAAAGCTTGTACTATATGGACTTGAATTTTGCACATCGCTCAAACCATGATAAAGAAGAGAACATGTGATTCTGGTGCGGCATGTGCGGTCTACAAGTTATAGGCTAGCGAATGTGATTTAGGAATATAATTAGGGCCTATTTGTATAACTAGTCGGCTGACGGACATACACACACACAGTTCATAATATTTCCCCTAATGTTATCAGCCTACCTCTTTCTCTATTGTTGCTTCATTCCTTCCTTTCAACAGTTAAATTAAAATATGTTTCGTTGTCCTCCTCATCATCATTCTAATAACAAGGACTTCACTTCTCTTCAAAGATTGAATGGTTACGGGTCTGAATAAATAACTGCTATAGCCTACTGCCATTGCGTGTTCACTTTTCTTTCAAACTACCTGTGAGTTCTATTGGATGCTGCATTTAACATTCAGAAAAAAAGAGCTTTCGCCCATCTTTGAATAGTCTACTGGTATAAGAAATGCAAAAAAAAAAAGAAAAAGTCTAGCAAGCCATTCTAGTCCAGCCTTTCCTGCATTGGACTACACGAGCTAAGGAGTGTTTAAGGAGCACAGGTGCGTGCCAATTGCGCAAGAGTTTCTAACCCATTACCCATCATTAATTAACTAAATATAAGGCTAATACTGCATTGAATGTATAACCTGATAGAGGTAGGCTAGGACATCTACAGTTGAAGTCGGAAGTTTACATACACCTTAGCCAAATACATTTAAACTCAGTTTCACAATTCCTGACATTTAATATTTGTAAAAATTCCCTGCCACTTAATTTAAGAATGTGAAATGTCAGAATAATAGAGAAAATGATTATTTCAGCTTTAATTTCTTTCATCACATTCCCAGTGGGTCAGAAGTTTACATACACTCAATTAGTACTTGGTAGCATTGCATTTAAAATTGTTTAACTTGGGTCAAACGTTTCAGGTAGCCTTCCACAAGCTTCCCACAATAAGTTGGGTGAATATTTGGCCCGTTCTGCTTGACAGAGCTGGTGTAACTGAGTCAGATATGTAGGCCTCCTTGCTTGCACACGCGTTTTCAGTTCTGCCCACAAATGTTCTATAGGATTGAGGTCAGGGCTTTGTGATGGCCACTCCAATACTTTGACTTTATTGTCCTTACACCATATTGCCACAACTTTGGAAGTATGCTTGGGGTCATTGTCCATTTGGAAGACCCATTTGCGACCAAGCTTGAACTTCCTGACTGATGTCTTGAGATGTTGCTTCAATATATCCACATAGTTTTCCTTTCCTCATGATGGCATCTATTTTGTGAAGTGCACTAGTCCCTCCTGCAGCAAAGTCCACCCACAAGATGATGCTGCCACCCCGGTGCGTCACGGTTGGGATGGTGTTCTTCGGCTTGCAAGCCTCCCCCTTTTTCCTCCAAACATAACGGTCATTATGGCCAAACAGTTCTATTTTTGTTTCATCAGACCAGAGGACATTTCTCCAAAAAGTATGATCTTTGTCCCCATGTGCAGCTGCAAACCATATTCTGGCTTTTTTTGGGGCGGTTTTGGAGCAGTGGCTTCTTCCTTGCTGAGCGGCCTTTCAGGCTGAGCGGCCTTTCAGGTTATGTCGACATAGGACTCGTTTTACTGTGGATATAGATACTTTGTACCTATTTCCTCCAGCATCTTCACAAGGTCCTTTGCTGTTGTTCTGGGATTGATTTGCACTTTTCGCACAAGTACGTTCATCTCTAGGAGACAGAACATGTCTCATTCCTGAGCGGTATGACGGCTGCGTGGTCCCATGGTGTTTATACTTGCGTACTATTGTTTGTACAGATGAACGTGGTACCTTCAGGCGTTTGGAAATTGCTCCCAAGGATGAACTAGACTTGTGGAGGTCTACAATTATTTTATTTTTTACTTCAACCTAAGTGTATGTAAACTTCCGACTTCTAGATTTATATAGCCCTATATATATATAAAGTTGAACAGGATCATCTATTTTGGAAGCAATTTGAATGGAGTCGATGGAGAGAGAGAAAGACTGCGAGAGAATTCTCACGTGTGCACTGATTTAAAGCAGCGATATTCAAGAGATAGGCTGTTATTTAACTCTGCATTTGCAATTTAAAAACAATTCCTATCTTTAATTAAAAAACAAGGTGACCCTGAAAGCCAGATGGAGATGGCTAAATTTGACATGCATTCAGTCTTTATATTACTGTAGCATATGCCAGTGGTTCCCAACCAGGGGCACTAGGACCCCTGGGGTTACTTGGCTTATCCCCAGGGGGTATTTGAAGACTCATGAGTCCATAGGGTCACAGGTAAAATGCACATGAGGGGGTACTTTAGGGGTACTCCGGGCAGATCAAAATTCAGTTGGTGGTACAGTAACCAAAAAAGGTTGGGAACCACTGGCATAGGCTATGCTGCAGCAAACAAGAAACAAGAAAACGACATGCATTGTGAACTGCGCTCCATACTGAGACAGGCTGTCGGCACCACCCTGAGCGTTGATTCATCAGAAGGAAGAGAAGCCAGATTTAGACATAGCATATCATTTAAAAAGCTCAATTTCACACCATGCTGTTCATATAAATAATTTATTATAATTTTCCGGTTTCTCGCAGTTATTTATCCAGGGAAAAGGGAGTGGATTTCGGCGGTAAATCCTGGTAACCAGGTTTCCTCCATTCAACCCTAGGTAAGACCCTGTTTTTTAAAGTCACTTAAGAGTTTTATAATCACAGTGCAGCGAGTTAATTCACTTTTACTTACAAAGTGCCTAAAAATGTCACAGTGTCCTACCCAAGACCACAACAGTGATAAGTTTGTGTTGAACTCTTGAAGGTAAGCTACTTTCGTAAAAGATAAACCATCTGGGGTGTCACACTCAGGCAGGTGTGACCACCAGTCCCTCTCTCTAACCAATGTAGGGCGATGTGTAGCTTATGTTGACCCGTTTTGGTGTGTTTATCTCTGGTCTTGGAGAGCGTCGACACACAGATTAGAGTTGAAGCTTTGAGACAGCTGGCTCTCCCATGCACAGCTGTTGATAGGGTAACCCTCTGACATCTCTAGGATGGTACAGGGTACACGATGTCACAAGTCCAGCAATGGAATATATACTCCGCTCACATGGTCAGCAGGGTGCTGCTGGAGTGATACCCAGCTATACTGTTACTCACTCAGCTATATAGTTACCCAGTAAATCATTGAACCTCCTCAGCGTCTCAGTGTGGCCTGGTCTACTTTGGTGGTCCTGCTAAGGGCCCTAGGCCTTAATGCCACTGACACGATGCCTTTAAATAACTCTGGGGCCGACGGAGGAAAAAAAGCAAAGCACTGCAAAGGACTGTACGGCAACAGCCTTGTTAGCTGGATCTGAGGGGGGCTGTGAGGGAGAGGGATGATGAGTTTGGGCCCACACAATACGAGAGGTAGGAGGAGTGGGCGCTGCTTTGTGGATTATTTTTTATTTTAAAACATTTGTCAAGTTACGCAAGGCTTGGAGAAGCGGCTTCTGCTAGACTGGATCCATTGTATTCTCCCTGGAGGGGTGGGAGACCTTAATAATACATGGGCAAAAGGGGCAAGTAGAGCAGAAAAAAAGGCTCTATGGTCATAAGCCTGACAGAGTGGTGGGGGGGGGGGGATTGAGAGAGGACAAAGGAAAAGGCTGATTCCACACCAGCATGGCCTGAAAAAAAACTTAGACTGGCTGATAACGTCACGAAATTGAAGCGCACACATCGATGAGGCAGAAGGCCATGTGTTATGATTCTGAAAGGTCAGATAGCTAGCAACAATGACATGAAACTGCCATCTGGGGAATCGTAGGTGTTTTGACTCATGTCATGTCTTTGCTAATATGGCAAAACACTTGCTAGCTAGATAATCAACAACTGTAACGATGTATTTGAGAGACAAGTGCTCATTGTGCAAATGTATTTGTTTTCAATAAACATTTGCAGACAAAATATAGTTAACATGCTGTCAACAATCTAAGCCAACAGTCTGTTTTGCCCCATAGTTGTGCACGAGTCGGTTTTGTTGCTAAACAACCAACCAGTCTATAGGAAGGAATGATATTAACATGTGTTTTACATTTGTATCACAAACCATTTGAGAAAACATGATGAATGTGGCCATTTTAGGCCCCTTTTAGACCTACAGTGAGGGAAAAAAGTATTTGATCCCCTGCTGATTTTGTACGTTTGCCCACTGACAAAGAAATTATCAGTCTATAATTTTAATGTTAGGTTTATTTGAACAGTGAGAGACAGAACAACAAAAAATCCAGAAAAACACATGTTAAAAATTCTATAAATTGATTTGCATTTTAATGAGGGAAATAAGTATTTGACCCCCTCTCAATCAGAAAGATTTCTGGTTCCCAGGTGTCATTTATACAGGTAATGAGCTGAGATTAGGAGCACACTCTTAAAGAGAGTGCTCCTAATCTCAGTTTGTTACCTGTATAAAAAGACACCTGTCCACAGAAGCAATCAATCAATCAGATTCCAAACTTTCCACCATGGCCAAGACCAAAGAGCTCTCTAATGATGTCAGGGACAAGATTGTAGACCTACACAAGGCTGGAATGGGCTACAAGACCATCGCCAAGCAGCTTGGTGAAAAGGTGAAAACAGTTGGTGCGATTATTCGCAAATGGAAGAAACACAAAATAACTGTCAATCTCCCTTGGCCTGGGGCTCCATGCAAGATCTCACCTTGTGGAGTTGCAATGATCATGAGAACGGTGAGGAATCAGCCCAGAACTACACGGGAGGATCTTGTCAATGATCTCAAGGCAGCTGGGACCATAGTCACCAAGAAAACAATTGGTAACACACTACGCCGTGAAGGACTGAAATCCTGCAGCGCCCGCAAGGTCCCCCTGCTCAAGAAAGCACATATATATGCCCGTCTGAAGTTTGCCAATGAACATCTGAATGATTCAGAGGACAACTGGGTGAAAGTGTTGTGGTCAGATGAGACCAAAATGGAGCTCTTTGGCATCAACTCAACTCGCCGTGTTTGGAGGAGGAGGAATGCTGCCTATGACCCCAAGAACACCATCCCCACCGTCAAACATGGAGGTGGAAACATTATGCTTTGGGGGTGTTTTTCTGCTTAGGGAACAGGACAACTTTACCGCATCAAAGGGACGATGGACGGGGCCATGTACCATCAAATCTTGGGTGTGAACCCACTTCCCTCAGCCAGGTCATTGAAAATGGGTTGTGGATGGGTATTCCAGCATGACAATGACCCAAAACACATGGCCAAGGCAACAAAGGAGTGGCTCAAGAAGAAGCACATTAAGGTCCTGGAGTGGCCTAGCCAGTCTCCAGACCTTAATCCCATAGAAAATCTGTGGAGGGAGCTGAAGGTTCGAGTTGCCAAACGTCAGCCTCGAAACCTTTGACTTGGAGAAGATCTGCAAAGAGGAGTGGGACAAAATACCTCCTAAGATGTGTGCAAACCTGGTGGCCAACTACAAGAAACATCTGACCTCTGTGATTGCCAACAAGGGTTTTGCCACCAAGTACTAATTCATGTTTTGCAGAGGGGTCAAATACTTATTTCCCTCATTAAAATGCAAATCAATGTATAAAATTTTTGACATGTGTTTTTCTGGATTTTTTTGTTGTTATTCTGTCTCTCACTGTTCAAATAAACCTACCATTAAAATGATTGACTGATCATTTCTTTGTCAGTGGGCAAACGTACAAAATCAGCAGGGGATCAAATACTTTTTTCCCTCATGTATATTGTAGCCTAAAACATGCAGAACTGAAAGAAACAATTTGGACCAATGTTAACTTATTCCCCATTTTGTATTGCTCATGTAAGCAAAATGTACATTCATGAGAGGACTGGAATATACAGTGCATTTGAAAAGTACTCAAACAGACCCCTTCACTTTTTCCACATTTTGTTACGTTAAAGCCTTATTCTAGAATGGATGAAATAAAATCTATCCTCAATCTACATTTTTTCAAATGTATTAAAAATAAAAAAACAGAAATACCTTATTTACATAGGTATTCAGACACTTTGCTATGAGACTCTAAAGGCTTGGAGTTTGCCAAAAGGCACCTAAAGGACTCTCAGATTCTCTGGTGTGATGAAACCAAGATTGGACTCTTTGGTCTGAATACAAAGTGATCACGTCTGGAGGAAACAAGGAACAACTCATCAGCTGACCAATACCATTCCTACGGTGAAACATGGTGTTAGCAGCATCATGCTGTGAGGATGTTTTTCAACGGCAGGGACTGGGAGACTAGTCAGGATTGAGGCAAAGATGAACGGAGCAGAGTACAGAGAGATCCTTGATGAAAACCTGCTCCAGGGTGCTCAGGACCTCAGACTGGGGTGAAGGTTCACCTTCCAACAGGACAATGACCCTAAGCACACAGACAAGGCAACGCAGGAGTGGCTTCGGGACAAGTCTCTGAATGTCCTTGAATGGCACAGCCAGAGCCCAGACTTGAACCCGATCGAACATCTCTGGAGAGACCTGAAAATAGCTGTGCAGTGACCCCTCCCATCCAACCTGACAGAGCTTGAGAGGATCTGCAGAGAAGAAAAAAAAGAAAGAAAAAAAAGAGAAACTCCCCAAATACAGGTGTGCCAAGCTTGTAGGGTCATACTGAAGAATACTCAATGCTGTAACCGCTGCCAAAGATGCTTCAACAAAGTACTGAGTAAAAGGTCTGAATACTTATGTATATATATATATATATATATATATATATATATATATATATATATATATATATATATATATATATATATATATATTTAAACATTTGCAAACATAAAAAAAAACGTTTTGCATTGTCATTATGGAGTATTGTGTGTAGACTGATACATTTTAGAACAAAAAGTGGAAAACATGTGGGGGTCTGAATACTTTCCGAATGCACTGTAAATAGCAGCGGAATAGTCACTCAACGAATTACAAGTACTTGTGCAATGAAACCCAATTAATGTCAAGGAGAACTTAAGAAAACATTCATACATGAGAGTTCCACTAATATGTAGCTTACACTGTACAAGGACATGTGAATATGGAGCAACAACTACACAAACTTGGGTGCATCTTACAGGCTGGGGAGAGGAGCTACTTCCCCGTCACGCCAGTGTACACATAGTAATGTAATTTCCCTGCAGCAAACTACAGGAGTACAGGCTACAGGAGCGTACAGTCGTGGCCAAAAGTTGAGAAAGAAAATTAATATTTGGGTCACAAAGTCTGCTTCTTCAGTTTGTATGTTGGCAATTTGCATATACTCCAGAATGTCATAAAGAGTGATCAGATGAATTGCAAATAATTGCAAAGTCCCTCTTTGCCATGCAAATGAACGGAATCCCCTAAAAACATTTCCACTGCATTTCAGCCCTGCCACAAAAGGACCAGCTGACATCATGTCAGTGATTCTCTTGTTAACACAGGTGTGAGTGTTGACGATTACAAGGCTGGAGATCACTCCGTCATGCTGTCACGGTATAATTCGCACTCTGCAGTAAGCCATTATCACAGATGGCTACTTACAAACCATTATCCCTGAAATGAGATGACAGCCCTAAGTACTGCAGAGGGTGCAGGATAGAATACAGTACACCAAATCTGAGGTGGAACATCTCTTCCACCTAGTGGTCAACAACTCCCATTACAAATAAAGAAAAATATTGGCAACATGACAATCTGTGTAGACTGCAAGCATTAACTATTGAATTATGGCCAACTCATGAACTAGGGTGTAAAATTCAACTCTGATTCAACTCATGTATTATATTGAATGTAGGCTACCTATTCTGTGTGTGTTCATGTGTTTAAAATTGCCTTGGCAGAGAGGGTAGCCTACCAGCAGTGGTTAGGCCTAGTGAAGGGTAAATGTGATTTACCCACCTTAAAAAATATATTTAAAAAAAAAACGCACTTAAAGTATAGGGAGCTTTACTTTTTTCACAGTGACCGGCAATCAGTTTACCCATGCAACTATTTTTTTTTAAACACTACAACCCAGGCTTCTGGTAGGTCTATTTGAAGTTCATGGGAATACACACTGTAGCTTAGTCTCATAAACGTACCTTGTGTGTTAGGGTGACCATCCTGCTTTTCCCGCGACAGTTTCAGCCCCATCGCAGGTGTCCCGAGTTTTCAGGCTACAAAACAGGTCAATTTGTCAGCAAGACACGTCAATTAATATAGGCCTAATCAATGGCAATCGCTGAATGTCATTACTCACACTTTTTTGTGTTTTGCAGCAGATGTCTATTTCCATTCATCAAATGGATCTAGTAGTCTATACATGCAGTTTGAATGCTGGAATTATTTTAGAGTGGAAGAACAGTTACTTAGTGATTTGTTTGAGAAATCAGATTAAAATATTATTATTAGGTCATTATTAGGACCATTACAAAAAATACAAAGATCCCCCGAAAGTCAGAGTGTAAGTCGCACTCTGGTTAGGCCTATTCACTACCCATGATATGCATCTGCATTTAGTAAAAAAAGGATTATTAAGAGATCAATATCATGCTCAGACCTCCTACGTTTGCTGAGACATAAGCCTCGAGAGCATCCAGTCTGCGAGGCTGTAACAACTACATCCATTAGGTGGCGACATACTCAAATTTGAGAATTCACCTTTTACAAATAGGCATACTTGCCAATCATTGTTATATCAACCAAGAAACATGAAATGAATGAAAAATACAGTTGAAAAACAGGCCAATTCAGTAATTCCCACAGTAACACTATTTGGATAGTCTATAGAACATCTACAGATGGACTAACATTTTAACTATGTACTAACCATATCCCTAGTAGGGCTGGATATTTTCCCATTATTTTACAAATGTTCCATCCTGAGAATAAATCACTTCTCTCGGGTAACCCGGTTCATTCAAAAGCATTATAGAGCATATTCAGTGTCTGGTTTTGAGTAAAGCTTTGATTAGCATGAAAATTCAAACCTGATGCTACCGGAGCATGACGAGCCACATATTAAATACATTTTATGATCCCTACATTAACATTTAATGAACAAAAGCCCAAAAAAGCCCAAATGATTGTGCCATTATCCAATCAATATAGGCTACTGCACATTACGTATGACAGAAAAACATAAAAGCCCACAGATGTAGCTAGCTATATGCTCGAGTAAATAAATGAAACTAGCTCATGCAGGCTAATCTTTTTGAGTGTGAACTGTATTACTGTACTGCATTGTATTATACGGACTGGAATTACACACATCATTCAAACTATGATAAAGCAGAAGAGAACATTCAATTATGGAAGGTGAATCGCCTTTACGAAAGACGAAAAAAAATAATGTTCAGAGAGCTATTCTTGTCTAGCTTTTTCCTGCATGGGACTCCAAAAGCTGCTTGCGGAGCACAGCTGCTTGCATATTGCGCAGGAGACAGAGGCTATAAATTAGAAGCTTATCATGCATAACCCCTTATAAATTAGAAAGTGGTAGGCTATGACATACACACACACACGCGGCTATGTAACAATTTAGAACAGGATGATCAATTTTGGATGCAATTTGAATGGAGTTGGAGAAAGTAAAGACTGCGAGAGAGTGCTCACGCGTGGACGGATTTAAAGCAATTATATTTGAGTCAGACTGTTTTTTTAAAAACTCTGCAGCTGCAATTTAAAAAAAGTATAACCTTAACAATTAAAAAACAAGGCGAGCCCCGAAAGCCAGATGGAGATGGATAAATTAGACGCGCATTCGGTCTTTATATTACTGTAGCATAGACTATACTGCAGCAAATATAGGCCTACATGTCATAACTTGGATGGAAAATTACTGGAGGATAATAGCAGACGATATTGCCACTCCTATTTGCCATATCTTCAATTTAAGCCTACAAGCAAGTATGTGCCCTCAGGCCTGGAGGGAAGCAAAAGTTATTCCCCTACCTAAAGATAGTAAAGACCCCTTTACTGGCTCAAATAGCCGACCAATCAGCCTGTTGACAACCCTTCGTAAACTTTTGGAAAAAATGGTGTTTGAGTAGATACAATGCTATTTTACAGTAAAACAAACTGATAAGACTTTCAGCACACTTATAAGGAAGGACATTCAACAAGCACAGCACATACACAAATGACTGATGATTGGCTGAGAGAACTTGATGATTAACAAAACAGCCCCCACAATCTTTTTGACTTCAGTACGGCTTTTGACATTATCGATTATAGTCGGTTGCTTGAAAAACTTGTGTTATGGCCTTACACCCGCCGGCTATATTGTGGGTAAAGAGTTACCTGTCTAACATAACAGAGAGTGTTCTTTGATGGAAGCCTCTCCGACAAAATCCAGGTAGAATCAGGAATTCCCCAGGGCGGCTGTCTACGCCCCTTACTTTTTTCAATCTTTACTAACAACATGCCACTTGCTCTGGGTAAAGCCAGTGTGTCTATATATGCGATGACTCAACACTGTACACGTCAGCTATAACAGCGACTGAAATGACCGCAACACTTATTGCGCTGCAGTTAGTTTCAGAATGGGTGGCAAGGAATAAGTTAGTCCTAAATATTTCAAAAACTAAAAGCATTGTATTTGGGACAAATCATTCACTAAACCCTAAACTAAATCTTGTAATGAATAAATGTGGTAATTGAGCAAGTTGAGGAGACTAAACTGCTTGGAGTAACCCTGGATTGTAAATGGTCAAGGTCAAAACACATTGATACAACAGTAGCTAGGATGGGGAGAAGTCTGTCAATAATAAAGCACTATTCTGCATTCTTAACAGCTCTATCAAAAAGGCAGGTAGGACAGGCCCGAGTTTCGTCGCACCTGGACTACTGTTCAGTCGCCACAAAGAACAGGGCAGCACGGCTAGCCCTTGGATGTACACAGAGCGCTAACATGAATAATATTCATGTCAATCTCTCCTGGCTCAAAGTGGAGGAGACATTACCGCTTACAAATACAAGTATTGATGAAGTCAATGACATGCTGAATGCATCAAGCTGTCGGTTGAACTACTAGCACACAGCTCAGACACCCATGCATCCTCGGTTTCATGCATGTTAACATTAGAAGCCTACTCCTTAAGTTTGTCTTACTCACTACTTTAACACACTCTGCCAACCCGGATGTCTTAGCCGTGTCTGAATCCTGGCTTAGGAAAACCACCAAAAACCCTGAAATCTCCATCGCTAACTATAACATTTTACGACAAGATAGAACTGCCAAAGGGGGCGGTGTTGCAATCTACTGCAAAGATAGTAATACAGAACTCTGCAGGCTATCCAAGTCTGTACCAAAACAATTTGAGCTTCTAATTCTAAAAATTCACCTTTCCAGAAACAAGTCTCTCACTGTTGCCGCTTGCTATAGACCTCCCTCTGCCCCCAGTTGTGCCCTCGATACCATATGTGAATTGATTGCCCCCCATCTATCTTCTGAGCTCGTGCTACTAGGTGACCTAAACTGGGACATGCATAACACCCCGGCCATCCTACAATCCAAGCTTGATGCCCTCAATCTCACACAGATTATCAATGAACCTACCAGGTACAACTCCAAATCCGTAAAACACGGGCACCCTCATAGATGTCATCCTAACTAACTCGCCCTCCAAATACACCTCTGCTGTTTTCAATCAAGATCTCAGTGATCACTGCCTGCATCTGTAATGGGTCTGCGACCAAACGACCACCCCGCATCACTGTCAAACCCTCCCTAAAACACTTCTGTGAGCAGGCCTTTGTAATCGACCTGGCCGGGGTATCCTGGAATGACATTGACCTCATCCCGTCAGTAGATGATGCCTGGCTATTCTTTAAAAGTGCCTTCCTCACCATCTTAAATAAGCATGCCCCATTCAAAACATTTAGAACTAGGAATAGATATAGTCCTTGGTTCACTCCAGACCTGTCTGCCATTGACCAGCACAAAAACACCCTGTGGCGCAGGTCCTAATCCAGGCACTTGTCATCTCCCGTCTGGATTACTGCAACTCGCTGTTGGCTGGGCTCCCTGCCTGTGCCATTAAACCCCTACAACTCATCCAGAACGCCGCAGCCCGTCTGGTGTTCAACTTTCCCAAGTTCTCTCACGTCACCCCGCTCCTCCGCTCTCTCCACTGGCTTCCAGTTGAAGCTCGCATCCGCTACAAGACCATGGTGCTTGCCTACGGAGCTGTGAGGGGAACGGCACCTCCGTACCTTCAGGCTCTGATCAGGCCCTACACCCAAACAAGGGCCTGCGTTCATCCACCTCTGGCCTGCTCGCCTCCCTACCTCTGAGGAAGTACAGTTCCCGCTCAGCCCAGTCAAAACTGTTCGCTGCTCTGGCACTCCAATGGTGGAACAAACTCCCTCACGACGCCAGGTCAGTGGAGTCAATCACCACCTTCCGGAGACACCTGAAACCCCACCTCTTTAAGGAATACCTAGGATAGGATAAAGTAATCCTTCTAACCCCCCCCCCCCCCCCCTTAAAAGAGTTAGATGCACTATTGTAAAGTGGTTGTTCCACTGAATATCATAAGGTGAATGCACCAATTTGTAAGTCGCTCTGGATAAGAGCGTCGGCTAAATGACTTAAATGTAATGTAATGTAAATGTAAGTTAACAAACAGATTACCGACCATTTCGAATCCCACCGTACCTTCTCCGCTATGCAATCTGGTTTCAGAGCTGGTCATGGGTGCACCTCAGCCACACTCAAGGTCCTAAACGACATCATAACCGCAAGCGATAAGAGACATTACTGTGCAGCCGTATTCATCGACCTGGCCAAGGCTTGCGACTCTGTCAATCACCACATTCTTATTGGCAGACGACAGCCTTGGTTTCTCAAATGATTGCCTCGCCTGGTTTACCAAATACTTATCTGATAGAGTTCAGTGTGTCAAATCGGAGGGCCTGTTGTCCGGACTTCTGGCAGTCTCTATGGGGGTGCCACAGGGTTCAATCCTCGGGCCGACTGTCTTCTCTGTATACATCAATGATGTTGCTCTTGCTGCTGGTGATTGTTTGATACACCTCTACGCAGATGACACCATTCTGTATACTTCTGGCCCCTCTTTGGACACTTAACTAACCTCCAGACGAGCTTCAATGCCATACAACTCTCCTTCCATGGCCTCCAACTGCTCTTAAACGCAATTAAAACTAAATGCATGCAATTCAACCGAGCATTGCCCGCACCTGTTTGCCCGTCCAGCATCACTACTCTGGACGGCTCTGGACAACTACAAATACCTAGGTGTCTGGTTAGACTGTAAACTCTCCTTCCAGACTCACATTAAGCATCTCCAATCCAAAATTAAATCTAGAATTGGCTTCCTATATCGCAACAAAGCATCCTTCACTCATTCTGCCAAACATACCCTCGTAAAACTGACCATCCTACCGATCCTCGACTTCGGTGATGTCATCTATAAAATTGCCTCCAACACTCTACTCAACAAACTGGATGCAATCTATCAGTGCCATCCGTTTTGTCACCAAAGCCCCATACAATACCTACCATTGCGACCTGTACGCCCTCGTTGGTTGGCCTTTGCTTCATACTCGTCGCCAAACCCACTAGCTACAGTTTATCTACAAGTCTCTGCTAGGTAAAGCCCCACCTTCTCAGCTCAATGATCACCATAGCAGCACCCACTCATAGCACACGCTCCAGCAGGTATATCTCACTGGTCAACCCCAAAGCCAATCCCTCCTTTGGTCGTCTTTCCTTCCAGTTCTCTGCTGCCAATGACTGGAACGAACTGCAAAAATCTCTGAAGCTGGAGACTCATATCTCCCTCACTAGCTTTAAGCACCAGCTGTCAGAGCAGATCACTGCACATAGATGGGCTGTTAACAGATGGGCTATCTACCTACCTCATCCCCATACTGTATTTATTGATTTGTCTTGCTCCTTTGGACCCCAGTATCTCTACTTGCACATTCATCTTCTGCACATCTACCATTCCAGTGTTTTAATTGCTATATTGTAATTACTTCGCCACTATGGCCTATTTATTGCCTTAACTCCCTTATCTTTCCTCATTTGCACTCCACTCACTGTATATAGACTGTTTTCTTTTGTTCTACTGTATTATTGACTTGTTTATTCCATGTGTAACTCTGTATGTGTCGAATTTCTATGCTTTATCTTGGCCAGGTCGCAGTTGCAAATGAGAACTTGTTCTCAACTAGCCAACCTGGTTAAATAAAGGTAAAAAATACCCCACAAGACATGCCACCAGCAGTTTCTTCACAATCCAAGTCCAGAACAGACTATGGGACAGTACTACATAGAAATCTATTCCACATCAAGTAACTCATGCAAGCAGTAAAATTAGATTTAAAAAACAGATACAAATACAGACAACAGCAGGGACTGTGAAGCAACAAACATAGGCATCGACACCTGCATACAAACACATAGATTTTGTGTTGGAAGATACTGTACGAGGGAGTAGGGGCCTGAGGGCACACACTTAATATGTTGTGAAATCTGTTGTAAATGTATAACTGCCTTAATTTTGTTGGACCCCAGGAAGAACAGCTGTTCTCTTGGCAGCAGCTAATCGGGATCCATAATAAATACAAATACAAGAAAGTGCGGATAGTTAGCACGTCCATTATCATGATATATTCTTAAAACAGACACTCATCCTAACAGGAGAGAGGGAAGACAGTCAAAGACTGACTAGCACCAAATCTATTCTACCAGGGATGGCTCCTTTACCCCATCCCCTTATGTCTAGCCCTCTGCACTGGACAACTTTCTCTTCTCCACCACTCAAAATCCAAGTAAGCTTAGGCCTGTACATGTCAGGCTTGTGTCAACCATAGACTAGGACTACGAGGCAATTTATAACTTTTTATATGAAACATTTGAGACCTGTGACACACCCACTGAAAATAAGTTTGTTTCTTTTTACAGACTGCTTTGTGTTATTCAAGCTAACAGTCATCAAGGGTGCGTTCAGAAATTCACTCTGGCTATCTACTTGGATTTCAGAGCTCTCTCGTCTGAGTGCCAGAGCGCAGAATAACGGAGGAATTTACGAACGTTCAACACCCATTGAATATGGCCAGTGTCTGTAAACGTGGGCAAAAAAAGTGTAATTAAACCACCTAACCAGCTCTGCTAGGGTGAGTAAAATGGTCAGTGTGAGGTGTTCTCATTTGTTTCTGAATGTGGCTAGCAAGCTAACCACCGTTAGCCAGTTGTGTGGTCAGAACGCTCGGATGAACCCTACTTCTCGGCCAGAGTGTCCAGTGTGTGCTCTGAAAGCGCCGAGAGTGAAGCGCTCTGAATTCACGAAAGAACAATCTGACAACTGAGCGCACTCTGGCACTCCAGATTGAATTTCCGAACACCCATTTTATAATTAAATCGTCCCCCCCCCCCCCCCAATCTACACACAATTCAAGTTGACATTTTTGCTAATTTATTTTTAAAAACTGAAATCACATAAGTATTCAGACTCAGTAAGTGGTTGAAGGACCTGTGGCAGCGATTACAGCATTGAGCCTTATTGGGTATGACTCTACAAGCTTGGAACACCTGTATTTGGGGAGTTTCTCCCATTCTTCTCTGCAGAACATCTCAAGCTCTGTCAGGATGGATGGGGAGCATCGCTGCACAGCTATTTTCAGGTCTCTCCAGAGATGTTCGATCGGGTTAAAGTCCGTGCTCTGGCTGGGCCACTCAAGGACATTCACAGACTTGTCCCGAAGCCACTCCGGCGTTGTCTTGGCTGTGTGCTTAGAGTCGTTGTCCTGTTGGAAGGTGAACCTTCGCCCCAGTCTGAGGACCTGAGTGCTCTGGAACAGGTTATCATCAAGGATCTCTGTACTTTGCTCAGTTCACCTTTCTCACAGTCCCTGCCGCTGAAAAACATCCCCACAGCACCGTAGGGATGGTTCCAGGTTTCCTCATGACGTGCCGCTTGGCATTCAGGCCAAAAACTTCAATTTTGGTTTCATCAGAGCAGAGAAACTTGTTTCTCATGGTCTGAGAGTCCTTTATGCATACACCAAGACTGCCATCATGTGCCTTTTACTGAGGAGTGGCTTCCATCTGGCCATTCTACCATAAAGGCCTGATTGGTGGAGTGCTGCAGAGATGGTTGTCCTTCTGGAAGGTTCTCCCATCTCCACAAAGGAAGTCTGGAGCTCTGTCAGTGACCATCGGGTTGTTGTTCACCTCCCCATCCAATACCATTCTACCCCGATTGCTCAGTTTGGCAGGGCAGGCAGCTCTAGAAAGAGTCTTGGTTGTTTCAAACTTCTTCCATTCAAGAATGATGAGACCAAGGTGTTCTTGGGGACCTTCAATACTGCAGAATTGTTTTGGTACCCTTCCCCAGATCTGTGCCTCAACCCAATCCTGTCGACGCTATACGGACAATTGCTTCGACCTCCTGGCCTGGTTTTTACTCTGACATGCAATGTCAACTGTGGGACCTTATATAGACGTGTGTACCTTTCCAAATGATGTCCAATCAACTGAATTTACCACATGGACTCCAATCAAGTTGTAGAAACATCGAGGATCAATGGAAACAAGACACACCTGATCTCAATTTTGAGTCTCATAGCAAAGTGTCTGAATACTTACGTAAACAAGTTTTTCTTTTCTTTTTTTCTTTTTTTTTTTAAATACATTTTCAAACATTTCTACAAACCTGTTTCGCTTTGTCATTATGGGGTATTGTGTGTAGATGGATTAAATAAATGCTTTACTCATCAATTTTACAATAAGGCTGTACTGTAACAAAATGTGGAAAAAGTATTTTGGAATGCACAGTACTTCAGTAATTACATATTTAACCACTTGTATATTCGCTATCAAATCCATTCCTCTTGTTGATAAACAAAGGGTTGAATAAAGAGAAAATACCTTAAATCCTCAATTCGTTGGGGCATGGACTCCACAAGGTGTCGAAAGCATTCCACAGGGATGCTAGCCCGTGTTGACTCCAATGCTTCCCACAATTGTGTCAAGTTGGCTGGATGTCTTTTGGGTGGTGGACCATTCTTGATGCATACGGAATAGAGGTCGACCGATTATGATTTTTCAACGCCGATACCGATTATTGGAGGACCAAAAAAGCCGATGCCGATTTATTTGTAATGACAATTACAACAATACTGAATGAACACTTATTTTAACTTAATATAATACATCAATAAAATCAATTCAGTTTACATAATGGAAAAACAAAGTGTTGGGGAAGAAAGTAAAATATTACATGCAATATTTGCCATGTAAGAAAGCTAACGTTTAAGTTCCTTGCTCAGAACATGAGAACATATGAAAGCTGGTGGTTCCTTTTAACATGAGTCTTCAATATTCAAAGACGTTTTAGGTTGTAGTTATAGGAATTATAGGACTATTTCTCTCTACGATTTGTATTTCATATACCTTTGACTATTGGATGTTCTTATAGGCACTTTAGTATTGCCAGTAACAGTATAGATACCGTCCCTCTCCTCGCTCCTACCAGGGCTCGAACCAGGAACACATCGATAACAGCCACCCTCGAAGCAGCGTTACCCATGCAGAGCAAGGGGAACAACTACTCCAAGTCTCAGAGCGAGTGACGTTTGAAGCGCTATTAGCACGCACCCCGCTAACTAGCTAGCCATTTCACATCGGTTACACCAGCCTAATCTCGGGAGTTGATAGGCTTGAAGTCATAAACAGCGCAATGCTTGAAGCACAGTGCTGTTTGAATGAATGCTTACGGGCCTGCTGGTGCCTACCATCACTCAGTCAGACTGCTCTATCAAATCATAGACTTAATTATAACGTAACACACATACGAGCCTTAGGTCATAAATATGGTCGAATCCGGAAACTATCATCTCAAACAAAACGTTTATTCGTTCAGTGTAATACGGAACTGTTCCGTATTTTATCTAACGGGTGGCATCCATAAGTCTAAATAGTCCTGTTAACATTGAAGGTTGTGCAATGTATGTCATAATTACGTAAAATTCTGGCAAGGCAGCCCAAACTGTTGCATATACCCTGACTCTGCGTGCAATGAACGCAAGAGAAGTGACAATTTCACCTGGTTAATATTGCCTGCTAACCTGGATTTCTTTTAGCTAAATATGCAGGTTTAAAAATATATACTTCTGTGTATTGATTTTAACTTCTCTAGGCTAGGTGGGACGTTAACATCCGGTGAAATAGCATAGCGCAAAGATTCTAAATACACCATTCGTAGTATTAAACGTTCTTGTAAATACATGTATCTGACATTTAAAAGCTTATCTTCTTAATCCAACCGCTGTCAGATTTCAAACATGCTTTTCGGCGAAAGCATATCTGACGACAGCGCGACGCACACACAAGTATAACTAGCATTTTCCAACCAAGCAGTAGCATCACAAGGCAGAAATAGCAATAAAATAATCAATTACCTTTTGAAGATCTTCTTTTGGCAATACAAAAGGTCCAATCTTCACAATAAAAGGTTTTGTTCGATTAAATCCATTTTTATAGCATAACGACACATTTTGTAAACGGCTTGTGTCATGAGTTCCGACTCCAACTTTCGACGAAACATTCGATGTAATTACTCACACTAAATGTACGTTTATCTAGTCATGGTTGGTTTCATTGCAATCCTGTTTGTTAGTAACACAACCATACCTGATGGTTATTTTTACGGGACATATTGACCGACAGGAACTGATTTGTACACACCAAACAATGACCTCATTGCGCACCAATGATATGACCAGTGCTTCTTTGACTGTATTTTGGCCCAATGACCACTGATCGTCTTGAAATCTAGCTTGGTAGAGAGCCAATGAGCTGAGGTAAACGGCAATATCTAATGGTTATATCCGGGAAGACCAGCTCTTGAACGAAAGTTGAGCGTTACGCAGCCATTCACCATTGAAATTTCTACCCGAAGGAGCCACTTTGTTTGCGCGTAGCAGTATTGACGCGAGATCATTTTCCGTTATTTTATTGAAAGAATTATGGCGAGTAAATCTGGAAAATCAAAGGCAAAGTCCAGCTATACAGATCTACATGCAATTGACGAAATTGATAGAGAAAGTGACACAGATTTACAAGAAGATGTATCAGATTGTGGGACAAGTTTGGAATCCCAATTTGAAGAAATGTTTTTGTATGGAGAAGACGCAATTCTCGATTGGTAAGTAACTCATGCCGTTGTTTGAAAATAATACCAAAATGATTGTTTCCCTACTCTATATATAATCTGTGTCTGTATGAGATTTTTTACATGTATTTTATCTAAACATGGAATAGAACCACAGATCACAAATGATTTAGTTTCCCTACTCTATATATTGTCTGTCTTTATTTCACAGTCCCTCCGATTCTGATTGGGAGCCCCCACTGCCAAGGTGCCCTTCCCCCACAGGAGCTCGTTCATCTAGCCGGACCCCTGCTGTCTCCGGCTCCACACCTACCCCCGCCCTGCCAGGTGTGAAGTCTGTGACAAAGAAGCGGAGATGGGGAAGAGATAAACCTGCAATCAGAGAGGAGGAGGGTCATGGGCACTCTGTGCTGGAGGAGGATGTGGCGCCTCCACTCCAATGTCCTGCAGCTATCAACGACTACAACAAGAGCATGGGAGGTGTGGACCTGTCAGATGCACTGATTGGCTACTACAATGTGCTCCACAAGACAATGAAATGGTACAAGACATTTTTCTATCATTTCATTGACATTGCAGTGGTGAATTTCTTCATC
The DNA here is from genome assembly GCF_029448725.1 of Salvelinus fontinalis. Classification (NCBI taxonomy): domain Eukaryota; kingdom Metazoa; phylum Chordata; class Actinopteri; order Salmoniformes; family Salmonidae; genus Salvelinus; species Salvelinus fontinalis. The sequence continues at coordinate 43,609,298 of NC_074667.1, read as the reverse complement.
CTCCAGAAGGAAATGGCTAAGAGCTGTGGACAGCCCCACATCTCACAGCTAGCCTTCCGAAAGCTGCTCATCCAGGAGCTTGCTTGCTACAGCAAGTCTACTGCAGCACCTTCTGTCCCCTCTACCTCTGCCCCCTCTGCTCCAACCAGTGCTGTTCACCTGCCCAGATTCATCTCTGCAGGCATGAATGTGCCTCAGGGCAAAAAGGGCACGCGTCGATGTGTGCTTTGTCACAGGAAATGCCCCATCACCTGCACCACTTGTTCAGTAACCCTCTGCTTTACAGCAGAAAGACTGCTATTGGGCATGGCATCAGCAGAACAATATTTTGTATAGGACTGAGGGTCTTCACTATTGTATATTATACATTGAATGTGTGTATATAGTTACCCTTCTTATTTAAAAAAAATCATTTTTTTTGGGGGGGGGGGGGTGTGTTAGACTAGCATTTTAGTATTTTGTATACAGTCATCTACTTCAAAATGTATCACTGTACCAATTTGGCCACTTGGGTACATTTGGGCAACTTGTGGGACACCTGGGTGACTACATGCTCAATGTCATGTAGCTCACTCGTTCCTGAAGATATCTTTTTGAAACACTGTTGCCCTCATGTTCTGCATCAAAATTATCCCCAGCATCATATCTGAATGTTTGCCTGTTCTTGTTCAGTTGAAAGATGCAACAACAATAAAAACAGAAAACGTATGTTTATTTCCTTGTATTTTCTTCTACCAGAATCTATGGTGTTATATTCTCCTACATTCAATTCAAATTTCAGAATGTTTCCTTTCAAATGATACCAATATGCCTATCCTTGCTTCTGGGCCTGAGCTACAGACAGTTAGATTTGGGTATGTCTTCAGGTGGAAATTGAGAGAAAAGGGGAAGGGGTATCCCAAAGAAATTAAGAAAGGCATTGATGTTTATGGTTAGGTACACGGAGCAACGACAGTACGAACACAGGACACACTAGATAAACTAGTAATATCATCAACCATGTGTAGTTAACTAGTGATTATGATTGATTGTTTTTTTTATAACAAGTTTAATGCTAGCTAGCAACTTACCTTGGCTTACTGCATTCGCGTAACAGGCAGGCTCCTCGTGGAGTGCAATGTAAAGCAGGTGGTTAGAGCGTTGGAACTAGTTAACCGTAAGGTTGCAAGCTTGAATCCCCGAGCTGACAAGGTAAAAATCTGTCATTCTGCCCCTGAACAAGGCAGTTAACCCACCGTTCCTAGGCCGTCATTGAAAATAAGAATGTGTTCTTAACTAACTAATTGCAGCCCTAATTACAGAATTGTACACTGATCAGGATACAAGAGCTAGCTGGGTTATCCTTCAATATATTTGGTAACAAACACCAGTAGCTACATACTGTACCATAAGCCAAACTAAGACCTTTGTGTATACACATTGAGTAGAATGAGTAAAACCCATCATGGACAACTGGGGGAAAATGACAGACTGCAGAGGACAAAGGGATGAAGTCAGCACTCAGAGGGACTCTGGTTTGAATATGGGAGAGGCACCATAGAGCTCCTTGTAACCCCTCTTACCTGCCTCGTCACAATGCTCTATATCAGTCAGCCCACCACGGAACAATGAGTGAGATTTACAGCACATGAACAAATGGGGCCTGCAGTCCACCAATGGCACGCAACGCTGCCTGGTTGCCACCAAACTGCCTCTGACCCCTGGGAACAGACAGCAATCATCCCTTACTATAGACAAAAGAATAACAGACATCACTGGCCTTAGTCAAAACAACAATAGTATTCCCGGGCTTCAGACAAGCCATCCCTGCCCATCCTCCAAACAGCTGCTACACCAGTCTTCAGACAAAACAACCATCCCTGCACTGGGTTAAGACTGCAGCAGGTAGGCTACCCCTGCTTTACAGACCTTGTCATTAGTGACAATGCAGTGGGGCCTGATTCACATCATGGCTTACTCATGTACTACACACAGACTGCTAATTGTTTGAGGATGTGGACCACACTACTGTTAATGCCAAACTGCACACATTATACCGGACAGTACTGAGGTTGAAGCCTTATTGAACCGCATCAGTCTGGTTTAGGTTGGGGTGAAAGTTAGGGATTAGATGAATCTCTCGTGGACAGACTACGTAAACATACATGGTACCATAGATCTGTCATGATACCACAGGATGTGCGAGATCGAGCAGCATTAGTTCCAGTGTTTGGGTTTTTCATCACTGGTTAAATTGGACAAATAACGATTTCACAGGTGTTAGCATCATTTTAATTTCAGAAGGGAATGGGACATTTGGCCCATAAACTTTCCCTTAACGTGCAAAGAGAGGGTAAAGCTCTTCATTCTGGTTCCGATCCTCGTTCTATCGCTTCTCTTAACAAGTACGGACCCAGAACTCACTCGAGCATCTGACCAATTACGCAAAACTTTCGTTTAGGGTTAACAGATTAGGGTTAGCCATGCGCAAACCACACTGCAAGAGTCGCATGTTATCACATAGTTAATGTACAGTATGTAACCTAACCTCTCAGAACACGACAACATGTCTACCATTTGACTACTCAGACAGAGTGGTGAAGTGGGGCCAGAGTGACAGGGAGAATCATCGCTCTGGCTGATCGGGGGGGGGGTCAGGTAAATCCTTATGGAGCAGTGTGTCCTTCCCATCTTGTTGGGGAAATATGCCAGCGACCTAGATGATTAAAATAAAACGAGAGCCAGTACCATAAAGAGCAGTCTGGCCAGAGGAGAGTGCAACGCTGCACAGCATCATACCACTAGTGAAACAGCTCTATTCATACTAATACAGTGGCATTAACCCATACATTTGATCCGCACTGTGATTCATTACGTCAAAGACTTTCCTCAGAACAGGTAAATAAGCAGCTCCTTAGCCTGGATAAAAAAATGACAGAGAGCAAGGTGGGCAGTATACGTAGCACAAAGTAGACAATTGTAATTTGCCAGAGCCTCAGGTGGTCTACAGAACCTTCCTCACACCCACTCCTCTTGCCTGTACCCATACAGTATACTCTGCTACCTGGTCAGCAACAGCCTGTCTTCAAGTCTCACCTGCCCATTAGGTCTCACCTACCCAGCCCCAGGTATGCCCTGACCTTACCTGTACTTCATGCCAGTCTGGTAGGACACACACTCCTCCAGGGCCAGGCCGTTCATCTTCAGGAAGTCCTCCATGTTCTTGACCTGAGCGGCATGCCTCTGCTCCCTGAGGCGCTGCAGCTCCCCTGGGTCGGTGGGCCGTGGCTGGTTTAGGCCCTGGTCCGAGTGGTAGCGGCTAATGCCACTCCGCATGCTCTCGCTGTATGACATGGACAGCATCTTGCCACTGCCGCTGCTGCTGCTTTTCCGTATAACACTGCCCGGCCTGCCCGGTTTGGGGATCTGTAGGTTTTCGGAATGAGCGTACATGGATTGACGCCTCACTGCCGCCCAGGGAGGCTGACCCCCTGACAACCCTCCCGCAAACATCCCCCCTACTCTTGCTGTCGCCCCAGCGACCCACCACTCAGTGAGAGAGAAAAGTGGGTCTGAGACAGGAACTAGGAGCCAGCAGGACACAGCCACCTCCTTAAATAGCGCCGGACTACTCCCATAAGAGCTCTCCTGCTCTGCTCGGGGGCAGCAGTATCACACAGCCATGCATCGTGTAATCAGAGTCACGGCACCACCCCCCAGGAAAGACACACAATGGCAGGGTTAAACTGATAGGGTGCATTCAGCTGACCGCCTTGTGGTTAACTAAGGAGCAGGACCATGCAAGAGGCATAGGTGCGTTGGGGACAGCAGGAGGAGGAGACATTCAGACATGGGCCAGGGCAGGCAGACACCGTTCTAGGTTTTCTACTTGGATGTAGGGGGAGAGCCAAGAGAAAAACCTTCTGACAACTAGCCAGCACCAAAAACCCTGTTAAAGCTTCAAGTTGTGATGGTACATTTTTTTTTTATACACGCACCAGAAGGCATCAGTGAACACAATTCGTACTGTGCGTGGATCTGACCAAAGGTTGAGAGCTAATTAGATTTTCTCCACTTTCTCAGCAAAGGATTAGTCTCAGCATGAATCAGACAGTTGTCTCGTGTGCCATAAAAATATATATATTTTTTTAAATAACACACTACAGGTCAAAAGTTTTAGAACACCTACTCATTCAAGGTTTTTAATTATATATTATAATTTTTTACAATTTTCTACATTGTAGAATAATAGTGAAGACATCAAAACTCATGTAGTAATCAGAATAGTGTTAAAATATATTTAGATTTTCTTCAAAAAGCCACCCTATGCCTTGATGACAGCTTTGCACACTCTTAGCATTGTCTCAACCAGTTTCACCTGGAATGCTTTTCCAACAGTCTTAAAGGAGTTCCCACATTTGCTGAGCACTTGTTGGCTGCTTTTCCTTCAGTATGTGGTCTCACAAAGACACAGCGGTTGGAACCAACAATCTCCAATTTGGACTCCAGACCAAAGGACAAATTTCCACCGGTCGAATGTCCATTGCTCATGTTTCTTGGCTCAAGTAAGTCTCTTCTTCTTATTGGTGTCCTTTAGTAGTGGTTTCTTTGCAGCAATTCGACCACGAAGGCCTGATTCACGCAGTCTCCTCTGAACAGTTGATGTTGAGATGTGTCTGTTAAACTTAAGCATTTATTTGGACTGCAATTTCTGAGGCTGGTAACTCATCCTCTGCAGCAGAGGTAACTCTGGTCTTCCTTTCCTGTGGCAGTCCTCATGAGTCAGTTTCATCATAGCGCTTGATGGTTTTTGCGACTGTACTTGAATAAACTTTAAAAAGTTAATGAAATGTTCTGTATTGACTGACCTTCATGTCTTAAAGTAATGATGGACTGTCGTTTCTCTTTGCTTATTTAAGCTGATCTTGCCATAATATGTGCTTGGTATTTTACCAAATAGGGCTATCTTCTGTATTACCCCCTCAACATGTCACAACAACTGATTGGCTCAAACACATTAAGAAAATAAATTCCACAAATGAACTTTTAACAAGACACCTGTTAATTGAAATGCATTCCTGTTGACTACCTCATGAAGCTGGTTGAGAAACTGGCAAGAGTGTGCTAAGTTGTAAAGGCAAAGGGTGGCTATTTGAATCATCTAAAATCTATTTAGATTTGTTTACCACTTTTTTGGTTACCACATGATTCCATATGCGTTATTTCATAGTTTGGATGTCTTCACTATTATTCTACAATGTAGAAAACAGTAAAAAAAAATAAAGAAAAACCCTTGAATGAGTAGGTGTTCTAAAACTTTTGACCAGTAGTGTAGAGTGGCAAGAAAAAGTATGTGAACCCGTAGGAATTATCTGGAATTCTGCATAAATTGGTCATAGATGAAGATCAGATCTAATTTTAAGTCACAAGACAAACAGTCTGCTTAGTAGTTTAACACACACATTATTGTATTTTTCTAGTCTATATTGAATACATAATTTAAACATTTACAGTGTAGGTTGGGAAAAGTATGTGAACCCCAAGGCTAATGACATCTCCAAAGGCTAATTGCTAACCTGGAGTACAATCATTGAGATGAGATTGGAGATGTTGGTTAGGGCTGCCCTGCCTTATAAAAAATAAATCACAAAATTTGAGTTTGCTATTCACAAGAATTATTGCCTGATGTTAACGATGCCTCAAACAAAAGAGATCTCAGAAGATTAGGAATGGTTGACTTGCATAAAACTGGAACGGGTTACAAAAGTATCTCTAAAAGCCTTAAAGTTCATCAGTCCAAGGTAAGACAAATTGTCTATAAAGGGAGAAAGTTCAGCACTGTTGCTACTCTCCCTAGGAGTGGCCGTCCTGCAAAAATGACTGCAAGAGCACAGTGCAGAACGCTTAGTGACGTTAAGAAGAATCCTAGAGTGTTAGCTAAAGACTTGCTGGAACATGCTAACATCTCTGTTGACAAGTCTACGATACGCAAAACAATAAAAAAGAATGGTGTTCATGGGAGGACACCACAGAAGAAGCCACTGCTGTCCAAAAAAAAACATTGCTGCACGTCTGAAGTTTGCAAAAGAGCATCTGGATGTTCCACAGCGCTGCTGGCAACATATTCTGTGGACAGATGAAATTACAGTTGAGTTGTTTGGAAGGAACACACAATACTATGTGTGGAGGAAAAAAGGCACAGCACACCAACATCAAAACCTCATGCCAACTGTAAAGTATGGTGGAGGGAGCATCATGGTTTGGAGCTGCTTTGCTGCCTCAGGGCCTGGACAGCTTGCTATCGTCGACGGAAAAATGAATTCCCAAGTTAATCAAGACATATCCGCCAATTGAAGCTCAACATAAGTTGGGTCATGCAACAGGACAACGACCCAAAACTCAAACCAATTGAGATGCTGTGGCATGACCTCAAGAGCGCGGTTCACACCAGACATCACAAGAATATTGCTGAACTGAAACAGTTTTGTAAAGAGGAACGGTCGAAAATTCCTCTTGACCTCTGTGAAGGTCTGATCCTCAACATTTGGTTGAGGTTATTGCTGCCAAAAGGAGGTTCAACCAGTTATTAAATACAAGGATTCACATACTTTTCCCACCCTGCACTGTGAATGTTTACACGGTTTGTTCAATAAAGACATGAAAACGTATTGTTTGTGTGTTATTAGTTTAAGCAGACTGTCGTGACTTAAATTGGCTCCCGAGTGGCGCAGTGGTCTAAGACACTGTATCCCAGTGCAAGAGGCGTCACTGCAGTACCTGGTTTGAATCCAGGCTGCCTCACATCCGGCCGTGATTGGGAGTCCCATAGGGCGGCGCACAATTGGCCCAGTGTCGTCTGGGTTTGGCCGGGGTAGGCAGTTAAGAATTTGTTCTTAACTGACTTGCCTAGTTAAATAAAGATTAAGAAAGAAAAAGATGAAGATCAGATCAAATTTTATGACCAATTTATGCAGAAGTCAAGGTAATTCCAAAGGGTTCACATACTTTTTCTTGCCACTGTGTGCACACACAGGAAGGTATTTAGACCACTTGACCTTTTCCACATTTTGTTACGTTACAGCCTTATTCTAAAATGGATAAAATGGTCCCTCTTCATCAATCTACACACAATACTCAATAACAAAGAAAAAACAGGTTTAGAAAAAATTAAGAGGCCTCCCGATTCGCCCAGCGTCGTCCGGGTGAGGGTTTGGCCGGGGGTGCTTTAGTTGGCTCATCGTGTTTTATCAACTCCTTGTGGGGCGCCGGGCGCATGCAGACTGACTTCGGTCATCAGTTGAACAGTGTTTCCTCCGACACATTGGTGCGGCTGGCTTCCGGGTTATGAGGGTGGGTGTTAACGAGTGCGGTTTGGCGGGTCAAGTTTCGTTAGACGCATGACTCAACCTTCGCCTCTTCCGAACCTGTTTGGGAGTTGCAGCGATTAGACAAGATTGTAATTTGATGTGATGAAATTAGGGGTGAATAAGGAAATTTCACATTTACATAAGTAATACAGTAACACTTTACTCAGATCTTTGTTGAAGCACCTTTGGCAGCGATTACAGCCTTGAGTCTTCTTGGCTATGACGCTACAAGCTTGGCACACTTGTATTTGCGGAGTCTCTCCCATTCTACTCAAGCTCTGTCAGGTTGGATGGGGAGCGTCGCTGCACAGATATTAGATCAGGTTCAAGTCTGGGCTCTGGCTGGGCCACTCTTGGCTGTGTACTTAGGGTCATTGTCCTGTTCGAAAGTGAACCTTCGCCCCAGTCTGAGGTCCTGAGCAGGTTTTCATCAAGGATCTCGCTGTACTTTGCGCCGTTCATCTTTCCCTCGATCCTGACTAGTCTCCCAGTCCGTGCAGCTGAAAAACATCCCCACAGCATGACCCTGCCATCACCATGCTTCAAAGTAGGGATGGTTCCAGGTTTCCTCCAGATATGATACTTGGCATTCAGGCCAGACAGTTCAATCTTGGTTTCATCAGACGAGTGTCTGGTTTCTCATGATCTGAGAGTCCTTTAGGCAAACTCCAAGTGGGCTATCATTTGCCTTTGAGGAGTGGCTTCCATCTGGCCACTATTCCATAAAGGCCTGATTGGTGGAGTGCTGCAGAGATGGTTGTCCTTCTGGAAGGTTCTCCCATCTCCACAGAGGAAGTCTGGAGCTTTGTCAGTGACCATTGGGTTCTTGGTCACCTCCCTGACCAAGGCCCTTCTACCCCGATTGCTCAGTTTGGCAGGGCTGCCAGATCTAGAAAGAGTCTTGGTGGGTCAAAACGTCTTCCATTCAAGAATGATGGGACCAAGGTGTTCTTGGGGACCTTCAATACTGCAGAATTGTTTTGGTACCCTTCCCCAGATCTGTGCCTCAACCCAATCCTGTCTCGGAGCTATACGGACAATTCCTTAAACCTCATGGCTTGTTTTTTCTCTCTCTGACATGCAATGTCAACTGTGGGACCTTATATACACAGGTGTGTACCTTTCCAAATCATGTCCAATCAACTGAATTTACCACGTGGACTCCAAGTTATAGAAACATCTCAAGGATGATCAATGGAAACAGGATGCACCTGAGCTCAACTGAGTCCCGTAGCAAAGAGTCTGAATACTTTTGTAAATAGGGGCTCTTTGTTTAAATATACATTTGCAAACATTTCTACAAACCTGTTTCGCTTTGTCATTATCGGGTATTGTCTGTAGATGGATTAATTAAACGCTTTACTCATCAATTTTAGAATAAGGCTGTAACGTAACAAAATGTGGAAAAAGTATTTAGGGAATGCACAGTACTTCAGTAATTACATATTTAACCACTTGTCTATTTGCTATCAAATCCACTCTTCTTGTTGATAAACAAAGGGTTGAATAAATAGAAAATACCTTAAATCCATACATTTATAATTCTAGCGCAATTTATATCTATAGGCTACATTTCTATCATTATTTTAGGCTGTCTGGCATTAGTGCGTATGCCTAAGCTTTAGGGCTTAACTATACACATGCCAAATAGCCTACATGACAATCGCCAAATGCATTTGGGAAAGGGCAAAAAAAAGAAATCGATCCATGGAGGCAAAAAGGAAAAATATCCGAGTTTAAATTCAATAAAAGAAAAAACGCTAAATGGAGAGCTGAAAGGGAGGGCCAGAAAAGTAATGTTTGGAAAATATTTGGTGAAGCGGTAAAAGAGAATGATAGCAGTGATAATGCTGTGTGTGATGATTGAGGCACTATTCAAATTCGACAGTCACAAGACGGGGACTTGAAATAGACCTATGGCATGTCAAGGGAACTGTTGCCTACCGTTCAGATGGGTTAAAAGGAAACTGAAATTTGGACACTGACTGTTGGTCTATAACCTCGCACGTAGCCTTCATATTAACTCCTGCAGAATTTAGCATTTCTTGCACTAAAATAATACACTAAATGTAGGCAAAAAAATAAATGAATCGGGAACAGGAGTGGAGAAACATTAATTATTTCTTTAAGCATCTTGAGAGAATGCGAATGTGCAGTCAGGGACCGTCTGTAGAGTGCCATCTTTATCAGCATCATAAAAGCTGAAAGTATTTCAATCAAATAGAATATGCATCCACAGCTTGCTATTTCCTTAGTCAAGCTGATGCCATTTGGACATTACGCACAGAAATGTTTTCCTTTTTTTTTTGTTTTTGTAATTGCATTTTCTCCCTGGTCCCTAAATGTCATCGTTCTGCAAAAGAAGCAGAGATGACAGAAACATTTACTGATGTCAACTAGATTGAAGCATTCAGTGTATTGATTTATGACATTCTGGTGAGCAAGTGTTCATTTAGTCTTCTAGGGCAGCATATGACAGAAGAAAGCTGTATGTATCTAATTATAGACAAGTTGACTAATAAATAGCCTACTAAAATGTCGCAAATTATAGGAAGACACATATCAGAAATCAGGCACAATAAATAATAATACTGCACCTCCTGTAAAAAAATTAAAAAGTGTCTGTAGCCGACAGTGCATTTTCTATACTAGCGGGTTTAGGTCGGGAGCGGGCCTCAGATTGACACTTTATCACATATACTCAGGCGGTTGAAGATGGGTTATTAGCAATTTCGGGCGGGTGCACAAATAGTTGACCCGTGCACCACGAAAGAGCCATGAGCCATGGCAGCAATGCTGTAGAGAAAGCGACGCTGTAGAGAAAGCGCTGTGCTCAATCCTGTCACTAGTGGGCATCAGTGTTAAAGGTATTGTAATAGACAATACACAGCTAATTTCCCTTTGATAATGCTATGCAGAATATACACTGAATGTACAAAACATTAAGAACACCTTCCTAATATTGAGTTGCACCCCCCCTCTTGCCCCCAGAACAGCCTCAATTCGTCAGGGCATGAACTCAAAAGCTTTGTCAAAAGTGTTCCACAGGGATGCTGGCCCATGTTGACTCCAATGCTTCCTACAGTTGTCAAGTTGGCTGAATGTCAGACCATTCTTGATAAACACAGGACACTGTTGAGCATGAAAAGGCACACATCTTTAGTCTTGCACATTCACCCTCTGAATGGCACACACACAATCCATGTCTCAATTGTCTAAAGGCTTAAAAATCCTTCTTTAACCGGTCTCAACTTCACCTACACTGATTGAAGTGACATCAATAGCTGATCATAGCTTCCACCTGGTCAGTCTCATGGAAAGAGCATTATGTTTTGTACACTCAGTGTATGTCCTCAGTAACGAGACAAAAGACTAAACAGATCATAAAATGGGCTAGTCTACAGATTATTGCATGATCTGACACTGATTACAGGATAACTTGAATTATATCAAGCAACATATTTCACATAAATTGAAATATTACAATTAGCCCAACAAATAGCTTAGCTAAAACACAGTAGAAAAATAGAGAAACACCATGGCCATTTTCAAAAGCCGATGTTCAGTAGTATGTCGGATTCTGACATGATCTTTGCTAGTGTGACAATTCAGCTCAGATTGAATACTTCATCCATAGCTAGACAAAAAGTGCCAGTAAAGCACCTGAAATGTTTCAAATGACGATTTTAAAATGTCCATCCTCGCTCTGGTGAAACACTGAACAAGAACCTTACAAAGTGCAACTTAAGAAGTGTTCTTATGCCCATTTTGGACAAATTAGCACTGTTCAGGCTGGGAGTTCTGTCAGCCTGTCTTTATTGCCTTTGTAGTGAAAAAAAAAACATTTAGCTTTACAGCACCTGGGATTCAGGACATTTTACCCTGTAGATCTACAACGGAAGTCCGAAGACATTAAACTGCTATTGATCCCTAAAGTATATTGACTGATGCAGACACTTAAACAGCACTTTGTTTCGCTCCCAGTCTGCTGAAGGAAAGCTGTGGTATTAACCCTGCCACAAAGCACAGCCTCCATCTAACGTCTTGCTCAGCTTAGAATCAACTGAAAAAAAGCTACATAAAATCCTGAAGTCTTTCCATGTTTGCCATCAAGGGCGTAGGTGTCTTCCAGTTCTCCAGCTTTCCCTGTCCTTCCAGGCCAGTGGACTCCACCGCCCATAGAGAAAGAGGGAGAGGGGTTCCAAGCCAGGCAGCATGCATCTGCTCCAAACTACACATACACACACACTCATCCAGCCACCACCCCTCACACAGTGCACTCAAACATATACAAGCAGTGGTCAATGATCTTTGCTCAAACTCACCTGATGATTTCTAGGAGGCCGGCTCATGAGAGGGTGGTAAAGTGCCAGCCGGCTCTTATAAACACACACTGCCTGCAGCGTTGCAGCGTGTCCACCCAAACTGGGAGTGTCTTAACTGTCTAAACCAATTAGTGGATGAGAAAGTGCCCTCCCACCACTCTGCCCTATACCATCAGCAACACCACCCCCCTTCCCTGTTAGATCTCATGGAGGAAATCCATTTATGTCATTTAGTACCTCATCTTGCTTCTGCTAACATCAGCAAATAATATCAGGCCTGAATTATTTACAAAAGCTTTTGCGCTAAAAGCCTCTGTTGTTCCACAGGAAAGACTACCAGGAGCCAGTCAGAACATAATGAGTGTGTGTACAGTTAAGTACATGCACATGTCTAGCAGTCATCATACATCTGCTAGGCTAGGCTACAAGTCAGCCTAGAACTGACATGTAAAAACAGGAAAATAAGTTATTCACAAATACCCACACAAAAACACCCAGTCAGAAATCTTCTGCATTACATATTGAAAAGATAATACCTGGTCAGGTCAAGATCAATACACAGTACCTAGTCCATACATGTTCGGGCGGCAGGTAGCCTAGTGGTTAGAGCGTTGGACTTGTAACCAAAAGGTTGCAAGATCGAATCCCCGAGCTGACAAGGTAGAAATCTGTCGTTCTGCCCCTGAACAAGGCAGTTAACCCACTGTTCCTAGGCTGTCATTGAAAATAAGAATTTGTTCTTAACTGACTTTCCTAGTTCAATAAAAGGTTTAAAAAAATAAATTTTGAAAATATGGAGAAAAACCATGAGCCTTGTGCAAACCAAACAGTACGATGAAGTATCAAATTCAAAGAGAAAAATGTATTCTCACTAAATACCAGAGTGACAGACAGAGTCTGAGAGGTTTCGGGTTGAGGGACTACCCTTGACAGGAAAACCCTCATTCCCCTGGACATAGTACAAGGGTTAAGGAGGGTTAGAGCCGGAAATACTAAAAGCCTCATTGTGTAAAATCGTAAACATTAAATGGCCATCTCTTGACCGCAATACCACCGACCAGACTGAGATACACCCCTTGCACAGCTGTCAGATTTTGCTGCCTTAAAATAAATCTAAAAAGTGATTACATTGGATTGTGAATTAGATTCTACCAACTCTGCACAGCTCTTAGGTCAACATAACCATTGTTTTTGTGAAAATTGCTCAAGCTCAGTAAACTTAATTGGGAATCATTGATGGAAAGCTGATTTAAGCAAATTTAAAGTCAGCCATTCTGGGTTAGGTATCAAGAAGACTGAGGCAGGTTTTCCTCAAACTTTTTACCTAGGCTTTGCTCCTCTGATATTTATTTTGATCCTGACAAACCTCCCAGTCCCTGCCGGTGACAAGCATTCCATAACATGATGCTATCAACACAATACTTGAAAATGCAGAGGGTCGCACAAAATTGCATTCCCTTAACATTACTGGCCTGTATGACAAAGTGAAAAGGAAGCCTTTGTTAAAAAAAAACTATTTTGAATTATCTGTTCAAAACAAGGTCCTGAAATAATACTGCAAGACAACGATATAAACTTTTTGGCTTAAAACAAAAAAACTTCAGGTTTGGGTCAAAGCCAATACAACACAAAGTGAAACCCAATGTATTTTCAAGTAATGTGTTTGCAGCATCATGTTATGGGTATGCTTTTCACTGGTTAGAGACACCGGCATCTGTTTTCTGAAAACCTAACCCTAGTATAGTGGGACAATTACACAAATTGTAATGCCAAAGACACACCAGAATGGCTTTACAAGAGGTGTTGAGTGTTCCTGAGGGGGTCCAGTCTCACTCCTGAATTAAATCGGCTTGAAAATCAGAGACAATATTGCAGTCAATAATGAATCCCAACCAAATTTACTGAGCTTGACCAATTTTGACACACACACAAAGAGCAAAAAAAGAAACATCCTCTCACTGTCAACTGTGTTTTTTATTCATTTTTATTATACATATTTAAATATTTGTATGAACATAAGAATCAACAACTGAGACAAACTGAACAAGTTCCACAGACATGTGAAATTGAACAATGTGTCCCTGAACAAAGGGGGGGGGGTCAAAATCAAAAGTAACAGTCAGTATCTGGTGTGGCCACCAGCAGCATTAAGTACTGCAGTGCATCTCCTCATGAAATGCACCAGATTTGCCAGTTCTTGCTGTGAGATGTTATCCCACTCTTCCACCAAGGCACCTGCAAGTTCCCGGACATTTCTGGGGGGAATGGCGCTAGCCCTCACCCTCCAATCCAACAGGTCCCAGACGTGCTCAATGGAATTGAGATCCGGGCTCTTCGCTGGCCATGGCAGAACACTGACATTCCGGTCTTGCAGGAAATCACACACAGAACAAGCAGTATGGCTGGTGGCATTGTCATGTCAGGATGAGCCTGCAGGAAGGGTACCACATGAGGGAGGAGGATGTCTTCCCTGTAACGCACAGCGTTACGATTGCATGCAAAGACAAGTTCAATCCGATGATGCTGTGACACACCACCCCAGACCATGACGGACTCTCCACCTCCAAATTGATCCCGCTCCAGAGTACAGGCCTCGGTGTAACGCTCATTCCTTCGACGATAACCGCAAATCCGACCATCACAACCTGGTTAGACAAAACCGCGACTCGTCAGTGAAGAGCACTTTTTGCCAGGCCTGTTTGGTCCAGCGACGGTGGGTTAGTGCCCATAGGCGATGTTGTTGCCAGTGATGTCTGGTGAGGACCTGCCTTACAACAGGCCTACAAGCCCTCAGTCCAGCCTCTCTCAGCCTATTGCGGCCAGTCTGAGCACTGATGGGGGGATTGTGCGTTCCTGGTGTAACTCAGGCAGTTGTTGTTGCCATCCTGTACCGCAGTTGTAATGTTCGGATGTACCGATCCTGTGCAGGTGTTGTTACACGTGGTCTGTTACACTGTGAGGACGATCAGCTGTCCGTCCTGTCTCCCTGTAGCGCTGTCTTAGGCATCTCACAGTACGGACATTGCAATTTATTGCCCTGGCCACAACTGCAGTCCTCATGCCTCCTTGCAGCATGCCTAAGGCACGTTCACACAGATGAGCAGGGACCCTGGGCATCTTTCTTTTGGTGTTTTTCAGAGTCAGTAGAAAGGCCTTTTTAGTGTCCTAAGTTTTCATTACTGTGACTTTAATTGCCTACCGCCTGTAAGATGTTAGTGTCTTAACGACCATTCCACAGGTGCATGTTCATTTTTTATGGTTCATTGTACAAGCATGGGAAACAGTGTTTAAACCCTTTACAATGAAGATCTGTTATCTTTTAAAGACAGGGTCCTGAAAAAGGGATTTTTTTTTGCTGAAAACTGCCTCTGGAAGCAACGACACCAGAAGAACTGTTCTTCGGGAGCTTCACACACACACACACACACACTCCCTCTCAAATGTGCCATGCAACATACTCTCACATTACATCAGGTCAACACATTCCCGGAAAAATAACTGCCATGTCCATTTAGTGTACAATGATGAAATGATTGAAAAGTGGTAAACTGCCCTTCCCATCACACTTCTAGCCAGTCTGTGTGAGACTGACAGAGAGTGAAGCAGTGATCGATCCTCTCTCTGTGCCAGGGCAGCAGCGGGACTCATTGCACTTAAAAAAGGACAGAAATGTGCAAGAGAAGGCTCGGAGATCAAAATCCGATAGAGAGCTCATTACCCTGCATACACAGCGTCAGGATTTTTTATAACCAGATCAGCAGAATAAGGCTTCATCTCTCAGCCCATAAAAGATGATGCCTCTCTGAAACAGCAAGACCGACAACCCGGATACCACACCACTGGTAAGGACCGAGTACAGTACAGACTTCAAACTGAAGTATGTCATTTTTACATGCAACACTGATAACTATTTGAAAGTCTTTGGCAGAGTGCAATGCAAACTAATACATAGCATCTGAACAACATTGCAAACAGCACAATTGGGTGTCCAGCAGAGACGAAATCTGACTGCTAATTAGCCAAACGGTGACTAGAAAAAATACCATCAGTGCAGAGGATGATTCAGACTGACAGAAGTATGAGGCAGCAGTCCGAGCCGTGTTCCACTGTAAACACACAGACAAAGAGAGAGAGAGGGAGAGACCGAGAGAGAGAGAGAGGGAAGGGTACCTGTAGAACTGCAGCTGTCGTTTGGGGCTCCCATAGCGTGCGCTGAGGCCAGCGGAAGAGATTAAGAGAGAGCGAAGAGAGGAGGAGAGAGTACACCTTAGATTAACATGTAGCAGAAGGGAGGAGGGAAAAGCAAGCCACAAGAGAGAAAGGGGAACAACGTAGAAGACCACATGCAGCATGTGAGAGGAAAGCCTAGTTACACTACATTTTACTATTCCTTGTGAATCACTGGACCCTGAATGTGATTCACTGACACTCAGACACCACACTAGAGGTGAACATATACACATGCCAACAGACCCGAAATTCCCAGATCCGACCCGGGACCCGAGCGGGTCAGGGTCCTAAATTGACTTTTTATCTCTAATCTGATATAACTGCCACAGGTCTTGGGTATGTGCAATTAAAACTGATTTATTGACTGGACCCGTCCTCTGTTAATTGAATGTGTGAGGTGATGAGAACTGCAGGAGCTTGTTATCAGTGTCAGCCAATTGCCACTCAATAAAACGTATAGATTAGGTAGAGCTGAAAGTTGTTCCGACCGCTCACCTGTCGTGTGCATGCAGGTGAGGAGACCGAGAGAACGCGTGAGAGGAGCCTTGGCTACTGTTGATTGCGAAGATGGAGGCCTTTTTCATTGAAGTAAAATAAAGTTAAGAAATTGAAGTAAAATAACCATGAAAAAGGTTAAACCAAGTAGGCAGAGATGCAAAAATAATAAAAACCGCAATATTATAAGCTGTTCCTATATTCTCTATAAACAATAGCTTGCATTACTTATGATATTACCCTTATCAGGCTTTATTTACTGCAGGCCTATCAGTGCGCAGTTGAACTTGAGGAAGAACGTTTTAGGCCTACCAGAGTAAGGCCAGCTCCTTTAAATCTAACATTATAATGTTCATCTTTATCAAAAATATTCTGAGCGAAATTTTGGGAATTAGCCTCCTTCTGTAGGCTACACCTATACACTAAGTGTACAAAACAATAGGAACACCTGCTGTTTCCATGACAGACTGACGAGGTGAAAGCTATGATCCTTATTGATGTCACTTATTAAATCCACTTCAAGTCAGTGTAGATGAAGGGGAGGTGACAGATTAAAGAAGGCTTTTTAAGCTTTGAGACATGGATTGTGTGTGTGTGTCATTCAGAAGGTGAATGGGCAAGACAAAAGATTTAAGTGCCTTTGAAGAGGGTATCGTAGTAGGTACCAGTTTGAGTGTGTCAAGAACTGCAACGCTGCTGGGTTTATCACGCTCAACAGTTTCCTGTGTGTATCTAGAATGGTCCACCACCCAAAGGACAGCCACCCAACTTGACACAACTGTGGGAAGCATTGGAGTCAACATGGGCTAGCGTCCCTGTGGAATGCTATCGACACATTGCAGAATCAATGCTCTGACGAATTGAGGCTGTTCTGAGGGCAAAAGCAGGTGCAACTCAATATTAGGAAGGTGTTCCTAATGTTTTGTACATTCAATGTATCTGTACAAAGAATGCATTTCGGTGTTGGAACATGCTGCCGGTCATTCTTTCAGCGTAAGTTTCTATTTCTATATTTTGTATTATCGTCATGTATTATCGTCAAGGCCTATAGGCCTTTATGCACGCAATGCCCGGATGCATTTAACACTTTAATCTACGACAGCTGAACTGTGAGGTGGACAATTGTTTTGGAAAGTAAAAATAAATAAAAATAATATGCTGCACATAGAAAGACCTGAAATGGGACACGTAACACTAAGAAAAATGGTTCTCTTGCACCACATGCTGGTAGCATGTGGAACAGCAGGAAAGGGGATGTGCTAGAACAGAAATTAGTGTTTCCACTACAAACAGAAGGACTGGATGCCACACGACTGCTTGCTGTGAGAATCCTGAATAGAATGGAAGGGGCATGAAGTATGGACAATATTATTATTATTATTTTTTTTTAAATCAGGCTTGTCAAATGAACTGCATGCACCATCAGACCACCACGAGTGTGTGTGTGTGTGTTTGGCCATGTCCGAAATCTGTCCTGCCTACTACTTACTAAACTAATATTTAGAATGTAATGTTTAGTGAAAACATATGCAGTAAATAGCAACATACTGAGGATTTATCGCGCTTGTTTCCCGCCATTTGCACATTTGTTGAGTGCCTACCCTATTCTGATTATCAACGGTTTTCAAACATGTGGGTGTGAAAAGACGATTCTCTTCCTGAATAGCGTGCAGCAAATTCAACAAGATGAAAAGTAGAAATGAGTAGAACATCCTTGCATTTAAAGCATACAAATTTTTTGAAATTTCACATACTATAAAACATATTTTTACATACCCAAAAAGCCTACTATTTAGAATTCAAGTATGGGTATTCGGACAGTCTGTACGTATTTGTGGACTTACTTGTAGATCATTCCAGGCGAGCCAGTTTGTCGGGAGAGGCGGGCAGGTGAGTCTGTGGTAGATTCAGGATACATGGTGGCGGGAGGGTGGGGACGTGGCCAGCCTGCAGAAGGGGTCTCTCTCTCACCGGGACAACAGGGGACTGTCTCTCACCAAACTGGGCTTCTGGAGGGGACAGAGCAAACAGTCAGTCTGTATACTGTCTGGATGGTTATAGTGATCAGGAGGAAGACAACTTATATACATTACTAATTAATTTATTTTTGTCAAATAGTCATTTCAGAGATCATAGAATGTCACTACTATTCACCAGCCACTAGATGGCACCATTTCCACAGTTACCACAGGCAGCAGCTTGAAAACATATCAGACCAATAAGCCTGCCTTCTCTGAGCTCAGTGGGCTGTAACTAGGGATGTAAACTCTTTCATTTTGCAAACTACAGGGAAATATGTTGCCCCGTCAGAGCTATGGTCTCTGCAGCCACATGATGTCAAAGCCCTGTACTACAACACCATCCTTATATACACACCGCACACACAGACCTACCACACACAGACCTACCACACACATTTACAAAGTCATAGACATCCTCATACCTCGCCATCCTGCCCTTGCTGTGTGTGTGCGCTCAGAGCGACTAGTTTCTATGAATAATTCAACAGTTTTCACCCAAGAAGACCACTGCTGAAGTAAGGAGCTATAACAGGAGAGGAGAGCTGGGGGGCGAGGGGAGGAGGGGAGGGTTCCCGTTTCTGTGCTCCATTTTATTTACTTAACAAATAAGGAACACTCAAAATGTGCACTTATAAATCATAACAATTTAATCAAAAAACAGCTGTAGACAGAAGTCAAAGATCAAACATCACATATACAACTGATGTCTCTCATGAGTTCTGCCCCATAGGAAAAGTCCCAAGTTATTTTACTAAGCCCGAAGTCAAGCCCCAGTGATGTCACTGCATAAGTCATTACCTGCTACTCCTCAGACCAAGCCCATGCATACACAGCTATACAAACTTGCAAGAGAGATGCAATAGTTCCAGTGTTTTCTAAGGCCTCAGCAGTAAATGTCCACTCCCCCAAGTAGATTTTTAGAGGAATGTCTGACTAGCCTCTTATCTCTTCTACTCCCCTGCAGGGCTCTTTATCTTTGAAGTGCTTTCTCACAGACCCCATGCGATAATTCATACATTTCTCAGACCATTTCTTCATAAGAGGCAAAGACTGTGGAACAATTTTAAAACCTTACCCCTATATATATAGTTAGTCTATAGTCTAGGACCCAATAAATGTAGAGGGGTCCAATAGCCCCTCCCCTTCTATTAATACAACATAAGCATAATCAATTATTATAATACATCAAACATTTGGTGCAGCCCCTATCATGACCCCAATTTGACCCCATCAGGACTACAGAGGGCCCGGTGAACAAAAAAAAATCAATTGCATTAAGCTATCTACTGTACTCTGTGTTCCATTTCCCTTTACATTATAGTTCACATAGGACAGCATTGCTACAGTAACGGTAACTACCCCTGTGTGTATATGCAGGAGTAGAGACCGAGGTCGCTCTGGATAAGAGCGTCTGCTAAATGACTTAAATGTAAATGTCTTTTACCAGCTGCCTTACCAGCCTCTATTTCACTACACACTGAAATCATGTGTGCGGGCCAGCCGTGAGCAGTTGCTGGTCTGCTGATAATGATAATGTGAAGGTGACTTTCTCCTCACACCAATGACAGAAAATAAGGTGTCCCCTTTTCAAAGACTAATTTAACGCTCGCTGGCCTCACCACTTCAATCCTGCCAGCCAGGACGGAACAAAAGCCCCTACCTGGTCCCTTCTTCTACAAGGTGATGATGATGGCATCATGATGACTAGATGAAGATGGGCTGTGTTGTAGATCTAAACGGACTCGGAGGGGATTCTGAAGGACTCCACCTGGCTCAAGTCATTTATTTAAAAAAAAAAAAAAAATCTATCTACTGCCACCGACTCCCTGATTACTAACAGAGGACGCAGGAGCTGTCATGTTGGGCCCTTCCTTTAAGAGGCTGCATGGTTTCGTGGTACCAGACCTCAACACCGTATTCTTGAACGGCTGGAGCCAAGGCTAAAGTGTTAGTAAATGGTATTTAGCCTATCCTGTTCAGGAGACCTACAGTCTGTCAGTTAAGTGTTATGCCCTCATCACACCCCAGAAAAGTTAGGCTAGGCTGAGTGTTTTTCCCTTTGCCTTGACAGTTTACTATTGGTGCATCAAAGTCCTCTGTGTGTGGTAGAAGCATATACACTAGATGGCTGTGCTGTGCTGCAGTAGAAAAGAGAGCGATACTTACTGCAGCACTGCGGTACAGACTCGTCCCGGCAGCACATCACAGTTGGAGAGTTGAGCTCAGATTTACTGCTCTAATGGGCCAAGGTGCACTCTGCAGATTAAAACTGCAGGCAGGGAGACAGAGGTGCACGACAGACCCTTATCGGATCAGAACCACCCTCTGGCCCGACACCACCATATGCTGATCCAAACACATCAGGACAGGCAGACTAAAGGACAGAAGTCGTGTGAAGGAGGAGGACGGCCCAACGAGACAGGGTGGGGATGGATTTAAGTAGAGAGGTTGGAATAAAGACAACAAATAGAACAAATGCCTTAGTATTGCCTGTTTAGTGTTTAGCCAGTCGTACATACTGGAACCTACATACTGGAACCTTCATTCCTGTCCAACAAAAGGCAAAATGGAGTCACCAAAGGCAACCGATTATGCTTTTCCATAGGCTCCAGCCAACCACACCTACACCCAGCCTGAGAGAGATTCCTCGAGACGGGGCTTATATAAGTAGGCAGCAGAGCTGTCGTGGCCTGGAATGTACAGTAGAGTGTTAGTAGCACGAAACACACATGGATGCCAACAGATGGCACTAGAAGAGAGGACAGACGAGGACTGCCAGGGGTGTCCTGCAGCAGGAGAATGGCCAGACAGACAGGTAAATAATAATACTGAAGAGATCTCAATATGGATCTAAATAAAGGCCAGGAGAATCAGAGGATCCCAAAACAGCTATATTGATGTCACGGTTCTCATAATTATTTGATCAATTATGAAAAGTTGTCTTTGTCACTGCATCCTAGTCTCATCAACAGCAGACAGACGGATGAGCTGTAACAGGCACTGCGGTGTGAAAATGGCCTCCTTTTTGATACATTGCGGAGAGCACTTGATTACAGAAGCAGTGCAGGTCAGTCGCTGCCAGAGAAAAAAAAAATGCTCATCAAAATAATTTGCATAAGTAGCTTATTTTTGCAGCAAACGTCTGACACCAATCATATGCTCCCTGTTTGGAGTTAAAAGCACTGTCAGGCACCATTAATGGAGGCCTACATTCAGGATAGCAACTGTTTAGATCAATTAAACCATACAAAACAAAGAGTTTGGAAAATGATCTTCAATATGGCATCATGAATGGATCAAAGTGAACACTTCATGTTGTTAGCATCTACTTCAGCTTTGCTGCTTAGCATAAACTCCATAATTGTTTGGCTTCATGACCACCATGCTACAGACCAGCGCTGTAGGGTGTACAGCACAGAGGTCTGAAGAACGATCATCGTGTCCAGTAAACGATCTCAAGTGGTAAAGCCTATGTGCTGCCTGTGTGATGGACAATCACAGGCCTGGTCGTGTCATTGACAGGCCAAAGATGAATCCTCAGACGACTCACCAATCCTCAGCACCTCATTCTGCTTCTGTGATGGGCTATTGGCAATCGCTCACATGTAACGTGTTAGTTACGACACACAAACACGCGCAAACCACCACATGCCATTTGTAATATGAGCAAGATAGCCCACACACTATTTTCTTGGGGCTGGGAATTGCCAGGGACCTCAAAATACATATCATGATATCGTATTGCGATTCTATATGTATTGCGATTCAATACTGCGATTTGATGTTGCAAACATTGATCCCTATAGGTCTGCTGCAGAAGGACAAGAGACAGCCATGAAAAAACAAGTTTTATTAGTGATTGAATTTTTTTTAAAGTGCTTAACACAAATTGGCTCCCTTTTTTAAAAACAGTTACATAATCGGGATATTATTTACGATATATCATCTTCTTTTGACAATATCGCAATATTGTTTTCACACTAATTGGCTGGACATGCACCAAAACACCAGTATTTATCCATTATAGCTCTTTTTAAATAGTGAGTCAAACTCGTTTTCTCATGTCTCTTGTCCCTCTGTAGCAGACGTACGCTGAGCAATATGTTTGGAACATCAAATCACAATAAAATCACAGTATCGAATCGCAACAAATATAGAATCGTGAGAATCGCAATACATATCGTATTGGGAGGTCCCTGGCAATTCCCAGCCCTAGTGTCTATCAGTGGCTGGTGAGAGCTGCTTTCTCCATTTGTTATGGAGCTGTACTAAAATGTATGGCTTACCTCAGGCTGTAACATGTTATAAATAAGGCGCGGCCATGCCAGCGCAGCAGGAGACAGCTACTGTAGCAGCATCACACAGCAGAGCAGACTGCAGCAGGAATGGGAAACCCCTCATCTCTTTGGGTCCAACCCACCAAACGTTCTCCCTCTCACCAAACTAAAGGGACAGAGGTGCGATATTAGATAGTGTTAGTCCAGCTTCACACATGGCGTGTGATCGGTCACTGTGCAGGGGACAGAGGGGAGTAATGTGGTTAAGGGACTGTAACCTTGTTTCCCTCACTGAGGCATCCGCCTACCTAGCCACCACCTCCTACTCAACTCATTTAAGTCCATAGGTTGGCAACATGGTGTCTTCCATTTCAAACTGCTTTTGACTTCATTCTTATTTCTCGCACACACACACACACACACACACACACACCTTACAGTACCACCAACTACCACATACTGCAGCAAGGGAGAGAGGGCAGAGCAGAGGAGACAGACTGAAGATATAAGATCTCTGCATACGTGCGCAAAATGCACAGTCAGAGGTGACATAAAAATATCTCCTGCAAACAGATATGTTGGAGTGGAGCAGATCGATCAGATGGAAATCAGAAGAGCCCAGCGGAGAGGACAATGATATAGCAGTGAATACGAGCATACATGGTTTATCTCCTCAACAACAACAAAACACTGACTATATTCCTAAAATTAAACCTGTATCAGACTATATTACACACACTTCTGCAAATCAGACCCCTGAAATTACATACCTCATTTTATTCTAGCCAGAGGGCACAGAGATTAGAGCTGAGCAAACAATGACTAATGAAATGGAACACTGACAACCAGGGGGGGGGGGGGGGGGGATGTCAAGGGGAGAAGGTGATTGTAAAAGCCTTTGTTTAGTGCCAGAGAGCTGTGGTTTCTGGGCTGGTCCTGTGCCCATAGGGCTGGGCACCCACAGCCTGTGAACACTGCCACTGCCCTGTTATATAAGAACCTGAGTGCCTCAGGCCAGGCCAAACAAACTTGGGAGAGGTGGAGAGTGGTTCTGACATTCAGGAGAGCGTTATTGTTTAACTTGCCTGCTGGTTTGGTTTTAGCTTTTGTGAAGTGAGCGAAGGATCCTGTGAGAGCAGAGAGAGAGTCACTGCGGCAGATAACGAGGCGCTCAAAAGAAACACACCTTCTGTTCTACACCGTCGTCTCAAAACACAGCCCTCCTAAATTATTTCACACAGCAGCAGCTCTTTATACATCTTCGTCCTGTTGTTATCCTCAACTCTGCATAAGCCACTGGCACTGCCAGTGAGGAGGGAGGGATAGAATATTCTTCCTTCAGGTTGCTAGTACTTCGCCACAACCACTCTGATGGATGCCATTGTTAACTGAGGTGGGGAAAGCAAGATGTTCCAGAATTCCTAATGAAATCTGCAGCCAACAGGTGCCCGGGCAGTTCAGACCGACTGAATCAAGCTCCCCCAGGAGATTGGCCAACACACACCTAGTGAGGGGAACAGTCCAGGGGAAAACAGGAGGAGAAAGATACAAAAATGAATGGGAGAGAGAAATGTTTTTTAAAAGTGTTTTTTAACTGCAGTTGAGGGGAGCTTGCCTGCCCGGTCAGCTGTTCTGAGTAGGGATGAGAGAGCAGCATGGTCTGGAGGGAGGCCCTGTGCTGCTGCAGCATGGCTTAACAAACACACACAGGCAGGCTAGGGCCATGCATCTCTCCCTCCTGTGTGTCTCCTGGGCACACCTCACCTCGCTCTACCCTCTCTGGGCTCCATGCGTCACTACAGTCCCACTCAGTCTCTCGGTGGCAAGAGTTCCATAGTTCAGTACGCCAACATACATATACACATCTAAAACACTTGTGGCGGGGTTTATACATATCGGGATATTCTCTTTGAAGACATAAATCGAAAATGTCACAATATTAATTTTGCACTAGTTGGCTGTACTTGCACCCAAAGTCCAGTCTGTATTTTTCCCATTGCTTGTTCTCCATCTTTTTAAATAGGGAGCCAATTTATTTTCAGCACTTTTATTTCCATGACTGATCAGAAATGGTTCTCTCATGGTTCTCTCGTCCCTCTGCAGCAGACATATGCTGAGCAATATGTTTGGAACATAGAATGGCAATAAAAATCACAGTATTGAATCTCAATACATATACAAATTGTGAGTCGCAATACATATCGTATAGACACCTAAGTATTATGATATCATATCGTGAGGTCACTGGCATTTCCCAGCACTATCTAAATAGTATGTACACTGAACAAAAACATAAGTGTTAGTCCCATGTTTCATGAGCTGAAATAAAAGAACCCAGAAATGTTCAATAAAGCACAAAAATCCATATTTCTCTCAAATGTTTAGCACAAATTTGTTTACATCCCTGTTGGTGACCATTTCTCCTTTGCCAAGATAATCCATCCACCTGACAGATGAGGCAAATCAAGAACCTGATCAAACAGCATGATCATTACACAGGTGCACCTTATGCTAGGGACAATAAAAGGCCACTGGGAAATGTGACATTCTGTCGTCACAACCCAATGCCACAGATGTCTCAAGTTGAGGGAGCGTGCAATTTGCATGCTGACTGCAGGAAAGTCCAACAGAGCTGTTGCCAGAGAATGGAATGTTAATTTCTCTACAATAAGCTGCCTCAAGTCATTTTAGAGCTAGTACGTCCAACCGGCCTCAGAACCGCAGACCACATGTATGGCATCGTGTGGGAGAGAGGTGTGCTGATGTCAACATTGTGAACAGAGTGCCCCATGGTGGCGGTGGGGTTATGGTATGGGCAGGCATAAACCACGGACAACGAACACAATTGCGTTCTATCGATAGCAATTTGAATGCACAGAGATACCGTGATGAGATCCTGAGGCTCATTGTCCTGCCATTCATCTGCCACCATCACCTCATGTTTCATCATGATAATGCACGGCCCCATGTTGCAAGGATCTGTACACAATTCCTAAAAGCTGAAAATGTCCCAGTTTTTCCATAGCCTGCATACTCACCAGACATGTCACCCATTGAGTATGTTTGGGATGCTCTGGGTTGTTAGAGTAAA
This sequence comes from Salvelinus fontinalis, assembly GCF_029448725.1. Classification (NCBI taxonomy): domain Eukaryota; kingdom Metazoa; phylum Chordata; class Actinopteri; order Salmoniformes; family Salmonidae; genus Salvelinus; species Salvelinus fontinalis. The sequence goes on along the minus strand of NC_074667.1, from coordinate 43,583,513 downwards.
CCTGAGTGCATCGTAGGCCTACGCATGTATAAATTGAAGAGTTCCCGCCAATATCCAGCAACTTCGCACAGGCATTAAAAAGAGGACAACATTCAAAAGGCCACAATCAACAGCCTGATTAACTCTATGCGAAGGAGACGTTGCGCTGCATGAGGCAAATAGTGTTCACATCAGATACTGACTGGTGTCTGATCCACACCTACCTTTTTAAGGCGTTTGTGGCCAACAGAAGCATATCTGTAGTCCCAGTCATGTGAAATCCATAGATTAGGGCCTAATGAATTGATTTAAATGGACTGATTTCCTCATATGAACTGTAACTCAGTAAAATGTTTGAAATTGTTGCACGTTCAGTTTATATTTTGTTCAGTGTACACGGGCTATTCCTGAGTGCACTGACAATCTGCCTCTGACACAGACCATCTGATTCAAACGGTCTCTACATGGCAGACAGGCAGATCAGAGAGGCGAAGTTGTTCCTGGATCAGCTGTGGGACGGTACAGCACAGGCAGCCATGTCCCAGAAACACACACACACACACACACACTTAACAAAATCCTCAAGTGAACACACAATAAAAATACTGTGTTGGGTTCCATCTGTCTGACTTGATACATGTCCACACATCTGACTCACACGCTTACAGATGCCATCGCAGGGTCACTTTCCACATACGCACCACCACCGCAGGACAGGCCAGGCTCCCACTGCTCTTTTTATAAGACACCCCTCTGACTCACTACGTCCAACACAATCCATTTAGCGTAGGAAGTGAACAGGTTCATCTTTCAGCCTGCTGTATAAAAAGAACATGCACTTCTATACAAAGAGCGCTTTGATGCACGCTGCAAGTGCATGTTGCCGACTGAAAACCAAGCAGGTACCCCAAGCAGCACAGTTTGTGTGTCATAGTCCATGATGAGAGGAGAGGAAATGGAATTCTTCCCTGGGGTTAACATCATCATCGTGTTTGTGGCCACATGCCTGAGGCCTGGCTGTAACCTGTGTCACAGACAATCAATGTGTGGGGCCAGGCAAGTGCTTGTTTCCCAGTCTATTTCTGGGCTGTAGTGTTAGAACATGCCTACTGCTAGAGAATGCAAGTCTGTTTCACAATAAGAGGAGAATAGACCACTGTTCTATGTCAGTGAGTTACAGTGAAACAGTATAGGGTAGTGTGACAGGACTAGACATCAAACACTTCAAATGTACCCAATGTTGGACAAAGAGTTGAGGTGCATCAATGTGAATGGAACATCTGTCTGATCAATGTGAATGCAGCACTGTTCTCCGATATTTTCTATGTGAAAGGTTAGTAAGTCAAAGTGAATTGGTGAGTGTCAGTTTTACAAAGACACAAAAAGTAGGCTATTGCCTGATAGTGAATTGCATCTGTGTACAGAAAGTAAGCCACTGTGCATATTTCTGTACTGTATGAAGACAGTATCTGTGTGTATCCATCAGTGTCTGACTATCAGTGTGAACATCAGTGAGACATCCTCTGTGCTGTCAGGCTGTGTTCCACATGTCCTGCTGAGAGTCTGAGTCCGCAGCCTGAGGCTGCCAGTGCCACTGAGCTACAGTTTCAATGTGTCCTCCATCTCTCCCCCCTTACTGGACCTGGCTGGCAGTCCCCAAATCCATGAGACAGCACAGCACAGAGCCAAGGTGGAGTTGGTCACAAATCCCAAACACACACGCTGTCCTCCACGAAACAGAACAAACAGGCAGGCCCAGCCCATTGGTGAGTTGTCATGCAGCTCTGCCATGATTGGTCAGAGACCAGCTGCAGAGCAGTAAGCTATAGCTTTACTCAGCAATAAAAAGTCACGCTGCCCCGCCCTTCTCCACCAGCCTTCCTTTGTTTATATCTCACTCTCATATTCGCTTGCTTTCCTTCTAACTGTATTCCGCCCTCCCTACTCAGTCTTGAAGTGTTTTCTCTCATTTCTCCCTCCCCTCTCTGTTCTGCCAGCTCTGGTGTTGTAGCCCTATGCACAGCTCACACTGCAGCAGAGCAGACAAACATCTTGCTACGGTAGATCTGTGAGCTCTCCATAGTGGAATTTTCCTTCACACGTCGGGCTGTCAATGTCCGACAGCCTTTCCTGTATACTGGGACAGTGGCTGTGTCCAAATTCCCATACTTGCGTCGTAAATTGTAAGGCGTTTAATAGTATGTATGTGACATTTCAAAAATCGAGAATAGTTTAAATGACCAGATGTCATACAGTAGTCATTTCAGCTATGACAACAGCCGATCAATTAGATAAGATACGCTACCGAAATCAACAGATAGCAGGAAACAACGCAATTGCGCATGACACATTCTCAGTATGCGAAAAAAAATAATGTTTTATAGTATGAATTTTCGAAAATCATGTGTGTTAAATGCCAGGATGTTAAACTAATTTCGGCTTTTCATCAGGTAGAATTTCATGCACACTTTTCAGGAATTTCACAGCCACAACGCATTAGAAGAGGGGGGCTGCGAGTTTTGATAGCTAGATCAAGTAAACAATTTGGAAGACGGCGAAAAGCAAAGCAAAGCTTCGGCGATGGTCGTTTTTGTTCTCCTTAAAATTGACTATTTCATAATGTTACATCTTTGAAAACAGATCTACTGCCTGCCGTGCCTTTAGCTTGCTATAGTGCCTTCAGAAAGTATTCAAACCCCTTGACTTTTTTCAAATTTTGCTGTGTTATAGCCTGAATTTAAAGTTGATTAAATAGAGATTTTGTGTCACTGGCCTACATACCCCAGAATGTCAAAGTGAAATTATGTTTTTAGAAATGTTCACAAATTAATAAAAAATGGAAAGCTGAAATAACAAGTCAATAAGTATTCAACCTCTTATGGAAAGCCTAAAAAAGTTGAAGAGTAAACATTTGCTTAACAAGTCACATAATAAATTGCATGGACTCACTGTGTGCAATAGTGGTTAACATGATTTTTGAGTGACTACCTCATCTCTGTACCCCACACATACAGATAATTGTAAGTTCCCTCAGTCAAACAGTGCACTTCAAAACACAGAATCAAGACCAGAGGGGTTTTCCAATGCCTCGCAAAGGGGTTTATATGCCAACATTGAATATCCCTTTGCGCATGGTGAAGTTATTAATTATACTTTGAATGGTGTATCAATACACCCAGTTACTACAAATATACAGTTTGCATCAAGGCACTAAAGTAACACCGTAGAAATTTGGCAAAAAATGTCAATGTATGGCACCCACTTGGGTGATGCCTCAGCAGCTCTAGGGGCCAGAAAGCTCACCACATACAGTTCAGAGTAGTAGCCAGTCGTCCTCATTACGAGCCCTCTGCCTCATCACTGCATTCCACTACTGTATCTCCCATTGCTCTTAAGCTTCAGGTGACTCTTCAATTTATACATGCGTAGGCCTACGATGCACTCAAGTTTACTCTAAATACGTTGTTCTAAATGCTATCTACTTAGCTAATGTTAGCCCAAAACAACACAAAAAGGTCACTGGGTGGGGCATAGGTGATCCTTTCCGATTCATATGAAGCCTCAACTGATCCTGAAGACAACTCGAAAAAAACGTGTTTCCGACTGAAAAAACATTTTGAACGGTCATCCACCTCGGAATTGCAAGTAAGAAACTCAGGCATCATCCTAGAGCTCCGACTTCGCCGACCTGAAGATCACCAATGTCACGATTTTTCCCAGTCGGAGCTCATTTAGTTTACGAATTCCCAGTGGTCTTGAATGCACCAAAAGTAGTATATTTCGGCCATGGCATACTTTATACTAAACAGTATGTGCCAAATAGTACGATTAGTACACAGTATGCAGTTTAAATAAGTAGTAGGCAAGCCAAATTTCAGACTCAGCCAGTGTCTATTTGGAGGTTACTGTATAGATCTCAGATTGCCGCAGCAGGGAGTGACATGCTGTAGCTTTTGTGAATCACTGTGCTCGAGCTAACTGGAGGCCCTGCAGCTAAATAGCATCCATTAGTCTGAGTTGAGGGATGCGTGGCAACACGAGCAAACGCACACGGCAGTGACACGAACCAGGCATCTGCTCTGTACATATGGCCTTTATCCCTCAGGGTTATTGAGAGAACCTCAACCCCCTATTGATACAGAGCCCTGCACTACACTACCCAGGGCCAGCACAGAGAAGACTGACAGTAGGGGCCATATGTCTCAAGCATCTCAGAGTAGAAGGGCTGATTCAGGAACAGTTTTGTCTTTTAGATCAATGATTACATGGACAAGGGGGGGGACCTGATCCTGGAACAGACCCAGAGAGGACACATACAGTAGAGATGTAGAATCCACAGCCCACACTGAGCTGTTCTAATCAATCTGAAGCCACCATGTCAGGAGCAGACATTTCCCTTATAACTCACCCATCACAAAACGCCATTGTCACATAAGTGACGTGTCTACTCCACGCTAGATCATCATTCAGCGTCACACAAAATATTGCCTAGCAGCTGTACTTCACCAGGCAGGACCAGCACACGCTATACAGAGAGGTACCACGGTGTTCAAAGTATACTGTACACACGTCAGAATTCACATGGTTTTATATACACAGTAGTCAATAGTCTAATTCACATATCACTTAGGCTATGTGAATTTATTCAGACAGGCTACTAGTCAGAAAGTACCTACTATTGGATCCCAAGTCAAACATTGCACTTTCTGCATTGGAACAGACAAGTTAGTCATTATCACATGTGAAGCTGGGTAGGAAATTCTGAGAATGAATGTCATTTCTGTGACTTGTGAAAGTGGAAGTGTGGAGAGATGACTGCTGTGTGCAGGGCTGGGCCAGGGTCTGCTGCAGTGCGATATACAGCTAGGCCCCCTGTGAGGTGTGAACACTTTCAATTCTGATCAGCTCCGTCAGTGTCTTAGTGGGAGGTTGAGATTACTACACCACCCCAGATAATATCAGAATGACTTTACCACGGAGGTCATTCATATGGCAATTGGCCATGCAGGGCTTCTACATTCTCATGAAGAGTTCAGTCTGACAATTCAATTCAGAAAAGTGTGTTAGTAATGCATCTGAACTGAGATCAAGTATTTACCATTGCCCAAGGTTATTTTGGCATTACCTTGCATTGCTTGTTTCAGTCAGGACCCAGTTCAGGCAGGACAAGGTGCCAAAAATGTTGAGTGGAGCTCAGCCCATCCAGCAGCTACGTCTACACTAAGCACTTTATCACTGGGAATCAATTAAACCTTTTATTAGCCACTACATCCTCCTGCTTCCACTGAACGGCTATATTTTAGTGCTTGGCTCACTGCCATCAGGGTGATTTTAAAACCTATGAAGACAGAGTCCTGCCACACAGCATGGAGTGTGAGGCACTGGCACAGCATTATGACAACAGCAATAAGGGCCCTCTAGGCCACTCACAGGGACAAACCCTACAGCGAATCTAGCACTGGAAGGCGCATTCTGTAGAAACTGGACGAAGCAATGTACTCAATAGGCCTAGTATCATGGCACTTTTTAGTCAGTGAAAATTCCAGGCATAACATAGCAGGCATAACACAGCCTAGCTATACATCTTCAGAAGAACACCAGGAGGAAGCTTCCTCTGGGGAAGCCGTTCTCTTCTGGCCGTGTGGTCTCCGTTTCCTGGGAAACAACAAACAGTATTGTCACAGAGCCAAACCAGTGTGAGGCTGTCTGTCGCCCTCTGAAAGAACACAGTAATCACATCACACTAATCCAACAGAGCTGGAACAGAGCTGAGGCTAGCAAGCGGAATCCTCAGTGAGGACGGAGAAAAGTCAACTGCAGGTCATTGGTATTTTACTGACTCTCGCCAAATCAACTAGAATTTAAGTGACCAATATGAGGTAATACTGAGCGGTCTTGTTAAGATGTACTGGTTAAGATGCACAGAAGGCAGTACGTAGCACTGCCAGAGCAAGAGGGTCATTGAGTTGCATTAAGTTTGCTGTATAACTGTTAAGGTATACAGCTCTGCTGAACCCTGACTCACTTCAGAGTACACGTTACACCTAAGAGGGACATATAAACCCCTCCCACAGTGGGTTGCTGTTAAGACTACTATGCATCACAGCCACAGAGGGCTGAGGAAGAAAACACACCTGCTGGGCAGATGTGTGACAATACACAGACAATATGTATGTATGTATGTATGTATGTATGTATGTATGTATGTATGTATGTATGTATGGCCCATGAACAGCGCTAATTACGTGAGACAGGCCACTACCTCTCAACTAGAGGATTATTACAGAGCTCTGTTTAGGGAAGTCTCCCTCATGAGCATCCAGGAAGTTCTCCTCTGTGGGAGTACTGTAATGTGTATCAGGCTGGTCATCCCTCAGCAGTCTGCTGCTGTTGTACAGTTACAGTACATCGGTCTCTGAAGACTACAAAGATCAGATATAACACATCTACTTCCAATTACACCCAGTGTTCCTCTCCAATGTCCTATAGAAGGCCTTGTCAAGGCTGACCGAACATCACAGCTTTACAGTGTTAATGTTGGCTAAATGCTTCACATAGTCTGCCATCTCAATAGATGTATAACAGTGCACAAAACATTAACAAAATTGTCATAACATTTCTGTCATTCTAACTGTATATCTGACAACCACTTTCTGCAGGGCTGGTGTAAAAACTCACCTAAGGATATTCAGTATCAATACAGAGATCTACCTTGCTCTCCTTTCTCTGCTGCTGTTGGCTACATGCAACAACTTACTGCACCAAACCCCTGCAGCCAGCCTCTCCTGTGCTGCTCACCCAGCCTTGGAAAAGAACCCAGAGGAAGCCTCAGCGCCACTGTCAGCTGCTATAGCTCCAGCATGAGAACAGCAAGGTGATGGAATAAACCACAGCCAACTGTCACAACCGTTGGACTACAAATATCACAACATTAGAAAAACAGGTTATTTACATGTCTTGCTGGGGTGTGTTGCATAAAGACGACATTGTCTGCAACAGATGGGCACTGCAGCATTGACAGGAGCAGGTAAGGGTTCCGGCTCAAAACCACTCAGTACAGACTGGGTGCGTTTGTGTCGTGCGTGTACCCTCACAGCAAAGCTATTTTAAGGTGGTTCTCTATAAATCCCACAGCATGGCCAGTCCCCGGGATTCATTTAAGAGGACAGGTCATCCATAAAACATGAGACACAGACCGAGAGAGAGAGTGGGGAGACAGAGCAGAAATACACCCAGTGTCATATGGTATGCACAGACGCCTCTCAGTGAAGCAAGAGCAACAAACCAAAGACATACGATGCTAATTACTGACGAATTGTATGTCATCTGCTCTGTGCTACAAGCACACACACTGAGGGAATGAGATAAGAGAAAGGGAAAGAGATGCAGGAGAGCGGCGCCTCAGCCATGATGCTGTAGTCTAACACCTACCTCTGCTCAGTAGTGCTGGCTACTGCTCAGGCAGCGATCTGATCCTCCTGACGTAGGTAGAGCAGAGCAGGAACGGTACAGCAAGATTCCAAGAAGGCGAGAGAGACAAGAGGAGAGTGAGGATGAATGAAACAGGACTGGTGGATGGCTCCCCTATAGTATGCGTTCCTGTGTCAGTGGTTATGTTACTGAGTGACGGAGAGAATGAGCATGAGACAGCTAGAAAGAGACCGGGAGAGATCGGGAGAGAGAATGAATGTGTGTGTGATGAGTGAACCTTGAGAGTCAGTGAGAGTCACTGAGAACAGATGCATTAAAGGCACCCCCTACCTCCCTCACACCTCCCTTTGCACTGTCAGCAGCACTAGAGTAAGCATGCGGGGGAACAGGGGGAGAGAGCAAGAGACGGACAGAGTGTGGGGAAAAAAGAAAAAAAAAGAGGGAATCGGCTTTGTCCAATATGAATTAATTAAAGCGATGATTGGAGAGAACAGAGACAATGGCAGGGAACCATTTTCTCAGAGACAAGGGCAAGGCTTGTAGCTCATCACTGAAGCACAAAAAAGCCTTGAGCGGGTTCAAAGCCTGGCTGACACTGCATTCTTTTTTTCCTTTTTCCAGAGAAAACACAGCAATTAGGCTACACAATCTGACTGCCTTTCTTCTCAAAGCATTACATGAAATCTTGTATTAGACGGAGTACAAGGGCTGCAAACTACGCAATCCTTTTTCGCATCTGGGTTGAGGAGTGGTGCTGGGCACAATTCAATTAATGCCTGTTCAACGTTGGTCTGACCAATCAGATTCTATGCTTCAAGATTATTTTAATCAGGCGGACTGGGAAAAGTTCCGGGTCACCTAGTAGGGGTATACACTGACTCTATGACTGCGTTTATCAGGAAGTGCATAGACAATGTTGTTACTACTGAGATGATTAGAACTCATCCAAACCAAAAACAAAGCACGAAACACCAGATTTAACCATGGCAAGGTGACTGGGAACATGCATGGATGTGTACAAAACAGACCAGCTATGACATCAGTAAGGCAATCAGAGGCAAAACGACAGTACAGGGAGAAAGAGTCGCCGCAATTCAACGGCTCAGACATCGATGTGTATGTGGCAGGGACTCCAGATAGTCTTGGATTATAAAGGGGAAAGCCAGCCACATCGCAGACACCGATGCCTCGATTCCAGATAAGCTGAACATCTCCTTCGAGGAAAACAATGTCGGGACGCTAATGCGGGCCCCTCCGCTCACATGCACTGTGTGCCTTTGTTCTCAGTGGCCGACATAAGTCATTTAAGTGTATTAACCCTCACAAGGCTGCCGGCCCAGAGGGCATCCCAAGCTGCGTCCTCAGAGCATGTGCAGCCCAGCTGGCTGGAGTATTTACGGACATATTCAATTTCTCCATTTCCCAGTCTGTTGGTCCCACTTGCTTCAAGATGTCCACCATTGTTCTGATAACCAAGAAAGCGAAGGTAACTGAGCTAAATGACTATCGCCCCATAGCACTCACGTCTCTCATCATGAAATACTTTGAGAGGCTAGTTAAGGACCATATTACATCCAAATTACACGACACCCTGGACCTACTAGAATTTGCATATCACCAACAGATTCAAGGACTTACGCAATCACAATTACACCGTACACTGCCCTATCCCACCCTGACAAGAGATATACCTATGTAAGAATGCTATTCATCAACTACAGCTCAGCCTTCAACAACATTACTGCCCTCCAAGCTCATCACTAAGCTCAGGGCCCTGGGTCTGAACCCCACCCTGGGCAACTGGGTCCTGGACTTCCTGACAGGACGACCCAAAGCGGTGAAGGTAGGCAACAACACCTCCGCCACACTGATCCTCAACACAGGGACCCCACAGGGATGTGTGCTCAGCCGCCTCCTGCCCTCCCTGTTCTCACATAACTGCGTGGCCACGCATATGTCCAACTCAATCATGTTTGCTGACAACAACAGTGGTAGGCATGATTACCAACAATGATGAGAGAGCCTACAGGGAAGAGGTGAGAGCCCTGGCAGAGTAATGCCACAAAAATAACCACTTCCTTAACAAAACGAAGGAGCTGATCATGGACTACAGGTAAGGCTGGGCGACATGAGCAAAATATGACAGCGTTTTTAGTTTTAGAATAATAAAAAGTTCTACATTTGCTTTATGAGTAGTGAGTGATCCTAGTGTGGCAACACACACATTCTAAGTGCCTCCATTCTGATTATTTTATACTGTTCAATTCACCCAAAACTAAATTTATGAACTTTTGTTACTTAAGTATCAAAAGTAAAAGAATATTTCTAATTCCTTATATTAAGCAAACCAGATGGCACCATTTTCTTGTTTTTTTTTATTTATAGATCGCCAGGGGCACACTCCAACACGCAGACATAATTTACAGGCAAAGCATGTGTTTAGTGAGTCCTCCAGATCAGAGGCAGTACATGACCCGGGGATGTTCACTTGACAAGTGCATGAATTGGACCATTTTCCTGTCCTGCTAAGCATTCAAAATGTAACAAGTACTTTTAGGTGTCAGGGAAAATGTATGGAGTAAAATGTACAGTATTTTCTTTAGGAATGTAGTGAAGTAAAAGTAAAAGTTGTCACAAATAAAAACAGTAAAGTACAGATACTTTAAAGTACTAAAGTCATTTTTTTGGTATTTTTACTTAAGTACTTCACACCACTGCACAATTGAGAATTTCCACACTGCCACGTAGTGCTGCATGATATGGGCAAATAATCTAGGACTTTTTTTTAACCAAATGCTGCAATTGCAATTTGACTTGCGAATTAGAGCAAAACTGTTGGAATCATGGAAATATGACTGTTCTAATTCTATAGTTAGAATATAATAGTGGGCACTTTGAATACTGTGTTGTTTGAGATGACAACGAATTAAAATGCCAGGGAGGAGTTATTTTGACAGGGTCGGAACTAAAGTGTTGCTACGTGTTTCCTAGGGGACCCTATAAGCTATGGCTGTATTGCATGTTCTCTTGGCTACTTCATGTAGCTAACATATTCTTTCTTTGCATATTCCTCTATGATTTAGAAGATACTGTTGCACAAACAACATGCTGATTTAGGTCTACACCATCACTGATATTATCAGGCTGTATAACTAATTATGTTAGATACGTTTGCTCTTACTCAGTACATTTATTATTATGTAAGCTGTCGCTGGAGAAGGCGGCAGACGTTTTACGTGCCCACAGCCGATTGCGTTTTTTGTTCATTTATTTGCGTTGTTTATAAGTTTACTTATTTTGTACATAACGTTGCCGCTACCATCGCATATGACCGAAAATAACTTCTAGACATCAGGACCAATTACACACCACGGACTAGCAGAATCCATTTTTTCCATCACCTCATGTAGCCTAGCCCATGTTCTGAGAAGGTTTGTATCACAACTCTAGTTGCCAAATAATTTTAAGAAGTTAAGCACATTAATCCGCTTTACAAGTGGTGTAGAGCCTAACTGGCATACATTAGCAGCACGTGAGTTTGAAGTTTTGGGGGGAAGAATTTACCATCAAAATGCACGTTTATAATAAAAGCATTATGTGCATAATCGCATTCGGGGTCACTTTCGAGAACGGTGTTTTCCTGCTAATCGAACATTTGCGCTTATGGCCTACAGCCGTGTGTGCATCGCTGCGCTTATAATGTGAAGAAATAGCCTCAGTTTATCAACATTTCAAGCTAAACGTTCCCCTCTGCTGCGTCAGCTCATGCATTTCAAGCAACTTTTTTCGAATCATTAGTCACATCGTGCAGGCTTAGTGTATTAAAAATTTAAAATATAGCACAATGTTTGTAGAACAATTAAAGTTACATTAATAACTAAATTAAGCATGTAGGAGTACCTACTTCTTTGTTAACTTCTCTAGGGTAAGGGGCAGCGTTCGGAATTTTGGATAAAATGCATGCCCAAATTAAACTGCCTGCATATCGGGCCCAGAATATATGATATGCATATAACTGGAAATTTGGATAGAAAACACTCTAAAGTTTCCAAAACTGTTAAAATAGTGTCTGAGTATAACAGAACTGATTTGGCAGGCGAAACTTTCTCAGGTTATTTTTTGGGGAGTTTTGTAGTTTTCTATTCAATGCTAATACAGTATCCATTGACTTAGGACTCAAATTGCATTCTGAAAAATGTATTCTGAAAAAATGAAATTGTATTCTGAAATATGAAGAAGTAAGAGCAGTCTGAATGAGTGGACCCTGCCGTGTCACAGAGCTTTTTCCTGCGCAAGACCGAGAGAGTGCGTTTCTTGTTTACCTTTTAAATTGACAACGTTATTGTCCGGTTGAAATATGATCGATTATTTAGGCTAAAAACAACCTGAGGTTTGAATATAAACATCGTTTGACATGTTTCTATGAACTTTACGGATACAATTTTGATTTTTTTCTCTTCCTGTTTTGACTTCACAAGCAGTTAATCTTTAAACCTATGTAAAATATGTTTTGCTTTCTGAATTTTTAAAATTAGTATTTCTGTATTTGAATTTGGCGCCTAGCAGTTTCACTGGCTGTTGAAGAGGTGGGACGCTACCGTCTCACATGCCCAAGAGAGGTTAACAAGCTCATTCGCGAAAAAAGCACTGTCGTTGCACCAATGTGTACCTATATATTTTTAAACCTGCAAATTTAGTTAATATTGCCTGCTAACATGAATTTCATTTAACTAGGGAAATTGTGTCACTTCTCTTGCGTTCTGTGCAAGCAGTCAGGGTATATACAGCAGTTTGGGCTGCCTGGCTTGTTGCGAACTGTGTGAAGACCATTTCTTCCTAACAAAGACTGTCATTAATTTGCCAGAATTGTACATAATTATGACATAACATTGAAGGTTGTGCAATGTAACAGCAATATTTAGACTTAGGGATGCCACCCGTTAGATAAAATACGGAACGGTTCCGTATTTCACTGAAAGAAAACGTTTTGTTTTCTAAATGAGTGTTACCGGATTTGACCATATTAATGACATAAGGCTCGTATGTGTTATTATATTATAATTAAGTCTATGATTTGATCGAGCAGTCTGACTGAGCGGTGATAGGCAGCACAGGTTCGTAAGCATTCATTCAAACAGCACTTTCCTGCATTTGCCAGCAGCTCTTCGCTGTGCTTCAAGCATTGTGCTGTTTATGACTTCAAGCCTATCAACTCCCGAGATTAGGCTGGCAATACTATAGTGCCTATAAGAACATCTAATAGTCAAAGGTATATAAAATACAAATGGTATAGAGAGAAATAGTCCTATAATAACTACAACCTAAAACTTCTTACCTGGGAATATTGAAGACTCATGTTAAAAGGAACCACCAGCTTTCTTATGTTCTCATGTTCTGAGCAAGGAACTTAAACGTTAGCTTTTTTACATGGCAAATATTGCACCTTTACCTTCTCCAACACTTTGTTTTTGGATTATTTACACCAAAATGAACATGTTTCATTATTTATTTGAGACTAAATTGATTTTATTGATGTATTATATTAAGTTAAAATAAGTGTTCATTCAGTATTGGTGTAATTGTCATTATATTTATTTTAAAAAAAAATCGTCCAATTAATCAGTATCTGCATTTTTTGGTCCTCAAATAATATCGGTGTTGAAAATCATAAAATCGATTGACCTCTAATCTGACCCATCCAATTGGCCAGTGGAAGGCATAATAGTGCACTTGATATGCTTTCCGAGCCCGCCGGGAAGGCAGAGTTTATGCCTTCAGCCACATGAAATGGTTAAAAATGGCAACAGGGCACCTGAAATTGGGTGCAACTACCACCAAATAAATAAGGCTTTATCATTGGGTTTTTTGCAGAAATATTTGTCGATCGACTAGGAATGCTTTGGAGATCGACCGGTTGGTGACCGCTGCTCTAGAAAGTGTAGTGAAGTTAAATCGCGTGTTTCTCTCAGTGGACTGATATTTCCTTGTTCTGCGACTGCTGCGCGGCGGTATCGGGCTAAAGGTAACATTTCGGGTCACATCTCCAGCTTCTGGTGCCAGCTGCACCACCTCACGTCAACCCTTGTCACATGTCCCAGCAGGGTCCCACAGACAGAAGACTAGGGGGCATAAATGCCATGTATCTTCATTGGGAGTTGAAGGACCGCTGGATAGGAGAATGCAGCTTGGGCTTCTTAGAACCCTTTTCCATTATTAACATGATCACAGTTCCCAGGCAAGTGTGCGCTGTATGCCCAGAGTGAGTGAAGTGTATTAGGATGTTCTCCTCTGGATCGGAGCCAGGCAATGACATAAGGGAGTTCTGGGCACCATCTGTTCTCCTGTCCCTGACAGGCATTTAAGTGTTTGCCCTCCTCACTACCAACTGGGCACATACATACAGTACACATACATACATTATACATATATATATATATACACTGCTCAAAAAAATAAAGGGAACACTTAAACAACACAATGTAACTCCAAGCCAATCACACTTCTGTGAAATCAAACTGTCCACTTAGGAAGCAACACTGATTGACAATAAATTTCACATGCTGTTGTGCAAATGGAATAGACAAAAGGTGGAAATTATAGGCAATTAGTAAGACACCCCCAAAAAAGGAATGGTTCTGCAGGTGGTGACCACACACCACTTCTCAGTTCCTATGCTTCCTGGCTGATGTTTTGGTCACTTTTGAATGCTGGCGGTGCTTTCACTCTAGTGGTAGCATGAGACGGAGTCTACAACCCACACAAGTGGCTCAGGTAGTGCAGCTCATCCAGGATGGCACATCAATGCGAGCTGTGGCAAAAAGGTTTGCTGTGTCTGTCAGCGTAGTGTCCAGAGCATGGAGGCGCTACCAGGAGACAGGCCAGTACATCAGGAGACGTGGAGGAGGCCGTAGGAGGGCAACAACCCAGCAGCAGGACCGCTACCTCCGCCTTTGTGCAAGGAGGTGCACTGCCGGAGCCCTGCAAAATGACCTCCAGCAGGCCACAAATGTGCACAAAATAAAGTGGTGATCCTAACTGACCTAATACAGGGAATTTTTACTCTGATTAAATGTCAGGAATTGTGAAAAGCTGAGTTTAAATGCATTTGGCTAAGATGTATGTCAACTTGACTCCAACTGTATATATAAATAAATCAACCCACCCATTCATATTAACCCCTCACTCACTACCCAGTGACAGTTATGCTCCCTGCATTTCTGTACTAAGACTGTCTTCACCTGAAACCAAACGTCTCTCATATCTGTATTCACAAACAGAGGGTTGCCAGTTGACGTACGACACCTCCTGGCGGATATGTTGGAAGACCACTGCATCAATTACTGACAGACTGATTAACCCAAGCTGCATGATAACAGTGCCTAAAACTAGTTGAGCCATTGTCACAGTCAATTTCTGTGCAGTATTTGGCTGCTCTAACAAGGTTGAAACACCAAGGAGATATGACTCAAGACCTGTTAGAAAAGAGAAAAAAATGGTTTTGCCCATTAAGATCTGGAGGATGACCTAGGGTCTGCTCCAATCATTTCATCACTGGTAAGTCTAAACATTTCCCAGTTTAGCTGTTATGCTAATATTACATTAGCAGATCATTTGAGTTAGCCTGCACACAATGTTCATGTAGCTATCTTCAAAATATATTTACTTACTTGAATAGAAGACTTATATAATTGTATCATTTAACCAATGAGTTAGTGTGACTTCACCCTGGCCCCCAACACCCCGTCCAGAAAAAGGCAGGCATACAGGCCTCCATTGCTCTACTGTACAGATTGCTCAAGCAGAATAACACATGCTAGCATGTATGTGCAACGGCGCTAAATGTTAACATGCCAGAAATGTGCTATCAAAGAGGATGACAGTGTAGTGACATGAATACGACTGTAGGCTAAGCTTGAATAGCATACAGCATCATATGCATTTATGTATAGGCTTATAGCACACAATATGATTTTGTAATCCTATAGTATAGACGTCCACTGAGTGCACAAAACATTAGGAACACCAGCTCTTTCCATGACAGACTGACCAGGTGAACGCAGTGATCCCGGATTGATGTCGCCTGTTAAATCTACTTCCATCAGAGTAGATGAAGGGGAGGACAGGTTAAATAAGGATGTTTAAGCCTTGATACAATTGAAACATGGATTGTGTATGTGTGCCATTCAGAGGGTGAATTGGCAAAACAAATTATTTAAGTGCCTGTGAACGGGGTATGGTAGTAGGTGCCTGGTGCACCAGTTTGAGTGTGTCAAGAACCGCAGTGCTGCTGGGTTTTTCCACGCGCAACAGTTTCCTGTGTGTATGATGACTGCTAGCTAAGATTTTGAAAGTATGATGTTCAATCAAAGCTACTGTAGATATAACGTGATTTGACGTAATTCTATCTGTGGTCAATGACCTTGAGCCTTCTTGGATGGGCACTTCTAATGTAACTCTATGGCAGCACCCAAGGGGCTAGAATTTTAGAGCTCTACCCTTAGACCTGGCGATGACGTAGTGTCCCCATGAGTGACAGAACACTGAGCCAGTCACGGTATTTTCTGCTGGCTTGTTCCACCACAGAAAGCACTGAGCTAGGCTGAAACGCCTGCATTTTGGAGCTCCCTTACTCAAGAGAAGAAAAAAAAAAGACCAGGTTTGTATGTAGCTTTTATTAACATACATACACTCAGCAAAAACATTTTTTTTTTTAAATGCCCCCACTGTCAATTGCATTTATTTTCAGCAAACTTAACATGTGTAAATATTTGTATGAACATAAGATTCAACAACTGAGACAAACTGAAAAAGTTCCACAGACACGTGACTAACAGAAATTGAATAATGTGTCCGTGAACAAAAATCAAAAAGTAACAGTCAGTATCTGGTGTGGCCACCAGCTGCATTAAGTACTGCACCAGATTTGCCAGTTCTTGCTGTGAGATGTTACCCCACTACCACCAAGGCACCTGCAAGTTCCCGGACATTTCTAGGGGGAATGGCCCTAGCCCTCACCCTCTGATCCTACAGGTCCTAGGCGTGCTCAATGGAATTGAGATCCGGGCTTGTCGCAAGCAGAACACTGACATTCTTGTCTTGCAGGAAATCAGCTATACTGCTCATTCTGTGCGTGGTGGCATTGTCATGCTGGAGGGTCATGTCAGGATGAGCCTGCAGGAAGGGTACCACATGAGGGAGGATGTCTTCCCTGTAACCCACAGCGTTGAGATTGCCTGCAGTGACAACAAGCTCAGTCCGTTGATGCTGTGACACACCGAACCAAGACATTGACGGAGCCTCCACCTCGATCCTGCTCCAGAGTGCAGGCCTCGGTATAACACTCATTCCTTGTAGGCCCTCATTCCAGCCTCTCTCAGCCTATTGCGGACAGTCTGAGCACTGATGGAGGGATTGTGCGTTCCTGGTGTAACTCGGGCAGTTGTTGCCATCCTGTACCTGTCCCGCAGTTGTGATGTTCGGATGTACCGATCCTGTGCAGGTGTTGTTACGTGGTCTGCCACCGGGAGGACGATCAGCTGTCCGTCCTGTCTCCCTGTAGCGCTGTCTTAGGCGTCTCACAGTACGGACATTGCAATTTATTGCCCTGGCCACATCTGCAGTCCTCATGCCTCCTTGCAGCATACCTAAGGCACGTTCACGCAGATGAGCAGGGACCCTGGGCATCTTTCTTTTGGTGTTTTTCAGAGTCAGTAGAAAGGCCTTTTTAGTGTCCTAAGTTTTCATAACTGTGACCTTAATTGCCTACCGTCTGTAAGCTGTTAGTGTCTTAACGACCCTTCCACAGATGCATGTTCATGAATTGTTTATGGTTCACTGAACAAGCATGGGAAACAGTGTTTAAACCCTTTACAATGAAGAATCTTTGGATTTTTACAAATTATCTTTTAAAGACAGGGTCCTGAAAAAGGGATGTTTCACACACACGGGTTTTAATTTATTTTCTACATTGTAGAATAATAGAAGACATCAAAACTATGAAATAACATTTGAAATCATGTGGTAACCAAAAAAGGGTTAAATCACAATAAATGTTAGATTTTTCAAAGTAGACAACCTTTGCATTCTCTCAACCAGCTTCACTTGAAATGGTTTTCCAACAGTCTTGAAGGAGATCACACATATGCTGAGCACTTGTTGGCTGCTTTTCCTTCACTCTGCAGTCCAACACATACCAAACCATCTCAATTGGGTTGAGGTCGGGTGATTGTGGAGACTAGATAATCTCATGCAGCACGCCATCCCCCTCCTTCTTGGTAAAATAGCCCTTACATAGGCTGGAGGTGTTTTTTTGGGTCATTGTCCTGTGGAAAAACAAATGATAGTCCCACTAAGTGCAAACCAGATGAGATGGAGTATCGCTGCAGAATGCAGTTGTAGCCATACTGGTTAAGTGTGCCTTGAATTCTAAATCAATCACAGATAGTGTCTCCAGCACGCCACCCCCACACCATCAGAACTTCTTGTCGATGGTTCACGGTGGGAACCACACATGCGTAGATCATCCATTCACCTACTCTGCGTCTTGCAAAGACAGCGGTTGGAACCAAAAATCTCAGATTTGGATTAATCAGACCAAAAGGACAGATGTCCACCGGTCTAATGTCCATTGCATGTGTTTCTTGGCCCAAGCAAGTCCCCTTATTATTGGTGTCCTTCAGTAGTGGTTTCTTTGCAGCAATTCAACCGCGAAGGCCTGATTCATTCTGAACGGTTGAAATGTGTCTGTTACTTGAACTCTGATACATTTATTTGGGATGCAATCTGAGGTGCAGTTAACTAATGAACTCTGGGTTTTCCTTTCCTGTGGCGGTCCTCATGAGAGCCAGTTTCATCATAGAGCTTGATGGTTTTTGCGACTGCACTTGAAGAAACTTTGAAAGTTCTTGAAATTTTCCAGATTGACTAACCTTCATGTCTTAAAGTAATGGACTGTTGTTTCTCTTTGCTTATTTTAACTGTTCTTGCCATAATATGGACTTTCTCTTTTACCAAATAGGGCTCTCTTCTGTATACCAACCATACCTTGTCACAACACAACTGATAGGCTCAAAGGCATTAAGAACAAAATCAATTCTACAAATTAACTTTTAACAAGGCACACCTGTTAATTGAAACGCATCCCAACTGACTACCTGATGAAGCTGTTAGAGAGAATGCCAGAAGTGTGCAAAGCTGTCATCAAGGCAAAGGGTGGCTACTTCGAAGAATCTCAACTATATTTAGATTGTTTCTTGGTTACTACATGATTTCATGTGTTAGTTTGTAGTTTTGATGTCTTCACTATTATTTTACAATGTAGAAAATAGTAAAAATAAAGAAACCTTGGAAGGTGTGTAGGTGTCCAAACGATTGACTGGAACTTTAGAGGTCAACCAATTATGATTTTTCAATGCCGATAATTGGAGGACCGAAAAAGCCGATTACCAATTAATATTTTAATATCCCAATTTTTTTTATATATAAATAAAACAATGACAACTACAACAATACTGAATGAACACTTACTTTAACTTAATATAATGCATAAATAAAAACTATTTAGTCTCAAATAATGAAACATGTTCAATTTGGTTTAAATAACCGTGTAGGAGAAGTAAAAGTGAAATATGTGCCATGTAACGTTTAAGTTCCTTGCTCAGAACATGAGAACATATGAAAGCTGGTGGTTCAATATTCCCAGTTAAGTTTTAGGTTATAGTTTTTATAGGAATAATGACACGTCGACTATTTCTCTCTATACCATTTGTACTTCATATACCTTTGACTATTGTATGTTTTTATAGGCACTATAGTATTGCCAGCATAATCTCGGGAGTTGATAGGCTTGAAGTCATAAACAGCGCTGTGCTTCAAGCATTGCTAAGAGCTGCTTGCAAACGCAGTAAAGTGCTGTTTGAATTAATGCTTATGAGCCTGCTGCTGCCTACCACCACTCAGTCAGACTGCTCTATCAAATCATAGACTTAATTATAATAAACACACAGAAATACGAGCCTTACGTCATTAATATGGTAAAATCCAGAAACTATAATTTCAAAAACAAAACGTTTATTCTTTCAGTGAAATAGAGAACCATTCCGTATTTTAGCAAACGGGTGGCAACCCTAAATCTAAATATTGCTGTTACATTGCACAACCTTCAATGTTATGTCATAATTATGTAAAATTCTGGCAAATTGGTTCCCAGTTTGCAACGAGCCAGACGGCCCAAACTGTTGCAAATACCCTGACTGCTTGCACCGAACGCAAGAGAAGTGACAATTTCCCTAGTTAATATTGCCTTCTAACATGCATTTCTTTGAACTAAATATGCAGGTTTAAAAAAATATGTCTATGTATTGATATTAAGAAAGGCATTGATGTTTATGGTTAGGCAAACATTTGTGCAAAGATTGTGCTTTTTTCAGCAATGCGCTTTGTTAAATCATCACCCGTTTGCGAATTTGAAGTAGGCTGTGGATTCGAGGATAAATTAACAAGCACTGCATTGGTTATATGCAACGCAGGACAAACTAGTTAACCTAGTAATATCAACCATGTTTAGTTAATTAGGGATTATGTGAAGATTTTTTTTATACGAAGTTTAATGCTAGCTAGCAACTTATCTTGGCTCCTTGCAGCCACAAGGTCCTTTTGATGCAACACTCACGTAACAGGGTCAGCCTGCAACACAGTCTACTCGTGGATTGCAATGTAATCGGCCATAATCGGTGTCCAAAAAGGCAGATTACCGATTGTTATGAAAACTTGAAATCGGTCGACCTCTATACACAAATGTATGTGGACACCTCTTCAAATTGGTGGATTCAGCTACTTCTGCCACACCTGTTGCTGACACGTGTATAAAATCAAGCACAAAGCCATGCAATCTCCATAGACAAACATTAGCAGTAGAATAGCCTTACTGAAGAGCTCAGTGACATTCAATGTGGCACCATCATAGGGTGGCACCTTGCCAACATGTTAGTTCATCAAATTTCTGCCCCGCTAGAGCTTTTCAGGTCAACTGTAAGTTCTGTTATTGTGAAGTGGAAACATACAGGAGCAACAACAGCTCAGCTGCGAAGTGGTAGGCCAAACAAACTCACAGAACGGGACCACCGAGAGCTGTAGCGCGTAGAAAGTCTGGCCTCAGTTGCAACACTCCAAACTGCCCCTGGAAGCAACGTCAGCACATGGTCGAGCAGCCACACAAAAACCTAAGACCACCACGCGCAATGCCAAGCGTAGGCTGGAGTGGTGTAAAGCTCACCGCAATTGGAAAAGCGTTCTCTGGAGTGATGAATCACAATTTAGCAATGTTTTTTTTTGTTTTTTGTTTTTTTACATTTAACCGTTATTTAATTAGGTTAAGTCAGTTAGGAACAAATTCTTATTTACAATGACGGCCTACCGGATCTAGATTTTACGGATGCCAGGAGAACGCTAACTGTCCCAATGCATAGTGCCAAATGTAAAGTTTGGTGGACAATGGTCTGTGGCCGTTTTTCACGGGTCGTGCTAGGCCCATATAGTATAGGGAAACCCTAACGCTAATTCATGCAATGACATTCTAGACAATTCTGTGCTTCCAACTTTGTGGCAACAGTTTATGGGAAGCCATTTCCTGTTTCAGCATGACAATGCCTCCGTGCACAAAGCGAGGTCCATACAGAAATGGTTTGTTGAGATCAGTGTGGAAGAACTTGACTGGCCTGCACAGAGGCCTGAACTCAACTCAAACACCTTTGGGATGAATTGGTACGCCGACTGCGAGCCAGGCCTAATCGCCCAACATCAGCTGTAATACATCCGGACGTGATTGTGAGTCCCATAGGGCGGCACACAATTGGCCCAGCGTCGTCCGGGTTTGGCCATCATTGTAAATAAGAATGTCTTAACTGACTTGCCTAGTTAAATATATAAATAAAATAAATCAGTGCCCAACCTCACTAATTATTGTGGCTGAATGGAAGCAAGTCCCCATGGCAATGTTCCAACATCGAGTGGACAGCCATCCCATTAGAGTAGAGGCTGTTGTAGAAGGGGGACCTATACCATATTAATGCCTATGATTTTGACTTTTTTTGAAGGTGTGTATGGTTCTCCATCCATCCCTGATTCAGAATATACAATATTAAGTCATGGCATGCTTAATTCAATAACTATTGACGAGGGAAAACCGAATATCCAATATAAAACAAATATTATCTCGGTGGGAAAAAAACATTGATTCTACAAAGTGAATCTGAAGACTTGGGTTCCTACTCAAGACAGCCCATAATGGCATACAAGGCTCTGCTTCATGAGCGGTCACGTTTGTTTTGAAGAATCAATCACTAGTTGACTGCGATTACCGTATGGACCCAAAATAAAAAAAGCATCCATTAACAGAGATTTTGTGTAACCTTATGCCATTCTCTCGTGCACTGGTATTTTTTGTAAAGCGTGTCGTGGTGGAACATAACGTCACTATACTAGCTAGCTAACTAGCGAGGCACCCTCAGTCAAATCACAAGTAATGTTTTGTATACCAATTTACAATGTTAAATTACTTTTAGTTAATTAATACAATATTACATTGTAGACAACTACTAGTTTATCCAGCATCGCGTTGGCTGGCTAGTTAACTAACCCACTAATTTGCTTGAGAACTTGTATTCTGGAGGTTAGCTAGTTCAAATGGCTGAGTGAACAATAACTTGGACGTGCCATACTACATTACCGTGACATTGCACAGCGACAGCGTGATTTGGTACCGTTTACAGTAGTTAGTTAGCGTTTACCTTTGTATTTTGTCAAAAATCCTCTGCTCGTCAATTAGTTAGCGTTTACCTTTGTATTTTGTTAAAAATCCTCTGCTCATCAATCTGAACCACCAGCCCCTTGTTTTTACCGCTTTGACACTCACCATGCGCTGCTGCAGACCCACGCCTGTTTATTTGGGGCGATGCTTTCATTGGCTATTTACGCGACGACACCACCATGCAAAGCTTTTCATTGCCTATACTCGTTGTCAATCAATTTAGCAGCTAGGTTTCCCACGTCCACCTGTGTTTTCGTAATCCATTTTACTGCAATCAGTCAAATCATATATGAAGCTCTCAAATCTGTTGTTTAGCCTACATGTATTGTTGTCGAATTCGTCACGTAGCCTTAACCATCGTGATTACCAGCAGCACTGTTGTACCAATTCAATTTTTGAATTGTCGATTCAGTAAGATTCTTCAGCCATAACCTGATCGGTAGCCATTTATTTGTGTGATGAAACACAAATATAACTTTGATTTCATGCTGCGGCTACATTGTTGATGATAATTCTAACGAAAGCGAAGGGCAGTAACTACTGCTCTTGTTATTTCTGACTGTCGTGTCGAATGCATACTCTCATATTACCTCCAGTGTCATTGTTATAAATATACACATACCGTCACTGTACCAAGAGTCTGAAGGGGGCTCAGTTGACTTTAATGATGAAGCTACATCAATGCTTTTGGACAGTGAAGACAGCAATATATTTGATATTTAAATCAATACAATTTAACATTGGTGATTTTCCTATACAAAAGCAATAACAATCCCAAATCACTGATGCTTAAAGTGCAGGGGCAACATGTCCCAGGGAAGGATAGAAGAGAATAATAAAAATACATCTTCTTACTATTGCACATTATCCTGTCAATAATTATTCTTTGTTCACAATGATTGGCATTTGTACCATGATGAACAGTGTGGAGTACTTAGGGTTTAGTTGGCAGTGCTTTAGTTTGAAAGGCTCAACACCACTCAGTCTTTCAGAACCAGGGGTGCTTTGACAGTAGCAGCAACCTCAGCCCCCATGAGCTCCTCTACAATGGCCAGGGCAAACTCAAAGCTGGTTCCTGGCCCGCGGCTGGTAATCAGATGGCCATCCTTCTGGACTCGAGCCTCAGAATACTTGTAGTGGCCTAGGGAGTGGAGAGGAACAGTGGTGAAGAGAGGGAAACACCATTGTATAATCCTCTGCAAATGGGGATTATTTAGTACCACTTGTTCAAATCAATGTATTCATTGGTTTAACCTTCTTGCATTTATTACGTAATTTAACTTGTGTATATGCAGTCTTTCTTTGAAGTATTTATGTTGGTGTTTACTGATTGAATCTGATCAAATGCTGGTGCATAATGAACTTGTATTGATGACTATCATAAAGAAACTTGTTACAGCACCCTCTGCTGGACACAAAGGACCACAATCGTTTGTCACCACTGTTCAGTAGTACTTGGGATCTGCTCATTGTGCTGCATTTCCTGCCACACAGCCTGCTGAGTCATCATACAGGAAGATTTTCTACATGTGCATGTATGTTGTGTAACATCCAACTAACAAACAAGTACCACAGTGGCTATGAACTAGCTATAGAGTGCAGAGATTAATCAACCTGAATTTAGGGTTTCACATTTTGGGGAATATTCAGAGGTGGAAACTTTCTGTGGGAATATGCAATTTAAAATTAATACCATTTAAATGTAGATGTTTTTTTGCATTGGATATATTTACCATATCATATGGAGACATAAGGTAAAAGGTTTGTTTCTAAGTAGACAATTGCAAATTATTAAATATTTCCAACAGAAATGAAAGAAGAAAAAAAATAGTTACAAATGTAACTTTAATTAAATGAGTTGACTCTTCCCATGGGATGATTTCACAGAACAAAAGAAAGGGAATATTGAATGATCCCCAATGATCTATTGCATCTCCCAAATATGTTTTCAACATACATCTGTATAATGATAATCTAGAAACTAAAGCTTTGGTTGTCTTCCTCTCAGGCTTCCATGTATTCTCCCTGGACCTCCTCGTGAACATCAGAATCTGAGACCTCATCTTCACGGTCACTTTCAAACCTTGTTGAGGATGGCTTGTTGTCAAGCACAAAAAGCTTCAGATTTACCCAGATGGCCACCAATTCTTCAACCCTTGTATTGGTCAGCCTGTTGCGTGCTTTGGTGTGTGTGTTCCCAAACAAGGACCAGTTGTGCTCTGAGGCAGCTGATGTTGGTGGGATTTGGAGGATGGAGGCAACAGGGGAAAGAGCCTCAGTTCCACAAAGTCCCTTCCACCAGGTGGCTGAGATATGTTGGCACGACTGCCATAAAGCATCTCCATCCCAAAGCCCTTGCTTGGAAGTGTACTTCGCCAGACTCCCACGAACCTTGCCCTCATCCAGGCCAAGGTGGCGAGGCACAGTAGTGATAACATAGGCCTTGTTGATCTTTGCACCAGACAGGATGCTCTTGCCAGCATACTTGGGGTCCAACATGTATGCTGTGGCATGTATGGGCTTCAGGCAGAAGTCTTCACGCTTCTTGATGTATTTCAGAACTGCAGTTTCCTCTGCTTGGAGCAACAGTGAAGTGGGCCGGGCAGTACGGATTTCTCCTCTTACATCTGCAAGCAGAGTCTGAACATCAGACAGGATGGCATTGTCTCCCTCAATCCACGCAATGGCTACTGCTATAGGTTTCAGGAGTTTCAGGCTTACCACTCTCTCGCAAAATACATCTTCCAGGAGGATCCTCTCGATGGGGCTGTCCATATCGGCAGACTGATATGGCCATTTCTTGGGGAGACTCCTTCCCCTGCAGTAGTCAAACATGACGACATCACCACCAAAGCAGGTGTTGCTGGGCAGCTTCAATGTGGTGCTCTTATTCTTCTCACTTTGCTTGGTGAGGTAGATTGTTGCAATAACTTAATGACCCTTCACATACCTAACCATTTCCTTGGCTCTCTTGTAGAGTGTATCCATTGTTTTCAGTGCCATGTCCTTGAGCAGATTCAATGCATGAGCAGCACAGCCAATGGGTGTGATGTGAGGGTAGAACTCTTCCACTTTAGACCAAGCAGCCTTCATGTTCGCAGCATTGTCTGTCACCAGTGCAAATACCTTCTGTGGTCCAAGGTCATTGATGACTGCCTTCAGCTCATCTGCAATGTAGAGAATGGTGTGTCTGTTGTCTCTTGTGTTTGTGCGCTTATAGAATACTGGTTGAGGGTTGGAGATGATGTAGTTAATTATTCCTTACCTACGAACAATCGACCACCCATCAGAGATGATTGCAATACAGTCTGCTTTCTCTATGATTTGCTTGACCTCCACTTGAACTCTGTTGAACTCTGCATCCAGCAAATGAGTAGATAAAGCATGTCTGGTTGGAGGGGTGTATGCTGGGTGAAGAACATTCAGAAATCTCTTCCAATACACGTTGCCTGTTAGGATCAGAGGTGAACCAGTTGCATACACAGCTCGAGCAAGACATTCATCAGCATTTCTCTGACTACGTTCCTCCATTGAGTCAAAAAAACATCTGATTCCAGGAGGACCATGAGCTGTTGCTATCGATAAGGTGTCTAATTCATCATTTTCACCTTGACTAGAAGTAGAGGGACTTTTGTCAGAGGTTGCTTGTTGTGAGCACGGAGGGAACTTTATGCACTTGGCCAGATGATTCTGCATCTTTGTTGCATTCTTCACATATAATTTGGCACAGTATTTGCAAAATGTACACAGATTTTCCTTCTATATTTGCTGCAGTGAAATGTCTCCACACATCAGATAGTGCCCGTGGAATTTTCCTGTAAAGATTAGGGAAAAAATGAGTAAAAAAAAAACATACAATTCCATGTACAGATAAATAGTTAAGCAGTTAGATTAAACAACTGCTTTGTAAGATACATGTTTTAAAAGGAAACAGGTGAATTGCAAGCTAAAACCCACATGGTAGCAAAAACTAACTAGCAGGAATTGTTAACAAGTTCGAAAGGATTTAAAACACTTTGCTGTAGGCTACTATTTACTAGTTAACAAAAAATAATGTCATAAAATATTTTTACCCCACCCAGTATTGTAATCAAAACTTACCAGAAAGCGTGTAGTCCTTGGCTCAGACAGGGTAGTTGTGTGGGCTCAATAACATCTCATTAGTGTGCACTGCACATGTGTCGGAAGAGTGCACTGCACATGTGACGGAAGTGTGCACTGCACATGTGACGGAAGAGTGCACTGCACATGTGACGGAAGAGTGCACTGCACATGTGACGGAAGAGTGCACTGCACATGTGACGGAAGAGTGCACTGCACATGTGACGGAAGAGTGCACTGCACATGTGACGGAAGAGTGCACTGCACATGTGACGGAAGAGTGCACTGCACATGTGACGGAAGAGTGCACTGCACATGTGACGGAAGAGTGCACTGCACATGCAGAGGGTTGCAATTCCATCGAATTGGCGATAGTTTAACCAAAATATGCCACAAGACCTAGAATTGCCTTTTTTTGTGGGATACACAAGGTTCACTGTCATAAGCTAACTTTTTTAAATGAATTTAAGCAAAATTCCCCAAATTCCTAGGCTTAACTTCCCATGGAAAATCTCCAGAAATTTCCCAGAAAGTTTCTGGCCCTTTGCAACCCTAACCTGAACCTTAGCCCTGTGGCAGCCAGGCTGTTTGTGTAGCTTTACCACCAGTCATCATCTTGTCCTTGGCACCAGGGTGGGTGGTGACTGTGCTGCCGTAGGCAATACCGTGTGCCAGGAGCGCCGTGGGACCTGAGGTGAGGAGGGAACAGGAGTTAGACCAATATCTTTCTCTATATTCATTTCAAACTGTTCAAAACAGACATGGCATGTCACAATGTGGTGTCACAATCAATACACCTTCACTTTTGTTAGCATGTTACATTGAGGTGAAATCACAACTAAAAGCCAGACTCATTAGTAGACATCACACTACCATAAAATAGGACCTAAAATTAACCACATAGCGTATACGGTTTCAATCCACCTCTGCACACCATATTTAGAGGAAGGGGGGGAAACAGACTAAAAATAATGGAGTTTGTGTCTGCTGCATTAACATTGGCAATGTCCTAGCACTGCAATAAGCTCATCCTCAGACTTAATAAACAGAAAGCTATTGATCATGGTCCTTGGCTGCCTTCCCATGCAGTCTAAAGATTAGACTCCTCTCTGGCAGGCAGAGCCCAGCTCCTCCCGTTACATGCCTGCCTCCACTCCGTCCTGAGGACACCAGGCTGGACAAACGGCCGTCTCCAGAGAGAGTGCCTGGCCAGGGCTGGGACAGCAGGAGGCAGTGCATCCCTCTCTCAGATGACGATGATCATTATTATGCACAAACTTATGGTCTTCCACAACACTGATTTTGTTTAGAAAGAGGAGTACGAAATGGGAGACCCGAGGGTCTATGACATTACCTCCTATACATGGAGTAATTGAGTCAAGCACTTCACACCTCCTTTCACATTAGAAATAGAAAGCAGCTGCTGCTGGTCATCCATTTGGCAGGTTCATTATATATTCCTGTGGGAACAGATGTTTTCTAGGATACCCTTTACTCTGCTCTGACACATGGGTCCCTTGTCCTCATTCACAACATCCTTTCAGTGGCCTTCATCAGCACAGGCAGGCAGAAAATCTCAGAGGTAGTGGGCTTTGTCAGTGGCACTAATATCTCGTTCTATCATAATCTCATTGTGTATTGGTTTCCTGCTTACTAATAATGGAAAGGTGACAGCCTTATACTACACGCCCTGTCTGACAGAAATCACCGGTTACATATTTAGCTCAAGATCTTGACCCAGCTGTGGTCATTGACACACATACATCCTGGAGTGTGTGAGCCATAATCTAGAGGTGGATTTGTACATTCTCACAGAAGGAACAGTACCTGCACAGATGGCAGCGATCAGCCCTTTCCTGTCCTCCTGGTCCTTCAACACCTCTTTCACAGCAGGTGACTACAAGACAACATGGAGGCCACATACAGAGAGTTGAGTCACTCTACACTCTCATTCAGAATGTGTGTTATAACACTGACTTTTCAGTAAATGGACAGTCTGATAAATATTGAGGGCAATAGATGAGTCAATGTTTCCAGCATGACTGAAAAACAATTTAAAGTTATTGTTGAACAACTTTCAGAGCTTGTAGTTGTAAGGGCTAAAACCATACAATTAATTAAGCATCATATAGTCACTGTATATTTGCTTGTTTTTATAAACAAGTATAATCTCGAGCATACCAATTAAATTATATTTGAAATGTAGGAAAAATATAGTTCATAAAAATATATTTATTGTTTTTCAACCAAAACATGAACAAGAGACAAATGTTACAGTATCTACCTGCAACATTATATTGCCAATGTCAGGGACACACAGGAGAGATTATTCTGCAGCTAAAAGTTTTTGCAATGAATGCCAAACATTAACTGCATCCCTACCTCTGACAGGTGTTGGGCACCGAGAGCTCCCCCTGGCAGAAAAACCACATCATACGGACCCTGCAACAAAAGATACAAGGTCACGGATAACACATTTATAGTACCAATTTCCGATGCATCAACCTTGTACATTAATCAATGAATAAAGTTTTAATGTGGGAAAACATTTGATTCAGAATGCATTGTAAACGTTATGCAGTCAGAGAACAGAATGCTGTGTGGACTAATATGACTGCAGGGTGTGGAGGCAGGACCTGACCTGCTTGCGGGCATCCTCCAGGCTGGCATCAGGAACAAGGTAGACATCTCTGCTGCACTGCACAGGCTCTTTGCCTGTCAACCCTGCCAACATCACAGCAATCTGCAGGATGTGGACACAAACAAAAGCACAAATACATCAATAACCTTCAGCAGACATTGCCCCTTAATCATAAATTCCCAATAATCAAAGGAGTATGGGACTTCTCAGTTGAAAAACTCAGCCTCCTATCCTACAGTAGTTACAGTGCAGTCACCTTTGACATTTGCAGTGGCCTTTTACTCACCTTACATGTTTTGAATGTGCCAACACACTAGCTAGCTAGCTAATACTATGAAAACACATTAGCTAACTAACCATGGATCATCATGTCTGTTATATTTGGCCAGCTAAGGTAGATAATAATAGTTAAGTACAACATACAGTTAGCTTGCTAGACTTGTTATAGCTGTGTTGTAGCTAACGTTACCGACCTTGCTAGTTAACGTTAGTGCAACAAAAAATAAATCTGCATGCATGTGTCGAACTTGGACTGCAGCTTCAACTTGACTGTGGCTAGGTAAATAAAATATCTGCTAAAATACTAGCTAGCTAAAATGCAGCTTTTAGCAAGCTAAATTGAGCCAGCCAGCTAACGTTAGCACAACCTCAAATTAACTATATCAGTGTTTGGTGTGCGCAACCAATTTAGCTAGCTCGATAAGTTTACTAACCCCAGCTCTACGCATTACGTCCACAGGTATAACTGTTTCCATCTCTTCTGCACCTTTAGAGAGGATTACTAATGCCTTTTTCCCTGCCATTCTTGAGAGAGTGGGTGTGTGACTGTCAGCAACAAGAAAGCAACTGTTTGTGAGAGGACTTTTATCTTGACAGGAACACACATAGATACATGTACGTTACAGCTACGGATTCGCTGAGGTGACAAACAATACGCTTGGTTAAATTTATCAAAGAATATCACATAATTTATTAAACCATTTCTATACACCGTAGCATATTTGTAGTCCTACGTAATTTATTATGCGGAGTGTACGATAATACATTTTAATTTAGATATGTTGCAACATAATTCACTTTAAAATGCAACATATCTGCACTGGTAGGTTCAAGTACATCCACCAGGGGGAGGCATTCACCCATAAATTGTCAATAAAACGACTGTAAATATAGGTGTTTATAAAACAAGCCTTACATTTCGAGCATTTGTTTGCCCCAACATAAGTGCGATTGAGGTTTATATTATTCAATACATTATTTAAAACCGTAATGTTTATTATACAGTGGTTAAAAGTTCTGAAAGAAAACTAGTTCAAACTAATATGTGATTTTCTCAATTCCAAGATTTTCTGAAATGAGGAAATGAAGGTAACTAAATACTTGAAGCTCTGTCTAAGAACTTCTGCATCAAATCCCTCTCAATTGAAGAAGACATCTCTTAAGGCACCTCAGGGAATTATATTCCAGTGTAAATCCCAGATTTAATGTCTGGGGCTTTAGTGTGCAGACACTCTTCCCAGTTTAATGTGCCACTGTGCATTCTGCCGCAGAGATTCACTTTCACATTTGTGCGAAGAACAAGATCCCAGTGAAACAGCAGATTAGGCAAAGTGTAGGGGGTGCTGGCGGATTTTTTTGTTGTTGCGTGCCTTTGAGCCAATCCAAAAGGCACCGGTGATTACCGACAAATGCAGCTGGGATCAACTGAGCCAGACCCACAGTGGTACACAAGCTCATTTGCCTAAAACATGGATTTATTTATCCATTTACTCATTTCTTTACAGAAGGAGCTCATAGTATGTTTATGATCAAACTCAGGAAACGCCTGTTAGTGATTTTCAAACCAGGTAACCTGGTAAAAAAGTGGATTAGGCTGATACACTTACAATGCAAATTCAGTCTCTGAGCCATCTGTGCAAGGCCACAACTACTCAAATATTGCAGAGCAGACACATCTTTCCTGAATTTTATAACTTTATGAAGTAAGCCTTTGTTGTTTATTAGAGAGATCTTTTGCCAAGTATAAGAAGGCCAGCATCCCGAAGTCAAGCTCTTCACTGTTGACGTTGAGACTGGTGTTTTGCGAGTACTATTTAATGAAGCTGCCAGTTGAGGACTTGTGAGGCGTCTGTTTCTCAAGCTAGACACTCTAATGTACTTGTCCTCTTGCTCAGTTGTGCACCGGGACTTCCCACTCCTCTTTCTATTCTGGTTAGAGCCAGTTTGCGATGTTCTGTGAAGGGAGTAGTAAACAGCATTGTACCAGATCTTCAGTTTCTTGGCAATTTCTCGCATGGAATAGCCTTCATTTCTCAGAACAAGAATAGACTGACGAATTTCAGAAGAAACGTCTTTGTTTCTAGCCATTTTGAGCCTGTATTTGAACCCACAAATGCTGATGCTCCAGATGCTCAACTAGTCTAATGAACGTGCCATTGGAACACAGGAGTGATGGTTGCTGATAATGGGCCTCTGTACACTTATGTAGATATTCCATTAAAAATCATCCGCTTCCAGCTACAAGAGTCACTTACAACATTAACAATGTCTACACTGTATTTCTGATCAAATTTATGTTATTTTAATGGACAAATTTTTTTGCTTTTCTTTCAAAAACAAGGACATTTCTAAGTGACCCCAAACTTTTGAACGGTAGTGTATATACAGTCGTGGCCAAAAGTTTTGAAAATGACACAAATATTAATTTTCACAAAGTTTGCTGCTTCAGTGTCTTTAGATATTTTTGTCAGATGTTACTATGGAATACTGAAGTATAATTACAAGCATTTCATAAGTGTCAAAGGCTTTTATTGACAATTACATGAAGTTGATGCAAAGAGTCATTATTTGCAGTGTTAACCCTTCTTTTTCAAGACCTCTGCAATCTGCCCTGGCATGCTGTCAATTAACTTCTGGGCCACATCCAGACTGATGGCAGCCCATTCTTGCATAATCAATGCTTGGAGTTTGTCAGAATTTGTGGGTTTTTGTTTGTCCACCCGCCTCTTTACGGTTGAGCACAAGTTCTCAATGGGATTAAGGTCTGGGGGGAGTTTCCTGGCCATGGACCCAAAATATCGATGTTTTGTTCCCCGAGCCACTTAGTTATCACTTTTGCCTTATGGCAAGGTGCTCCATCATGCTGGAAAAGGCATTGTTCGTCACCAAACTGTTCCTGGATGGTTGGGAGAAGTTGCTCTCGGAGGATGTGTTGGTACCATTCTTTATTCATGGCTGTGTTCTTAGGCAAAATTGTGAGTGAGCCCAGTCCCTTGGCTGAGAAGCAACCCCACACATGAATGGTCTCAGGATGCTTTACTGTTGGCATGACACAGGACTGATGGTAGCACTCACCTTGTCTTCTCCGGACAAGCTTTTCTCCGGATGCCCCAAACAATCGGAAAGGGGATTCATCAGAGAAAATGACTTTACCCCAGTCCTCAGCAGTCCAATCCCTGTACCTTTTGCAGAATATCAGTCTGTCCCTGATATTTTTCCTGGAAAGAAGTGGCTGCTTTGCTGCCCTTCTTGACACCAGGCCATCCTCCAAAAGTCTTCGCCTCACTGTGCCTGCAGTTGCACTCACACCTGCCTGCTGCCATTCCTGAGCAAGCTCTGTACTGGTGGTGCCCCGATCCCGCAGCTGAATCAACTTTAGGAGACGGTCCTGGTGCTTGCTGGACTTTCTTGTGCGCCCTGAAGCCTTCTTCACAACAATTGAACCGCTCTCCTTGAAGTTCTTGATGATCCGATGAATGGTTGATTTATGTGCAATCTTACTGGAAGCAATATCCTTGCCTGTGAAGCCCTTTTTGTGCAAAGCAATGATGACGGCACATATTTCCTTGCAGGTAACCATGGCTGACAGAGGAAGAACAATGATTCCAAGCACCACCCTTTTTTTTAAGCTTCCGGTCTGTTATTCCAACTCAATCAGCATGACAGAGTGATCTCTAGCCTTGTCCTCGTCAACACTCACACCTTCGTTAACGAGAGAATCACTGACATGATGTCAGCTGGTCCTTTTGTGGCAGGGCTGAAATGCAGTGGAAATGTTTTTTGGGGATTCAGTTCATTTGTATGGCAAAGAGGGACTTTGCAATTAATTGCAATTCATCTGATCACTCTTCATGACATTCTGGAGTATATGCAAATTGCCATCATACAAACTGAGGCAGCAGACTTTGTGAAAATGTATATTTGTGTCATTCTCAAAACTTTTGGCCACGACTGTACACTGAACAAAAATGTAAATGCAACATGCAACATTTTCAAAGATTTTACTGTTACAGTTCATAGAAGGAAATCAGTCAATCAAAATAAATGCATTAGCCCCTAATCTATGGATTTAACATCAATGGGAATACAGATATGCATCTGTTGGTCACAGATACCTTAAAAAATGTAAGGGAGTGGATCAGAAATCCAGTCAGTATCTGGTGTGACCACCATTTGCCTCATGCAGCGCGACACGTCTCCTTCACATAGAGTTGATCAGGCTGTTGATTGTGACCTGTGGAATGTTGTCCCACTCCTCTTTAATGGCTGTGCGAAGTTGCTGGATATTGGCAGGAACTGGAACACGCTGTCGTACACGTCAATCCAGAGAATCCCAAACATACTCAATGGGTGACGTCTGGTGAGTATGCAGGCCATTGAAAAACGGGGACATTTTCAGCTTCCAGGAATTGCGTACAGATCCTTGCTAAATGGGGCTGTGCATTATCATGCTGAAACATGAGGTGATGGCCGCGGATGAATGTCACAACAATGGGCCTCAGGATCTCGTAACTC
Organism: Salvelinus fontinalis; assembly: GCF_029448725.1. Classification (NCBI taxonomy): domain Eukaryota; kingdom Metazoa; phylum Chordata; class Actinopteri; order Salmoniformes; family Salmonidae; genus Salvelinus; species Salvelinus fontinalis. The sequence goes on along the minus strand of NC_074667.1, from coordinate 43,549,761 downwards.
TTTGCATTAAAATGACCCTCTATAAAATGCAATTGTGTTGGTTGTCCGTAGCTTATGCCTGCCCATGCCATAACCCCACCACCATGGGGCACTCTGTTCACAAAGTTGACATCAGCAAACTGCTCACCCCAAATGACGCCATACATGTTGTCTGCCATCTCTTCAGCATACTAGTGACCATCAAAGATGAGCATTTGCCCACTGAAGTCGGTTAAGAAGCCAAACTGCAGTCAGGTCAAGACCCTGGTGAGGACAACGAGCACACAGATGAACTTCCCTGAGACGGTTTCTGACAGTTTGTGCAGAAATTCTTCGGTTGTGCAAACCCACAGTTTCATCAGCTGTCCGGGTGGCTGGTCTCAGTCGATATGCCACACCTGTCAGGTAGACGGATTATCTTGGCCAAAGAGAAATGCTCACTAACAGGGATGTAAACACATTTGTACACAAAGTTTGAGATAAATAAGCTTTTTATGCGTATGGAAAATTCCTGAGATCTTTTATTTCAGCTCATGAAACATAGGACCAACACTTTACATGTTGCATTTATATTATTGTTCAGTGTATATATCATATTTATTGGTTTGTTGTTGTAGAGATTTCTCTCTCTCTGGTGTTCTGCTCATTGGGCCACAGATGATATCTTCTTGTCGATGTATGTTAGAGGAGCAGGAGCCTGAGTGTTGATCAGTGAACTCTAGCTTATTATTCCCCAGCGAGTTCTGCCTCCTGCATGCCAGGCCATGCCAGGCCTTCCCTGCTCTGCTTTATCTGGCACACCACAGAGGTCTACTCATAAACCTGAAGGGCTTCTGGAATCCAACCACTGGGGATTCTACACTACAGAATCATTTTCAGAAAGAAAAAAAAAAAATCCACTGACTGAAATGAGGGAATTCCACCAATTACCGTTTGTCACAAAGTAATCCTGTTACCATTGCTCTGAATATGAAACGGTGTAAACATGGAAATAAACTCGTTTTTGCGACATGAATGTACATGCAAAGGCCCTGTTCGGTTAAGATACACAGCAGCAAACCCTGCTTCAGAAACTCAGGAAAGAGGTGCCACTACTCAATATGGTCACAGTAAAATTGGCTCTATGGGGAGAGATTAAAACATTTGAGGAGAGTTTTGAAAATACATTGAATTGCTACATTTCAGTCATAGTGTGGTGGTGTGATGCTAATCATACATCCACTACTCTATGGTAACTACTCTTGGTTGGGTTTTTCCTCCCACTCAGGTAGAGCCTGTACCACTACAGTTGAATATGGGATGAATATTTAGGGACATTTTATCTGCCGATCTGTGCATAAGCTTTATCTTGTGTCTTTTTCACGCATTGTGAGCCTCCAAGAGCAGGCGATGAGTGACAAGCATATAATCTTGATTGCATCTCGATGATATTACCTTATGCTGCCACGTGCTCAGGTGACAGCTGGAGGCCTGTGTGTGGAGGGATCTGGGGAGCAAGGTGACAGTGAGTGAATTTTAAACACCTGGATTAGTAGATGGCCATTCAACAGACACAAGATGGCGCCAGCTCAGTAACTTCAACTTTCAACAAGGAACCTCGATTTCAGGAACCTCGATTTCCGAATTGTCGGTGTTTGCAGTCCAATGGATACCATAAAATAAAACTAATTTCACTCCCTTGGTCTAACAAAAGTTAGAAACAACATAATACTTATCATCAAGTCAAACAGAATTAAATTGTACCACTCACATAACTTATTTTCCAAGTTTTTATGTGCTCAAAGATATCCATGTAAATCCAGTTGAGAACATGTTGTTTACATCCAACAGAGACAATGTTGCAAATTGAAGCAGCAGCTCATGAATGTGCTGTTTTGATTAGAGTGTGTGTAACGACTCAAACACACAATTGCCCTAGAGCCGTTTATGGTTGCAGTAATCTCCCTGCCCTCAGACTATGCCCCCTCCCAAACTATTTTGAGGGGGGTACAAGTGACACTGCCTATCCCCCCCCCCCTCTCTCTTTCTATCCCATTTTTTATGCATTCTCTCTTTCTGTTAGTGTCTATATCTCTCTCTCTCTGCCTCCATTAGATCCCCTAATGCCATGCAGCATGGCCTATCTTCAAACACTAATGCTGATGACTGGTCCCTGCAGCGGTACCCCCCACCCCCAGCCACCCCCTAGCCTGCTCCTCCACGGAGAGGGTAATAAAGACACAAGCAGGATTAGTGTTTCGTGCCTAACGAAGTGGTGACAGAGAGAGAGGCCATGCCCACGGGCCGCTCCCCGACCCTGCTCTGCTCTGCTGAGGTCTCCCCTGCCTGTGCTTCCCTCTGGTCCGCTCTCTCTCCTCTCTCACAGGGTGCTCTGTGGCTCGCTGATAGACTCTGAGTGGCTGCATTCATAATATTCACATTAGATAAGCCCAGAGTGACAGTAGTCTTAAGTGGCTTAAGTACTCTGAGTATCTACCCTTAACCAAGTAAATGTACTGTATGTGAAAACAATTTAATTCTCCATTCGCAAGAGTTTCCAGGTTTTCTGACAATATTCTTCCTGTGCAATGAGAAAGCATGTTTGAATTAATGTGCAGTTAAAAAAATGTCTATATTAGGCTTTACATATAGTTTAAGTACATAGCTGTTTGCTGGTAACCTGGTGACTGGAGGTCATGGGGCCTATGTTTATGTGTATCATTCTTAAATCACTGTGGACTTAAACAAATGGAAAACCATATCATTCTACATGTCTGCAAAACAGTGGGACTGAGATCTTGTAAATGTTGCCACATTAGATAAATGTTACATGTGACATTCCTTTGATTGTACACAAGGGAAGGTGCCGGCCTATGAAAAGGGAAGAGTCAGTGTTGATGGAGAGCCGTGTACAGGACAGGACAGGTGAACCATGCAGCTGCTGCTTCCTCTGTCACTCCCCAAAAACACAGCATGACCGATCAGGGCATGGCTCTCACACACAGCAGCCCACTTTTCACACGATAGCTATCTCAGGCCACGTTACGCACATCTCTCAGTTGGCTCACGTTGTGGGTTGGGTAATGTAATTTACTGTAGACCCCCAGTCTATGCACTACAGACATATGGTGACTATCAATGTTCTCCCTTCTTCAATACAAAACCCCAATATTATGGTCTCTCCCGCCTGTCTGTTTCAGGTCCTTTCCCCTCCTCAAGCTTTTTGCCTTTTACCTTAGTCACGCTAGTGTGAATTCACACGCCAGCAAGGCCCACTGTGTGTGGAGGAAAGGCCAAATTCTGTTAATACTTGGCTAAGCTTACATGTTCATTCACACTTGATTATATGGAAAAGCCAATGCTTCTAATTGTTGATTGAAGTATATTGGTAAGGCAGAGAAACAGAGGCCTCAATTCACTCCCTCTCCTTATTTCTTATCATATCCACAGAGCGTAAAGAACTACACTAAAGATTGACTGTATGATCATTTAGATCACACTAAAGTATGATACATACAGTGAACTACAAAGTATTGGGACAATGACACATTTTTGGTTGTTTTGGCTCTGTACTCCAGCACTTTGGATTAGAAATAATACATAATACAATGACTATGAGATTAAAGTGCACACTGTCAGCTTCCATTGGAGGGTATTTTCATCCATCTCAGGTGAATCGTTTAGAAATGACGGATAATCCTGAATGAATCGTGAGTAATGATAATTGAGAAAGTTACAGAGGCATAAATATCATACCCCTCTCTGACTCATCATTACTCACAATTCATTCAGAACTATTCATAATCATGGTAGCAGCCACATTAATGTGGAAGTGTTTAGAAACATATTCTATTATTATTTACAATAAATGTGACTCCAAAATGACAATACATTATTTACCATTCATTTGTATTGGGCATAAAATAATCTGAAACACAACCAAAACAAACAGCAAATGTATCCAACAAGTTTGTAGAGTCACAAGCTTGATGTAATCATTGCGTACTAGGAATATGAGACCAAATACTAAACTTTTTACTACTTTAAAACACATATAAGTACATTTTTCCCAATACTTTTGGTCTTCTAAAATGTTGGGACTATGTTCGAAAAGTTCTGCACATTTTATACGGTTCACCCGATATGGATGAAAATACCCTCAAATTAAAGATGTTAGTCTGCCATTTAACCACAATTCAAAGTCCTGGAGTACAGAGCCAAAACAACAAAAATGTGCCACTGTCCCAATACTTTTGGAGATAACTGTACTACCTCATTGAGTGGCATCCCACTGGTTGAATCAACGTTGTTTCCACGTCATTTCATAAAAAAAATGAAATGTGATGATATTGAATCAACATAGAAAACTGATTAGATTTGAAAAAAGTTATCAACGTAATGGATTGTTGTCTTTTTTCACCCAAATGTTCACCTAAATCCAATGATTTTAAATGTTTTGTTGATTTAACGTTGAATTCACGTTAGTTGACAACTCGACCAAATGTAAATCAAAACAAGATGTTGAACTGACGTCTGTGCCCAGTGAGATGGCTGTGTGTAAGCTGGTTCTACAAATAACAATTGGTTCAGGTGCCCCAGCTATTATTGATAAGGGCTGAAATTTGGAGGTAAAATATTATTTCTTACTTTCATTGTATTTGGAAATAATTGGCCTCAACCAGGGGCTTTGTGCAAGCAAAGAGGCATGCAGGTTTATTCTATTTTTACCAGTATAAACCTTGTAGATTAACATAGTTTACCTGTCCCTGGTATGCTTTTGCTATTCTATCCACTAACTCCAGCTCAAATTAACCGGATTCCTCACATTTAATCCCACACTTTTTTCATAGTAAATGTGACTTCAATGTCTAAAACATTTCCAAACAATTTTCCCTCAACAACTTCTCAAAACTAGCATGAAAATATTTTCCTGAAATTAATGCTCTTTTATTATTGTTGGAATGGACACTTTCAGCTTGGAGTGTAATTTTTCTGGCATTTGGATATAAACTACCTATGGACAGATACAGTGGTATCTTAATTATGTCCGTTTTTTTCTTTCTATTCACATACTTTTGATTTCCACTTAAAAGAGAAAGGTGATATATTCCTATGATTGGAAATGTTCAATGCCTCTTCTTGAAGGGGGTGCGCTGTCCTGTGCAGATAAGGCTGGGCATGCGAGATGTGCCTGTCTGAAATGAAACCCTGACAAACAGAAGAGCGCTGTCTTCCCAGACACAGTGGGAGAGGATGAGGCTGGGATGGAAGCCTTTGAGAGCAGTGCCTTTAATATCTGCACCGCTGTAACATCAGTAAAGTGACATTTCGGCAGCACCATCGAGATCCAACGGTGGCCATGCTGCTCCCACAATCAATTATCCATGCATAACATCCTGCCAGTGTGCGGACATGAATCAGTCCAGGACCAGGCCTCTCCTGCGCCTTGATTCACAAGAAAAGAGATGGGGCCTTTCATTCGACCCCTAAGAAAAGAGAAAAACACTCTGTTTGCTGATAAGAGGGAGGAGAGAACTTGCGAATAGACCTAAATAATTTTGGTATTATTCAGTGATGGTCAATGTGATTGCTTCGCCAATGGTGCAATCTGATGGGCACTGGAATAATAATGACTATAAATGGAAGGAAGATATTCTTCATGTGGCTCAATAAGGTCTTTCCTGATAAAACTGATAACTACACAGATAAGAAAACATGTTACAATATGGAGTGCTCAACGAAAACAAATGCATAGATTGTTGCTATAGATGAGACATACAGAGAGTTTCAAAATGTGTTCTAATTCTATGGTCAATCAAAGGTCAATTTCGCTTCGCTCCACAGGTAGTATTACATTTAATTTCATTTCATTTCATTTCATTACAGTACAACGGTTTGATTTGTTTGATCTTAGCACTTTTTTTCTTAGCTAGCTACATAGCCGTCTTTGTATCAAAGATAATTGTGTAGTTTAGATTATTATCGAATTATCGAATCTTCTAACGTTGTCAACACTGCTAGCTAGCCAGCTAGCCAACTTCTACCGAAACATTACAACGGAACGATTTGATTAGTGTAGTGTTAGCTAGCTACATAGTTGTCTTTGCTGTCTTTGTATCTAAGATAATTGCGTAGTTTAGAGTAATTATCTAGCCAGTTATCGAGGTTACCTAGCCAGCTCCACTTTCAAACAAAGTCAGCTAGCCAGCTATTTTCGCCGTCCTAACGTTGTCAACACTGCTAGCTAGCCAGCTAGCCAACTTCTACCGAAACATTACAACGGAACGATTTGATTAGTGTAGTGTTGGCTAGCTACATAGTTGTCTTTGCTGTCCTTGTATCTAAGATAATTGTGTAGTTTAGAGTAATTATCTAGCCAGTTATCGAGGTTACCTAGCCAGTTATCGAGGCTACCTAGCCAGCAACACTTTCAAACAAAGTCCACAACGCAGCCACTGCTAGCTAGCCTACTTCACCAGCCAGCAGTACTGTATCATTTTAATCATTTTAGTCAATAAGATTTTTGCAAGGTAAGCTTAACTTTCTGAACATTCGAGACGTGTAGTCCACTTGTCATTCCAATCTCCTTTGCATTAGCGTAGCCTCTTCTGTAGCCTGTCAACTATGTGTCTGTCTATCCCTGTTCTCTCCTCTCTGCACAGACCATACAAACGCTTCACACCGCATGGACGCTGCCACCCTAACCTGGTGGTCCCAGCGCGCACGACCCACGTGGAGTTCCAGGTCTCCGGCAGCCTCTGGAACTGCCGATCTGCGGCCAACAAGGCAGAGTTCATCCCAGCCTATGCTTCCCTCCAGTCCCTCGACTTCTTGGCACTGACGGAAACATGGATTACCACAGATAACACTGCTACTCCTACTGCTCTCTCCTCGTCTGCCCATGTGTTCTCGCACACCCCGAGAGCTTCTGGTCAGCGGGGTGGTGGCACTGGGATCCTCATCTCTCCCAAGTGGACATTCTCTCTTTCTCCCCTGACCCATCTGTCTATCGCCTCCTTTGAATTCCATACTGTCACAGTTACCAGCCCTTTCAAGCTTAACATCCTTATCATTTATCGCCCTCCAGGTTCCCTTGGAGAGTTCATCAATGAGCTTGACGCCTTGATAAGTTCCTTTCCTGAGGATGGCTCACCTCTCACAGTTCTGGGTGACTTTAACCTCCCCACGTCTACCTTTGACTCATTCCTCTCTGCCTCCTTCTTTCCACTCCTCTCCTCTTTTGACCTCACCCTCTCACCTTCCCCCCCTACTCACAAGGCAGGCAATACGCTTGACCTCATCTTTACTAGATGCTGTTCTTCCACTAATCTCATTGCAACTCCCCTCCAAGTCTCCGACCACTACCTTGTATCCTTTTCCCTCTCGCTCTCATCCAACACTTCCCACTCTGCCCCTACTCAGATGGTATCGCGCCGTCCCAACCTTCGCTCTCTCTCTCCCGCTACTCTCTCCTCTTCCATCCTATCATCTCTTCCCTCTGCTCAAACCTTCTCCAACCTATCTCCTGATTCTGCCTCCTCAACCCTCCTCTCCTCCCTTTCTGCATCCTTTGACTCTCTATGTCCCCTATCCTACAGGCCGGCTCGGTCCTCCCCTCCTGCTCCGTGGCTCGACGACTCATTGCGAGCTCACAGAACAGGGCTCCGGGCAGCCGAGCGGAAATGGAGGAAAACTCGCCTCCCTGCGGACCTGGCATCCTTTCACTCCCTCCTCTCTACATTTTCCTCTTCTGTCTCTGCTGCTAAAGCCACTTTCTACCACTCTAAATTCCAAGCATCTGCCTCTAACCCTAGGAAGCTCTTTGCCACCTTCTCCTCCCTCCTGAATCCTCCTCCCCCTCCCCCCCCTCCTCCCTCTCTGCGGATGACTTCGTCAACCATTTTGAAAAGAAGGTCGACGACATCCGATCCTCGTTTGCTAAGTCAAACGACACCGCTGGTTCTGCTCACACTGCCCTACCCTGTGCTTTGACCTCTTCCTCCCCTCTCTCCCCAGATGAAATCTCGCATCTTGTGACGGCCGTCTGCCCAACAACATGCCCGCTTGACCCTATCCCCTCCTCTCTTCTCCAGACCATTTCCGGAGACCTTCTCCCTTACCTCACCTCGCTCATCAACTCATCCTTGACCGCTGGCTACGTCCCTTCCATCTTCAAGAGAGCGAGAGTTGCACCCCTTCTGAAAAAACCTACACTCGATCCCTCCGATGTCAACAACTACAGACCAGTATCCCTTCTTTCTTTTCTCTCCAAAACTCTTGAACGTGCCGTCCTTGGCCAGCTCTCCTGCTATCTCTCTCAGAATGACCTTCTTGATCCAAATCAGTCAGGTTTCAAGACTAGTCATTCAACTGAGACTGCTCTTCTCTGTGTCACGGAGGCGCTCCGCACTGCTAAAGCTAACTCTCTCTCCTCTGCTCTCATCCTTCTAGACCTATCGGCTGCCTTTGATACTGTGAACCATCAGATCCTCCTCTCCACCCTCTCCGAGTTGGGCATCTCCGGCGCGGCGCACGCTTGGATTGCGTCCTACCTGACATGTCGCTCCTACCAGGTGGCGTGGCGAGAATCTGTCTCCGCACCACGTGCTCTCACCACTGGTGTCCCCCAGGGCTCTGTTCTAGGCCCTCTCCTATTCTCGCTATACACCAAGTCACTTGGCTCTGTCATATCCTCACATGGTCGCTCCTATCATTGCTATGCAGACGACACACAATTAATCTTCTCCTTTCCCCCTTCTGATAACCAGGTGGCGAATCGCATCTCTGCATGTCTGGCAGACATATCAGTGTGGATGACGGATCACCACCTCAAGCTGAACCTCGGCAAGACGGAGCTGCTCTTCCTCCCGGGGAAGGACTGCCCGTTCCATGACCTCGCCATCACGGTTGACAACTCCATTGTGTCCTCCTCCCAGAGCGCTAAGAACCTTGGCGTGATCCTGGACAACACCCTGTCGTTCTCAACTAACATCAAGGCGGTTGCCCGTTCCTGTAGGTTCATGCTCTACAACATTCGCAGAGTACGACCCTGCCTCACACAGGAAGCGGCGCAGGTCCTAATCCAGGCACTTGTCATCTCCCGTCTGGATTACTGCAACTCGCTGTTGGCTGGGCTCCCTGCCTGTGCCATTAAACCCCTACAACTCATCCAGAACGCCGCAGCCCGTCTGGTGTTCAACCTTCCCAAGTTCTCTCACGTCACCCCTCTCCTCCGCTCTCTCCACTGGCTTCCAGTTGAAGCTCGCATCCGCTACAAGACCATGGCGCTTGCCTACGGAGCTGTGAGGGGAACGGCACCTCCGTAACTTCAGGCTCTGATCAGGCCCTACACCCAAACAAGGGCACTGCGTTCATCCACCTCTGGCCTGCTCGCCTCCCTACCTCTGAGGAAGTACAGTTCCCGCTCAGCCCAGTCAAAACTGTTCGCTGCTCTGGCACCCCAATGGTGGAACAAACTCCCTCACGACGCCAGATCAGCGGAGTCAATCACCACCTTCCGGAGACACCTGAAATCCCACCTCTTTAAGGAATACCTAGGATAGAATAAAGTAATCCTTCTAACCCGCCCCCCCCCTTAAAAGATTTAGATGCACTATTGTAAAGTGGCTGTTCCACTGGATATCATAAGGTGAATGCACCAATTTGTAAGTCGCTCTGGATAAGAGCGTCTGCTAAATGACTTAAATGTAAATGTAAATGTCAACTGGCCCTTTTGCATTTTCCATCTCTGCTATTTCACTTTTCACTTCAAAATGTAGTGTATTTAGGGCTCTAAATGAACATTGTTCAATTGGTGCTACCAATTTAAAAAAGTTAGGAGCGCAACATACAATTTAGGAGCACCAGAAAATAAGATTTTTTAACTTCCACTGAGATACAGCTTTGCCTATATGAATTCTAGCTACTTCTGAAGCACATGATGTGCCTTAGAAAGTAATATATAACTATGTAAATACATTTGTTTATTATAAAAAGCTAAAATTTTTATACAAATACCTGTCATTGAAATTAAAAAGTAATTTGTGGAATATTAGGATTCTACATGATGTAAAAGCACAATTTTTCTATTGAGAACTGTACACTGTTCTTTAGAACGTGTGTGATGATGACCTGCAAGAGAGCTGTCTACGAGGGAGTTTGATTAAAATGAACCGCGGTGCACCGGTCTATGACCCATGACGTGAACAGGCAAAAGAGGTGAGGGAGGAGTGCCTCTCTCAAATCGAACAGTAGGCCTAATCTGTGCCGCTCGTTCATGTTGTTAACAAGGCAGGATGGTGTATCGTTCAGAAATCATTTCAATTTCAACATATATGTTCAAACATACATTTTCAAACTAGTTTTCATTGGGAAGGTAGATTAATAATTATCTGGGTTATTGTTTTTAGAGACACACTTGTGCTCCTATAAAACAATTCCAGGTCGCACAGTAAAATATTAAGGAGCATATGTGATCAAAATGGTGGCACATCAGAGCCCTGAGCGTACTGCTTTAGTGTCTTCCATGCATAACGATACAATTATTTCTCTTAAAACTGTGAGGTGTTTATTTGTTTATTAGGATCCCCATTAGCTTTTGCAGAGGCAGCAGCTATTCTTCCTGGGTTCCACAAAAAAACACAAAACATGACAAGGACAGTCACATACATTTAAAATACTACGAAATACAAACAATACAAACGTTTTGTTTTATATAATAATACAAACAATACAACAACAAAAAATGATGTGTGTTAGAGTGTGTCTGTGTGTGTTAGAGTGTGTCTGTGTGTGTTAGAGTGTGTCTGTGTGTGTTAGAGTGTGTCTGTGTGTGTTAGAGTGTGTCTGTGTGTGTTAGAGTGTGTCTGTGTGTGTTAGAGTGTGTCTGTGTGTGTTAGAGTGTGTCTGTGTGTGTTAGAGTGTGTCTGTGTGTGTTAGAGTGTGTCTGTGTGTGTTAGAGTGTGTCTGTGTGTGTTAGAGTGTGTCTGTGTGTGTTAGAGTGTGTCTTTGTGTGTTAGAGTGTGTCTGTGTGTGTTAGAGTGTGTCTGTGTGTGTTAGAGTGTGTCTGTGTGTGTTAGAGTGTGTCTGTGTGTGCTTGCCATTCCATCAGATGTTGTGTAGTGAGGTGTACAGTATAGGAGTGGGAGGGATACTTTTATTGTCACAGTAGGCCTATATGTATGTTTAGGTAATGAGTTGTGTTACAGTGTGTGCCACGTGCAGCTGTGTGGTGTACATTGTTTTGAGTGATGAGCAGTAGTTCATCAGAAGCCAAGCTGGCTGTAAATTTCCCAGCATTGTACAGTACTGCGAGGATTCAGACTCTGCAACCAGTCAGCCAGCCAGCCAGCCAGCCAGCCAGCCAGCCAGCCAGCCCTGCTGTTTTTGACAAACAGAACCACTCCACTCCACATTTCATTTCCATCTGTATGCTATCACTGGGCTGTCAGCGGCCGGATTGGCCTGTAGTTCGCAGGATGAAAGGGGGGAGATCCTGTTGAGTGAATAATCTTGCCAGTTTACAGAAGAGAGTGGATGTCGACTTTATAGGCTGTGGGTTGGTTGCACACAGATTTGGGATTCATGGGCAATCCCATAGTCCCTTTAAGTCTGGACGTGTGAATGTGAAATCAATGGTACATCCATACAACAGTTTGTTTGCTGGGCTCTGAGACGCTTTGAGAGGAAAATAAAAGTCATGGATCTTCACCTTAAGGCTTGAGGACATGGAAGAGAGAACCTTAACATAGCGTTTAAGCATTGAATATTCCGTTCTCTCCAACAACATGTGGAATTTTCCTGTATTATTTAAGTCTTTCTGTATATAAAACAATACAATTAAACTAATAATTGTATACTTTTTTGTACATGGTTGTTGGCATAAAGGTAGGCTATACATGTAAAGTGGACATCAGACAATACTACATACAGTGCATTCAGAAAGTATTCAGACCCCTTGACCTTTTCCACATTTTGTTACAGCCTTATTCTAAAATGGCCCCATAATGACAAAGCGAAAACAGGTTTTTAGAAAGTTTTGCTAATTTATAACAAATAAAAAACAGAAATACTTTATTTACACAAGTATTCAGACCCTTTGCTATGAGACTCTTTGCTATGAGGTGCATCCTGTTTCCATTGATCAACCTTGAGATGTTTCTACAACTTGATTGGAGTCCACCTGTGGTAAATTCAAGTGATTGGACATGTCAATGTGTGTACAGTACAGCCGTCTAGTTTTCCTAAGGCTCCCCATATTATGCTGCTGTTTACTTTATATGCAAAGTAGGTCTGCAGTCTGTTATGCTCCATGATCCCTGGTTAAAGTACTTTACTCTGAACATAACCCAAAGTGGCAGCAGCAGGATCAAGGCCAGGAGCGAGGTGGCTCTCTGTAATGTATAATACACTTAACTACTCTCCCTATTGATTGTCTGCATTATCTGCAAACAAACAGGAGGCAAAGCAAATAGGGATGCTACTTTTCATTACAGTTAAACAGTGACAACATCAGAACAGGTCTTTCATTACTGTGTAAGTGGCCCTCCCATTCACATCAAGGTGTAAGGAGAACAGAATTAATGACTACTTACAGTGGTTATATTATTTATTGAAACGTAGTTGTACTGCATTTAACTGCAATTGAATATCAATAGAGGTGGGGGGATCAATATACTGAAATCTGACTCATGAAATCTGAATTCTGAATATATATGTTGACTGTTAAGACGGATACATTTAACCCTCCACAACACTGCCTTAAGCACAGTCTGGTCCTCTTTCTTCCCAGAGTGCACCAGTGCAACCCCAGGCCCTCTCCAGCCAGCAGTCCATGCCACAGCAAAGCGCTTGGAGGAGAGCATTATTAAATTGGCTCTGTGTAGGGCCTCCAGGTAGCTCCCAAGACCAGACGCAGAGAGAGTGGGAGGGGTGTTTAGTTGCTTATTATTAAGATGGATGAAGACTTAAGCCCCAATACGGAGCTTCAGCTCTTTTTCCCAGACAGCCCCCCCCCCCCCCCCCCTCTCTCTCTCTGTGTCTCTCTCTCTGTCTCTCTCTCTGTCTGTCTCTCTGTTTCTCGCTTCACCCAGCCCGCAGCAGGCCTATATCAAAACCCTGGCCGCTCACTCACAGACATGCAGCACAAGCCCACATATTCTTTTTTTTCACTTGGCTCAGCTTTCGGCCTCTCAAAATACAGAGGCTGCATGCTGGAATTCTTCAATTTCCTTTATCTTCCGTTATCATCATCAGCTGAACCAATAATCAATAGTAGTCATTAATAATCATTACCACTGGAAAGCAGTGGGACCAATTACTAGAGAAACGTTGTGTGTGCATGCGTGCGTGCCTTTATGGTGCGCATACATATGCATATCTGCGTCTGCCTGTGAATGTATGTGTGGGCTCAAGTGTGTCCCACCCAAGGTTCAGGAATAAGAGGAAAATGTGCAACAACAAAAAAGGAGTAATGGTTACACCCCGAGCAGCTCACACACTTTCTCACAGTTGTGTATATTGGAGCCAGCTGTCCCTTGATGACATAACTTCCTTCTCCAGCTGTAATGGTACAGTGACAGTAACATGTGTAGGCTTGCTTTTACACTCACACTGGAACACACAACATCTGCTCTCAACAAAGGAAATGACATCAGGAAGAAAGACCCACAAACCCCCAAATATCACTTAACCCTGGCTACCAATGTAAACCTCACACCTTTCTGAACCTCTCCACAACCTCAATAGTAGAACATCACAGATGGGACTATTATGAATTGAGCAACTTAACAGGCATTCGTACAAAGAGCACTTTCTATGAGGTCTTTACATGCTTTACAGGTATAGTACCTTCATGCTAATCTTGGCACCCAGAACCAAATCTTGTAAGCTGACTGGCCGGCTAGTTGATTCATATGTTACGAGAGGCTACCTTTACACTGACAGTACTGGACTTGTAAAAAGTATGTAGGCACCTCAGAGAAAGTTCTGTCTAGAAGAATGCCTCTCAACTTTCTTATTTCAAAATGGTCTCATCTGCCTGTAGGGCTGTGCTGTGTCAAAACCCTGTTGTCACAACTGCAAAGCTATACCCACCTGGCATGGCATCACTCCTACTTCTGTCTCAAACATGTGGGAAATACAGAGCTGGCACTGGGCACAGAGAGAGAGAGTGAGAAAGAGAGAGAGAGAGAGAGAGAGAGAGAGAGAGAGAGAGAGAGAGAGAGAGAGAGAGAGAGAGAGAGAGAGAGAGAGAGAGAGAGAGAGAGAGAGAGAGAGAGAGAGAGAGAGAGAGAGAGAGAGAGAGAGAGAGAGAGAGAGAGAGAGAGAGAGAGAGAGAGAGAGAGAGAGAGAGAGAGAGAGAGAGAGAGAGAAAGAAAGAAAGAAAAAGAGAGGCGATGGAGGGAAGAAAGGAGGGAGTAGAGTGGAGAGATCCAGCTGCTGTGCTGTCAGAACCCTGGGAAAATCTTCCCTCTCTCTCTCATCTTGCCATGCAGGTCCAGATACTATAGTTTTTCATGTATAGTGAACAGTAACACCTCCCTACTACACCAGCCTGAACACTTCCTAACACCCATGTTAACAGGCGGAGAACAAGGGAGAGGAGGGACATAGCCTGTTCTCTCCTCGTTGCCAACATGTCTATCTCATATAATTGGCAATGGCTGCATGTGAAGTACTGTAATACCACAGATAACTTTTAATGGCCTAGGTAAAATATAAATCATAAACAAATAAACAACAACACAATAATATTTATCCATGATTCAATCCAAATGTGTAACATAAGCTTTCAGTTAACTGAATATTATGGTTCATTGCAGTATACTGATCAAAAAGAATGTTCAATGTTGAAGCATTACAAATCTCTCCTAAGGTTTTCTAAGGTGCAAAGCAGGGGGGGGGGGCAAAATATTATATACAGGCTTCTCAATTTCATTAATGTTTCAATGAATAAAACAAACAATCGAGACTACTCGATCTACTTCTGTCCCTAACGTCTGAAATGAGACTTTAATAAAACAAACAATCGAGACTACTCGATCTACTTCTGTCCCTAACGTCTGAAATGAGACTTTATGTTTCATACCAACAGCATCACGGTTCCACCAATAATCCTGCAAATGAAATGGATTTCCCCTCTCGCTCTTCCAATTCTGATCACAGCTGGGTTTCCCATATGGTATTAATGGGGTGGAGCAGCCAGCTCTGATCTAAAGCCGGGGTATTCTGGGCACATCACTACATCAAATCCCACTGTAATTACCTTCATGTAAACACAGGGCCCTCTCTTACACAATATGGGTTTGAATAAATGGAATTTGTGGCCATTGTCTTGATGGTAAAATAAATCTTGAAAATTGTTTGATGCAATTTGTAACATACTGTTGCAATGTGCAATGTTCACTTGGATTAAGGTGGACCACCAACCCCGATTTGTGCTGGCAAGGCATGCCTTGAGAAAGCTAAAAAACAAGCAGTAAAACATCTTTGTGAGTCCCGTAAATTCCAATTACAGAGATGTAAATGCAATTAGTTTAGTTTTTTGCTTTACATGAAATTCTTCAAATCGGAGGTGAAACTAATTTTCTCCATAAAGATAGGTTAGCCATGGGATCTTTCCAATGAGCTTTTGTGTGTATTTTGAGCCCAATGTTGGCACAGTGAATGAAATGCTTTTTTGTTGTAACATTGGTCAGTTTATATTAGATTAGGCTGGCTAACGTACAGCTATTGTTTGAGTGGCCTCAGGCACCAGTGGAGAAAAATCACTAAATATGTGGAGGGTGAGACTATATCCTGTCTTACAGACTACCACATTTCATCCCTATCCCACCATCCCATCCATCCCACCATCCCACCATCCCACCATCCCATCCATCCCACCATCCCACCATCCCACCATCCCATCCATCCCACCATCCCATCCATCCCACCATCCCACCATCCCACCATCCCATCCATCCCACCATCCCACCATCCCATCCATCCCACCATCCCATCCATCCCATCCATCCCACCATCCCACCATCCCACCATCCCACCATCCCATCCATCCCACCATCCCACCATCCCACCATCCCATCCATCCCACCATCCCACCATCCCACCATCCCACCATCCCACCATCCCATCCATCCCACCATCCCATCCATCCTATCCATCCCACCATCCCATCCATCCCACCATCCCATCCATCCTATCCATCCCACCATCCCATCCATCCCACCATCCCATCCATCCCATCCATCCCACCATCCCATCCATCCTATCCATCCCACCATCCCATCCATCCCACCATCCCATCCATCCCATCCATCCCACCATCCCACCATCCCATCCATCCCACCATCCCATCCATCCCATCCATCCCACCATCCCATCCATCCCACCATCCCATCCATCCATCCCATCCACCACACCATCCCATCCATCCTATCCATCCCACCATCCCATCCATCCCACCATCCCATCCATCCCATCCATCCCACCATCCCATTCATCCCACCATCCCATCCATCCCACCATCCCATCCCAACCCTCTCTGTCTCTCCAGCAGGTGGGGGTGGTCATGCACTACGCAAAAGGACCACGGTGGCTAATCTGCATCTTGAAATGACGACTTCCTCTGTCTGTCACACTAACTTACTGGAAGAGAGACGAGTTGGTTCATTTCGGGTACTGCAATTTAAACAAACTGAATAGGCCAAATATTTGAGTCAGAATTATTGAAAAGTCAGAATTATTCAATAGAGTCCTGACCTTTTTTCCATCACTTCCATGGCCGTTCTATTCACCGTAGGTTAGTGTTTCTGTATTTGAGACGGAAAATATTCTTACTGCTAATGTGAGTGTTGCAGCGAGAGAGATAAAGAGAGAGAGCGTTTGTGCGTGCATGCGTTTCACATGCAGTATATCTTTGCAGTCTTGTCCGTAGTAAAGGGTCTGACCTGGTCTTCTGCTCCGGGGTCTCAGGTGTGTGTTATCTCTGTCTGAGCCCCTGGGAACAAACCATTCACAGATATGCTTGTCAGTCAGCCCAGCCAGGGTTGAACTGCTCTTGTAAATGACTCACTAAACAGCCCTACCCTGGATTCTGCATTTGGAGGAAAATCAATTATTTTACACCCACCCATACATTTCACAGTCCATTTGGAGCATGCTAGGCCCAATTACACCCCAGCAGAAAGAACCGTTTTTATACCATTCCCACAATGACCACCATCTAGCAGTGCCACACGGAGCACTGCTAATGCCCACGTTACTAACCCTTGGGCCAATGAGGAGCGTGCTAATGCCCTGGTTACCAACACTTTAGCCACACCATGGACACAGCAGTGGAGAGCACTGGACAGTGCTGACTCATGCCGCTCGTCCTCTGTAGTGTCTTGGGGCTGGGAGGTGATCGCCCCGTGTCCAGTGGCGGTGTGCGAACGGCGTTGACGCTTTGACAGGCCTAATGAAAGCTGATTACCAGGAGGCATCTATTAATTTGTCAGTAATCATGACAAAGAGAGTTGCTGGCTAACAGCTGTGAAATGGCAGCCGCCGCAAGGAAATGAGGCAGGGGGAAAGGCCGGGGACGAGGGGTTAGGGCCTGCGCCGTCATCACCGCCTGCCATTGTGTGTGCTCGCTCAGAGCTTAGCTACAGGTAACTCAATAAGCGAACACGCAGGGGACTTTATACCAGGTCTTTGTGAGGGACCATCCTGGAGGTTTCTAGACGGCTGGGGAGAGAAAGAGAGGGGATCGGTTTGCATGGCCTGAGTGGGAGCTCTTATGATCCAGGTGAGAAGCTGACTGTAACAGGTTTAAGCCCTCCTCCTTTATCTGCTGAGAGTAAGGGATTTGTCATGGACTCCGTTCTCAACTGAATGTACTGAGGAAGCCAGTCAGTGTGGAGTGTGAGGTAGAAGACTGACCTTTGGGCAGAAGGTTAGAGGGCTACTGTTAACAACCACATGCTGAGTCAAAGCTTCTTATGGGCAATTCATTAACCTCAGAAGAAGATAGGTTTAAATTAATTTCCTAATATCCAGAATTTAATAATAATGTAAATTAGGATTGTGCCTGACAATAAAAAATAAATATCTCGGCCAACATATCCCATGAACGGTATATATAGACATCACCAAGTGCAAAGTAACATGTTAATGGAGTTATCAAATTCATACATGCTGAAGTGTGTGTTTAATAAGTCTCCATGTCTATGCTTGACTCTCCTAGCGACCAGACCACTCATACAGAACATTTTCCCATCCCTCATTCACAGATGCACTGCAGTTTGGTCTTCGGGGGAGGTCTCCTCACATAAGCCTAAATCAACTGCCTGGCTAGTGGCTAATGTGGTTTATAGGACCGTAGGGAAGCTCTTTTCCATGGCTGTCATTTAAGGCCTGCGATCTTACAACACACAGAGCGTTTAACCAACACTGAGCATTTCTCATTCTCCTCCTGATCTTCTTATTGTGCCTGTTGGCCAAGTAGAGAAGAGTTGGCCAAGCCATTGGCTCCTCTCTCTCTCTGTCTCTCTGTCTCTGTCTCTCTCTCTCTTTCTCTCTCTCTCTCTCTCTCTCTCTCGCACACACACACACACACACACACACACACACACACACACACACACACACACACACACACACACACACACACACACACACACACACACACACACACACATACACACACACACACACACACACACACATGCACACACTCGCACACACACGCACACACATAAACACACACTCACCGCTAAATACACTCATGGTCCCGGGCACAGCAGAGGGGAGGGGGGTGGATATCCCCCCCTGGCAGAGACTGGCAGCCACAGCACAGAGCACAGTTACCTTCCATTATGGGCATAATTAGGGACCTGGGGTGCCAGGCTGCTGAAAAGAGGCTTTTGAAGTTGTCCCCTCTTAGTGTAGCGAGGGAGGGTGGGAATCCAATACCAGGAGGAAATCACTCATCTGAGAGTGTTGAAAACATCCTCCCACATTTAGGTAGGAGTAAGAGATGTGCATAAATATTATTTAGCCTTGAGAGTTATTTTACTGTAAGTCTACATATTACAGTAACAAAATTATGTTTGAGCCAGAAGGTGTTGATAATTGTATGACCAATCGGCAATCCTTCTATTACGCCACAGTTATCTCTTTCGCTGTGGACAATTACTTGTATGTACCAACATGCCTGTAATGGTAACACACCTACAATAAATACCGTTTTTTAAATTGCTTTGGTGCTATTTTCAGTACAAAACTGGTCACAATTCAAAACCTGTCATTGTGCATTCCTTTGGATTGTAAACATCTCTCACCACACAACTATTGATTAAAAATATACGTTTATTCTGAAATGTAATGAGAACATTGGTTTACTCACTCAACTTAATTATATATTTTCAATTTAGTCGTTTTAACTACCAGTTCATCCAATAGCAAACAATGCAAGATACGTGTTTCAAATCACCCTTGGAAGTGATGAAAGTAATATGCTACAATACTGTAAATTACAGTAGAGTTTTCACAATAATCAATACACTTACATTACCCAACAAAATGTACAGAAAATCTATAATTTCCATAATACTGTATCTATCCAATGTGTAATCAAAGGTGTGATCATGGAACACATCCTCTACAATCATTCATGCAAAAAAAGACATTAGATCTTTCAGATAATTGCAACATGGGTTTACTGTCTGTAATCAAATGTAATAAATTAGATGAAACAAATTAAATCAATGAAAATAAACATAATGTTTAGCACACATTCATTTGCATCAAGCCTGTCTTGAGCATTTGGCCATACATTTTCATCCACATCACATTGAATGTCCCCATTCATGCATCGCGGGAAAAAGCTTTTGACATGGCAAATCCAAGCTTGACATTGGTCTGCATTGATGTCATCGCATGCCTCATCCATGGCCAGAAGGAGGGTAGCACGCTTAAGGGGATGGCGATATTAGGGGGCAGAAAATAAAATGTGTGGGCAGAATCAGGGATGGGCCCGAAAACAATGCCTGAACCATCTATGCATGGTGGATGTCATTCCTGGCCCTCACCATTTCCACCAATGCCCAGTCCTGCTGGTTGGTCAGCACATGGCCACCACCATGGGGTATACTGTCAATGTATCATACTGTAAGAATACTGTAACATGTTTGGTCAATTTGCATGCATTACAAATGTAATTTACTGTAAATGTAATGGTAAACCATGGTGCATATTCTTGGCGAAATGTTCTCATGATCGAATTGACATGGTCAACTACGATGGCCTGGACTTCATCAGACAGTTCCCTGCCCTCTGCCTCCCGCTCTCTGATGTCCACTTCTTTGGCGGGGCCCATGTCCACCTCTTTGAACTCTTTGATGGGGCTCATGCCTACCTCTTTGACATCTCTGATGGGCCCCTTGTCCACAAGCTCTTTGAGTTCTTCCTCTCCCTTGCTGTCTATCCTGCTCCATGTTGAAAGAAATGTCAAGTTTCCACACACCCCCATATATATGATGACCAATTGTGGTTACCACTATGTGAAATGAATTAGACATTTTTTATTTTATTTTAACCTTTATTTAACTAGGCAAGTCTGTTAAGAACAAATTCTTATTCACAATGACGGCCAAAACCTGGGCCAATTGTGGGCCGCCCTATGGGACTCCCAATCACGTCCGGTTGTAATACAGCCTGGTAGTCATAACAAGTAGTCATTATTAATGGTTATCATGTATTATACATGTCATTTAGATTTTTATACTTTACAAACAAACATTTTATTTCTGTAGTTCTCAAAATCCATACACAGTAGAAATATATAGGTTCACCAGGTTAAACACGGATTAGGTTTAGTGAAAAAAGTTATTGTGATAGTTTGTGTGTTGTACTTAGTCAATTGCAAATGTGCTTAAAGTTTTGAAAAAACA
Source organism: Salvelinus fontinalis (assembly GCF_029448725.1). Classification (NCBI taxonomy): domain Eukaryota; kingdom Metazoa; phylum Chordata; class Actinopteri; order Salmoniformes; family Salmonidae; genus Salvelinus; species Salvelinus fontinalis. The sequence continues at coordinate 43,528,870 of NC_074667.1, read as the reverse complement.
GTCTTTGATTATCTGTTTTGAGTTTGTACTAAGTATTGTGAACATTTTACCACATACCTATGAAAATAGTACCAAAGCAATAAAAAAAACTGTAATATGACTTGTTTTGGTTTTAATTTAATAGGTTATTTTGCAAAGTACCTTTATTTGTACTTTTATTCTTTATACTGTATACTGTATCAGCGTACCTTTTATAGAAGGTGTTTGGAGGGCCATACATGAATATGATGGTGTAAGAATATGTCGAAAATAAATACACAACACAGAGACAGAGGACGAGAGACTCAGCATACCTGTATCTTTTACAGAAGGTGTTTGGAGGGCCATACATGAATATGATGGCCAGGCCTGCCCTACAGTATTCCATGCATGTCTGCATGTTAGGCAAGAGAGGATATGTTGATAATATTCTAACTTAAGTGGGTTATCTGATAATCATATGTTCACGTTAACAACCTCATCCTAATCTCTCCCTGCTAGTATTTCAAATAGTTGCAATTACCAGCTAATCTACTCTAAGAAATTATGTTTCCTTTAGTGGTCTTATAACATTCTTCAACTAGCAACTTTTAGGTAGGAGTCTTCTTGATTCATCCTAAACTTGATTTAACAAATTAGTGCTATCCAGAAATACTTCATGCAGACAGTCTCAGAGCCAGAAAACATTAAATAGCTGGGGAGGAGAGTGCAGAGCTTGGTTGTAATATGACAAACAAGGCAGAACATTTGGTTTGGCGTCATATGAATTAATCAGTCAAAATGGCAGACATGTTGAGCAAACAGTAATTTGAGTCTCTGCTGAGACGCTGATGGGGCCACTGATTTAATTAGAGGGCCCTTAAGACTCAACCAACAGGTCTTCTAGGCTGGGAGGGCCGGGGAGGGGACAACAATATGCAGCTGGCTACCAGGGGAACGTAATGCAGACTGACAGGCGAGGAGCACCATACTGTATGTTCCAGGACACTCGCTGCATATCACTTATTATCTGATTGTTGATAGCAGCAGGAGCTGCATATGCTTTACCATTTTAAATGAAATAATATTGGGCTTAATTATGAATTCATTACTGGTTCATATCATGAAATTATAAATAAAACACGTAATGATGTATTGGTGGATAAAGACTGCCCAGTGGGTACACCAAGTCAATTTAATGTGGAAATGTGGGTAATATTTGGTAGAGAAGTTGATCAATAATATTTCAACCTTTATCTACCCACTCAAAAAGAAAGTCAGAAGTTTGTTGAATTCCCAATGCAACTATGTATGCTTTCAACCATCTACTATAAAAACACAACCAAAGTGGAAAAAATGTCAGATTTTTGGTTTAGCTGTTTTCTAAATGTGTTACCACCGCTTTCAAATATTTAAAAGCACAACAAAGTTCAAATGGGAACACAATGTCAGATATGTTGTATTCATACAACAACTTAAATGTTTTATCACTGTGCTTCATATAATAGCACAACCAAATGACCTGGATGTGATCATTGCTGTTCGAGATTCTGCACAGATTATTATAAGAAATTGTGAAGATCTTTGTGAAGCTCTCCACTGACCTGTGACATTTACATGCTATCTTGAACATGCACACTTTCTATGATGACATTAGAATACGTGTAACGAATTTCCTCTTCATCCGAAGAGGAGGAGCATGGATTGAACCAAGACGCAGCGTTGTGAAAAGACATGATATTTAATAAACAAAACAGAAAACACGACGAACACTTGAATAATTACAAAACAATAAACGACGTAGACAGAACCTGAACATAAGAACTTACATGACACGAAGAACGCATGAAACAGGAACAGACTACATAAACCGAACAAACAAACAAACAAACAAACAAACAAACAAACAAACAAACAAACAAACAAACAAACAAACAAACAAACAAACAAACAAACAAACCGAAACAGTCCCGTGTGGCGCAACGTACATAGACACAGACACAGGAGACAACCACCCACAACAATCAATGTGAAAACACCTACCTTAATATGGCTCTCAATCAGAGGAATTGAAAACCACCTGCCTCTAATTGAGAGCCATATCAGGTCACCCTTTAACAAACATAGAAACACATAACATAGACTACCCACCCAAACTCACGCCCTGACCGTCAAACACATACAAAATAACAGAAAAACGGTCAGGAACGTGCCAATACGTGTATAGTCACTGTAGGCTAACCTGTGGTCATGGATGTGTTACTCATGTTAAGGTTGAATAAATACTGTGATATTAGTTTCTAAAATAGTCTCAACTTTAGGCTATTTACTTTATTACAAAAGTAATATTGAATTGTGTTTGGTTATTAATGCAACCAAATATAAAAATGTAAAGGATATTTAATGCTTGCATAGTTTCATCTGAGCCACTGGCTTAATCCTATTCTTTAACTTTAATGTTGATTTAGTTGGAGACTTGAATCCAACATGTCATTTGTTATTAGGCTATTTACTGTATTGCAAAAGTGATATTAAACTGTGTTTGGTTGTCAATGCAACCAAATATCAACATTTGAAGGAGATATATATTTTGTGCCCTTGACTTTAATTCCAGTTTGTCTTCAAAGTAATAATTCATTTTTTAAAACCTTTATTTAACTATGTAATCAGTTAAGAAAAAATTATTATTTTCAATGGCGGCCTAGGAGCAGTGGGTTACCTGCCTTGTTCAGGGGCAGAATAACAGATGTTTATGTTGTCAGCTCAGGGATTCGATCTTGCAACCTTTCGGTTACTAGTCCAACGCTCTAACCACTAGGATACCTGCCGCTCCACATATGTTGGATTCATGTCTGCATCTCAACCAAGAATCGAAGTTAAAGAACAGGACTAAATCGAAATCACATTTTATGTAAAGTGCATTTAAAGTTTCATTTGATTTAGTCCTATTCCTTAAATTATATTTTTGGTTGAGATGGAGACATGAATCCAAGTTATTAATTATTAACTTGAAAATTAAATGTATAATCAAACAAAGCTTGAAACCCTAGGCCCATATGTACTGTCCATTTTTAGTTGAACCCTGGGTTGAATTGAAACAAAAGCTGTTGATGACTTTGCAAATGCAATTCAGGCCCAAATAGCATCATTTATGATAGATCACTTATAAGATATGGTTACATTTCATTTGCTCTGTTTAACATGCCCTTAAGAATGACTTTGATAGCAACAGGGAATATATTTAGTCATATCCGCGGGAAGTAGGGGTGCTGAGGGTGCTGCAGCAAAACTTAACAAGTCACATAATAAGTTGCAAGGACGCACTCTGTGTGCAATAATAGTGTTTAACATGATTTTTGAATGACCTCATCTCTGACCTCATCTCTGTACCCCGCACATACAATTAATTATCTGTAAGTTTCCTCAGTCAAGCAGTGAATTTCAAACACAGATTCAACCACAAAGACCAGGGAGGTTTTCCAATACCTCACAAAGGAGGGTAGATGGGTAAACAAAAACAAAAAAACAGACATTGAATATCCCTTAGAGCATGGTAAAGTTATTAATTACACTTTGTGTGGTGTATCAATACATCCAGTCACTACAAAGATGCAAGCGTCCTTCCTAACTTAGTTTCCGGAGAAGAAGGAAACCGTTCAGTGATTTCACAGTTATAGAGTTTAACAGTTACAGAGTTTAATGGCTGTGATAGGAGAAAACTGAGGATGGATCAACAACATTGTAGTTATTCCACAATACTAACTAATTACAGAGTGAAAGGAAGGAAGACAGTACAGAAGACAAGACAATACAAAAAGTCCGGGTAGCCATTTGATTAGCTGTTCAGGAGTCTTATGGCTTGGGGGTAGAAGCTGTTAAGAAGCCTTTTTGGTCTAGACTTGGCAATCCGGTACTGCTTGCCGTGCGGTAGCAGAGAGAACAATCTATGACTGATATTGTACAATCCAGGTGTGCAAAGCTCTTAGAGACTTACTCAGAAAGACTCACAGCTGTAATTGCTGCCAAAGGTGATTCTAACATGTATTGACGCAGGGATGTGAATATTATGTAAATGAGATATTTCTGTACTTCATTGTCAACAAATGTACAAACATCAATTTCTCTGCTCGGAAGAATTAATGCCATTAAAATGGTCTTCCTCCCACAACTGCTCTACCTATACCAGAACATCCCAGTATTCATACCTAAATCCTTTCATAAACAACTGGACTCAATTATCAATCCTTTCATCTGGGATTATAAAACACACAGGATAGGTAAAAAACACCTCTGCAAATCCAAGATGGAAGGAGGATTGTCTCTCCCAAATTTTATATTTTATTATTGGGCCGCTAACCTCCGTGCGGTTACGTTTTTGCTGGATTTCCTGATACATCCCCTTTGTGTGATAAATGTCAGGCTGCACAGGGTACACTTCTCCACTGCTTTGCCCTATGCTCTAGCTTGCATGGTTACTGGTGTGGAATTTTTAGGATCCTCTCTGAAGTTCTGGAGACTTCAATTGACCCAGACCCGCTTCTGATAATCCTGGGAGTGTCCGATTCCCTAATCGGACTAACCAACCCCCAAAAACAACTCATCTCTTACAGTCTCATTTCGGCAAAAAAACTAATCTTGTTGTTCTGGAAAAAGAGGGAAGCGCCCACTACCAAATTATGGCTCAGCGAATTGGCAAACACTGTACACTTAGAAAGGATTAGATATATTCTGATCAATAAATTATTAACATTTGATCAGATCTGGCAGCCTTTCCTCTCTTACTTGGACCATTCGGCGCTGTGAATTTGTACTTTTTAACGCACTCTCCATTGTAATATTTTAATCCACCTCTGGGCAGCACGTGCTGGCACCGCCACCCGAGCAGCGGGGAGGGGTATAAGGGGAAGGGATAAGGGGGGGGGAGGGATAAAGGGGGGGAATAAGGGGGGGGTGACACCCACCCTCTTTCTTTCTACCTGTCCTTGTTTTGTATGTCTTGTTTTGTTATAATTGTTTTGTACCCAGAACTCTGGATCCTTTTATTTCTGTCTGCTCTTTTATGTTTAGTTAAAAATTGTATACCTGCCTTTCATACCTATACACCATTCCTGTGTGTGTTCAATAAAAATATTTGAACGAACAAATGTACAAACATTTATAAAAACATGTTTCACTTTGTCATTATAGGTTATTGTATGTAGATGGGTGAGATTTTTATTTTATTTGATCCATTTTGAATTCAGGCTGTAACACATACGTCAAGGGGTGTGAATTCTTTCTGAAGGCACTGTGTCTGTGTATTGTCCATTACTTAATTTCTGTTTAAACTCATTGGTTATTTCCACAGGTCATGTCCACTTTCTTAGCATTTTGACATAGAATACGATCATTATTTCACAGTTTTTATAAGAAAACAATCATGTAATGCAGCTTTGGATAGAGAACTTGATGTGGTGCAACATTTCCCTTTTACTGATGTGGGTAATATTTCTTATCAGATTCTACAATATCTGCACACTACTATTTTCTGAAAATGTATTAAAATTGCCTTCACTAGCTGTGAGGACGTCAAGCGTCCGTCAGAAGATAATGTTACCATGGCCTGATGCACCATTTCTCTTAAGTGCACCTTAAAAGACTCTTAAGCCCCGTTACCATGGCAGCCACACAGCTTTCTCAACGCAGCACTGCTTGTGTAACAGAAGTTGGAGTAGGCATTTAACAGTCTTAATTAGACCATTACAATAGCATACATCCTGGCTGCTGCTAAACACTGGGCTAGGAGGTCTATTTACATAAGTTAATGACAAGTGCACCAGTTTATTGACACATTTTTATAAACCTGTGAAGAAAAGATTTGGTGATAAAAATGTCACAAATAATAAATAAATAAAATAAATCTGAAAAGTGCCTGATGAATCTTTAGTAATAAATATATTACATGATGGAGGTAGTTACAGTATGTGCCATTTGTAGGTTATACTTTACATCACTGTGCATATTGACGTTGGATTGTCAAATTATGGAATGTTGTGTGATGAGGTGGGTTAGGGGGAGAGGGGGGAAAGGCGATATTCATCTTTTGGGGGGGGGGTTCTCTGGTGCTGCCCTTCTCATTCAAAAGAGGAGGCTCTCCTCCCATGCTAAGTTCGCAGAGTCCAATTTCCAGTTAATATGGAGGTCGTGACAGCGGGTGCACAGGGCCTGGTAGGACATAATGGCTATGGGATTGTAAATATGAGTTTTAGAGAGACACAAATGGGGGGCAGGCGGAGGGAAATTTCCATTGAATATGTGCCGGCATCACTGGAGGCCCTAGTGCAGCGGAATAGATTTTCCATTTTCTAGTGTGTCACATTAGATTTTCAGAGGTGCTTGGTGGCAGGTACATGTCATTAGTAACACTTTAGCGCGGTAATGAACCTTTTTATTTATCCGGTGCTTCTCTCATGAATGAATAAGGAACCACTCTCCAGCTGTGCCCAGTCGGGAGCAGTGAGGAGAAGACAGGGGGAGGCAGAGAGACAGCCAGGGCCGGGAAACCAGAGGAGAGGAGAGGACAGACAGGGGGAGGCAGAGAGACAGCCAGGGCCGGGAAACCAGAGGAGAGGAGAGGACAGACAGGGGGAGGCAGAGAGACAGCCAGGGCCGGGAAACCAGAGGAGAGGAGAGGAGAGGGAGGCAGAGAGACAGCCAGGGCCGGGAGACCAGAGGAGAGGACAGACAGAGGGAGGCAGAGATACAGCCAGGGCCGGGAAACCAGAGGAGAGGAGAGGAGAGGGAGGCAGAGAGACAGCCAGGGCCGGGAAACCAGAGGAGAGGAGAGGAGAGGAGAGGAGAGGAGAGGAGAGGAGAGGAGAGGAGAGGAGAGGAGAGGAGAGGAGAGGAGAGGAGAGGAGAGGAGAGGAGAGACAGGGGGGCAGAGGGCTCTTGGGACTGGTGAGGTGGGTTGAACAGTCATTACACACGCACACACACACACACACACACACACTCTCTCCTCACCTCTGTTCCCTGGGGTGCTGATCTGACACTCTATTTGCACACTTTCCCCCCTCCTTCATGAACCTGACAGCCACTTAGCAATACATTACTCAGAGGAGCTCAAACCCAGAGGCTGGGTAACCAAACTGTCATCATCGTCTCTGTGTTCATTCACAAAACTGACACATAAAGCACATTCACACTCGAAACAGATAACAGAAATTTTTATAATTATAACATACAAATTCTTACATTTTGATTTAATGTTTTTTATTTCCTGCTATTGTTTATATTACAGACATAGAAAAAAATTAAATGTTGATGCCCAGGAGCTGTGACATTGAGAAGTGATACAGCTACACCTTCACTGATACGGTGGGTATTTTAAAGCAACCGTCAGTCTAACTCTCAATTCGACTCTGTCTGTGCTGAGTGGGGCTTGTAGCTTTCCACCTTTGGGGTCAGTTTGTCAGTAGCAGTGATTGTAAGTCAGTTCCTTGTCCCTCTAGTGCTTTTTTGCGGGATCAGAGGGCAGTTGGGTGCCAGTTTCTCAGGTGTGTGCCCCTGTACCACTCTCTCTCTATAGACCCTGTCCTGCCCAGTCTAGCTTGGTGAAGAGGTCAGAGTGGCGTCCACTGGGGTGGTCAGGGTTCCATGTCACCCCCAGCATCCTCACTGTTCATTTCCCTTCCATCTTGAGTGTGAAATTGCTGTCGGTGCGGCGCTAACCCCAGTATTAAGAGGTCAACTATTTCAATCTGATGTGTGCCTTTCTGGCTGAGGGAGTCTAAGAGATGGAGGGGAAAAGGAGAGAAGGATGGAGAAAGAGGTGATCACTGTCTGAGCCTGGACTGGCCAGGGAGGGGAAGGACAGAATTTATTTTCAAGTGAACTTCTCTAGGGCTGGGGTCTTCCACCCTATCCTACAAATAGGGAACAATAGCCTTGATTGACCACAATGGAGCCATCACTTATTTCCACATCCAAGTAAGTTTGAGAACACATTATAATTTACAGCAACAACCTGGGAAATAGTTACAGGGGAGAGGAAGGGGGATGAATGAGCCAATTAGAAGCTGGGTATGATTAGGTGGTCATGATGGTCAGATTGGGAATTTAGCCAGAACACCAGGATTAACACCCCTACCCTTACCATAAGTGCAATGGGATCTTTAGTGATCACAGAGAGTCAGGTCACCCATTTAACATCCCATCTGAAAGACGGCACCCTATACAGGGCAATGTCCCCAATCACTGCCCTGGGCTTTTTATACCAGAGGAAAGAGTGCTTCCTACTGGCCCTCCAACACCACTTCCAAAAGCATCTGGTCTCCCATCCAGGACCAACCCTAATTAGCTTCTGAGGCAATCTAGCAGTGGGATGCTGGGTGGTATGCTGCTGGCTGAAAGATGTACCACAATGGTCTGCAAAAATTAAACCCTAGCTCTCACTACCATCAAAATAATAACACTCAGTCTGCAACATAAAATGCCCAGTTGTATAAGGATTTTTTTTACAAATAAAATCATACACTTTGTTTCTCAACTTCTTAATCTATTCTCAATTGAACGCTCAATCTTTGTATGAATCCTCTAAGAAAGCACTTATATGATACAAACATCATAACAGTCTAAGGTCTTGTCTCATATTTCCCATGGGCTAGACTTTCATCCCCCTTTCTCTCTATCTCGCTCTCTTTCTCTCTATTTTCCTCCCCAGACCACTTCCAGTACCACTGCCCAAATAAGGTGCATGCTCCATGCAAAACCCTCCTCTCTCAAGAATCTCTTGGGTTCAGAATCTACCGAAACTTTGGATCTCAAACACAAAACATATTTTATTCAAAGGGTGTCCGTAATCACAAATAAACAGCATTTGTGGCAATGAGCGCAGAGCAGAGCTGGAGGAAAGAGAGAGAGAGAGGAGCCTATCTCATGCAGGAGCAGATAGCTAGTAGATATGATTCCCTTGATAAGAAGCCGTAATTTGGCTTTTAGAGATAGCTCCGGGGGGCGCTGTGCAGAGCCACACCACTGACTTACTGTGTACCCATGTGTGTATGTTTTTATCTCTGGGGTTGAAGAGCTTTTCATCTCTGATGATTTTCTCTCTTTTTTATGTATTTCCCCCAGAAGGTGAGATCACAAACCCACAGAAGGCAGAGTTGCATGTTTTAAAGCGATGGACAAAATACAAATATTTGAAAATGTATTTCATGGTAATTATGTCAAGTTTCATGGCCCTGGCACAGTACTGAGGCACAGCCTGGATGCCTTAATTTGTATAGAAATTGTAATCATTTGTTCATTTCAAGGTGAAAATTGCATTTTTTAATTTAAATTGTATCCTGCGTGATAGGCTATTATCTAGAAAAATTGTCTCTGTGTATGGCGGTCTATGCCCAGTTGTCACGCCTGTTAGGAGCCCACTTCTCCTGAGAAAGGACTTATGTACATATCTTCTGACTGAATGAACCGAGTTTGTTCTTTACTTAGGGGCCGCCACTGTCTGCACTCATTTCCATTTTAGTTATTAATATTAATTAGTCTGAGAGCACAGCACAGATTTGAAATGTAAATCAAGCTGGGCTTCACAGTGATTTTATCTAACTCTCTTAGATTTACAACTTCACTTGGCCTTTTTTTTCTCCCTCATCTCCCTTCAAACTCCTTCAGGGGGGAGGTGTGTGTGTGTGTGTGTGTGTGTGTGTGTGTGTGTGTGTGTGTGTGTGTGTGTGTGTGTGTGTGTGTGTGTGTGTGTGTGTGTGTGTGTGTGTGTGTGTGTGTGTGCGTGTGTGCGTGCGTGCGTGCGTGCGTGCGTGCGTGCGTGCGTAGGCTGGGGGATCCTAGAGGTGTCGAGCAGAAATCTGCGGCTCAGGTACACAGCCCATGCTGGAATAATTACAGGATTTGGGGGATTATTATACTGTAAGTGCATTCATGGCGACAGCTGGGAGCTTTTTTAGTCCATATGACACATAAGCTCAAAGAATAAAACCCTGTCTTCCTAAAGCCTGTCTTAATCATTCCTCAACATGTAGATACACACTGCTTTGAACCCCTGCAGAGAATACTATTAGAATACTATTAGCATATTCCAGATTCATCACTTACCATTGTGGAGTTTTGAAATGCCCCCAACGTCTTTTTACTATATATTTAGAGGATGTTTTGATGATTCTTTTGGTCCCATAAACTTTTAGAGTTATTACAGGCAGAAGGTTTCCTCATGAGGGAGACCTCTCACTGGTTGTTTCCTTCCTACCTTTCCTCCTCATTCTCCACGCCTCTCAACCGCTCGTTCTTCAACTGCAGGTTTTACATTACAGCACGGCCAAGGTCCTCAATTAGATCTGAATCACAGCCTTTATGACTCACTCTGGAAGTGTGTGGCTGGCTGGTTGGCTGTACTGTAGCACTGACTTCTCCATCTGTCCATCCCTGCCTCCTGAGTGATAGGGCCCCTTGGTCTTCTCTCTCCTCTCTGAGGCTCAGGAGTTTCATTTCCATCCCTGTGATCTAAACAAACCCATTACCTCCAGCAGCCACGTAGCTCTGCACCAGGCAGGACACAAGCCCTGGGCCCAGGACTGACTCGCTGAATGACTGACACAGCCCAGAGCTAAGCCACCGTGGCACACCGCACAGCCACCTTCAATGGCCATACGTCCGTATAGGAGAGCTATATAGACAGGCCCTCTGCACTTTATCTAAACCATTCCAGAGAGGCGAGGGGAATCGGCTCTTGTGGGCTCTGTTTATCCCCTGCTCCTGTAGTCAATCAATTAGGGGATCAAAGGAGGAGAAGAGTGAAGTTGCACCCATACCCCGCTGGCTGGGGCTGCCACCTCGGCCCTCGTCCCTGTCTGAGTGACAGCAGCCCAGAGAAAAACAACAGTCCCAGGCTGGGGCTGCCACCTCGGCCCTCGTCCCTGTCTGAGTGACAGCAGCCCAGAGGAAAACAACAGTCCCAGGCTGGGGCTGCCACCTCGGCCCTCGTCCCTGTCTGAGTGACAGCAGCCCAGAGAAAAACAACAGTCCCAGGCTGGGGCTGCCACCTCGGCCCTTGTCCCTGTCTGAGTGACAGCAGCCCAGAGGAAAACAACAGTCCCAGGCTGGGGCTGCCACCTCGGCCCTCGTCCCTGTCTGAGTGACAGCAGCCCAGAGAAAAACAACAGTCCCAGGCTGGGGCTGCCACCTCGGCCCTCGTCCTTGTCTGAGTGACAGCAGCCCAGAGGAAAACAACAGTCTCAGGCCGTGGCTTCAGGACCACGTCAGACCAGAGAGGACAACTAGAACACATGCATGGGTTTCATCTGAACGTCCACACACACTGAGGAAAGATCCTGATAACAATGCACATTGGAACAATGTCAGGACAAAGCCACAGAGGTCCGTTGGCATATTTGACAATTAGGGCTGGTCTCAGTTCTTTTAAAAAATCAACACAAGAATACAGTTTTGTAGTGAAATGCCATGGAGAAAAAAATTACAGAACAGTCTCAACAGCCAATTATTGCAGAATATCCAAGGATATGCAGTAACAACAACCACCAGTATTTCAGTTCTCAAATCATAGCACCATTTTCTCACACAACTCTTTTCAATCCAATTACATTAGATGATTTTAGATTTTAACAAATTCTATCAAATAAATTAAAACATAATTTCCAATTCCTCTACCAATTCCTTCAATTCTCTCACTTCAGAGTCAAACTCTTTTTCTGAAATAGATTTTGAAATGGACAATATTTGGTCCCAATGACATACCATTCTTTTTTCCTTATTTACTGTGCACTAATCTCCAAGCTGATACACTGTCAGCGTTTGAAATAATATTTTGCTACTTTTTATTGTTTGATGACAACCAAGATATGAAAGATAAGTATGTGTTTTAATTGCAAATAAATAAATAAAATACACAGGATTCCTGCTGAGTATAAATACCTGTAGAATTCCTCAATTCGTCATTCATTGCATCATTACTTTCATTGTTTGCATAAATGACAGTATGATGTCTTATAAAGAAGTAGGCAATTGTATGCTGTTTTTCTAAAAAACTAAAAACACTTTGTTAATGTATGATCAGTAGGATCATTTAAGTACACTGCAACTGCTTTACCCTTGTTAGAGCTATAGTGGACAGTTCATTTTCAATCAATATAATAAACGTGTTGTGTAAGAGAGTTTGATGTAGTGTTAGCACTGCCAGTTACAGACCACATATTACCCCGGGAGACAAAGGTTCATGTCACGCCCTGACCGTAGAGAGCATTTATGTCTCTATTTTGGTTTGTTCAGGGTGTGATTTGGGTGGGCATTCTATGTTCATTTTCTATGTTTTGTATTTCTTTGTTGTTTGGCCAGGTGTGGATCTCAATCAGAGGCAGCTGTCTATCGTTGTCTCTGATTGAGAACTATACTTAGGTAGCTTTTTCCCACATGGTTTTTGTGGGTAGTTGTTTTTGTGTCTTCACCAGACAGAACTGTTTCGTGTTGTTACATTTTGTTATTTTGTCTCAGTGTTCAGTTTTTTAAAATAAATAATCATGAACACTTCCCACGCTGTGCTTTGGTCCACACCTTCTTCATACGACGACCGTTACAGAACTACCCACCACCAAGGGACCAAGCAGCGTGGAGGAGAGGACTGCACATGGGAGGACATCCTGGACGGCAAGGGATACTACACATGGGCGGAGATCCTAGCTGGAAGGGATCGCCTCCCATGGGAACAGGTGGAGGCAGCCAGGAGAGCAGAAGCAGCAGGAAAAGGGAACCAGCGGTATGAGGGAACATGGCTGGCAAGGAAGCCCGAGAGGCAGCCCCCAATATTTTTTTTTGGGGGGGGGGGGACACGAGGAGTTTGGCTCAGTCAGATTGTAGACCTGAGCCAATTCCCCGTGCTTACCGGGTGGAGCGTCGTACTGGTCAGGCACCGTGTTATGCGGTGGAGCGCACAGTGCCTCCAGTGCACGTTCACAGCCCGTACGCTACATCGCAGCTCCTCGCATCGGCCGGGCTAGAGTGGGCATCGAGCCAGGAGGGATGGTGCCGGCTCAGCGCATCTGGTCTCCAGTGCGTCTCCTCGGCTCGGGTTATCCTGCGCCAGCCCTACGCACAGTGTCCCCGGTTCGCCACCACAGCCCAGTGCGGCCTGTTCCAGCTCCCCACACTTGCCGGGCTACAGGGGGTATCCAGCCAGGACGAGTTGTGCTAGCTCTGCGCTCGAGACCGCCAGTGCGCCTCCACGGCCCAGTGCATCCGGTGCCTCGGCTAAGGAAGAGGCCTCCTGCATGTCTCCCCAGCCTGGTGAGTTCTGTGCCTGTGCTAAGAACTAATCCTCCTGCATGTCTCCCCAGCCTGGTGAGTCCTGTGCCTGCTCCCAGAGCCAGGCCTCCTGTGTGTCTCTCCACTCCAGTGATGATCCATGGCAAGAAGCCTCCAGTGGTGATCCATGGCACGAAGCCTCCAGTGATGATCCATGGCACGAAGCCTCCAGTGATGATCCATGGCACGAAGCCTCCAGTGGTGATCCATGGCAAGAAGCCTCCAGTGATGATCCATGGCACGAAGCCTCCAGTGATGATCCATGGCACGAAGCCTCCAGTGATGATCCATGGCAAGAAGCCTCCAGTGATGATCCATGGCAAGAAGCCTCCAGTGATGATCCATGGCACGAAGCCTCCAGTGATGATCCATGGCACGAAGCCTCCAGTGATGATCCATGGCACGAAGCCTCCAGTGATGATCCATGGCACGAAGCCTCCAGTGATGATCCATGGCACGAAGCCTCCAGTGATGATCCATGGCACGAAGCCTCCAGTGATGATCCATGGCAAGAAGCCTCCAGTGATGATCCATGGCACGAAGCCTCCAGTGATGATCAATGGCAAGAAGCCTCCAGTGATGACCCATGGCACGAAGCCTCCAGTGATGATCCATGGCAAGAAGCCTCCAGTGATGATCCATGGCAAGAAGCCTCCAGGGGTGAGACATGGCACGAAGCCTCCAACGGGGGTTTCCAGTCCAGAGCCTCCAGAGACGGCCTCCAGCCCGGAGCCTCCAGAAACGGCCTCCAGCCCGGAGCCTCCAGAAACGGCCTCCAGCCCGGAGCCTCCAGAAACGGCCTCCAGCCCGGAGCCTCCAGAGACGCCCTTCAGTCCGGAGCTTCCAGAGGCGCCCTTCAGTCCGGAGCTTCCAGAGGCGCCCTTCAGTCCGGCCCCCGCAACGAGGGTCCCCAGTCCGGCCCCCAGTCCGAGGCCCGCTACGAGGGTCCCCAGTCCGGGGTTGGCGGCGAGGGTCCCTAAGTGGGCCAAACCAGAGGTGGAGCGGGGTCTACGTCCCGCACCAGAGCCATATGCCCACCCAGACCCTCCCCTATAGGTTCAGGATTTGGATCCGCACCTTTGGGGGGGGGGGGGGGGGGGTACTGTCACGCCCTGACCGAAGAGAGCTTTTTATGTCTCTATTTTGGTTTGGTTAGGGTGTGATTTGGGTGGGCATTCTATGTTCATTTTCTATGTTTTGTATTTCTTTGTTGTTTGGCCGGGTGTGGTTCTCAGTCAGAGGCAGCTGTCTATCGTTGTTTTTCCCACATGGTTTTTGTGGGTAGTTGTTTTCTGTTTTTGTGTCTTCACCAGACAGAACTATTTCGTGTTGTTACATTTTGTTATTTTGTCTCAGTGTTCAGTTTTTAAAAATAAATAATCATGAACACCTCCCACGCTGCGCTTTGGTCCACACCTTCTTCATACGACGACCGTTACAGTTCAATCCCAGAGTTCATCACTTTACGCACTACAGTATGTCCCTCTCATTGCCCCTGTCATTCATTTCCCATCTGTCTCCATCAATAAAACTATGTAATACATTACGGTAATGGCCTGCTGAAATGTTGTTTTAAAATGAATGTATTTCATTGTGGATATACCTAAAGCGCTATCCCCATGCCATTTAACAGTGGGAATGGTAAGAGGAGCTTTGCTACTGTAATATACAGCACAGATGACAGTCCCAATGCCACACTGGACGGATTCCTCAATGCTCGTAGCATACCACTGAGATTAGCTGTGATGGTGTGCAAACATCAACAGACACCATTCCAGAGCACATGGGCCCTAGCCAGACCCAGACAGACAGACAGACAGACAGACAGACAGACAGACCGACAGAGAGAGATCATAGCTGGACAATGTACAGAATGAATGACTTCCTACAGCTGTGCTCTGCAACAGTCCTGTGCAGCTCCCCCAGCGTGTACCTCTTTCTGGGACTGTTCAGCTCTCTCTTGCTCTCTCTCTCAGACAATGCTCACTGTGATGGAAACAGACATGTTCCCTGAAGCTCATAGAATGTAATACACATGTGCGCGTGTCCATGCATGCACACGTGTGTACTACACTATACAGAGCAAGTGGGCATTGTAGGGAAAAGAGAGGTGAAAAGTTCAGATGAATCCCCATCAGGCTGAATACTCATGATACACATTTTTCTTACATTAAAAAATGACCAATTTGGACTCTGTGACTTTATATTGTATTATTGTACTTTGATACGAAACCGCAAAAAGAACAAAGCACAGCACTGGATCTGTTTTAGAGCTTTAATTGATAACAGTTACGCCAGTGTTACAGTCAACACACCAACAGGCTGAAGGTAGTAAATACCAATACAAGTTCCCACTACTCTAATACTTCATACAGCAGAATAAATTATACCATGGTAATATCCACACATGCGGAACAGGAAGGGAATAAAGAAAAACACAGATGCCATAAAGCAAGTAATCAGGTTAGGGGTCAGAGGGAAGGTGGGGAGAGGAAGAGTCATAATGATTTAAATATCCAAATGTCGATTAACGCAGGTGTTAGAAATGGATTTGATACACTAAAAGCATTTAAAAAAACATTTTTTTTATATACACAATAATGGGGCATTTTTAAACAGATATTTTAGACCAGCCTGGGTTCAGTGCTTCAGAGTCATTACTTTCAGTGAGGTGTTCTCCACTGGAGCCTGGCTGTACACACACATAGCCAGAGAACACACCATTCTATTCTAACCTCTTTCCCAGAAAGGAGAGGTCACCATCCTTCATGGCATCAAAGCTGTGCTGCTGAGCCCCTCAACAATGTTTCACACTGAGAGGTCAGAGGTCAGATAGATATGTATGGTCCACGGTAAGGTCTGCACTCAGATCGTGAGTCCATAAGATCAAGTGCTGGAATACACCTTCCAATGCTCCTGGCTGCACAGGTGTGGTATAATAGGTTCCATCTGGTCACCATCAAAACACATTGGTCCGAGACTCTCTCTCTCTCTCTGTCTACTAACTTAAATCCACTCAGTTGAGTTTCAACCTCCTTTATACAATTATTAAATTGAGGAAATTTATTGGAATTTTTTCCTAATTTAATATACAGAATTCCTTACTTAGCTGTGCGCAAAACACTGCATTTTGTTGAAAGAAATCATTACAATAGAACACAACCAAAAACAACAGAAGGAAACCAGTAAATAAAAAATACACTGACTTCCGCAGATCTCTTGCTTTAACTACCACTGAACATTGTTCTTGTTTTAGTATAAAACATACTTTTTATAATCAAACAATTCACAATCTACCCGTCTACTGTATCATGTCCATGTATATGTGACTCAGGACTAAATCCTGACTTGAAATATGCATACTTAACTCACTCCAACTTTTGGAAAACAATCACACACTGATGTCAATGGGAGTTATGCAAACGTATCTCAAGTTAGAATTCAGCCCAAAATAGATGGTGTCAAAAGTCAACTATGAGTGCTACACAAATGTTTCATATTTGCTATTCTAAAAAAAATGGTTTCTTTTAGTACATATCTGTGAGTGTGTCGGTCAAAGCAGGAGTTGAATGTCCAGGGGACTAGGAGGGGGGCGTATCCAGTCAAAGCCAGAGAGGGGGCCAGCCAGGGCTGTTACCGGTGCCCTTTCACAATTGACTGGATTATTTGATTTGCCAAAGTGCATGTGACTGGCACAGCTTGTATAATCTTAATCTCATCATGAGCAGAAAAGGAATGTGACTGAGTTATTCAACCATCCTGGAGGAATGTTTCACAGGAATGCGCCTTGGTCCAAACCAAAGTGGTAAACAGCTGCATGTGCCCTTAGAAAATGTCTTATTAACCCTAAGATAATATAAAAGGTGGCTGGTAATGAGAACGGTAATTTTGAATTAGCTTTGACAATATGTTTGTGTCATTTAATCTCCTTTACTCTCTTAAAGTCACATAGAGTTCTGTGGTAGACGGGGTTTGGGGGATTGGGGGTTCAGTCCTCATTGGCAAGGTCCATATTTCTAAACAAAAAACATGAATTTCCCCAATCCTGTTTTTACAAACAATGCCCTCCTCCCCATGAAGTACAGCTAAGGATGGGATAGCTGTTGGGAGGGGGGAAGCCATTGGCCGCCAAACCGCTGCCAATTCCCATTAGAATCCGCCCAGCCAGACTTCCCACAGAGTGGCCAAGTTCTTTAGGAATGTCAATTTGTAAATGAAAGTGAGAAGGTCAAAACGCTTACTAAGATTAGAGCTCAGGGAACAGGCAGAGGAACAGCAGTCTGGGAAACAATCAGGTATTGTATACTATGATAAAAATACTATAGTATTCACTGTAGGGTTTTTGTGGACTTTACTGTAGCATCTACTGTAACATTTACTGAAGTATACTGTAGAAATTACAGATAACTATAGTACTGTAGTAAGAAAAAAAGTATATATTATATGAATAAATGTTGTGTTTTTGGGAACTGTAGTATACTGTATAGTTTAGAAGTGGAAGCTTTCTCCTTGTAGGTAGGTAGATCGGGGGTCTGAGCAGTAGTTTAGAGAGTCTGCTCTCTTCTATAACCTGTAGGGAACATAACATATGTTCTATTCTTGGCATGTAGGTTTTCACTTATGGGTGACACAAATTACGATGTGTGTGGGGGGGGGGGGGGGGGGGGGGGGGGCAGGCCATATGCAAATTAAATACTGTCGTTTTTACTAAAGTTTAAAAAGTGTAGTGTTTTTGCAGACTGTACTGTTTTTCCTGACAGTACTGTACTATACACTACACATTTTTTTTCAGATAATACTGTAGTATCTCCTATAGTGTTCTACAGTATCTTACAACATTCTATAGTAAGTACTATACATGGTCAAGGGATACTACAGTGTGTAGTATAGTATTCTACCGTATACTACAATTTACTATAGAATTCGATAGTAAGTACTGTATTGTTCTATAGTAAACTGTAGTATTTTCTCATGTGGGAGCTTCTCTCTCTGACTGAGCCGCCACATGCATGAACGTACGCACACATGCACACACACACAGACACACTCTGCACCACACTACACTGTATCACCTCAGTCATCTGCTAGCATTTCACACTGACAGAAAAAAGAGCCAGGAAGGGAATAAAAAACAAAATCACATGAATCATAATCATAACAGCAATAATAATATAAACAATATTGATATAAAACAAGAGGGATTATCATTTGAATGACATTGGCTTAGTGAACTACTATAAACAACAAGGTCAATGTACATTTGGAAATGGCTCTGAGTGTGGACTCGACTGCAGCCAGGGGGCGTGTTCTCCATGCTGGCTGGAGCCAATGTCTCTGGGATGTCTGGACAGAGCCAATCAGGGGTGAGGATGGCACAGGGGAGGGGCAGAGCCAAGGTTTACACAGCCTGACTGCCTGGTTGCCTGTTGGGTGGGGAAAGAGAGAGTGTGTGCTGGTGCAGTGGTTGGGCTGCAGGGTGGGGGGCAGCAGTAGGGTGGTGTATGTACTGTAGGGGGGTGTTGAGTTTAGACTGGGTAGAGCCAGGCGGAGGTTGGGTGTTTCAGTAGGCCTGTCCTGTCTCCACCTGCAGCAGTCCCAGGACAGCAGAGTGGTCTCCCAGCTTCATCCTCCTCTGGGTGGACAGACTCACGTTCTTAGCCAAGTAGTCAACTGCAGCTGGAGAGAACAGACACACAAAAAGTCACACATTTGCATGTGAGGGATATACACACACACACACATAAACACACACTCACACAACACACGGCCAACCCTTATGTTCTTGTTGGTCACTGTTGTTCATTTCATCTCTCTGTCTGACTCTGTTCTAAATGAGTTCTGACAGAACCAAGTGGAGTAAAATGAGAAATAATTTGAAAACAAAACAATCTCTTTCCCATGCCCTGTTTGAGGTTGGCATAGACTTGGCACGGGCATGTGCCACCTCATAGTGTCTCCATGCTGTCACTCAGCATGGTCCCAGAGTGTATTGTGTGTGCCAGTCTTCATTACACTTGGCATCTCTGATTTCATGCCCTCCACACTTCCCTTCCCCGATCATTTTCATCAGTAGACAGCAGCTCTCTCTTTTCTCCTCCATTCATTAGCCAGCCACTGTGCTCAATCACTGTCTTAATTAACCACAGATCAGATCACATCCACACGGCCATCAGTCTCTCTGCTCTGCAAGCTGGCTGCAGATAACACTACTGTCACACACACTCACGCACACAGACACACACACGCGCGCGCGCACACACACTCACACACACACACACACACACACACACACACACACACACACACACACACACACACACACACACACACACACACACACACACACACACACACACACACACACACACACCTAAACAAACACGCACAGGTATACACATGGGACCAAAGGAGGCTGGCTGGGGAAGTGTGCTACAGTTTACCCCTTATGAAGGGTTGTGACAGCATCAGTCAATAATTATGCTAATCTAATAGATCAGCCTGTTTCCTGCCCCGAGGTGTGTGTGTGTGTGTGTGTGTGTGTGTGTGTGTGTGTTTGTGTGTGTTTGTTTGTGTGTGTGTGTGTGTGTGTGTGTGTGTGTGTGTGTGTGTGTGTGTGTGTGTGTGTGTGTGTGTGTGTGTGTGATAGAAAGAGAGAGAAAGGGGTGGCTAAGAGGACAGTGTGGCCCCTCAGGGTGTGTTAGTGCCTTTGAAGTGGCCCTCTCCTCATTCCCAGCCAAGCAGAGCAGAGCATAGTGTGACTAAGCTAGGCAGCACCGAATGGGAATCAGAGGCCTTTATCAGGAGCACGTGTCTGCTCTGACAGACCAGGAGTCAAAGGTCAGGGGGCAGCCCGGCCTGGGAGGTGGTGGTAGCGGCACCATTTCCTCTAACTACCACTGGTCCCATGTAATATGAGATGGAAGACAGGCAGGAGACTTGGAAGGAGGTCAGATGGGAAAGGCAAAAGACATCCATAAACAAACACACACACTCACTTTCTCACATTCACACATAAACGCAGACGCAGTACTTACTCTGTCCATACTGGCTGTACTGGTATCCAGCGGTGACAGGGTCCACACTGTAGCTGGTGGCGCTGTAGGTGGGGGGGCAGTAGGACTGGGAGGAAGCCAGGCTGTCCACTCCCTTGATGGAGTCAGAGCGCTGGCTACAGCTGGCTGAGATGGGGTTGGAGGACTCCAGGCTGCCATGGAGGGGGGAGATGGAGAAGTCATGCTGGGACTGGGAGGGCACCGCGTTGGGGTTACTCAGGATGCTCATCACCTGGAGAGGGAGAGCAGAGGGGAGACAGAGGGGGAGTTAGAAAGGCTGAGGTCCTAAATAACACATGGATGAGATTGAGTGACTGCACTATTGAGTTGTACAGATGTAAAAAACAGTCTTTTAACTTTGAAACATGGACCAACAAAAAAAAGGGGGGGGGGGGGGGAAGAGGCGAGGGATGGGGATGTAGATGTAGGGAGATGTAGGGATGTAGAGAGATGGGGTGAGAGAGGGAGATGGGGTGAGAGAGGGAGATGGGGTGAGGGAGGGAGATGGGATGAGGGATGGGGATGTAGATGTAGGGAGATGTAGGGATGCAGAGAGAAGGGGTGAGAGAGGGAGATGGGGTGAGGGATGGGGATGTAGATGTAGGGAGATGTAGGGATGTAGAGAGATGGGGTGAGAGAGGGAGATGGGGTAAGAGAGGGAGATGAGGTGAGGGAGGGAGATGGGATGAGAGAGGGATATGGGGTGAGGGAGGGAGATGTGATGAGAGAGGGATATGGGGTGAGGGAGGGGAAGAAACAAAAAGAGTGTTCTATTAGTGGTGCCAGTGAGTTCAGCGTTAAACGCAGGGACAGTGTGGGGACAGTGTGGGGACAGAAGGGTCTTAGGGTGATAATAGAGCCACTGACAGACAGACCCTGTATGTCCCAGAGCCTGGAGGCTGGAGGAGGCCTGAGGCCTACATCACAACAAGCACTGAGGGACTCCCTAATCTCCATCCCCTAGCCTAGCCATCTCATGAATAGTAATGAAGTTGGAAGCAGTAAACGATCCTCTTAGATCAGATCCCCACAGAAATAGTCTCCACTAGCCTCACTGAAGGGCCTACTGCTAGTATGAGTTAGGGTTATGGCTAGGGTAAGTATTAGGGGTGTTATTTATACAGCATGAGTGCATTTATTTCAATACTCTGTAATCTCATCTAATATACAATGATGAGTTAACAAATAATACACTTGTGGTATGGATATGATTATCTCCATTAGACTAGAGGCACAGACCATCGCCACAATGCAATGCAGATGGTTTCTACTGAGCTTCTGGCCGAAACTGAAACGTTAGAATTGGACTATAATGTCCCTTTTTATAAAACTAGAAAGGGCCGGGGAGATTGTGAATGGGGGAGAATGGGGAAATGGTCCCACACATGCTTCCCTTATATTGCATGGAAGCATCCTCCCCAACATCAGGTTCACGTTGTGTCTCGTTACGCTGGGCTGGCCTTTGGCGCTTTGGCTGCTAAACCAATTAGCCCATCATGGAGGTGGTTAAACACACACACACACGCACGCACGCACGCACGCACGCACGCACGCACACACACACACACACACACACACACACACACACACACACACACACACAAAAGGTTTAAACACAGTTCACAGAGCCGATGCTGTGGTGCAAAATATCCTACAGAAGGACAGGGCTCCAGTCTCCAGAGTGAACATCCAAACAACCATTATACTGTAGAACCTCTTCACCGCATACATACGCAGCCCTACTGCTCAGAAATACATAGCCAGACACACACACCGGATTGGGAAAATGTATCTTATTCCACAAATTAATCCTATTCTGCAAAAACTGTCTCTGAGGAAATATGAAGCACTTGAGGCACATCAGAGACATAAAGGCTGGTTAGTGATTTCCTCATGTTAATTCTATCAGGATGGAAACCCCCCACCATCCACCAGCCCCACAACTTATTCAGACAGAACATGTGACATGTATCCATAAGAGGGAGATTTATGGCTCTCTGCATGCAGGACACATGGGATGCTCTCTCCCATATGGATTGGAGCTGGAAAACAGACTCCTTCTCAGTGTGGAACCTCCTATACCCTGCTGTGCTGGGCTGTGCTGTACTGTGCTGTGCCGGGCTGTGTTGTGGTGTACTGTGCTGTGCTGGTCATGTGACTGGGTGTGAGGAAGTGCTAGTTGGGGGTCCAGGGAGACAGCTGGAGGGGGTGGTGCCAGATGTAGTCATCAGTTAATTGAAGCTTGATTACTTCGCTTCCTTATTTAAACATTAAATAATAAAACGGCCAGCAATCAGGGGCTGTGCTAAATTGAGCCTAATTACTATTCATAGATTTCACCAGTTCCTCAACAGAGATGGCCACTTTTCATGGACAATGTTATAATTACATTTTTTCCCCAAGATTGCAAAAAAGTTTGTAAAAAAGACAGTATGTCTGGACGGTTGTATCCTTGAGATGCCCTTCCTAAAATTGTTCAGAAGGTTTTGGTTAACTGATGCTGGAGGGGGGAAAGGTAAGCTCCTCGATTGAGCCTGGGTTCATATTAGCTATCTGTAATGTCCTACTGCTTTCACACAGCTAAATAAAAATCAATGCCATTTCACTACTTCCCCCTATTATCTGATGTGGGTGGAGATATGGCTGATGCTGAGTATCAGCTGCAGGGTGTAAAACACACCCTCAACAGGCCTTTAGACCTGCTCTGCTCCAGAACAACACCACTCAATACACACTTAACACCCTCACTCCCTTTCAGAACAGTCCTCCACTACACCCCTTCCTCCCTCTCTCTCTCTCTCTCTCCGTACAGCGTCCTCAGTGTTCGTTTGTTGTTTGACTTTGTGCTAGGGCTGTTGGAGGAGATAATGTGAGCCAGGACCAGTTTAAAGGACACTGCTCCAGGGCGTCCCCTGCCTCTCTCTATACAGATAGATTACTTTATAAATAATAATAAAAAACTAATTAATTCTCTCAACTTCTGAGCCCTCCAGCCCTGCGGCAGAGTGAACAGGGAACTGTAAGTTGATACAATGTGAATCCTTTCAGAAAAATAAATTGAGCATTTGCGACACAAAAATACATTCTTTTATACCCTGCTAATTTCCTTAACAGTCAAATTATATTTTTTTGTCTACTTAAATGTTTGACGAGCCTTTGCTCTTTGTTGGATTTGCTTCCTGAATAAAATAACTTGACTTACTGCGAGGCAGTTGACTGACTGAGAAAGCGGAAGGCATTATTTTCAAAAATTGAAAAAATTGCATAATTTTCTAACATACAATACTCGCTAAATTCCCTACAGTGCCATGTTCAAGCCACAGTTTCAAAGAGATGCCTTACGTCACAATGTTATTTATTAACCTTTATTTTCACTATATATGAAGTACACAATCAATGCAATATCCCTAAACAATACTTACATTATGAATATACGGTCATGTAATGTGCTATGCTCATCTTAACCCTTGAATGACCACATCAGGTCAGAGTGCACCTGTGCTCACTGCTCACCCAGTGACATGCACTAGTGACGGATGAAAATGTTCACTATACGCTTTTTCATGTTCACAAAAATATTTCACAGACAAAGGTTTTGCATCTGAAAGAAAGTGATACAGCATAAGGAAAATAAAAAAGAGAGTATATAGATATAAAGAGAGGGGGAAGGAAAGAGGAGAGAGAAGAGAGAAAGAGAGAGTGAGAGTGTGAGAGAGAGGCTTTGGGAAGTACAAAGACTCCTGTAGGACTGAGTTGGCCTGAGGGCCAGCCTGCCTGGAGAGCTGATAGGACAGCCCTGTGTTCCATTCTCGGCGCCAGCGCCCTCGCCAACACACTCCACTCCACAAACACTTCTCTTAATCTGCGCAAGACTGGATTAGCTCCCCTGTCACCGATAGCTCCCGTTCTGCCCAAATCGAATGCCCCCAAGACATACCTTTAAGTTCGGCAGAGGTCACCGGGGCAGAGAGGAGAAAATAAGCACTCCAAATGTCTGGAAGTTATCTGAGGGGCGCAGAATAACATCGCGCACCTTGGCAGATCTGCCTGGCTGATACACGCCTCAGCTGGGAATGACTTAAGATCAGGGATGACGATGACACCAAATTTGGGTAGATGTTTTTTTCAATGTCAGTCCTGGGGTGTGATTACAGAGAGTAAATGTATTTTTGAATTTACTGACCTATAAATTAAGAAGTATGAGTACACTGAATGGTATTTCTTGGTTGATTGGAAATAATTCAAACTTGCGCAACGGCTAAAATTGGGTGCAATATTCCATATAAAATATTGAATATTTACAAATTATTTCTGAGAACTGATTAAAAAAACATGTGATGCAAATATTACTCAAAAGCTAGTAGAAACATTTGACTGATACTGTACATTGAAGAATGCAGGGTAAAATGATTATGCACAAATCAAATAAACAACAGCATCAATTTCTTCATTTTGAAAACAACTAGGAAAGAGAATTAAAAAAGAAAAGATGAAGGAGTTTTTCTAAAGAGTCAATGGACCAGTGCAACCCCAAGTCCCCCCACCCTCCCCCTCAGCCCTCCTTCTCACATGAGAGGAACAGCCCAGCGGGCAGTAAGGCCCCTCATCTGAGCAGACATAATGACTATTTAAAAATAACAGCGATTGCATAAATTGAATTAGAGCGTTTTGGTCACGGTGGAGGTGATGCTAGTGGTAGGGGAGCTGTGTGGGGCCGTGCCGCAGACTGACGTGTTGGTGGCAGGCAGCAGATGACGGGCCCTGGCCTGTGAGTCAGTGCATTAATTGGCCGCGGCACGTTAATCAAAAGTGAAAAGTGTCTTCCGCCACCAATGCTATGGGACGAGGAGAGACAGAGACAGGATGAAGAGAGGGTGAGAGGGAGGATGGGAACTGGAGAGAGAGAAATAGGTTTTTGAAGCATGTGGGTTGTACGGGCAGAGGGGGGGGTTAATTGTGTTCAATTAAGTGCCTGATTGGCACTGACAGAATCTGGGCATTGACAAGCTAGGCACAGATGAGGACGATTAGCGGGCATTGGAACAAGCTGTCACTTCTCACAACATGTTAGCCATACTACCACAGTATCCCCCAGTCTCTCAACTCTGCTCTCTAACACCTCTCCCCACAAACACCGAGCTGCACTATTTTATCTAACAGCTAAACTCGAGACCTAAACACACACAATATCAAATGAAATTCCGCATGATCTTAAATAAATACTAATTCCAAAATGTTTCATAAAATGTAATTGGAGAATAATAGTTTTGACAAAATGCATTTTCTTCCCTGACTCCTTCCCCGGCCCCCACCCGTCTTCTCTAACCCTGTGTTCAATGGAGCACAGCTGCCTGCTACTAGCCAGAGAAAGGTCTCCCTCCCTCCTAAACATCCAACAGTGCGTGCAGGGCCCCTCACTAAACAGAGGTTAATATGCCGTCTATTGGGCTGCAATTGGAGAACGTGTGGGGAGCAATCCTCTATTCTCTGCTAGTGATATGCTTGAGTTACTGTGGGATGGATTCAGCCACCAGGAACAAGAGCAACCCCCTCCAATACACACACACACACACACACACACACACGCACGCACGCACGCACGCACGCACGCACACACACACACACACACTGCAACTCTCCTCACACCACCGTCTCTGCCAAATTAAACGGCAGATTTTCTGATTCCAGCAGAGTGGTTTCAGTGAGGCAGGGCTGTGTGTATGAGGGAGGGTGCAGCTCGGAGAGGACAGAGAGGCGTATCGGGGAGCGGGGAAGTCGGGGGGAGCTGGGGGGGTTTGTTTGCTAAAAACAGCAGGGGCCAGGCCTAGTGAAAAATGTCAGGTCAAATTGTTCTTGACAGTGTTAATGTTTGCACCTCATAGCCATAATTACATGTAAATAAATAGTGAAATAGCTCTCAGCTGGAGACTGAGAGGAGTGGGCTGCAGCTCCAGACAACCAGCTGGGGACCCAACCACATCACACATTCTCATTTTACTGGCTCACGAGAAAGAGGAAGAGAGAGCAAGGGAGAAAGAGAGGGAGAGGAAGAGCGAGAGAGAGAGCGAGTGAGAGAGAGAGAGAGAGAAACATGCTATGTGATGTTTACAAAGTAACAAAATTATATTTTTGTTTTTAGCTTGAAAAAAATATACTTTAATGTCCAATATTATCAGAATAATGTTCTACAGATGCTGTAAAATATAACACTGAGCAATACTGGGCTCCATTTCATCTTGGTGGGAAGCTGAGATATGTGGGTGGTGTGTTGGATTAGGTCTATCTCTCCACTGAGCACCATAGGGTTAGACTGGGGGAGGGGGAGGGGGAGGGGAGCAACAGGGATAGTGTGCCAATGAAGCACTCAGAAAGAGAGAGAGGAAGAAAGAGAGAGAGAGAGAGAGAGAGAGAGAGAGAGAGAGAGAGAGAGAGAGAGAGAGAGAGAGAGAGAGAGAGATGACCAGAGAGGTATTAATCACGTCCATGCACCTGTCAGAGAGGCATCTGGAACTAACAAGAAACACATGCAGTCAGACAACCTCCCCAACCTCCAGACGGACAGCTAGCAGGGCAGGTTGACTGCAGCCCTGCATTGCTGTGATTCTGCCACCCCCTGACCCCTCCCACAGAGGTCACCCTGCGCAGGCCTCACACACCACACACTTCACCTGCCTCCTTTCCTGCCCCAACAAATGGAAGGTATGAGACTGCATAATACTACTAATAAATTATAATTATAATACCAAACAAAATATTGATGATGATGATGATGCCGATAATAATAATGATAATCATAATAATGATAATCATAATAATATGTAGAAGAAGCAAAAAACATTGTTAAGTGATGGAAAATAATGCAACAAATGTATGGAATAAAATGTCTTGAGCATGTTTCACAGTGTACGCCTGTGTGTAATTGGTTTTCAAGATAGAATTGATGTATGTGCCTATACTTTAATAAAGGCAATACCATTCTCAATCTTATAGGCATTTCGTCTGCGTGGGACACACAGCATGTGAATCAGTCTCAGTCATTTCCTACTTAAATCTTCTAGGATTTACTGAAATGTATATTGGCTGCCTCTGCAAGATAAATGTCAATCGCATTCCCTTATATTTACTATTTATCAGGATGCAGCAGCTCACTTTCTGCAGGAAATATCTCTTACCCGCACACAAACACCATTGCATTTAAATAGCATTTTTATTGTCGCCATAGCCTTTCATCTGGGCGTGGGGAGCAGAGCTGCCTCACCAGGGGGAGAGAGAGTGACGGAGAGAAAGAGAGAGCGAGGGAGAGAGACAGCCAGAGAACGAGAGAGAGCGAGAGAGAGAGAGACCTACTATTAGCAGGAGTTGCCAAAAAAAAAAGAAGGGGACAGGTTGGTAGGTGAAAAATAGATAAAAACCACATCCAGAGATATTTATGTTAAACAAGAAGGCAAAGAGCGTATTGGTTTAACTTAGCTGTTCTAGCGGGGTTAGAGGTTGAGCTATAGAGAACACAGGCATGGAACCAACCACAGAGTTAAGAAATCAAAAGCCTGTTTAGGAAAAACTTTTGCCCTTGCATCATTTAACATACAAACACTAAAGGCACCTAAAACCCTATTCAATCTTGGCAGACAATAAAAATGCATTTAAATTAGATACATATAGTCAAAAGCCCCATATTGCCAATGTGTGTATGTTTGTGACACCAGCAATCCTTTCCTATGAGTTCAGAAGTGTTAAACAGGCAGCAAGCCCTAATAATCTATGCAGAAACATATAGCCAGTGGATATGATTTACACTCCCTTGATTTTCTTGGCAGCTGCCAAGAGCAGGTCTTATTTTTTAAATATTTTTTTTGAAAGCCACTTATATATTTTTTTATACTTGCCAAATTGAAACAGTATTTGTTTTAATGGAAGTTCTAATTAACGTCTATGTATTCCCCCTCTTGCTCTGCGAGAGGCTGAGCTATGAATGCAGGCTATGTGTTCATCCCCTTTGATTAGTTGTCAGTAGAGCTTGCCAGCTGACATGGTGC
The DNA here is from genome assembly GCF_029448725.1 of Salvelinus fontinalis. Lineage (NCBI taxonomy): Eukaryota > Metazoa > Chordata > Actinopteri > Salmoniformes > Salmonidae > Salvelinus > Salvelinus fontinalis. Next base: position 43,500,510 of record NC_074667.1, on the reverse strand, counting down.
CCGGTGAGAGGCTTAATGCCCAACTTTTAATAATGTGGGGGACTACATGAATCTCCCTCTCTCATTGGTATTCAGGTGCAGGATGTGTTGTTAGAAGTCAGAGAGGGGGGAGGAATGGAGCCAGAGCCTCTAGATTGTTCCTATATTTTCCCTCTCCCTCTCTCTCCCTCTTTTTTGGCAACGACTAGTGTTGGCGTCTTAAATGGAATTCATCCCGTTTTTTAAAGAAGCGTCAGTGCTCGCTAATGGAAGAGAAGAGCGGCAGCGGCAGTTTGGAGTCTCCCCTGGCTTATCTATGTCAGACAGTTGTGGGGAGTCGCTAGCAAGGCGAGCATAGCGTGGTGTCAGCGTGCGTGGTGCGGTGCAGAGCAGCGAGGGTAGCCAGGCAGGCCTGGGGACACGGATCAAAGGGAGGCAGGGGTGAGAGCAGCTCTGCCTGTCTCTGATCCCCTGTGTGTGTGTGTGTGTGTGTGTGTGTGTGTGTGTGTGTGTGTGTGTGTGTGTGTGTGTGTGTGTGTGTGTGTGTGTGTGTGTGTGTGTGTGTGTGTGTGTGTGTGTGTGTGTGTGCGTGCGTGCGTGCGTGCGTGCGTGCGTGCGTGCGTGCGTGCGTGTGTAGGCCCAGCCCACTTCCACAGCACCACAGGCTTTCCTCACACATGGCATCCATGGTCCCTCTCACTCCAAAACACACATCACTTCCAGGACAGAGAAAAATGGAGAGCTAACTTACTATAATGATTTATTATCCAACATCCAGCACCAGTCAAAGGTTTGGACACACCTACTCATTCCAAGGTTTTTCTTATTTTCTATTTTCTACATTGTAGAATAATAGTGAAGACATCAAAACTATGAAATAACATATCTGTTATAATGTAGTAACCAAAAGGGTTTAAACAAATCAAAATATATTTTATATTTGACATTCTTCAAAGTAGCCACCCTTTACCTTGTTGACAACTTTGCACACTCTTGGTATTCTCTCAACCAGCTTCAGGAGGTAGTCACTTGGAATGCATTTCAGTTAACAGGTGTGCCTTGTTAAATTTAATTTGTGGAATTTCTTTCCTTCTTAATGTGTTTGAGCCAATCAGTTGTGTTGTGACAAGGTAGGGGTGGTATACAGAAGATAGCCCTATTTGGTAAAAGACCACATCCATATTATGGCAAGAACAGCTCAAATAAGCAAAGAGAAATGACAGTCCATCATTACTTTAAGACATAAAGGTCAGTCAATATGGAAAATGTCAAGAACTTAGAAAGTTTCTTCAAGTGCAGTCGCAAAACCATCAAGTGCTATGATGAAACTGGCTCTCATGAGGACCACGACAGGAAAGGAAGGCCCAGAGTTAACTCTGCTGCAGAGTTAAGTTAATTAAGTTAATTAGAGTTACAAGCCTACAAAATTGAGTTCAAGTAACAGACACATCTCAACATCAACTGAGTCCAAATTTGGGATTTTTGGTTCCTACCGCTGTGTCTTTGTGAGACGCAGAGTAGGTGAATGGATGATCTCAGCATGTGTGGTCCCCACCGTGAAGCAGGGCGGAGGAGGTGTGATAGTGTGGTGGTGCTTTGCTGGTGACACTGTCAGTGATTTATTTAGAATTCAAGGCAGACTTAACTTCTCTAGGATAGGGGGCAGCAAATTCACTATTGGATAAATAGCGTGCCCAATTTCAACTTCCTTCTACTCGTCCCCAGAATATAAGATATGCATATTATTAGTAGATTTGGATAGACAACACTCTGAAGTTTCTAAAACTGTTTGAATCATGTCTGTAATTATAACAGAACTTATGTAGCAAGCAAAACACAGAGGACTAACCATATATATATTTTTTAAGTCACTGTCTGTTCAATGAGATTTCATTGGAATACTGGATTTCTAATCACCCTGTTTTCAGTTCCTACCGCTTCCACTGGATGTCACCACTCTTTGGAAATAGGTTGAGGTTATTCCTTTGTGCAATGAAGAAGTGAGGCCACCTGGAAACAGTGTAATGTCATGTGTACTGTTTGAGAGTTGCGCAAGACTAGAAAAGTAGCGTTAGTTTGTTGGTCTCCTGTATTGAAAACAGATAGACCCGTCTTCAATTTGATCGATTATTAACGTTTACAAATACCTTAAGTTGTATTACAAAAGTAGTTTGAAATGTTCTGGCAAAGTTTAGAGGTAATTTTTGAAATATTTTGTAGTGACTTTGCGCAAATTGGAAGCTGTTTTTTTCTGGATCAACCGCGCCAAATAAATGGACAATTTCGATATATATGGACGGAATTAATCGAACAAAAGGACCATTTGTGATGTTTATGGGACATATTGGAATGCCAACAAAAGAATCTCGTCAAAGGTAAGGCATGATTTATATTTTATTTATTTATTTATTTATGTATTGTGTCGTGCCTGCAGTGTTGAAATATGCTACACTCTCTTTGTTTAGTGTTGTGCTATCATCAGATAATAGCATCTTATGCTTTCGCCGAAAAGCCTTTTGGAAATCTGACATGGTGGCTGGATTCACAACGAGTGTAGCTTTAATTTGGTATCTTACATGTGTGATTTAATGAAAGTTTGATTTTATATAATTTTTTTTAATTTGGTGCTCTACATTTTCCCTGGCTATTGGCCAAGTGGGACGGTAGCGTCCCACATATCCTAGAGAAGTTAACAGCATTCGGCAATGATACGCCATCCCATCTGGTTTGCGCTTAGTGGGACTATTATTTGTTTTTCAACAGGACATTGACCCAACACACCTCCAGGCTGTGTAAGGGCTATTTGACCAAAAAGGAGAGTGATAGAGTGTTGCATCAGATGACCTTGCCCCCCAATCACCTAACCTCAACCCAATTGAGATGGTTTGGGGTGAGTTGGACCGCAGAATGAAGGAAAAGCAGCCAACAAGTGCTCAGCATATGTGGGAACTCCTTAAAGACTGTTGGATAAGCATTCCAGGTGAAGCTGGTTGAGAGAATGCCAAGAGTCTGCAAAGCTGTCATCAAGGCAAAAGGTGGCTACTTTGAATAATCTAAAATCTAAAATCTATTTAGATTTGTTAAACACTTTTTTTGGTTACTACATGATTCCATATGTGGCATTTCATAGTTTTGATGTCTTCACTATTATTCTACAATATAGAAAATAGTGAAAATAAAGAAAAACCCTGGAATGAGTAGGTGTGTACAAACTTTTGACTGGTACGGTAGGTTATTTTTTTCAAGCTATTGCTCAAACTCCTTCCTAACACATAGAAAGAAGCCTTGAATTTTATGTCATGTTTAATAGTTTTTCTTTTCCCTAATCAGTTATCTTGTGTGTGGACCTGTTGGATCCATTCCAGGTTTAATCAAAAAGGTCCAATATGTCTATTCATCATTTATTCACAGTAATAATTGTTGGAGGTACAGAAATGTGGTTTTAAGATGTGCTGGGTTCAACAGCCCAGTACACCTGAGTGTGGTTGATAGACTGACTTGTAGCAGTATTTTCCTACATGGATTTATGTTATTTCACTCTGAGACAATGCATCGTGGCCCTCTGTATGTTATCCTCAACTTCAATATCCCTGGGATTTGTCTAAAAACGTTGCAATGTTTGTATTTCATTACAGAGGGCTTCTTCCCTTGTAAGGTTTGAACACAAACTCTAACTCTAGCTCTTGGTACTGCTGGAGCCTCATGAGCAGCAGTTGTTTTCTCCCCTCTTCCAGCAGGTGTCCCTGTCATGCAATAAAGAGGAATTTAGCCAAAACGGCTGCCAAAGAACACATCTCCCAAGAATAACTAGGGCTTCAAAGGCTTATTTGAAGATAGTGGCCATAGAGTTGTATATGACCTAACATTGTTTCTGGGGAGGATGTAGACCACCTCAGCTTTGGATATGTTTCCTTTTACAGTGCTGCTGTTTCACCATGCCATAACCAGGTACAGCAGGCTCTGTAAATACAATGCAACTACCTGTGCTTAAAATGTGTAACAGATAAACTGTTCGAACTTGGAACAATTAGAACAAAGGCAAGGCTACATTTTATTAGGACAAATGTACAATTGTATTTATTGTGCTCTAAGTAATTTTGGTTTTAAGGAATGGAGAGCAGAGAGAAGGACATGTGTCGAGCTAAATTGTTGTTAATGAGTTCTTCAATCGCATGCTTTAACTATTTGCCCAATTACTTCCTGGTAATTAAGGCACTGTAAAAGGAATCACAACAGAAGCTTTCGTCACAGCATGGAAAACTTGGTTACGGAGACAAAAGCACAGATTTGTATATTTATCTTGAAACAACTAGTTGTTTATATGTCCCTATCCAAGTTTCCATCCAACTGTTTTATGCAAGTAATGTAGATGACAAATAAAAATAATCTTGCCGTTTTTTCCATAATCATAATCTGATCAGGTGCCAAACTGATCAGCCAACCGTGTGCAGATAGAGCTGTTGGCTAGAGAGCACGTGCCAATACAAGAGTAGACGCACTTGCTATATAACGCAACATTTTTTGTGAGTGGAAAATGCGATGGAAACCCATTTAACTTGCATTTTTTATTAGACCCATGGGAATTTAAACGCAAAAGGTATTATATGTGCACTTCATCATCAAGAACAGTTTTTCATCTGCAACAATTTAATTTGAGGGAAACATCTCTGGTGGGAAAATGCAGATTTTTTGATATAAATGATTATTCACCAATTGGATGGAAACCTAGCTATTGTGGGTATTTAGGGTCATTTAGACTTCAAAAATATAATGTTTCAGAAATTAGTTTGGGAAATACTTGTTGTGAAACAAATCCTATCAGGTCTTCAAAACAAAAGAGCGCCAGTTGATTGACACACAAAAATATTTCTCCATCAAAAAAGCAATAATAATGTTTTCAGCCACTGCTGATATTTCTGCTCCCTGCCACCACCTCATACTCCTGGCCTTTCCTCTATTCAACACCTGCTGTGACACTAGATGAAACAGGACCAACACAACATCGCTGTGCTCATACCTCTAGCCCAGCCAAGCACAGCTTAACCCACCTCCCCACCCCTGACATAGCTTGCGCTTCTCTCTCGCAAACCAACCAAATTTATATCCCACACGACAACAACCCCAGTGCCGGCACGGATGGCTTTTCCAGCGGCCGTAATGGAAAAATGTGCGCTGTCGGGAAAGGTTATGGGATTGGGATGGGTGCGAGGACCTGTCGGCAATGCTGAACGCAGCAGGATTCCATTATAAACTTGGCAGTTGGCCACCGCAGCCCATTTACTGGGAATCACAGAATTTTTGTCAATCTTTACCAGTAACGGGTAGCCCATCAATATCAGACACTAGAGAAAATAGCTCACACATACCAACACACAGGCATATCTCCTCCGGACAGATGCTGTCTGAAAAACCACAATATAAAATTCTCATTTCCATCACGATGGAGAGTCTATTTGTATAGTTTTTCCATTACATAGAGGAGAGGAAGACAGGATAGTGAAAACATACAGTATATAAACAACCGAATAAAAAATCACAGTCTCAATCTATGTCAGACTAAATCTATGTCAACAACAAATCTCTAACATTCCAGATGAGTTGCCTGAATGAACTGGACACGACATCTGTTTAACTACAGATAGATAGAGTTAGACAGGCTGAGTTGTGTGTTTGTATGTGTGTGTGGTGGTAGATGCGTTTGTTTGTGTGTGTGTGTGTGTGTGTGTGTGTGTGTGTGTGTGTGTGTGTGTGTGTGTGTGTGTGTGTGTGTGTGTGTGTGTGTGTGTGTGTGTGTGTGTGTGTGTGTGTGTGTGTGTGTGTGTGTGAGCACTTACTACAGCAGCAGGACATTGAGTGTGAACTCTGATTCCTCTGTCAGAGAACATCCATCTCCCCACAGTTAAAGAGTGATAGAAAAGCCACATGTTTTCCTGTTTTAAACATCACTGCTACATACTATTTACTTTACCACAAATATGATAACTAATACAATACAATAACTCACATTTAGCTTAAAATTAACAAAAAAAAAAATCTTCTGGTTCATTATTTAAAAAAATTCAGACCCATTTTATAGACTAATTGAATATTGAAAATCCTGTTTCTACGATTATCCAAGGTCCTAATCCCCAGTGCTAAACAGGAAACATGTATTATCCAAACACATAGTGGAATGCCTAGGAAGAAAGGGAGAGAGCTGCTGTATCGTCAGCCCGTATTAAGTACTGGAGAGCCATTAATGGAAAAAGCATTCCATGTTCCTGGTGTTTTCTGCAGGTCTGCAGTGAGAGCATTAGCACTTAAAGCCCCTGTGCCATGATTAACAATCAAACACGCTGTGAGCCTCCATGTTATCCTCCAACGCTCCAGCAGGAGAGAAAATCTCTGTTTTGTCACCAAAATCCTTAATGATTTATTCTCTGAAGAAAGAGGGGTAATACCAAGAATGTTTCCAATCTGCTTTGAGAATATTTGAAGAAGAAAAAAATCCTAATAAAACACGTCTGAACGAGGGGGTAATTGTGGACAAATGCAGCATTGAAATTCATTTTCAACTCTTTACACACCATTTCAATCTTATTTTCTGCTTGTTAACCACATCTTGTTGGTAAGGGTGGGCAAGACTGGCCAGTATTGATGGGTAATTGTGTATAATTCACTTCTCAGACACAATTTGCATCAATACAAATGTTTTTCCATTCTGTGCTACTTAAGGCTCAACCCCTTCCATAGAGTAATGTTTTAAATGCTTATTAATGAAGGTGCCCAAAGAGCATAACATGGAATCCCCAGCTTTCATAACATGGAATCCCCAGCTTTCATAACATGGAATCCCCAGCTTTCATAACATGGAATCCCCAGCTTTCATAACATGGAATCCCCAGCTTTCATAACATGGAATCCCCAGCTTTCATAACATGGAATCCCCAGCTTTCATAACATGGAATCCCCAGCTTTCATAACATGGAATCCCCAGCTTTTCAGAAACACACCAAACACACGTTTGTTTTACTATCCTTTTAGGGACAAAACAATTGATTCCCATTAAAAATCCTATTTTTACCAACCCCTAACCCTAACCCTAACTCTAACTCTAACTCTAACCCTAACTCTAAACCTAACCCTAACCCTAACTCTAACTCTAACCCTAACTCTAAACCTAACCCTAACCCTAACTCTAACTCTAACCCTAACTCTAAACCTAACCCTAACCCTAACCCTAACTCTAACTCTAACCCTAACTCTAAACCTAACCCTAACTCTAACTCTAAACCTAACTCTAAACCTAACCCTAACCCTAACTCTAAACCTAACCTTAACCCTAACTCTAAACCTAACCCTAACCCTAACTCCTAACCCTAACCCTAACCCCTAACCCTAAACCTAACCCTAAACCTAAACCTAACCCTAAACCTTAACCCTAAACCTTAACCCTAACCTTAACCGCTAACCTAACTCCTAACCCTAACCCAACCCCTAACCCTAAACCTAACCCTAACCCTAACCCTAACCCTAACCCTAACCCAACCCCTAACCCTAAACCTAAACCTAACCCTAACCCTAACCCCTAACCCTAAACCTAACCCTGACCCTAACCTTAACCGCTAACCGCTAACCGCTAACCTAGCTCCTAACCCTAATTCTAAACCTAAACCTAACCCCTAAGCCTGAAATTGCCTTTTTCCTTGTGGGGACTGGCGGGGGGAAAAAAAAAAAAAAAAAACACACACAGACAGACAGACAGACAGACAGACAGACAGACACACACACACACACACACACACACACACACACACACACACACACACACACACACACACACACACACACACACACACACACACACACACACACACACACACACACACACACACACACAGGGGCAAAGCAATTGCATTTTATGACAGAAGAGGATTGCTCGGTTAGAGGGGAATCTAATGCCTCCTATTGATTCAAACCCCAATTAGGACAGCAGCGCATCTAATTACTCTGCCTAATGCTCCACAGTATTTTCACTGTGTGTGGAGGGCCGAGCAGAGAGGAGAGGAGGGAAGGGGAAGCAGCATGACTGGGAGGGTTAGGAGGCCATGGAGGGCAGCAGAGTAGCCCTACACAGTCACCCACATATTCACAGCCCCTCCTCTACAAGCCTACAGTAGCTCTGTAGCTACAGATAGACACAGTACAGGCTTGGAGCTGAAGAACAGTGGTACAAGATGAATGGAATAACATAGTACTAAGATCTACCAACTCCAAACAATTACTTGTAGAAGATTAAGCGCCTACATTTCTAAGCTTTAGCTAATTATTTTATTCACATGTGTTTCTCATGTTCTGAGTAAGATTTTGGTGTCCCAGGAAAGTGGAAACTGCTGTTTTGGAGCAGATGTGCCTCTATCAAGATTAATTTTAATTTGTTGATGTTAATCCAATTGTTTTAAAATTGTAGCAATTTACATGAGCCAATGAAAACCCAGAGCTTTAGAAGCTAGAAGAAAAGACCATGGATCGACATACAGTATTACTTATTAGTTGCTTTTGGTTCAGCAAATTGCAATTATATACATCATTTAAACCTTGGGTCATTGAATCATTTAAATGGTCAGATGGTAATACCATGTCTATATCAGAATTTTTTTGTAAAAATGTAACTTTATGTAGCTTAAAATAAAGAAAGACAATTATAAATGAAAAAAAATATGAAAATAACAATATACCACAACATTTGTGAACTGGACCTTTATTAGTCCTGTATTTGCGGAGATAAATACTCCTCAGCACCCCCAACCCAAAACATCTTCCCACGGCCATGGCTTATGGTACACATGAATTATTGTTACTGCTTGGATAACCTTATCTACTAAAATGTATGGATTTTTTTCACACATTATTTTCACCCTGCACAGAACATCGGACGAACTATCAATGTGAATTATCACTGTGAATCATTGAAATGTTGTTTATGTGTCAATTAATCCCGTAAGGGATGGGTTGCCAACAGGCGATTTTATAGACAAAGAAAATGTAATTCGATCATTCATTCATCAAAAGAGGTGAGACGGAAGAAATAGGGAGACGTGCCCTTGGCCTTGAACTGACCTGTGGGGAGAGGCCGTTGCTGACCGGGTTCATGTGATTGCTGGCCGCTGATTGGCTCATGAAGCTGTCTGAGTAGCTGGAGAAGCTGTGGCGATTGGACGAGAGGCCGTAGGCGGAGCTGCCGTCAGAGAGTCCTCCCTGGTGCATTGAGGACGGAGGCAGGGGCTGGGGCCGATGCAACGTACTGCTGCCATCTGAACCAATAACAACAACACTGAGTGAGGATGTGAGACAAGAGTACCACAACCAAATCCACTGCACACATAAAGTTCAGCCTTGTTCACAACCCTGAAAAATGATTTACACACCCCAGCCTTTAGAGACTTATCCCCCAAAACTAACCACTAAAAGAGATACAAATGTTGTATTAGAGAGTTGCTCAAAAAATATAATTTAAAATTGTAAAGTTTTAGTGGCTTGTGCCTCAGACACCATGTGACTATTTTCCATGTGCTTTATGTAGGTTAGAAATATTCTGCTCTTGTAATTGGTAGCAAACGCCGTCAAAACCTTAGGCTGTTTCCCTGTCATCATGTAACAAAGACTTGGCTGCATGCTTAACGACTGCCTGTATGGATCCTATATGTAGCATATAACTGCTATATGACATAATATTCTGCTAAATGTGTAGCAGATATACCTTAGATATTTGTATCTCAAGTGCTACCTAGATTAGATGAAAACACAACCATATATACAAACATTTGAACCCGAAACATAGCCTCTGGGGTAAGCAGATGTGGAGGCTTGTGTGTGAGTGTGTGCGAATGCGTGTGTACGTGTCTTACCCTGTGACAGTGTAGTGCCGGGGTACGAGGACTCAGGTAGCTGGTAGGTAGGTAGGCTGGGCATCCCCGTGGGCGGGAAGCCTCCAGGTAACAGGTGGTTGAAGGCAGCCAGCTGATTGGCACCTGCCTGCTTGCGCCATCTGGCCCTTCTGTTGCTGAACCACACCTAGAGGGAAAAACACAGATGAGGACGATGGAGAGGACAAACTACAGAACGAGAGAGAGAGAGAGAGAGAGAGAGAGAGAGAGAGGGAGAGAGAGAGAGAGAGAGAGAGAGAGAGAGAGAGAGAGAGAGAGAGAGAGAGAGAGAGAGAGAGAGAGAGAGAGAGAGAGAGAGAGAGAGAGAGAGAGAGAGAGAGAGAGAGAGAGAGAGAGGGAGAGAGAGAGAGAGAGAGAGAGAGAGATAGTAGGTACTTCCCCTCAGGTTTGCTCCTCAATGATAAACCGTCTGTAAGAGCTAAGCACTCTCTCTCTCAGCAACCCCTAGGTTGTGCATACTAGAATATCCATTCTCTTCCATTCATTCTAACACAATTAATCTATTATCAAATGGATATATGATTCTCGGAATGCTCCAAATGAACTTACTGTGTGGTCCTGCCAGCTGTGATTCATCTGCCTGTTACTGTGAGAAGTGTTGTTGGTTGTGGTGGAGAAGCTAGCTAGTCCCTGTGGGAGCCGGAGCCAGAGCCGGCATTGAGGCTCAGTGGTCTGTCCCTGTTTTTCTTCTTAAGTGGCTGAAGCTGTGATCTATGTCAACAGGCTGCCCTAAGCCCTCTTCAGATGGAAGAAGTCATTAAGGGGTCAGAGGTAGGGGCCACAAGCAGCAGCATCAGACATCTCAAGTATGTTTGTGAACCTATTAGACATTTGGAGGGAGGCCATAAAGAATGGCACTACAACACTCACTCACTACAACACTCACTCACTCACTCACTCACTCACTCACTCACTCACTCACTCACTCACTCTCTCTCTCTTTATATCTCTCTTTATCTCTCTCTCTGAAAAATATATATCTCTATATCTCTCTATCTATCTCTCTATCTCTCTCTCTCTCTCTCTCTCTCTCGCGCGCTCTCTCTATCTCTCTCTCTCTTTCTCTCTCTCTCTCTTTCTCTCTCTCTCTCTTTATCTCTCGCTTTATCTCTCTTCATCTCTCTCTATCTCTCTCTCTGTCTCTTTATCTCTCTCTCTTTAAATCAGATACATGCAATTGCAAATATATACCAAGTGAATTATTTCAATTATATTATAAAAGGTGGATGGATCTAGCAGTTTATTTGTAATCTACAAAAAATATAAATGAATATTCCTTTGCACAGTCTAGACTGTAAATTGCTCATCCTGTAGATCTTAGTCTTCTTAAGATATCTAAATCAAATGTAGAATTGTACCGAAATGCACACAAAATGTCCAACACCATTATCAACTTTCAACCACGAATGCACAATGTCAACTCCCTGAATGGGAGAGACTAAAGAGGCTCCTTTTAAACTGCAGTGATTTACACATTTTAAAAAGGCTTCTGCTTCAACAAAACATGAATATAATCAGGCCCTTTGAAAAGAGCAGCCATACAGCCAGCAACCTGTTCCATTTAACCAAGACAAGGCCTGGGCCCAGTATGTGCTAAAGGTTGAAGGACACTGATCTATGCCTCGCACTGGCAATTCATCAGAGTTTAATACACTGTCAGCGCAGTTCATCTGCTGTTGTGTTTCAAACGGCCTGGCCTATTGTGAAGCCAGATGAAAGGATTGGACAAAAGGGCTTCCATACGCCAGGCAGAACACTGGGCACAAAGAGGGGGCGTCCCTTTTAAACAGCTCTTAAAGAGCCTAACTTTCAAGGGAGTAACACAGGGACACACTCACTGTTATTGGGGCCTCTCCTTCTCCTGAACACAAACATATGCTACACATAAACTCACATACACAGAGATCTCTCAATCACAAAAAGAGAGATCTCGGATTGAATTGTGTGTTATACTACAGAGTCACTACAGAGTCTCTTAGGCCTTAATCATGTCTGCATCTAGTTTCAATTTCATCAAGAGTGTCTCATGTGATAAAAAAGTGACTGAGATGTCAAAATACCCCACTGTACAACCACTCGCATGAATCAAGCCTCTCAACTTCTAACCCTAACCCCAACCAACAGGGAGCCTCTTCTGGAAGCAGATCATTTCCTCACACTTTCCATTCAACAAACAAACTCTTCCAGACCAAATAAAGCACTGCGAGGGCTCAGGGCTCCCCTGGTGCCCCCACTGATATGGCTGCTATTGGGATGTAGTGGAGCGTGGTGCTGGTTCTGAGCTGGAGCTGCTGATTTCCCGCTGGGGCCAGACAAACAGCTGCCTGCTCCCCGGGATGGGCATGGGGATACACCCCTTCCTTCCAGAGACGCCCAATCACCTGCAGTGCCACCCTCACATCTGACCTCTGAAGCTCACCCCACCCCTCTTTAAACTTCCTTATTTTTATGTCAGCCAAGCCACAGGCAGGAGGTGTTCCATCATGCCATGCACAAAACACACAGAAATGCCTTTGCCACTTTCTCTTGTTCCGTCACTTCACTTTTCTCTTTCTAATACTCTGTTTTGTTCTCTCTTTTTCCATCTTGCTCTCTCACCAAAACACATTACCAAACTCTTGTCTTACGAAATCCTCAGATACCTAATTCACACAATTTCCTGATAGAATGTCCCTCCCCTCCTCATGTCAGTATATAATTTGCATTATAGGATGTAGTTCAGAGTGGTGTATGGAGATGTCTCAACATCTCCCTCCCCTGCCCTGTGGTCTCCATAGCCACCCTTCTACCTTAATGAGAGGGGAGCCTGTGAAGAGCATCTGTCTAAGTGAATTTACTCTGAGGCTTTGAACGAGCCCGCCGCGACGCCGATCTACTCAAGTCAACTAAAATGCCAAAGGCTGCAGCCCTATCGAGTTAAAGCTGGCAAACATTGGGCCCAATGTGCCCAGGTCAATACCGTATTGTTGGGCGAGAGGGGTCATGCGTCACTGCTGATTCAGAGGAGATGGAATGTTTTACTTCAGCAGCCATGGGTTTTACAGCAGAAGACTCTGAGATAAACACACACAAGGCCTGGGTCCAAATTCTACTTTGGGTATTTCTAATTACTTTCAAAGACATTTGGAAGTAAGCATTTAAATACTTTTCTTTTGAACAGACAAGTTGTTAAATATTGGAAAGTATTTGAAAATACTCAAATACACTGACTCAAATATACTCCTATGCATTTAACCCAGGTATTTGAAAATACTCAAATAGTAGACTATTTAAAGAAAATAGTTTGAAAATACTTCCAATAGAGGTAGGTGTCATAAAAAAATGAAATACAAATTCACATGACCCTCCCCTTGTACTGAAAAATATACACCCTCCCTCCATAGAATGAACTCAAAATAATGTTTATGACCAAAAATAATAATAACTGTAGCGACCCTGTGTTTATAAACGTGGATATGGACTTTGCCACTTCAGCATGCTTTTGTGGCACAGTCGATGCCACACATGGCTACGGGCCAGAAGGTTGAGGGTTTGCCGACCACAACAAACAAGCTCACTCTCCCTGCCTGCTTCAATACACTACGATCACAGCCGGCAGCAGACAATGATGAGCTAGGGGGTAATCAGATTCTCAACATTTTAAGGCTTTATTGATAATTATTTCAAATGTACGCAACGAATTCCCCTCAACAGGTTTCTGTGCCAAAGCACCACACAACCAATAAACAAAGCAGACCAACTTCAGGCCCTTCAATATCATGGTTTGCGTTTTCAACACCACAATAAAGAGATTATTTCAACCTCGACAAACAGAAAATATATACCTTGTAGGCTTCTCCAGTACCAAAGGCTTGGCTTGACAATCTCTGAATGTCATTCAACTTTTTGGTGTTTTGTAACAGATGTCTCTTTCCATTCATCTATTGGCCGCTGCACAGTTTGGATTGATTGATTTTATTTGTCAGTTAAAAAAATACATACGTACATGTATTTCAATCCAGGTCTGTTAGGCAGGCACACACACACACACGCATGCACGCACGCACGCACGCACGCACGCACACACACACGCACACACACACACACACACACACACACACACGCACACGCACAGCCTGCAGCTGAGGAGGATTTGAAGCTGTACTCTGGAACCCGATCACAAAGTCACCTTGGATGACAGATTCTCCTCTGCTCTCCCCAATCCGGTTTAATTCCTCTACACCACAGAGAGAGAGAGCTTCATCCCTCCTCCCTCTCCCTCCATATGTACCTCAAAGTCTGCATCTACAGCATCCATGTCAGTCCTGTTTTGTTTTGTCAGTGTAAGAGGTTTGCTAGTTACCTGGCTTCCTCTACACTGGGGCTAACATGGACTCTATGTGTGAATCCCTGCAAGATACTGGAGGAAGTTGGAGAGTGGGGGAGGGTAGAAAACCTGGGGAACCACCACATCTCCTAGGACTAGAGCTTACTGGAGCCTGGGAGACAAAAAGAGACCCGCTTTAAAGCGGTTGAGCTACTGAGCTGAGCTGAGCACAGACATGGAGGGGGTGGCAGGGACTGTAGCGGGGGTTGGGGGACATGAAGGTTGGAACGAATGTCAGGCAAGTTGAAGGTCCTGAAAACATGTCCCCGGGTCTAGTGAAGTGAAGGTGGGGAGAGATAGGTGTTAACAACAGTTGCTTTGATATAGCTTTGATGTGGCATATACATATCCTTTAATATCATCTCTTATCTGAGAGAGTGGCATTTGCCTGGGTCTGTATTCCACTGTTTCTCTTGGCCTCACTCAATAATAAACATAACACAATGGAATCTACAGAGCTGAGGATCTGATTCGGTAATCACTGATCCTCGATAACACTAACACAACACTGCAATGCATGACATTACATTGCATTCAAACCCTTTCTAAAATGTCCTTTGTCTCAAATAGAATCTAATTGTCTTCATTTAATTTCAGACAATCGTGAAGAGCTTTTTCGAAAGGGAGTTATTGTAAGAATGATATGTTTCTTAAGCCAACGGTGCCACATGTACACATTCTACAAAGTGAACAATGCGCCACAAAAACAAGGACCAACCCTCCTTCTCATGTATTTTCAATGGCGCACTCCACAAACAGACAACGAACACAGTAGTGCAAAGAGGCAAAACAACATAGAAATCCTCATTGGTTTTATACCACGTACTACCCACCCTCACTAGATCTTGCTGTTTCTCTCTATGCCTGCCTGCCAGACTGGCACTATGCTAATTAGAGTAGCTGGGAGTGTGAATTTGAGAGGAGAGTGGGATTAGCTCGATAAGTATCAGGAATACAGAAGGACTGAAGGAAAGTCATTTCATTTCTAATAATAAGAAACTGTTAGAACATTCACACAGATGCATTGCAACAATTTCTCCTCCACAGTCTACATAACCCCTGTTTATTCCTTTATGGAACCGACATAAAACCAGACTGGTGGGAACATGGATGACGGTTGGGTTGGGTGGGCTCTGCCATTGTTACTACTGAATCCTACTATGCCGTTCTCTCCTGCCATTGGTAATCACCTAGCGGGACAACAACCTAGTAAATCTCTACTTAATCTCTATTTCACATCTCTATAGCATCATTATGTTTATCCTAAACTATATAAAGGAATATACACTCAGTGGCCAGTTAGTATTAGGTACACCCACCTAGTACCAGGTCGGACCCTCCTTTGCCTCCAGAACAGCCTGAATTATTCAGGGCATGGATTCTACAAGATGTGTTCAAACGTTGATCAATTGGTATCAAGGGACCTAATGTTTGCCAGGAAAACATTCCCACACCATTACACCACCGCCGTCTCCCTGAACTGCAGGCGGGATGGTGCCATGGACTCATGCTGCTTATGCCAAATCCTGACTCTGCCATCAGCATGACGCAACAGGAACCGGAATTCGTCGGACCAGGCACTGTTTTTCCACTCCTCAGTTGTCCAGTGTTGGTGATTGCATGCCCACTGGAGTTGCTTCTTCTTGGTTTTAGCTGATATGAGTGGAACCCGGTGTGGTCGTCTGCTGCAGTAGCCCATCTGTGACAAGAACCAATGAGTTGAGCGCTCCGAGATGCCGTTCTGCACACCACTGTTATACTGCACCGTTATTTGTCTGTTTGTGGCCCGTCTGTTAGCTTGCACGATTCTTGCCATTCTCCTTCGAACTCTCATCAATGAGCTGTTTTTGCCCACAGAACTGCAGCTGACTGGATGTGTTTTGCTTGTCACGCCATTCTCAGTAAACCCTAGACATTGTCGTGCATGAAAAGCCCAGCAGGCCGGACGTTTCTGAGATACTGGAACCGGCGATCCAGGCACCGACGATCATACCACGCTCAAAGTCGCTTAGGTCACCAGTTTGGCCCATTCTAATGTTCAATTGAACAGTAACTGAATGCCTCTATGCCTGTCTGCCTGAGTATTTATATATAAAAGTATGTGGACACCTGCTTGTTGAACATCTCATTCCAAAATCATGGGCATTAATATGGAGTTGGTCCCTCCTTTGCTGCTATAAAAGCCTCCACTCTTCTGGGAAGGCTTTCCACTAGATGTTGGAACATTGCTGCGGGGACTTGCTTCCATTAAGCAACAAGAGCATTAGTGAGATTGGGCACTGATGTTGGGCAATTAGGTCTGGCTCCCTGTCGGCATTCCAATTCATCGCAAAGGTGTTTGATGGGGTTGAGGTCAGGGCCCTTTGCAGACCAGTCAAGTTCTTCCACACCGATCTCTACGAACCATTTCTGTCTTGACCTTGCTTTGTGCATGGGGGCACTGTCATGCTGAAACGGGAAAGGGTCTTCCCCAAACTGTTGCCACAAAGTTGGAAGCACAGAATCGTCTAGAATGTCATTGTATGCTGTAGCATTAAGATTTCCCTTCACTGGAACTAAGTCCGAATAGTCCGAATCATGGAAAACAGACCCAGACCATTATTACTCCTCCACCAAACTTTACAGTTGGCACTATGCATTGGGGCAGGTAGCGTTCTCCTGGCATCTGCCTAACCCAGATTTGTCCATCGGACTCCAGAGAATGTTTCCACTGCTCCAGAGTCCAATGGCGGCGAGTTTTACACCACTCCAGCCGACGCTTGGCATAGCACATGGTGATCTTAGGTTTGTGTGCGGCTGTTCTGCCATGAAAACTCATTTCATGAAGCCCCTAATGAACAGTTCTTGTGCTGACTTACTTCCAGAGGCAGTTTGGAACTCGGTAGTGAGTGTTGCAACCGACCACAGATGATTTTTATGCGCTACGCGTTTCAGCACTGGGCGGTCCCATTCTGTGAGCTTGCGTGGCCTACCACTTCACAGAAGAGCCGAAGTTGCTCATAGAAGTTGACCGGGGCAGCTCTAACAGGGCAGAAATTTGACAAACTGACTTGTTGGAAAGGTGGCATCCTATGACACTGTCATGTTGAAAGTCACTGAGCACTTCAGTAAGGCCAATCTACTGCCAATGTTTGTCTATGGAGATTGCATGACTGTGTGCTCGATTTTATACACCTGTCAGCAATGGGTGTGGCTGAAATAGTCAAATCCACAAATTTGAAGGGGTGTCCACATACTTTTGTATATATAGCATTTATATATATATATAATAGAGTGTCAATAATATTTCCTGTGGTACTATAAGGAAGTGCTGGGATCTCTCCTTTTTTCAGTCTCTCCACAGAGGCCTCAGAGATCAGAGAGAGGGCACCACAGAGACAAACAAAGCACTTCTCTCTGTTTTGCGGTTGGCATCAGACGCCTAGCACACTCTCTAGTTAGAGAGGAAAACGTCTTGCCAAATTGATTTCTACGCTGCATAAAAGGCTACGCTTATACCTTATTAGATTCCTCTAACTATAATAGCTACATCTAGAATGTTTATTGGGAATGAAAGGGGATCTATGTGTCAGATTTGCTAAGCGCCGCTCAGATGAGCCTCCTCAGCAGAGGTGGGAACCTCAGCCTAAATAGAAGAGAATGTAATTCATTTCAAGTGTGAGGAGGAGAGGATTTACACTGATTTACAGCATTAAGACCGAGCCTCTTACCTCCCTCCCTCCCTCTGTTCTCTGCCCCCCCCCCCCCCCCCCCCCCCCCATCCACCTGGCTCTGAAGGATAGACACAAGTGACGCTCTTTTCTGTTCTTAATAGTCTGTGGAAGGACTCCACTGCCTGGTCCAGTTCGGAATGAGTGTTTTATTTCAGATGCAGAATGGGCAGCACAGAGAGTGGGGCGCTCAGATCAGGAGACAGCTAGCTAGCTTCATAGGGACAGGTAGCCTGGAACTAATGGCTGTGAGATATGGATCAGATCTCGTAATTTGTCAGTTGGGGTGATAAAACAGTAGCGGTTCCAGGGGGGGCTGCTGGTAGCTGTGTTTTAGGGGGTGGTGGGCCTGATGAAGATGGATGAGATAGTGTGATTCAAGATGGCAGGCAGGGGCGGGGAGAGGAGGGGGTTTGGGTTAGCTGAGTTTATAGGGCAGTGAGTTTGGACTGTGGAGTCACCAGTAAACCAAACACTTGTCACTTCTCGTTAAACCAGGAGGCCTCTTGAGCACCATTCCACATAATAACTCTCAGCTTGGAGTGGGCCCATATACCCTCACAGCCAATAGCAATTTTACTATGTGTCCCTGCAGTGTAAACCACAAACACTGGTTAACAGATTATTACAATAACAACCAACAGGGTAAGCCGTAACCACAACCACAAATCCTACTGAAGAAGAGATGGATCTTTAAGATCCTACAACACCGCCCCTCTGCTTTGGGTTTCTGACTCACCCTTACTGCCCTCTTAGCCTCCCCACTCGCTGACATCTGGAAGATGCGTCATTGTAGCTGTGCTGGAGCAGGTCGGCTCTCGGGCCAAAGGTCCTTCTGTCCAGCCCAGAGATTGGCCATTTGGGCACCTATGTAAAACCCCAGCTGCCTGACATCTTCAAAACGTATGGACACTAAAACAGTCAAGTTCACACACCCAAATCCAGCCTTTGGCCCCATGTCTTTTTCAATGTATTGATTCGATTGGGAGCAGTTTTAGAGAAGAGGCTTTACCGTTTTTCTTATATCATCATGTCTGCAATGGTCAGTGTGGCTAAATAGGATGTGTCTGAGTACTTCAGCAGGCTGACGAGGAGCAGGGTAAGTCCCTGGTGTGCAGATGCAATGGGGCAGTGCTTTGGCAAAGCCAATTGAAAAAAACACACGACTCTTGAAAAAGAAACAATTATACAAGGGCTCCATAGTCCATCCTAAATCCTCCTCCCAACTCACTTGCCAAACCACTGAGCAACATTGAAGACTGATGTCCATTATTTACTTCCAGAGTCAGTTTCTTGGGGTGACCTTCTCAGAAAATTAAGTTTGAGTTGACCTTAGGAGACTTTAAAAGCGTTTTAGAATTAGATTATGAGGAAAACTACATTAACAAATTATATCCTTGTCTCAAATACCTCAGGTTTTCACATGACATAATTTAGCTCTATTATCTTGCAGGAGTTTCCTTTCAGTTTTCAACCATGTATTTTTTCTTTGCGTTTAGACTTCAAATTACCATCAGTTTCCATAAATACTCTAGAGGCAAATGCTTGAAGAGATTCTCTCTGAAATTGAAATGTAATTGACCTACAAATATGGCTGTGAAGTGCCTGGAACATGGACAAGACAGAGGACTCTCTGTGCTCTCTAGCCCACATGACACTCTGCCTGCTCAACCAATCAGAGACAGGTTTGTTGGATCATTTCTTCTACAATCATAATGAGCTTCACAAAGAATTCAGCTCCACTCTACAAGGTCTAATATTGATGCTACATTCAAACAAATTTAACCATATGGATAGCATTGTAAATACAAAGCATTTTAACCCATCTGTCATAACTCAGAATCTATGAGACATGCATGTATTTTCCAGATGTATTTCATGAGACCGCCATTACACTGTAATGGAGAACAATCTTCAAAAAAAGAGATTAATCAAAAAATAACTGAAAGACCTTCCCACTTCCCTTTCCAAGTTTGCCTCATAAGTATATTTAAAACATTCTAAAACGTAATATATCGCAAGAAAATACACATGAAATAAATCTCTCAGCATCATCCTGAGTGCTGCATCAACCATTTTGGCATACACCTTTCTGTTTTGAGGGTTTGCTAGACAGACAGAGACATGTGTGGAATCAGTTACCCCTAACCGCATGTTTGGAGTGTGAGGAACAGTTAGCGCGCGGGGTGGTTCAGAGTTTGGGAGGTTTAGGGGGAGTGAGCGAGGGGTTGTGGTAAGAGGAGAGGGTTGCCCCGGCCCTTTTTTACTAACGTCTGATTGATTAATGTTGTTGTCAGGGAATGGGGTCCCTGGAGAGGATGAGAGACCCTATGTGATATGCACAGGGTTTTACAAGCAGAGGCATGCTTGAAAGTGATAGGAGAGAGATCCTGGCCAAAGGCCGAAATGAGAAATCCATCAGGAATGCATTTCTTCTCTCTCTCCCTCTCTCTCTCTCTCTCTCTCTCTCTCTCTCTCTCTCTCCCTCCCTCTCCCGCTCCCTCTCCCTCTCTCTTTCTCTTCTCCCTCCAGAACAGCTGCCGCTATAACTCTACTGTATTTTCCTTCAGTGTTACATAAAACCAAATGGCACA
This sequence comes from Salvelinus fontinalis, assembly GCF_029448725.1. NCBI lineage: Eukaryota > Metazoa > Chordata > Actinopteri > Salmoniformes > Salmonidae > Salvelinus > Salvelinus fontinalis. Next base: position 43,479,935 of record NC_074667.1, on the reverse strand, counting down.
CAAGCTGTCAGGCAGGTTCTGGAATAAAGTCTTGGGTGTGAAAAAAATGGAGAATCCCCTGTCAAGGCCTTCTTAGAACAGATGAGAACTCACAGATAGCAGTGAACTCACAGAGGTGAGGTGAGGGGGTAGAAATATGGGTAAAAAAGAACTGCACTGGGATGAATAAATATATCATCGCCATGGGTGACAAACGGCAGCAGGAGACCAAGAAGAGGATAAATGGAAAAATAAGAATATAAAATAAGGTCCAATTGGGCATGACATGAATGCATTCAAATGTATTTATGCAAATACATTGGCAGCATTTTTTACTCCAAAATAATGTTATGGCAAATGGATGGCTTCGATTTCAGTGAAGTGGGATGAATTGGATTTTTTGGGGGGGGGGGAAACATATCTATCTAAACCACATTATAGTCAGCTGAAAGCATATTGCATTAAGGATGCCAAATAAACTTTTCCCGATACAAGTAGTTTGTCTTACATTTGATGAGCTATTAGGGAACATAGCCTACTGATAAACTGTTCCTGAAAAGATTACATGTAAAGCATTATGTCCAAACTTATCTAAAATAACTCGGTAAACTCCATTAACTCAGATTTGGTTAGATGTAAAACTATACCAGGATATTATAACGAATGTGTCAATGTACAGGAAAACAGTGTTTTACATCAGTGTCATAAACACCTGGATAATTCTCAGCAGCCATGACAGAGTGTGTGTTGACTGTTTGTGTGTCTAACTAACCTGTACGCGGGCCTCAGTGAGCTTGGTCCTCTGCGCCAGCTCTTCCCTGGTGTAGATGTCTGGGTAGTGTGTCCTCTCAAAGGCCTTCTCCAGCTCCTCCAGCTGCTCGGCTGTGAAGGTGGTGCGGCTGCGACGCTGCTTCCTCTTCAAGGGAAGGTCCGGCTCCGACTCCACGTCTGAACCCTCGTCTGTACGATTACCTGGGCCAATGGGGAGGGATGGAGAGGCCAGCTCAGTTAATATTAAATTACATTTGAATAATACAGTGGAAATGAGCAACAATGAAAAGGAAGTCCATTTTATTGGTTATTAATTTCTTCGGGTTGTCTGTGTTACCCACACGCCTCTGTTCAGACAGAAATGAGTCACATAGTTGATTAACCTGATGTCATTGAAAAGGCAATAGAAAGTATGGGTGAAACCCTGCAATGGTCCATACAAGCCACGTTCTGTAGTTTGGGGGCAGAACCACTCCAGAGGCTATGTCATTTGCTAGAATCATATTATTGAGGGGGAGAGGCTGCAAAGAGGATTCAAATGACAGCTTTCCCTCTCTCTGAGCACAACAGAGCAAATATTATCTTAATCTGTGGATATTTATACAGAATATAAGAGGCCTGATACCCAATCCTGCCTGAGAGAGAGAGGGAGAGCCCCGGAGGGCTGCAGAGGGCTGCAGGCGGTAGGGGGGAGGAGGGGGTGCTGGGTGGAAGGGTTAATCTACCCAGGCCACCTTGCGGTTCCTCACCACACTATTCTCTCACAATGGCCCAGGGCACACTGCTGCTCAAAAAACAGCACAGCCAGAATATACAGAACATAACAACAATATCGCGCCAGAACCATTCAATCCCATATTCTGTGTTTCCATGATACTGCTGTCAATAAATGAATTACAATATATCTTACAATACTTTTAGGCATTCAACTAAGCTGCTGCATTTTTGCTTGAGGAATATAGATACTGCACAAAGCCATCCAATCCAGGCCAAGAGGAATGTTTCTGACAGTGAATATGTATTACCACAGCGCATTACCATTATAACTGAATTTAGGAAATTGCATCATTTTCACCTCCTCTGCATGTCTATTCAAACTACATGGCCCTTTTCATTTCCTGTTATAAAATTCATATTTTCACAAATGTGCTCAATGAGACATTGACAAGCCAGTGTGACTAGCCAGTGTTGCTCCAGGCCTTGTTGGATTGCATCAGACATGTACTGTCCAGAAGGAGTGAAGGGTAGAGACCAAAACATGAGAGATATACAAGTAGAGAGTTTGTTGAGAGCTCATTGTCCTTTACAGAAACCCTTTCTACCATACAATGACAACCATAATGGTCTCCTGAAAGTTACCCCAGGTGAATCCCCTGCAATAGCTATGGGCACAACTAAACTCAGTTTAACAATGCCCTCTAGAATGTTTCAACATACCACATGGACAAACGGAAGCCAAATAGCCTCAAAATAACAACTGTGAGAATAAAAGAGCAACCAAATCTGTCTGGGTCTCAAGGCCGGCTCTGGAGTTTAATTAAACAAGGAATTATGGGATTATATGGAGACTATCAATACAGGCCACTCGATGAGTCTTCTGAGAACGTCTTTTTGTCGCCCTGAGCTCACGCTCAACGATTCTCTGCGGATTACATGCGGCCGCCGGACATGAGGCCGCATTCATTAAAATCAATTATTTTGTCTTACCCCTTTTAAGAAAGATTGATTCTCCAACACTGGCTACCACTATTGCAGAGAATACCCTTGAACATACAAAGTTGAATATGTACATATATGGCATATCCCTTTGTTGGTTTTCATGAGGATTTGCAGCTAACTAGCCATGACAACACTTGAGACCGGCACAGCGGTCCATAGATCACTTTCCAAAGTCAACTCTGTGTCCTATGGGGGGACGAGGGGGGACGAGGGGGGAACAGTGGGACAGAGGGGAGGGCTGCTCATAGACAACATAGAATTCTGCTTGAGTTATTTTCTTTTGCTCATATTTCTCATCCTTTGTTTATCTATGTGAGAGGGTTAAGAAGTGCATGTGTGGCATATAGTCTAGCCGCTATGTCCAAAATTACAAAACAAAATCCTCCCCCTATATTCCGATGTAAGCATTTTGCAAAGGATTTACAAACAAACTGCATGGCAAACAAGACTAATGAGTATGTACTGCCACCTGTCACTGAGCCCTGGTTACAGTGACATATGTGTCATGGCACACACAGCCTACACGTCTGTTTGTGTGCACGAACTACAAGCAGCAGGCAGCACGCTCTGGGTGAAGGTCAACAGCCCTTTCAGTAATGAGTTTGGGAAACAGGGAAGTGAGAAGCAAACCTCATCTCTATCCAGAGCACACTCTGCCGAACGGGATGCCAAGATTCATCAACAACACTGGGGCTCCCACATGTACCAAAATGGGCTGTGACAGAAACAGAATTTCGGTCAAACATATGGTTCCTCTCAGAGTTGCATGGCTGTCTGGTTAACGCATTTTACTGTAACTGCACTTTTGGCCACCCTACGAAACCCTTCAGCAGACAACACTATCTACATTCACATATATTATGACCCTGGATGGATTACACAGTATCCAAATCTTTTTGTATTTAAATGGTTGTTTGATATTTATGGATGCGGTGCCTCTCAGCCTAAATTATGGAAGAATAAACACTTACTATCTGTTTCCAAGACAACAAAGCTTTTGAATTTGAATAACACATGTCTTCTTCTTGGTTTACAAATCTGTCAATGTTGATAAAGGACAAAACGGTGGATGATTAGCCTACTACCTTGGAACAAACTCAATCCCTGTGGGCATCGAGGTCAGTTCTCTAACACTTCTCGCTGCTTTGAAACAATAAGGTAAATCCTGATTAGACCTGGGTATAATGCCTCGGCTGTAATTCCATTGGAAGGTTCTGGGGATATTGATAAAGCACTCGTGCCTCGCCTCATCAGTTATAATAGCAATTAGAGACTAATTATGTAGCAAACATCCAGTGGGCATGATTAAACAGCCATGTGTCCTCCATCAGGGCTCTCTGAGGGCCTACTCAATATTGATTTAAAAATACAGCTTTGTTTAAACAGAAATTAACCAGGTATTGTCTTCTAAATCAGAAATGTTTTGTTTACGATTCAAGTAACCTTTATGGACACAAAAAGGAAAACAAGTAAACATATTATACCAAAATAACAAATTGTTTTACTAACAGACTTGAATTGAATATCATTACTAATGAATGGAACCATATGTTTCCCAAAGAGATTGTTTAAGCACTCTGTTATTCCAGAGAATCAAAGCTTTTTCACAAAGTACTGCTATTTCTAATAATATCCAGTCAGACAGAATGTCAACTCAAGTCAGAACACAACCAACAACAGGGGTCTTGTCTCTGAGAAGCTTAGCAGTTGGTTAATAGTTTAGCGGTGAGTTTAGTGTGAGGTTTAAAGATGGTCCTCCCTCTCTCCTGATGCTCCTCACTGCTGACCCCATGGTCTGCTCAGAGCTCAGACTGCAGGCAGATGGAATACTTATCACCCGACCCCTCTAAACTCCCTCCCCAGCCAGCCCGCCAACCCCATGGACTGTCTTCTTCTCTTCCTCCCATCCTCCTTCTGAGGAGCCCCTACTCTCTCTGTTCTCCCTAGGAGAGAAGCTCAGGTAATATGGCATAGATGGACTGATGTCCAAGGCTTTAGAGTCAATAAAGACTGCTGGGGTCCAGTGATCCACAAGAACATTGTGCTACAATAATGTCAAGCCCTACAATAGCAGAGACAACATACAATCACAGTCCAGAAAATGATCACACAAAAAGCATCTAGGCTACACTCCAACACCATCAACTCCAACTGATCACCATAACACTACTACACAGGAGGCTACGAGCAACTGATCACCACAACACTACTACACAGGAGGCTACTAGCAACTGATCATCACAACACGACAACACAGGAGGCTACTAGCAACTGATCACCACAACACTACTACACAGGAGGCTACTAGCAACTGATCACCACAACACTACTACACAGGAGGCTACTAGCAACTGATCACCACAACACTACAACACAGGAGGCTACTAGCAACTGATCACCACAACACGACAACACAGGAGGCTACGAGCAACTGATCACCACAACACTACAACACAGGAGGCTACTAGCAACTGATCATCACAACACTACTACACAGGAGGCTGCTAGCAACTGATCACCACAACACTACAACACAGGAGGCTACTAGCAACTGATCACCACAACACTACAACACAGGAGGCTACTAGCAACTGATCATCACAACACTACAACACAGGAGGCTACTAGCAACTGATCACCACAACACTACAACACAGGAGGCTACTAGCAACTGATCACCACAACACTACAACACAGGAGGCTACTAGCAACTGATCACCACAACACTACAACACAGGAGGCTGCTAGCAACTGATCACCACAACACTACAACACAGGAGGCTATGGAAACTGATCACCACAACACTACAACACAGGAGGCTATAACTGATCACCACAACACTACAACACAGGAGGCTACTAGCAACTGATCATTACAACACTACAACACAGGAGGCTACTAGCAACTGATCACCACAACACTACAACACAGGAGGCTACTAGCAACTGATCACCACAACACGACAACACAGGAGGCTACGAGCAACTGATCATCACAACACTACAACACAGGAGGCTACTAGCAACTGATCATCACAACACTACAACACAGGAGGCTACTAGCAACTGATCACCACAACACTACAACACAGGCAGCTATGGCAAATGATCACCACAACACTACAACACAGGAGGCTATGGAAACTGATCACCACAACACTACAACACAGGAGGCTATAACTGATCACCACAACACGACAAAACAGGAGGCTACTAGCAACGCTTCCACATGATAGCAAAAAACAAAACAACGCCAAGATGTCTAATATGGTCAAATATTAACCAATATAATCACATCACTGTGTCAGTGAATATTTAGGTCAAATATAGAAAATATAGATCAGAAATTGATACTTTTTAAGGATAACAAATTATAAAGAAGCCTCCATGATGACATGAAGGGAAGCATCATTCCTTGTCTCTCAGATTAACTCTGAGTCAGTATTAGCTCAACAACACTATGGTGTGTATCCCTAACCCTGTCCCATGAAGGCTGTTTTTGATACCGGAACCAATGGCCTCAATATCAGCTGTACCTTTGCAAACTACCCAAGACAGAGGGACAAAAACAGACAGGGCTCTGGCAGTGAAGCATTAGCTCATAATGGCTCATTTTGAAAAGCATATTAGTTCCAGCATAATTACAATCAGGCCTCACGCTCAGTGTTCTGCAGGCATTCACAGGACCAGCCTCAGAGCACCCAGTCACACCAGTTGACTGTGACTGACAGCACATTTTGTTTATTGGTCGTTTTTTTCCTTCATTCCCACAGGACAAAAATAACAGCCCATCTTTTCATTCTATTTATGTTTACTTGTTTATTTTGTGCATGCCTTTTGTCGTAGTTGATGTTGCAATTATACTTTTTGTCAGTCGGCGGGGAGGAATATCAAAAGGCCTAATTATGCAAACAGGCCCGGTGATAAGCAGCAAATGCCTGGATTGGGATCTGCTATCTCTGACATCCATCTGTCTCTGTGCTGTCTCCTGCTCCAGGCCTGAATATAAACATCTCTTCCTGTCCCCAGGATTGCATGGGATTCAACCCCACGTACTGGAGAGGGATGTTTTCGGGGGCGGGGATCATGCAGCAACATCAAATAGCTGACAACTTCTCAATTTGCATTTTTCAGAGAATGAGGCGGCATTTGTCTGTGTGTCCCTCAGTGTTTGCCAAGTTAGGAGAGCCATAGGAGATTATTCAGTTGTGTTACTGAAGGATGGATTTAACATAGAAACCTTGTAGTACTCCATTAAAACAAACCTTATAGTACTGCATTAAAACAAACCTTATAGTACTGCATTAAAACAAATCTTATAGTACTGCAGTAAAACAAACCTTATAGTACTGCATTAAAACAAATCTTATAGTACTGCATTAAAACAAATCTTATAGTACTGCAGTAAAACAAATCTTATAGTACTGCATTAAAACAAATCTTATAGTACTGCATTAAAACAAATCTTATAGTACTGCATTAAAACAAATCTTATAGTACTGCATTAAAACAAATCTTATAGTACTGCATTAAAACAAATCTTATAGTACTATATTAAAACAAACCTTATAGTACTACATTAAAACAAACCTTATAGTACTGCATTAAAACAAACCTTATAATACTGCATTAAAACAAATCTTATAGTACTGCATTAAAACAAATCTTATAGTACTGCATTAAAACAAATCTTATAGTACTACATTAAAACAAACCTTATAGTACTGCATTAAAACAAATCTTATAGTACTGCATTAAAACAAACCTTATAGTACTGCATTAAAACAAATCGTATAGTACTACATTAAAACAAACCTTAGAGTACTACATTAAAACAATCCATATAGTACTGCATTAAAACAAACCTTATAGTACTGCATTAAAACAAATCTTATAATACTGCATTAAAACAAATCTTATAGTACTGCATTAAAACAAACCTTATAATACTGCATTAAAACAAATCTTATAGTACTGCATTAAAACAAACCTTATGGTACTACATTAAAACAAACCTTATAGTACTGCATTAAAACAAATCTTATAGTACTGCATTAAAACAAACCTTATAGTACTGCATTAAAACAAATCTTATAATACTGCATTAAAACAATCCATATAGTACTGCATTAAAACAATCCATATAGTACTACATTAAAACAAATCTTATAGTACTACATTAAAACAAACCTTATAGTACTGCATTAAAACAAACCTTATAGTACTGCATTAAAACAAATCTTATAATACTGCATTAAAACAATCCATATAGTACTGCATTAAAACAATCCATATAGTACTGCATTAAAACAATCCATATAGTACTGCATTAAAACAATCCATATAGTACTGCATTAAAACAAACCTTATAGTACTGCATTAAAACAAACCTTATAGTACTGCATTAAAACAAATCTTATAATACTGCATTAAAACAATCCATATAGTAGTCCATGAAAACAAGGGACATGAGGAACTATACACTCAGATAGACAATGAGCCAGAGACTGAAATTAAAACCTAGAATATTTCTAAAATAATCTAATCTGTTAGTTACCTAGGTCGCCAACCAAAAAACCTCTTCAACGTGAGAATATGACAAGGAGAATATGACAATATAGCAAGGATGTACCTACCTAATGTTAATATGCTGAAATCAATTTGAATCATCATCATCTCCCCTGGTAGCAGTGACCTTCTCAGAGCCTGGCTTGGCATTTATCACTAATTGATTCTGGAGATGAGCAACCTCTAGTATGGCTACTGTTATCTGCTTGCAATAAACAAAAGTAACTTGTGTCTACTGTAAATGAAAACATTTGAGTCACAGTATTGCACAATTTAGATTATAAGTGTGGTTGAGAGTCCACAACAATGGACTCTCAAACAAGCCCTGACTGTATACATTTTCTTAAATTACATCGCATTGAACTTCCCCTCCTCTCTCAAACGTACAAATCCGTTCTGTCCACTGATTAACAGGTGTCTAAGGACCAAAGGCAGGTGTCTCCCGAGAGTCTCAACAGTAAGTAGGAAAATAACCACCTCACCAGTGTACATCTCACACCGCGTCAGTACTATGATCTAGAGGACCATACACTTAGAAAAAAAGGTGTTATCTTTGGCTGTCCCCATAGGAGAACCCTTTTTGGTTCCAGGTATAACACTTTTGGGTTCCATTCAACAGACTGTTCTACATGGAACCCAAAGGGGTTCTACCTAGAACCAAAAAGAGTTCTACATGGAAACAAAAAAGGGTTCTCCTATGGGGACAGCAGAATAACCCTTTTGGAACTTTTTTCGAGAGACTGAAAAACAGCTTCTACCTCAAGGACATCAAACTGTTAAATAGCCATCACTAGCCGGCTACCACCCGGTTGGTTACTCAACCCTGCAACCTTAGATGCTGCTGCCCTATGTACATAGACATGGAATCACTAGTCACTTAAAAATGGAACACTAGTCACTTTAATAAGGTTTACATACTGCTTTACTCATCTCATATGTATATACTGTATTCTACTGTATTTTAGTCAATGCCTCTCCGACACTATTCATCCTAATATTTCTTAATTCCATTATTTTACTTTTAGATGTGTGTATTGATGTGAATTGTTAGATACTACTGCACTGCTGTAGCTAGAAACACAAGCAATAACATCTGCTAAATATGTGTTTGTGACCAATACAATTTGATTTGATTTCTATGAGTGTAACGTTTCCCTGTGACCTCCCTCCTAATTCATTTGGAATTAAACCTGAGCCTCACATCCAACCAAAATCCAACCTTAGACTGTTTTCTTGTGTCTCATTGCTACTGTCAAAATTAGTCTCTTTTCCCTCTGATCAACGTACCAAAGGACAATTCTGATAGTTTGCTTTCCTCTGCTCTGTGATAGAATCACATTCCTGCAAAAGAGGAGAAAAAGGCAAGGGGAGGAAGAAAGACGGGAGGCTCTATAATCTTTGGCTCTCACAACAAACAATTAGCACCCTTTTCTTTATTTGAGGTCGGGCAAGAAATGTCGAAGGGAGGAGAACGAAGAGAAGAGAGGGAGAAGCAGCGAAGAAAAGCGCTACTCTTTTATGGTTCTTGTCATATGGATGAAGGCGCGGCGCATCCATGAGAGCGCTCGCTCACCTTCAACAACAGGGCGTCCACTGGGCCTCCCGGCCCTTTCAGCAAAGAGAGACAGACTCCTTAGGGGGCCATTAGAGCATGAATAGAGGCCTGACAGCCCTGTGTAGCTCCGCAGGGCATCCATAAACGCTGACATATTGACTCCCCAGGCCTCTGCTCTGCTCTCTCTGCCTGAGTGTGAAACCGTGAAGTGCTTGAAGGGTGGGATTCTTCTTTTTTATGCATACATTCTACCGGTTGGACGTGGGATATTACTAACACTATGATTGTATTACTTTCAGAAACAAATTCTTATTGAGTAAGAGAAAATACTGTTCCTCAGAAAGTGCGTAAACTGGTATATTCATACCTTTATAAAACGTAAGATTTCACTTTCGTTACATTGTTGATATTTGTACAAAGGCAAACTTGACAGGAAAAGTTATTGTAGTTGGAGTATTTCTTCACTCTCTGTCAAAACAGGGAAAGCAAAAATGTATATTCTTTCAATTCTGATGGATGTTTTGGAAAGTTTTCACAAACAAGTCTGATTTAAATAATATAACTTTAACTTGGAACTGACTAATGACTAAAAACTTTAAGTGCCAGGAGTAAAATACACTCTCCCTTTAAAGCGGTATCCCTCTCTCTGCCGACTGAGCCCAGCTTCACTTTCCAATGGAAAGTCATTTCCTGGGCTAGGGTCCCTGCTAATTGAGGTCACAGTAAAAGTAATGAAATTAAGAAGCAGCGCAGAGCAAATGGAGTCCACAGGGTCCCCGCCAACTGGCAATGGAACTAGAGCCCCAGTCCCCCAACAAAGGCTCCAAAACCTACCCAGGAAATCACACAGTAACTCAGGGCTATGAGTGGAGGTCTCCAGGAGGAACAAATCATTTTCTCAACAAAGCCAAGGAGAGATTACTTTACACAGAATAGGAATGCACAGTGGACAATTTTTCATGCCCCAGGGAAGTTTCCTAATTTTCTGGACAATGCCAGGCCGTAAACATTTTTCATTGTGCAGAAGTTTTTATGGTGCCGGGGACAGCTGAAAGAGTATTTTTGATCACTGTCAATGTGAGTGCAAATTCACCAAACATAATATCCATAATCCACAAACAACGTTCATCATTTTAAAACATGTTGGCAGTCTTGTTTGAGGAACATACCACTACACCACACACCATCAATCTGACCATAACTACCTAATGGTCCCTGGGGCTTAACCCCTAGACTAATGATGCCTTTATTACAACACACATGGGACCCAGCAACCCCAAGGCCTAATTAGGACAGATAAACAGTTCATGATGCTGGGCATGATTCTGTCACTAGATTACTGAGGTCATAACCTATGTGGACAAACACGTGAACAAATAAATAATCAAACAAAACAAAAATGTATTGTGCCGACAGGTAAAAGAGAGACCATCCCAAGGATATTATAAGCAAGAATTAAAGAAGTGAAATTTCTTCTTTCATTTACTCTTTCATTTTCAGATTCAGTGAATTCAAACTGAACACACACTAGTGTATTTCCAAATCGTTCCTAAGGATCCAAAAATATATTGATATTTCCTGTTTGGAGGGTTGGATGGGGACATCAGTAAGTCGTCACAGTGCTTGATATTAACATCTGAGTTCTGTACTCCATATTGTGGCTTTACAATGTAACGGAGAAGCAAAGCTTTTGAAATGAGAGAACATATTCCCCAAGGAGAGAATGACAGAGGATGCAGAAATAAGCCCATTAGTTGAAAATGAAGGACCAGGCACCATTTGAAGTTGTTATTTTGCAGGCTGGAACGGCAGCTCCACCCCACCGTTTCAACTCTCCATAACATTTTAACTGGGTGGAAAAAAACACATTTCTGATTTGCAACACTTACGGGAACATGTTTATTGTCTTTGTGCGTGTCAAAAAATGTCCACATGGACAATTAAAACAAATGAAGATTGCAGTTGCAAGGCAGATTAGGAGCATAAAATGGGAAATGTTCTGGCCCTAAGTAGCATAGGCTAATGGTGATTTTTAAACTAGCAGACCATGGTCAATGTCTCTCATTCATCACTAAGAGAGCTGGGCACACTGCTCTAAACGTAATTACTGTTGCACATTATGGGGGCTATTCCTGTATTGTAATAAAATTAGCCAGAAATGCTTGTTGTCTTTTCTAATGCCACTCCGTGGTAACCAGCAGATTGGTGTAATGCAACACACTGTCCTGATCTGTGACAGCTGTCAAACACAGACAATTCTGGCAGCCAAGGCGAATCAGAAGAATCAAAGTTTTAAGTATATTCTGAGGAACTGAACATCTACTGAACATCTATCATTTACTGAGGACACAACCAAGGATGCCAGATAGCCTGCTGTACTGTATTAATTCATATGTCATATGCATTCATCATTACTCTAGCCACTCTCTCAATTCTACTGTTTGTCAAAATAATAACAGCTTAATCACCCAGGAAAATGTATTTGTGCCAGTGGTTCCAGTTATTACACTGTTTGTCTTAGTATGTTGTTATGACTATATAAGAAAGGCATGGGAGTCAGGTGATGGTCTACACTACATGTTTTCCTCAGCAGCACAAACCGTCTACATAAACAGTCTACATAATAGACCACACAGTAGAAACTAAATCCCTCTAAAAACAAGACTCCAAAAGTGGACGTTTAAAATAAAAAACAACATAAATTTCAATATGTTCAACTGATTGAGACAATGTATGGACTAGCAGTGAATATAGAGTCAAATGACATGACTCTGAATCACAAACAAACAATAGCAAAACTAGACAAACATAGTAAATATTAGGTGTAATATATGAGGAGACTTCTAGGTATTCAACAAATCTAGCTCATATTTGAAGCACAGGTATAGATCTATGGATGGCCTTGAGTGGGAAAGTTGAAAGCTGCTTGTTTTACTGGCGCAGTCCTGTAATGTATGCACTCTATAAAACACTGGTAACACAGCACTGGCAATGGAGCAGAAACCAATAGGAGAGTTACGGAGACAGGTGTTTTGTCTAATGGGATCATAAATACTTAATAGTACTGTCTTTTATCTGATGGAAGCCATCATATGGCTGAAATCAAAGAGGCCATTGCATGCTTAGGCTCGGCTCATGATCTGTAAGGCCTTCATAGACACACTATAAAAACAGAGACCGACAAATTACAATGACCGTTTACAGATTCATGGGCCATTGGAAAGGTTGCTGGTTCGAATCCTTGAGCCGGCAAGGTGGGAAAAATCTGCTGTTCTGTCCTTGGTCAAGGCAGTTAACCCAGCCCCCCCCCACCACACCTCTCTGACTCAGGGGGGTTGGGTTATATGCAGAAGACACATTTCATAGGGCAGTGCTACTAGGACTAATACGTCCTCACCAGGGGCTACTCCCCGCTGGTTTGTGATCTCTCAATACCCTGAACGCCTACCACCAGTTTATTGCTAGCTAACTCTATGATGGGTATTTCATGACAACAATCCCCAATGTCTCAGGAGGTCATTGGGTGAGTTAATGTGTGCTTGTTTATTGCTGCCAATGGTGAGGGCTTAGCCAAGGATGCGTTTGCAGCAACTTCCCAAGGAGCTTTTCTCCAGGGGGTTGTTTGTGTTGACTTATCATTACCGCAGGATCAACGAATGGCACCCAACAAACACCTCACCTACCGGGTCCTCCTGGGAGTTGTGGAGTACATGCTACACACACCACACAGGTATAACAACCCTCTATGTTCTATTTGTTTTTCAAGAGACCTGGAAGAGGGTGTCAAGGGGACATCTCAAACCAAACAATTAAATGAGATTGTTGTCTCTTCCAAAAACAAATACTACAGGTCTCCTACTACTGAAACCTTTCCAACTAATCTCCACCACTGAGGAAAACCTGTGTCTCTTCTGGTGGCATGGCCTAGAATCAGCAGTGAGTGAGAAATAAATGGGCTTTAAAAAAACATTGCTTTTCTTGTCAAGACAGATACCCACTCAAGATCGGCAACAGTCCAAATGTCAACTCATTCCCTTTCCAATCCCTCTCATGTGTTTAAAGCGACACCTCTGTCTCTGTCTAATGAGAGAGAAGGGCTGTGGTCCCCAAGGGCCAGTGGTCCTGTCATCACTGAATGCTGCTTTCCTCTGGACAGCCCAGTGATTGTCCACTATCAGCGTTAATACCCTCCAACCAGGATTCATTACAGCTCTAAATCTATGAATGAACTAGCCACGGGCTGGAGAAAACCAACCATTAACAAAGCACTGGCCACAAAATAAATAGGTCTCCAAGGACTCCAGACTAAATTGGATTGCCAATACGAACCAAACCACAGACGTTTGAGAAGTTGAGAAAAACAATAGAAGAGAGAGAAATACCCCAGAGCCCATCATGACTCCACTTGGTAAACTAACACAGTATTGATTGTCTCGTTTTTTGTTTGTTTAGAAAAGCCTCATCCCTGCTAATAGCTGTCTGAGAGTTTAATCTCTCCCTTGTCCTCCCCCTCTCCTCTCCTCCCATCCCCACTCCCTTTATGCATCTCCTTTCACTGGGCTTCACATAGTTTGGGTTCAGTGTAGCGCTGTGGCTAGAGTACGGGGCACTGGACTGGGGTGCGATTGTGTTGCTAATGTTGACACCTGCCAGATCAGGCCGGGGCTGTTTGGGGCCCTGCGCTGTACGAGCTGGATGCTCCCCCTCTTTAGCCAGATTAAGTATGGGTCGCTGGGGTCACAAATCACAGGACACCCTCTGATGTTGGGAGGCAGAGAGCCAGAGACTGACGGGGCTAAAGAGAAGGGCTGGCCAGAGAAAGAGAGTGAAAGATAGAGAGAGGGATAGAAAGTGACACACCTTTCTCTAATGAAAGGAATGGGAATAACGTATCTAGATGTATACAACAAAGTTGTTGTACTATTTCTCCAAATATGAGAGTAAATCAAAAGCTCCTCAGTAGTCTGTTATCTACTTTTTAAGAACATTAACAGTGTTCCAGACAGAAGATAAACTAAATATTGCTTTCCACCAGAGCCAAGACAGAAAATAAATGTTTTAAACACAGCTAAAACACAGCTAACCAGCGCATCGCTTCCCACTTCGTCTGTCTGAGATAAAACTTCTAGCTGATCTTTTTTTTTCAGTGGAAATAAGAAAATAAATAAACGTAGCATATTAGATTGTCTTACCATTACTCTATGTTGCAATTTCCTTACAGAACTGACCGAGGAATGGGAAAATGCACTGGTGTTTTCTCCTGGAAGAGGACAATCGTCAATTTATCATATTAAGTTGAATGAATTTGAATAATGTTTTTCTTCATGTCAACTGGCTGTTACGTGTAGTATATCTAAGTGTAGAGGGAGAAAATCACCCTGGCCATGACAGTCAATGCCTATCCAGATCATTCTCCCCCTGCCTCTTCTCTGCAGATGAACATTAATGCAGGAAAGGAGAGATCTGAGCTGCAGAAGAAGAACCCTCTCCTTTTAAACTGTTGCTGTCCAGCCTGATCGTGTCAGTTTGAAGGCCCCATTCAAAAGTATTCATGCATCTGCCTTTGAGGCACAATGGCAACTAGTTTATAAACTGTCTGCCTGGAGCCCAAAGGCTTTAGTTCTTATTGTTTTCAGCCCCTTAATAAACTTTTTGGAGGAGTTCATCAACTTGCCTGAATAGCCTATGCAGCGAGTCTCAAGACAGAAAATAACAGAAGGTTCTTTTCTCCTCCCTCTTCTTTCTCTCTTCCTTCTAGTGTCCATTCGTCTGACAATGGAGAGACTAGGCTGTCAGACATCAGAAGGGGTTTAGTCCCAATAAAAGAAAAAAGGTATTCAATTAAAAGAAAAAATGCTTTCAAAAAGGGCATGGAGACAATTGAATTTCCACTTCTTCTAAACCAGAGAGAGGATGATTCAAGCTCCAAAGTATATTTTTCAATGAGAAAATACAAAACTATACTCAAAAGACAAACACACATACACAAACTTAGATAACATATTAGTCTCATGGGGCCTGATCAGTCATGAAATAGCCTACACGTGATTTGCTAAATAACAATTTTATAAACACACTAGGAATAGCAAAACATTCATTTTTTTTAGATACAGTACCAGTCAAAAGTTTGGACACACCTACTCATTGCAGGATTTGTCTTTATTTGTACTATTTTCTATATTGTAGAATAACAGTGAAGACATCAAACATATGAAATAACACATAAGGAATCATGTAGTAACCAAAAAAGTGCCTGCCTGGTACTCAGCCCTCTATTGTCGCTCTAATCACGCTGACATCAATGCAAATGTAATCGAAAATCAAATCAAACACTTCATGAGAGCCCATGAGCTCATATTGGGCAACATTTCTATAGGCTATGCAATTACATTAGAAAACAGAGTCATGGCCTCTACTAAAAAGAGGAGGATCCCATCAGTATTCTATAGACTAGGCCTACTATATATATTTCTCAACTTTCCAAATATTAAGAAAATTGCTTATCTTTACAACATGAATATAGCCTACCTGGCTGACATGAAAATGAACCACGGGAAAAGTGCCCTCCATTTGCAATTTAAGTGCATAGATTACTCTTTTTCTTACGCTGCCTCTGTTGTGACAGGTGCGTGATAATGGTCCATTCTAAATCAAAACAAATTTCACACATACAACAACAGTCAAACGTTTGGACACACCTACTCATTCCAGGGTTTTTCTTTATTTTTACTAGTTTCTACATTGTAGAATAATAGTGAAGACATCAAAACTATGAAATAACAAATATGGAATCATGTAGTAACCAAAAAAGTGTTAAACAAATCAAAATATATGTTATATTAGAGATTCTTCAAAGTAAACACCCTTTGCCTTGATGACAGCTTGCACACTCTTGGCATTCTCTCAACCAGCTTCATGAGGTAGTCACCTTGAATGCATTTCAATTAACAGGTGTGTCTTCTTAAAAGTTAATTTGTGGAATTTCTTTCCTTCTTAATGCATTTGAGCTCAACAGTTGTGTTGTGACAAGGTAAGGTTTGTATACAGAAGCTATCACTACTTGGTAAAAGACCAAGTCCATTTTATGGCAAGAACAGCTCAAATAAGCAAAGAGAAATGACAGTCCATCATCACTTTAAGACATGAAGGTCAGTTAATACAGAAAATGTCAAGAACTTTGAACATTTCTTCAAGTGCAGTCACAAAAACCATCAAGCGCTCTGATGAAACTGGCTCTCATGAGGACCCCCACAGGAAAGGAATACCCAGAGTTACCTCTGCTGCAGAGGATAAGTTAATTAGAGTTACCAGGCTCAGAAATTGCAGCCCAAATAAATGCTTCACAGAGTTCAAGTAACAGACACATCTCAACATCAACTGTTCAGAGGAGATTGCATGAATCAGGCCTTCGTGGTCGAATTGCTGCAAAGAAACCACTACTAAAGGAAACCAATAATAATAAGAGCCTTGCTTGGGCCAAGAAACACGAGGAATGGACATTAGATTGGTGGAAATCTGTCCTTTGGTTTGATGAGTCCAAATTTGAGATTTTTGGTTCCAACCGCCATGTCTTTGTGACACACAGAGTAGGTGAATAGATGTTCTCAGGATGTGTGATTACCACCATGAAGCATGGAGGAGGAGGTGTGATGGTGTGGAGGTGACACTGTCTGTGATTAATTTAGAATTCAAGGCACACTTAACCAGCAATGCTACCACAGCATTCTGCAGCGATACGTTATCCCCTCTGGTTTGCGCTTAGTGGGACAATCATTTGTTTTTCAACAGGACAAAGACCTAAAACACACCTCCAGGCTGTGTAAGGGTTATTTTACCAAGAAGGAGAGTGATGGAGTGCTGCATCAGATGACCTGGCCTCCACAATCATCCAACCTCAACCCAATTGAGATGGCTTGGGATGAGTTGGACCACAGAATGAAGGAAAAGCAGCCAACAAGTGTTCAGCATATATGGGAACTCCTGTTGGAAAAGCATTCCAGGTGAAGCTGGTTGAGAGAACCAAGTGTGCAAAGCTGTCATCAAGGCAAAGGGTGGCTACTTTGAAGAATCTCAAATTGAAAATGTATTTGATTTGTTAAACACTTTTCTGGTTACAACATGATTCCATAGGTTTTATTTCATAGTTTTGATGTCTTCACTAATATTCTACAATGTAGAAAATAGTAAAAAACAACAACAACAAAAACTGTTGAATGAGTAGGTGTGTCCAAACTTTTGACTGGTACTTTATATTTTTTTGTTTAAAAATAGAAAAATCCTATCATAGGTTAGAAAAACGATTAAACTTATGTTTTGGGTTTTAATATCTCTAGGACATCAGTTAGACGGGCAGCACACATCATGGGGCTGCTATAAAATGTAATATTGTCTGTAAGCAATTAACCCACTGTTATACCTTTTAAACTGTGTAAAAAAATGGCAAACTTTCAAGACGTTAATAGATGTCTATTCTAATTAATGTAATACCTAATTAGCACGCACTGCCAAAGTTCATGCGCTGGTGGCATTGTTTAGCCCGCTGGATGGCCATTTAATTGACACAGTAGCGGGAAAAGCCTGGAGAAAAAAAGACTCTCCTTCGAGCAATCCAATTCCAAGCGTCCTCGTGCTCATCCCCCTCTACGTATCCTCAAAAATGCTCGAAAGCCGCATTTGCTGGCCCTGACCAATCACCTACTGTTTCCCACCGATACACTTGAACGTTTAAACGCCCTGATTAGATCTGACAAGTTCAACGAGTTGGTTTCAGAAAAGGAAAAGCTGGTCAAGTTATGATTTCCGAGTCAGACTCACAGGGGACCCCTAGCTTACCCCTGTCAGCCTCGCTCTGTAGTCTCAGTCTCCACCAAAAGGAAAGCTAAGAATGTCAGAGGCATGTTACGACAAATAAGCTTATTGCTAATTAATAATAGATACCTTTAATCATAACAACAATCATAAAAAAAAGAACAAGAAGAAGAAGATTAATAATGATAATAACCATAAATAATTCAAACATAATACTGTGAGCTTATGCAATGATTTGCTCAACATTAGCTCAGGAAGAGAAAACGAAACAAATCTTTAGACCAAATATATTTCGTTTTTCCCCCCACGCTTTAATATTTAATGGGTAACGTTGCTGAAATCAAACCGTGTTATAACAAGCTGTTAAATATTATAAGAATCCGTCATCATAATCACACAACTGCTAAAAACTATAAAAAGCTCAACCTAACTTGTAGGCCTTCTTGCAGTAGCCGATAGGTCAACTGAAATCGGTGCTTTCTTGCAGAGGAGGCTTTGTTGGAGACAAGTTATTGGAAAAGTTTGCTGAAAGAATTAAGATACCTTGAGTACCTTGGGCCCTCTCCCTGGGATACCAAGATGAATTACAGGGGAAACCGCAATGAGTTGGATTTGTAGGGGCCCCTGCACCAGTCAAATACCTGCACAGCGGTGTATAAACCAGCCATGCTGAAGTTAAACGAAAAAAAAAAAATCACTGAAATATTACATGCAGCATTGTGGGGACTAGTTTGGGAAAGTTTGGCATGAGTTACTTGTCGTATAATGTTATAAAATCGATTACTATTTCATTATTGTACTATAAGGAGATTGTCGATAGAGGGTAGTCGATAGTCTATAGGCCTACGTGTGTACAATACATGCAGCCCACTTGTTGCAATAGGCTAACTGAAGCGTTACAGGAAATATAGAACAAAGTAACATTTTGCTAAAAAATAACAATTTCTATCTGTTTTCCATTATGTCATAATTACGTTGGAACAATAAGGTATCGATAAAGAATTGCACAAAAATAGGACTTGACTCAATATGTCTGCAGCACCTGATCATCAGCATTGAACATGTGATAGGGTCACCAAACATTCTAGTAAAAAAATGGCTAAATAAGACACAGACAGAAATGATAAGAACATCCTGCACACTACTGCTATGAGCGGGGGCCTTGAGGGATATACTTCCTTCATAATTTGTACCGTATGTCTTGGCCCGGGAAATCGGTTCTGTGACCCCCATGCCCACTAAATACCGTGGTGCTAACAAGACGCCTTCAAAATATTGACCACATTAGGGAAATGTGAAATGAGTTAGTCTACAATAGATTAAACAGATAATCGTCATCATTATCAACGACGACGACAACATGCATGAATTAAAACGTCCGGAATTGTTTTAACTATAATACAGTATAGGACAATATTTTCATATTTTTTAAGCATGAAATGTTAACCTTGAAATGATACTATTGTATCCAATAACAATGTATGATCGTAATCCTAAATGAGAGGGGAAATTGAATCCTTTTAAAGTTATTAAGCAGGAAAGGATTATTAACTCGTCTTTATAAATGAGATAAAAATCCCCATGTCTTCGTCTGTACACTTCTCAATGTCCCCTAAGTAGCTGGAGAGGAAAGATTGTCTCTTATGGAGAATCCCACATTACAAGAGATCGAAAAACCATTATCATAAGAAGTGTGCGCATGATAGGACGTGTCCCACGTGACAAGCAGTGCTTTAATTAATAGACCGACAGGCTTGAAAACGTTGTCTGCAATGACGAACTCCCCCACTGCGCACAGACGTCAATGTAACGTCTATTCTACATTCGTTCAATGTAATTTAATTTCAATGACGTGGAAATAACGTTGATTCAACCAGTGGGACCATTGTGTTTGAGCCGTCACAATAATGTTTCTGATAAGCAAAAGGTTGGAATTCCAAAAGCTTCTCCATTTCTTCCAGTTAGCTGTCCTCGCCTAGGCTACTTTCTATATTCCCTTGCTCTCTCTTATTTGTCTTTTTAACATGACTGCGGAAAACGAAAATCCTGCACATAACACATTCGGGGTCCTCCTCAAATTCACAGGTCGCCAAAAACATTGGGTATAATTGCGCGTTAATGCTCCTCCAAAGGAGAGAACGAATCGAGACCTAATCGTTCAAAGGTTGTCTGTATAAATGGCCATCTATCCGTTTAACGTGTACCATCGGTTGACGTGTGGTTGTTTGGAAATAATGCCAGGGGCTCTCCAGATGCCATTCCATTCCGCCATTGCTCAGCTTGTTTCAAGTTTCACGAGGGAAGACAAAAGCAAACCATGACATAAATCACTATGTGTACAGATACAAATACGAAGAGTAAAAATAGTGGCGGCTAAATTATTAAAGGGGTCCATGTACTGTTAATTGTATAAACGCTTGTAAACCATGACCTCTGCTAAATTTCGTTCACTGTCGAAGAAATCGGCTTCGGTGCAAACGATTTAACATAAATTAGAAATGATTGTGTACGTTTTAGAGAGCGTGGATTCTATCTTAGCCTGTCAGTGATTGAACTGATTTACGCGTATTGAGACTCAAAATTCAGTGTCCTGTCAAAATCAAGAAAAAGCTTTCCTAACAAACCTGTTTAAATTCCAATTATGAAAAACTGTGGTTGGTTTGGGTAATTTGATTGCAGTGGAGGCTACTGACGGCAGGACGGCTCATAATAATGCCTGGAACGGAGTTAATGGAATGGCATCAAACACATGGTTTCCATGTGTTTGATGTATTTGATACCATTCCACTAATTTTGCTCCAGCCATTACCACGAACCGGTCCTCCCCAATTAAGATGCCACCAACCTCCTGTGTTTGATTGGTTCCAGGATTAAAACATGGTCTTTATCGTGATTTTGACTGGCCATTTCCATAAAATAGCAAATTACACGCTACAATAATATACGATAGTATTAAATTAATTTACATTATTTGACAACATTTGGTAGGCTATAATTGATTTTAAATATTTTCAAAAGTTTCAAAATAATGCGCTTTCTTTTAGGCTACTAGTTGCAATTAATATATTGGTTAGAATCAGAAATTATTATTATTATTAGGCCAATTATTAATTATATGATTATTATTATCTATTTTGTTATCAATAATATCATAATCGATTATATGATTAGCTGTAGCAAGGGCTTTAAGCTTTTGCCCCCTCTGTGTGCAAGAAATCCACCAATGTAAATTTCAGTGAAATGTGTCGAGAGCGGGCTGCGGGGAAAGGGGAGGTTAATCCGAGTTTAATGCAGTGAAGCACATCGCAGGGTCTGGGCTATGATGGGTATGTTATCTCTGCCCAACATTTGGGTATCCCTCTATTTCAACCCAGCCAAATAGCTGGAAGAAAGTGCAGATGGAGTTACTCTCAATGCCCGAGGAAAAATAATAGCTAAATAACTTCCCCATACTTTCACTAAATCTCTCTCACACGCTAGCCTATTCCAGATGGATTTGTTTGAAGTGGGTTCTCGCTTCATTCCCCTGTCCTTCTCATTCAGCACGGCTTTAGACCCCGAAATATAACTACATTATATTTCCGTAGACATAGAGTGTGTGTGTGCGCGTGAGTGCGTGTGTGTGTGCGCGCCTGCGTAGAACACACAAATTGTAATACTTATTTATTTAGGTCTTTACATATTTTAACTTGTTTTGTTTGTTTGTCATTTCAAAAAGGCTACACATTTTATGTTATCTCATAGATGATGTGATTCTTTTCTGTCCCTTTGTATATAACATCCTTGTTCTTAATCGGCACCCATGGTCATTTAATTGAATATGCACAGAGAAAGCGAGCCCGGAGCCTCGGATTGCCTGACACCACAGTGGCTCTCCGATGCTCTCTCTCATTATCCCTTCCCAACGCCCATAAAGCCAGTCTGGCCTCTGTTTGATTAGATTGAGAACCTCAGGTAATCCGACGATTTTCTGAAGTGTCCATTGCCTCCACCTCGCCAATTCATGCTGGCTACAGAGGACCGTTTGTTGGTTTAGTAATTGCAGATGGTCCCTTTTAAAATAACGGTTTCATTCTTTCCCTGGCGGTCTGACCAGTCATCCACAAACAATATATCCAAGACTGAGAACATGCACGTTTGGCGTTTTGTGGAACCCCTTCACCACGTTGGTCGCCTATTGAAACTTGGCACCGTCATCGCAGCCCCTCACTATCACTCTGCGTTATTGAAGATGGCAGGTGGATGCTCTTTAATTGTGGAAAGCATATATGGATGGATATTCTTATCAAAACTAGATAATGAGCCTGCGTTCCGTTTACAAACATGGAAGCGCAGTACAACAGACCATGGTGATCTATCTCCATACCCTTATTTAGCCTTAGCCTATTGCAACTTGCTTGAAATTTTACAGAAAAAAATAGCCTACTTGTTTTATCACGTCAGATTACAGAGAGGAAAAATATGTGATGTAAAACTAAAATAAATGAATACACAAATAAATAAACAAATAAATACATGTAATACATCTAAAGATATCTGAAGTAAACCAGAAATCTCATGAATGTGTGCCCAGGGTGAGCCACTGTGAGCCCCGCTCAGAGATGAAAGTGAAAATAAATAAAAGGCTACATTTAATCTGCTTTAAAACCCTTCAACACAACGTTTGTGCTTCAAACTCAGAGAGTGAGGGGCTGATTGGGGATAAATACATTTCTTACCATGCCTGCAAGCTATTACACCCCACTCCAACACAGCCGCCTATTCAACAGACACCGTTCCATTAGACCTACTTGCTCTAATAAGTCTTAACATTGTTAAATGCAATTTGGATGGTAAACTGCATTAGGAAGAAGACGAATCTTTTAACGAATTAAAAAGCACATTTGGTGTTCTGAGTTAACCTATTGAGGAAAGATCTGACGCGATCATTTCCAACATTCTGATGTGACACTGTTGCAAGCAAAATCATATCTCAGAATTAATATATCAGAATGCAGGCCGATTAAATTGTTCGATGTAAAAGGTGGTAAACAGACTCCTGTTTTTAATTCGTGTGTAAAGCATCGAATAAGAATGATACAAATTATCAGAAAAAATAGCAATAAGATTAAGATTGCACTTAAACATTCGGCAACAGTTCACCTTGGATTGCAACATGATAACATCTCTTCGAAATCAGAGATCGACATTTTACAATGGGTCAATGTGTCTGAAGTTTTAAGCATATCTGTTTAGAAACGGACAGTCCAAATTTTTTCCATGATTAAGCACACCATACAGAGCTAAGAAACACAATGGTCCGACCTCTAAATGAATAAATGGACACAAGCCATTAAAAAAAGAATGAACCGTTTTGCACCATCAAATGCGCTTTCTCCTCCAACAGACTATTCCGTAATATTACAAAACTATCTACCAGCGGGCTGTACTGAATAATTCCTTTCCCTTTATATCTACCCTGCCCTTTGTCCACACTTTTTTTTTTATCTCTCTCTCTCTTTGCGGGTTTTTGAATGAGAATGGACTGACCCTTTTTGCTGCCCTGCTTTCTAGGATTTACCTTTGTACCTTGGAATCTTCACTTTAGAAAAGCGTCAATGGATGAGAGAGGTTGTGCGACTGAAGTTCATCTTCAAGTTTGAATAAGTTTGGCAGTGTCTTTTATGGGGAAAAGCTTTTTGTGAACTCTTATCTAAACCCTATTCAAGGATGTTTGATCATCTTAAGGGCGACCTTTGTCTCTTTCAGGAAAGGTTTGTATAAGCACTGTGATTTCTCTCTCTCCCTATAGGCTACTCAATGACAGAGAGCGCATTGACAAGTGGCACAATAGCACGAACCTACTAACTCAATGAAATGTTTCATATAGGCTTATATAAAAATATAAATTAACAATGAATCTGAGTTATCTTAAAAGACTAGCTAAATAAATCAATAATGTCATGCATTCCTATTACCTCATGTTAAAAATAACATATTCAAAATAAGAGTTTGTTTGTTTGAAAAATGTGTGTTACAAACTAGTTAATGTGTGCATGCCATGAGTATTAGAGGAATATGGCTGCAGAGAAGTTGCCCTCTTCGTCTCAGTTTAACTGACAAGAGATGTAGAGCCTCTAACTGACATTGATTGTCAAATGGGTCAACTGTCAGCTGTCGTTTAGGGGATCGTTAAAAGAGCGCGAGAGGAATTTGTTACACAAATTAATTTTCTGGAGCTAAATACCTTCCGTCAGGCTCACATAAATAATTGAGTAATTGAGTAAGGACTAGCTGGGACTTAAAAGCAGGGATGAATGCACCAATTTGTGAGAGTCTCTTCAGATTTACCGTAAATGTATAAGAATTTCCCAAGAGATATATAGATTTTTTTTTAAATAAATTGTTGACCTAGTTGAAAACGATAAAGGTTGATCCAAATTAACAAGCGTAATAACTTAACCTCCAAATAATAATGTAATAATAATTCATTGTATAATATGAATAGGATCTACTAAAGTGTAGTAATAATAACAACAACAATAATAATAACAATAATAACAACAATAATAATAATTATCGTTGTTGATGATGTTGCTATTGCAATAATGAGTCATGGGCCTAATAGAGAATTATTGTGTGCGTATAGGCTACCGTACATTGTATTATTGTTTAATACCACAAATATTAATGACACGATTTAGTCACAATTTATAGCTAAATAAACTGACGTTTTTCTTTGTTGGCCTACCTTTATCGCCGAGAATGCCATCGATGCTATGCTTTGTTTTCTTTTCCCCGTCTTCATCCTTCTTATCACTATCGTCGTCGTCATCTTTCTTGCCGAATCGCGCCCTCAGAACTCGGCTGATGGAACTCACTGAAAACAAAACAAGCCTTGGATTACATTGAAGTCCTAGTACTTTTGTGTATACATGAATGATATATTTCTTCAAATTTATAGGTTCATGTCAAGACAAGGTGAACAATTCTGAAGTCACAAAAATAGAAGTAAAATAAGTAAAAACTGCATTCCAAATGTGTGCATACCAGACTATAGTCTTACAGTAATCACCATAAGAAGGAAAAGTTGCTTACCAGATGAAGCCTCACCTGAAGGAACAGTGCTTCTGTCGCACACCCCGTCCTTCAGCAGCTTGTCCCGGATCTCCCAACTGAACATCCCGGGGTTTTCTCGCTTGTACTCTTCAATCCGCTTCTCCACGTCCGGAGTTGCTACCTGCTGTGAGTTTGAAAATGTACAACGGCCAAACACAGAGAGGGGAAAGTCGAAACAATTTTTAAGTCACATGAAGAACATGATCTTGTAATGTATATGGATACAAATACACATAACAAAGCTGATATATAGACTTGTTTCCCCGAGGGGGAGTTTGAAATGGAGGCGCATGCCTTCTTTCGACATTACAAACCAAGGCCTATAGACGACTTCCTCATTGTAGGCCTAGTGACTTTTTTGTTATCGATTTGTAGGCCTATGGTTCATGTCTTCACAGGCTACCTCACAAATCATACCCACACAAAACTGCATGTATTTTACTCTATGCAATACCTATAATCATAACTTCTAGACTATAGGCCTAACTAATGTTTCTATGTTGAAAATGTTGCCTCATGCATGCATGCAGGTGCGTAAAATGCACGTGACATAATAACTGAAGAAGACGAAGAAGAAGACAGATACACTGACACGGATGGCAGGTCAAGGTGTATCTGAAATTTGTCGATTGTGAAATAATGTAGAGACTAGTCCTCCACTCACCCTGGGCTTGCTGCCTCCTATAGCCCCGGGACGAATCGAACCGGTCTCCTGGTACCGACAGAGGATTTTGGAGACGCAACCATGGGAAACTCGTAGCTGTCGCGAGATTACGCAGGGTCGGATGCCGTGGTGTGCCATCTCTACTATCTTGTGTCGGATATGATTTGGCAGCGGCCTCCCGTTGATGAACACTCCACCGAGCTGGTTCACCCGACCTTGGCCCAGGGGGGTTGATACTGTTCCACAATAAACATATTCAGGTCCTGCATATTGTCCTGATGATATTGATATTGTTAAAGTTTAATGCGAAAGAGATCAAGTTAGACAACAATGCAATGACAAAGAGGGCATCGTGAAAATAAGCTTAGGATAAACAATTAAATATGTGAAATTGGTTTGGTGCTATATAATTCATTGATATCTTACTGAAAGTTATTTCACATAGATAATAATTAAAATCAAAATTAGTAGTCCTAGGCCTGTATAGTTCTTGACAATCAAATGCAATCAATTCAGATAGGCTACTCACATACGCCTATAATAATGATAATTATAATAATTATAATATTAATAATAATCATTGTCGTCGTCTCAACCATGATAATAATACATTAGCCTAATAATAATTGTATGGACGTGCCGAATAGCAGTGACGTTTATGATAATATACCATAATGTAGGCACTTTCCAAACATATCCCACAGCCCAACCATTCTCACTAGAGAACGCAGACAAACTCATTCCCAGTCAGCCTGGTTGGCAGGATGTATAATTACAGCCATAGAGCACTTGAGCATCCAATTTCGCATTCAAGAGGCACTAAAGAGTGTGACACTTTCCACCTTGATTATTCCTAGTCATGCTGTACAAATATTGATGTGATCCTTTGAGCTATCTCTTTGCTGTGTATTTTACTTCCATTTGTAGCAGCAGGATACTTCAACAAATCCTGGAGCGTCAGTAACTTGCAAGCTACGTGGTTTTGTGTATTTTCGTTAAAAGCTCTTGAGCACGAACGAACTCGCTGTGACTGGGAACGATTCCCATAAATACATGCAAATACAAATTGGTATTTTTCCGCGCATATGCTAAGATATTTTTTGTATTTCCTCGCATAGTTTATCATTTAGCTGATACAATTATCTTAGCAACAATGTCCCCATTGGTTTGGTAACTTTTCAATAAGGAGGATAGGTATATTACGCATTAAAAATGAAATGAAGTCAAATGTTGATCATCCATATTGTCATTGAACATTTGCATAAAGTAAACATGATAAATTATACTTTAAAAGTAGTCCTATACCTCTAGAATCAACATGTAGGCCTGTCAAGCAATGTTAGACGGTCTATTCTGATATATAAAACAACAATTGCAATGTCCTTGTAGGCGTAAATCAATAGACAAATCGAAAAGACAGTTGCCTAATATATCACAAAGATGAGCTACAAAAAATTGAAAACACAATTGCCTAATATTTCTTAATATTTGACAAAGATGAGCTACAACCTGCCTCCAAGCTGACGAGTTTGTTTTTCTTACAACTCTCTAGAAAGATTTTCCAAGTAAAAAAATATGACATACCTTCCAAAGGGAATCCGGTGCGGGGGTAGTTCTGGCCTGGCGCAGGGCGCATCATTCGAGGCACTGTTCCTGGTAAAGTAGCCATTCTAGCTACTGGAGAAACACCTAGTGGGCACTGGTACCAAATTCTTACTCGCGCAAAGTCCAGACAAGAAAATGTAGGTCTTTGCGGATAGGATGTAACGAAATGTCTTCTCTCAAAAGAATAAAAAATTTCGAACTATAAATCGTAGTCCCAGACAGAGAAACTCGTAAATACTATAACCCCTCCAACATAGAAAGTGGTGATGTTAGTCATGCAGAGAAATGCCGGGGTAAAAGAAGACCCCAATAGTGAGGAGGTTTGTGCTGTGTAAAGGGAGGGGATACACCTTGCACTCGAATGTGTAAATGGGCAAAGGTTATTTCATTCTTTGCCTTGATATACTTAGTGGTCAACAGCTAGTTTTGATAACGTCTGCTTGCTGGTTGAAAGTGTAAGTGGCCAACTTTGGCGCACGTTGTAGGAGGAGACAGTAGAGCCCGCCGATAGGCTCGACGGCCTTTCTTTTATTCATGATGGGAGAGTGGGTATAGCCACGGGCCTGCCGACCAATCACACAACGGCATAGGACGTGAAGCACACATTTCGTTTTCAATTCATTGCATCACTACCTTTACTTTACAAAACAAAGAAACTAAACTAAACAGATGTGATAGTAATCCTTGTACCTGAATAAAAAACGACTCCTCTGCTCTGTCCACACGTGAATCAATCATTCAGAAGATGTGTGAATGTTATGAATACATATCTACATGTGTGTTTGTAGGCTACATCAACATTCATAAAATCACCTTTTATGTATGTGGATACCTGTATGTATGTGTATACGTGTGTGTGTGTGTGTGTGTGTGTGTGTGTGTGTGTGTGTGTGTGTGTGTGTGTGTGTGTGTGTGTGTGTGTGTGTGTGTGTGTGTGTGTGTGTGTGTGTGTGTGTATGTGTGTGTGTGTGTGTGTGTGTGTGTGTGTGTGTCTAAAAGACAGACGTTAGTAACCTAAATTCCAGGTTGAAATTATTTCTTCAGGTCAACAGACATTGATTTGAGGTGTAACACTATAGGAAAAAGACTACATTTAAAGGGCAAGACAACATTTAAATACTCCAAAAGCAACTCTATTCCCTCGCGCATCGCTACCCACATTACCATGGGGATGGATTGGACCTTTAAGTTGAGGGACTGAGGTGTCTTAGCAAGCTTGAAGAAATCTGGCACAGCGGGCTATGACGCCGGACCACACCAATAAGCTGCATTCATTTATTGAAAGGGAACTTTGCCCTCATAAATCGTAGAAAGGGGCCCAACAAGCGAAACATAAGTGGCCTAACTGTGAGTTGCAAAGCATGCAATGACCAATAATCGGGATTAGTAAAGGCCTATCTGGTTTATATCTGTTTCAACGACTTTTCAATTGCATATTTAAGTTATTGTAATTTAATGAATTGAAACAATTGTCTGACGGGAAATTGTATGTACAACGCACTCAAACAATACACATGGAATATAATATAAAGAAATATAAATAAAGTCATTAAAAAAGTTAATTTACAGATATAGGCTATTAGAGGTGATTTCTATTGAAAGTAGCTCACAGGGATGTATAATTCAAAATCATCTGACGCACAGTTTACATTATTAAAGACACATTTTTGACATTTTTGCAAAGGCTAATTCAGTATGATCTCCTCGTTATCAGCGTTCTCTGCTGCAGATGACACCTGTGGCTAGCCTAGGTTCCACGGACATCCGTGGAATTCAATAGCACAATATAGGTTAAGAAATGTCATTTTGGATGTTAACATTTTAACTTTCATTAGGCCTAAAATTTCTTGTCAAGAATGTCAAATCGTTTTAGTAATACGTGCAAGCTTATTGGTATAGTCTACCACCCATTGTGGTAGTATAACAACAGGTAGGCATAAAGAACATTTACAAGAGGGATCTTTCGAATGGCAATAGCTTAAA
Organism: Salvelinus fontinalis; assembly: GCF_029448725.1. Lineage (NCBI taxonomy): Eukaryota > Metazoa > Chordata > Actinopteri > Salmoniformes > Salmonidae > Salvelinus > Salvelinus fontinalis. The sequence goes on along the minus strand of NC_074667.1, from coordinate 43,450,185 downwards.
GCCAATTGTAATAAAATGAATAGGTTAAAACTATTACATTCTTAAGGAAGAAAGAGTTGCGTGTGTCAACTCTGTGGGCCTGCCGTGCATAGAAAATTGTGTGACAATCGCCGTGGAAAACACTCCTGGTGGAAGGCAATTTCACAAATAATTTTTGCAACAATTAGGGAGTGTGGAGGGGTGAAATGGCGATTTCACATGCAGATGCGCCGGTGGGGAGGACCTGGTACCCTGCCGAATAGCTATGACTCTCACTCTCCCGCTTTGGTTTGCTTCACATGGGATAAAAAGGCACAAAGAGCCCGCCTCACCCTCCTGGGAAGACTCACCGAGCATTAAGTCAAGCATCAATCACTTGAAAACCAAACAAAAGCGTTTTCCAGAAAAACATTCTTTAGATGGAAACTTCGGCAGCCCCTCTACAAGGTCTGAGTATCTCATCTCTCTCTCTCTCGATAAAGAGATGTCTGTAAATCAACTTCCCTCAAGTGTGTATTTTGAACCTCTGGATAATGTAAGGCAGCTTCAGTATGTTTTTTACTTAAAGTGTCCTTTCAAGTTTGTGTCTTTGCCTTTTTGAAATTCCTATAAAATATTATGGAACAAGTCAATAAACAGTGAACATTCACATTTTCTTCCATCTTCACTTTGGCTTTCTTTAGTGTGGTCCTAAATCAAATGCAAAAAGAAAAATGCTGATGACCATGATGATAATAACAATGATTCATATTATTTAAAACAATGTTACAGATAATATAGTTTTAACAATGTGAATATCAACACTATCAGGCAATATCTTTTATACAATTGTGTGTTTTGTCTGTTCCACTTGCTTTTAGGTTTCCAATAAGGGCTATGTAAAAATAACAGGACTACACTGCCGAAATAACCAGCCATGCATTAGCACTCAATACATTTATTTGCATCCACAACCACAATTCAACCACATGACTAAAATTGAGAGTTCTCATAAAATATTATTTTCTGAACTCGTGACATGCCATGACACCAAAAGACCTGAGACTTTTTTTTAGCTGAGTGAAAATTAAGCATTGTGCGCTATATTATTTACACAATCGTTGTGTTCTCGTTTTGGCTGCATGATCAGTTCAATACTTTTAGGCGCGTGATGGCTCAATGAGGTGAGCTTTGTCCGCTAGTGGGCGACGATGTTGTCACATTACAACACCTCTCTATGTGCTCTTATATTCACGAGGTAAACGAATGGCTGATGAAAGTACAGCACACTACTACATGCAGGATCATTTCTGGTGAGCCTTTCTGTCTGCCCTCCTGCCATAGCACAGGAGGGGGATACTGGGTATTTGTCCAGAGAAAGATGTCTCATTGTGACCTTTGACAGTTGATTGACACTGGTCCTCCAGGCTATACAACATGTTTACCATCAGGGGTATTCACATCCAGCCCCTCTCTCTGCATCTGATTCCAAGAAGGGACTGTCACTTGTTCTTTTTGAAATTCACAAGCCAGAGAACACTTCTCATTTTATCATATTGTCTCCAATCTTATCTTGATCAGGGGTTTGTTCTTCAAACACTTTGCTACATAGCCTCATTATTTGTGACATGGCAATTACCCAAGTTTCTTTTTAGCTCATAGGTAAATACTGCTGTTTCTCTGCAAGGCATCCTATCTCCCTCCTTCATCAACTCATAGTGTGCCTTGTACAATATTTAGCTATTCATGTTGGAAGTACACAAAGAAAACCTTTGGTGAGAGGCATTGCCTATTTAACCATTATCTTTCTGAACAAAGTCAAGTATTGCATGAATAAAGCTTCACTTAATCTTGTGGGGTTACCGTCTGTTAGTATTAATTTCCAAGTGTCACTTCCCTAAAATATTACTATTTTCCCAGTGCAGTTCTCTCTTTCATATAAACGTCTATCTCCAGCACAAATATGGCATGCTTATCATTTTGTTGGTGTGAAAATGTGTACATTACTGAATTGTAACAAATTGTACACTGTATAGTGTACACTACCCACTGCAAAGGAGAAAAATATATTTGCAACATAAAACAAAATTGGATAGACAACCAATTCAACTATTTCCCACTAAGAAAAATAGCAAATCTTGGGTCCTTTACCAATGTCCAAAACTTGAAAAACACAAGATATACTGTTAACCAGTAATCATAGAGCTTCTTGTTATTTTACTCTCTTATAAGAAAAGACTCCTTCATACTACAAAGCTCTATTTGTTTCTCTCTGGAGTCTCTGACTTCTCACGCAGCTTGTGGGCTCCACTTTGCATGCACTGTTTCTTTAATTTTGAGATATACTTGATGTATGTGAAAATGATCATGTTGAAGAAAAACACAACAATGTTACTTCTAAAATATGTCATGTCCATATAGAGGTGATAGAACGGTAGAGCGGTCTCTATCTCTCCTCTGTGGCCTGGACTGTGTTCAGACCGGTGTGACTGCTGCAGAGCACTGGCAGGAGACCCAGACTCAGGAGACGGCCCTCCCACACCCAGAGAACGTAACGTGGTTCTGCAGTTCTGACACTGTGACGCTGTCTGCTCTGCTCTGCATGTCCAGTGGAATCTTGTTAACTTGCTGAGGCATGTTCACATCTGCTTGGAATTATCCAAATGTTTTATTGCTTCCTTGTGGGAATTATTTGATCAGGATGCGGAGAGAGAGCGTATATATAAAACAGTCTTGTAAGAGTAAAGGAGAGCAGCTTTCTAAACTTTGTGCTTTCATTAATCAGAGGGTGCTGCTCAGAGATGCTCATGTCATTAGTACAGACAGACACGGGCTCCAGGGAGACACTGAACAATGTCAATATCAAAATCAAAAGCACATCATAAGGGGGAGGGGATGAGGCACACAAGATAGACATGACCATGACAGATTGGAGTGGAGGGCAGGTGAACTCCATCACTATCCCCCAAGAGGAGAGGAGAGAGGAGCGGGGGAGTGGAGGTGACATCAGTCAGGCAGCAAGTGTCACCAGCTGGATGGGTGGGTGGGTGGGTGGGTGGGGGATGAAGGGGGTGGAGGGTGATCCATGGCAGCGTGGGTGACATCCTGTCACTGCTCATTATTGCATGAATCCTGTTGTCGTATCATAACATAACAAGCTCACTGGATTGGTATACAGTAGACATGTCACTGGCAGTAGACAGAAGCATTGGAGATGAAGAACCTGCCCAACTAGTTTGTTTTAGGCCATTTGAACTTGGAAAATAGTTGGGTGTTCCTATCTGTGTGTGTAAGGTGTGGGATGTTAACATCCTGCCACTGACAAAGAGAGGAATAGCTGTCCTTTATTCTCACTAAACAACCTACAGAGGCACAAACAAGCTGATCCTGGCATAGCCAAAGGTCCTTATCGCCTTGTGGCAGAGCCTACCTGTCCTCTTCAGTTAAACACTAACACAGTCCAATGCTGCCCTAGTATCGCTCTACTGTCAATTATAACTCCACTTCAAATAGCCCCTCCAGTTAGTCTGTGTGTGTTTTGTTAGTGTACAGGGCCTTCGGAAAGTAGGGCCTTGGACAGGGAGGTAACCAAGAACCCGATGGTCACTGACAGAGCTCTAGAGTTCCTCCGTGGAGATGGGAGAACCTTTCAGAAGGACAACCATCTCTGCAGCACTCCACCAATCAGGCCTTCATGGTAGAGTGGCCAGATGGAAGCCACTCCTCAGTTTGTAGTGCCATAGCCAAGAAGACTCAAGACTGTAATTGCATCCAAAGGTGTTAAAACAAAGTACTGAGTAAAGGGTCAGAGTACTTATAAATTAGTAAACAATTCAAAAAAACTGTTTTTGCTTTGTCATTGTGGGGTATTGTGTGTAGATTTATGAGGAAATGTTTTTTTAATACATTTTAGAGTAAGGCTGTAACGTAACGAAATGTGGAAAAAATCAAGGGGCCTGAATACTTTCCAAATGCAATGTATGTATAGTGTTGTGGAGGTATCATGCCTGTTCCCCATAGATCTGCAAAGCAAGGTATTTTACCATAAACTGTTTAATTGCATATATCCAATTATTTGATGATTTGCATCACACCATCAAACGAGCATTACGATAACAGATAAATGGTATAAAACAAGCCCTGGCTGTTCCTGCTGTGTTGAGTAGGAGGACAGCCTGCAGAGCCATTCAGATAACAACTCGGTTGGTTTGTCTGCCAGGAGCCTCAGACGACACAAACCTGACCAGAGGAGGACCATGTCAGTCTAAGTGTTTTGTTTGTTGTATCACTGAAAGCCTAATTGAAGATAACTTATGGAAGCATCAAACATTGAGCAGGTTTGTATTTGAGTAAACACTCTCATTTTATGATTGCAAACACATCCCGGAATCTTGACCTAGACCATATATTGTATATATTTAAAGTGTTATTCTATTATCACCATTTCATTTCTTCTCTAAAGAGGCCATCAATTAATTATAATTGCCAAGTAAGAGTTGGTTTATTAAAGTTATATTACTGCTAAACCACAAAGTAAAGATCTGAGCAAGCATGAGATTTCATTCCGAGAGCATGTGAGCATGAATATTTCAAACAATATTTCTGTGACTAATTTAAGTGGAAATCTAAAACCTATTTGATTAATTTCTCTTGGTTGATGTCTGATAAATTCCACTAAAACCCTTTGCATATTAATACAAGAGACGTATACTCAGTGTACAAAACTTTAGGAACACATGCCCTTTCCATGACATGGACTGACCAGGTGAATCCAGGTGAACGCTATGATCCCTTATTGATGTCACTTGTTAAATCCACTTCAGTCAGTGTAGATGAAGGGGAGGAGACAGGCTAGAAAATGTTTGAGCCTTGAGACAGTAACGGCTGCTCTCCTCCTCTTCGTCTGAAGAGGAGAAGCATGGGTCGGACCAATACGCATCGAGGTATGCAGTCATAATGAATTTATTTAAATGATAGACGAACACGAAACACTTGAGAATTTACAAAATAACAAACGCAGTCAACAGACCTGGACACGAACTTACATATAACGTGAAGAACGCAATAACAGGAAAACTGACTACATAAAACGAACGAACAAACAAAAAACAGTCCCGTGTGGTGTAACATACACAGACACTGACACAGGAGACAACCACCCACAAACAAACAGTGTGAAAACACCTACCTTAATATGGCTCTCAATCAGAGGAAATGAAAACCACCTGCCTCTAATTGAGAGCCATATCAGGTCACCCTTAACAAACATAGAAACACACAACATAGACTACCCACCCAAACTCACGCCCTGACCGTCAAACACATACAAAATAACAGAAAACCGGTCAGGAACGTGACAAAGACAAAATATTTAAGTGCCTTTTAACGGGGTAAGTTAGTAAGTTCCAGGCGCATTGAGTTGAGTCAAGAACTGCAAAGATGCTGGGTTTTTCACACTCAAGCATTGGGCCAGCATCACTGGGGAACGCATCAACACCTTGTAGAATCCATGCCACAATGAATTGAGGCTGTTCTGAGGACAAAATAGGATGGCACTCAGTATTAGGAAGGTGTTCCTAATGTTTTGTACACTCAGTGTACATCCTGAGTGGTTTTTGTATTGGCTAATTAATAAGTTGTATAATTTGAAAATCTAATCAAACTCCACTTCCCTTCACCACAGTGTGTAACCTGCTGTAGTGGTCAACTAAGCTAATTGTCCACATTGTACATACCTTTTAGGCATCAGTAAGACAACAGTGATAAACAAGCAGCAATCTATAAACCAAAATGATGTGCTCCGTGTACCACATTGTGAATATAGTGTACAGTTCAACAAATAGACGTGTGCGTGTGCATGTCTGTGTGTGTCTGTGTGTATACAATATGTGAAAGAACCCCATGCTGTGGCACCATGCTCTGATGTGCATGCCAAATCCTCTCGTCCTCTCTCAAAATCAACCAGCCTTGCTCCGCAGCCTCCCCTCGTCCAGCAGATATCTGTGGACCCTGGGATGGTGAGCAGGTCGTGACCCCTGACCCCTGAGGAGAAGTGAGTGGACTGTGTTCCCCAAACATAATCCCTTTAACAAGCTGTGACTATGCAGACCAGCTACTGATCAGCTACTGTCTGCACCACTCCAGGCTACAGGCACATCTCAGACTGAAGCAGATTAAACTAAAGGGACCATCATGTTCGTCATAGCCTTCACAAACCAATGGAGCTCTCATTCACCTCCTGGATAATGGATGTTTCTGTTATGCCAATGCTCTTTAAAGTGTTATCTGTTCTTTTCATGCATTTGCACTTAAGTACATGTTCCTAAAACATTTGTCTCAAAGATGTGCTGCATGTACACCAGAAGACATCAGAAGGCCATGTGACCATGTCCATTTACAAATAGTCTAATAAAGATGTTGATGCTGTTTTAGAGATGGATGCATCCATTCAGCATGATCTGCTCGACAGTCAGAGGCAACAACAAACTCCTAGCAGCATGTGATGGACTAGTCGTGTTTTGCTCTTAATCAGTTAAGGAAGCCTCTCTTTGAAAAAGCCAACGGAAGAAAGCAAGTCCTTTGTTTAATGAAGATGAAAGTAACAGCTTCCATTTTGCATGCTGACACAATTAGTCTCACTGAATCCATCTGAGAGATCATTCTGTGGAAAAATACATAATTTGATCCTCAACATGTGAGAGCCAAAGTTCCCCTCTGTCTGTCTCTGTTGGGCCCATGGGTCTGTAGAGGGTGGATGGCACCACTGTAGCTGGACAGAGACAATTAAAACAGCAGGGGACTGAGTCAGACTCAAGACTTTGAAATGAACTGATGAGATGGTCAGACATTTATTGATGTGGGGAGTTATTGATTAAACATGTTTATCACTCTGAAAAGGGTTGAGGAGTTTTGGTTATGACAGGGATTCTTTCTAAAGAGACTAACTTAACGTTCAGGTCTTGGCCATATATAGAGAGACATGTGGATTTGGATCTGAATACTTCTCGAGTAAAGTTATGAAAATATGGAACCTCAAAAATGTGACTATGTTCCAAAAGAATAATGATCTATTTCTGTCTTTTTCCGTAGAAGATGATGTCCTGATTCAGTTCAAGCTCCCGTAGCGCACAAACTTAGAGAAAATCTAATGGAATCGTATTGCAAACACAGCGGCAGGTAGCCTAGTGGTTAAGAGCTTTGGGCCAGTAACCGAAAGCCGACTGGTGAAAATTCTGTCCATGTGCCCTTGAGCAAGGCACTTAAACCCTAATTGCTCATGTAAGTTGCTCTGGATAAGAACGTAAATTACTAAAATGTAACTCTAAAATGTCTTGTAAATCACACTGAGGACAATGTGGTGGTTTCTGTCAAGATGTGAAACGCAAATGTTAGCAGAACAGACAATCTAATTGGCGTCATGGGAGAGTGTGGAGCTTCATCTGGTCTCCTTGGCACCCCCCCCCCCCCCCCCTCAATAATCTGCCTGATAAAATGCATATTTGGCAAAGAAATTCTGGTTAAAACATTATTCCATTGAACGTGTGGAACTGGCGTACTGGTCCTACGCGGAGTCAGTTCACCCACCTCTCTGTTTTCTGAGTCGGCATGGGCTGTTTACTCTTTCTGGGAGACCATTGACTCATGTCTTTTCATCAAGCCCAATGTCTGGTCCAATCCACCGGAGGGGACCTTCAAGTCTTAGCTATATTTTAGCTTGGGTATATTTTACAGTTAACTGCATTTACACACTGTGTTATTTGCAGCCACTATCAGCTGTTTAAACATGACCATAATTTTTTAGGTGGACAAATTCTATCGCGATATATACATGCATTTAATTTAAGGCCTTGTCTTAAAGTGATCCTTTCTACCTCTTTCCTGGTACATTTTCTGGTCATCTGAGCGTCTCTAACTGAACAGTCACAGACGATTACAGCAGGAACAACTCGTCTTGGTGTCCCAAAGAGCATGGGGTCCTCATGAGAGTATCAGCTACCAATGGAATCAATGTCAGTGTTCAGTTAATCACGCACTGCAGATTCACCATGTAAGATGCATTTTGCTTGCTGTCAAACTGTGAAAAGTGCCTATTCATTTAAAAAAATGTGCACAGAGAAGTGGTCAGCGTAATTATGACGTTGTTGCCCTGAATACCATCTCTAGTTCTTTTATGGCCGTCTACAACTGCACATGACTGGGCCTCTTGGATTGCAAATTAACTGGTTAACCAAATGATCTAACGTGCATCATTTTGGGTTATGTACTTTAGAAGTACACATTTGTTGAATAATATTCAAACCAAAATGCATGTGTGGTCGTGTCTCACACAATCTCTAAATAATAATCAAACAATAACATGCTATCCAGTCACTAGGTGTAAAATAATTATATTAATATGATGGAAATGCACATAAATAAGAGACATTAATAACATTACAACTAAATACAGAATAATCTATTCCACAAAAAGATCATATCCAAAATCTAATTCAATGGACGACAATGGGTGATTTTGTAATTTTGTACCATGTAATGATGATTAGTGGTGGAAAAAGTAACCAATTGTCATACTTGAGTAAAAGTAAAGATTCCTTAATAGGAAATGACTCAAGTAAAAGTGAAAGTCACCCAGTACAATACTACTTGAGTAAAAGTATTTGGTTTTAAATATACCTAAGTATCAAAAGAAAATGTATTAATCATTTAAATTCCTTATATTAAGCAAACCAGAATGCACAATTGTTTGTGTTTTTTAAATTTAAGGATAGCCAGGCGCATACGCCAACACTCACACATAATTCAGAAACAAAGCATTTGTGTTCAGTGAGTCGCCAGATCAGAGGCAGTAGAGATGACCAGAGATGTTCTCTTGATAAGTGCATGAATTGGACCAATTTCCTGTCCTGCTAAACATTGAAAATGTAACGAGTACTTCTGGGTGTCTGGGAAAATGTATCGAGTAAAAAGTACATAATTTTCTTTAGGTATGTAGTGAAGTAGAAGTTGTCAAAAATATAAACAGTAAAGTAAAGTACAGATACCCCCAAAACTACGTAAGTAGTACTTTAAAGTATTTTTACTTCAGTACTTTCCACCACTGATGATGACATGATCCCACTGGGAACAGACTTCAGTTCAACGTCTAGTTTTGATTTACATTTGGTTGAGTTCACTAAGGTGATTTCAAAATGAAAACAAGACACATTTCACCATGTTATCGGATTTGTGAAGTTGGGTGAAAAAAAGACAACATTCCCTTACGTTGATTACTTTGTGCAAATCCAATCAGTTTCCAGGTTGATTCATTCTCTTCACATTGCAGTTTTTTTGTTGGAATGACGTGAAAAAAATAAACGTTGATTCAACCAGTGTTTGCCAAGTGGGATCGACATGTAGATCTCTCTGTCAAAAAGATATCCTCAACATTATTCTCTTTTTTTCTATAAATTGTGTATGAAGGATGAGAAAATGACAAACATGTTCACATAAGCAAAACAGTTTTCTTTCAAATTCATGTGACCGAGTAGGCCACCCAGTAATAACGGAACGTATAACAGTACAGGAGTCACTGCTATGTCTTTTGGACATATAAGTAACTGCCAAAATTAAGGAAACACTTGAGTAAATGATGCGTAGGGTGATGTATAAAAATGCCCAGTTGTCCATTATTTTGGCTACCATGGGTAGAAGAAATCTCAGTTAATTGGAAAGAGGAGTCTCAAAGGATTATAGGGGGTTTAAAGGGTGTGTATGTGGTAGGTGATGTCTGTAGCAAATTGAGTTACAAAACAATGATGCATCTGCTAAAATCAACTATAATTCTGAGGAAAAATATGTCTAGTTTATGGTAACGTGTCTTATTTTAAATACATCTGACATTTTCGCTAGAATTTTTTAAATGTTCACCCCATATTTTTACTGAAATGCGTCTGGATTAAATTCTCGGGTCACTGGCCTCCTGAGTGGCGCAGGGGTCTGAGTGGCGCAGGGGTCTGAGTGGCGCAAGGCACTGCATCACAGTGCTTGAGGCGTCACTACAGCCCCGGGTTCAATCCCAGGCTAAAGCAGCGCACAATTGGCCCAGCGTCGTCCGGGTTAGGGGAGGGTTTGGCCGGCTGAGATTTCCGTGTCCCTTGTGGTGGGCCGGGCACCTGCAAACTGACTTCAGACACATTGGTGCGGCTGGCTTCCAGGTTAAGAAAGCAGTGTGTTAACGAGCAGAACGGCTTGGCAGGGTTGTGTTTCAGAGGACACATGGCTCTCAACCTTCGCCTCACCCAAGTCCTTTGGGGAGTTGCAGCAAATGGGACAAATGGGACAAGACTGACAAGACAATTGGGGGTGGGTAAAAAAAATAATCGCAGCACACTTAGAAACTATTTATCATTATTTATCACTAACTTATTTGAATAAAACACAAAATATGTTGCTGTAGTTTGTCCATTAATCATGAAAACTTTAAACTCTAGTTTACATTAAACTAATATTTATTAAGTATCTGTGGACATCTGTCTCATTAATGTAACACTCAAGTTCCTGTAAACATTCCAATCAGTTGTTCAATACAAGCTAGAGGAGTTCTTAGATGAGCACATTTGAGCACAAGTTTAGTACATTTAGTACATTTGAGCATAAGTTTAGTACATTATATGCCTTCAGAATGAGGTTCTTATTCTCAATCACTCCTTTCAACACACTTGGCCTTCTCCTTCCCGAAACAGCTAAAGAGCTCAAATCAAGTCAGATTAAATTTTAAGATAACTGTATAATTTCATTTGAAATATAAAATTTTTCAGTGTTATGTTAAACTCAGGCCTTTTCATTAGTGGAGCAATGTTCAAAAATATTAGAAAAATAGATTTGTTTATTACTGTTTTGGACTTCGAAAACTGTTACGTAATGAGAATTGTGTGAAAATGTTGCTAAAATGCATAATATCTGATCAATAAACATAATAAAAATTATGAAATCGATAAGTACAGATCCTGATCTCAGTGATTCAAGAGGAAATATTGTGAAAAATAACAATTGAGAACCAGCTTCAGTTAGCTTCACATTCCAGCCCAGGCTTCATCCATACTACGACGGTGGATATTGCTCGTCTGCCTACCGCGAACTCTAGCAGGCTTGTAACTCGAACGCGGAACTCTTGATTGAGGCAATGCTGAAACATCAATCTATGGGCATGCCAGTGCCACATTTTAAAAAGGAAAGAAAAGTGATCTTGCAAATTCATCAGACTATGGCTGAAATAGGCTTTTAGAAGTGCCGTCTTTTTAAAATGTTATTTTAATTTATCCTTAATTCCGACTTTGGTGTGCTTATGAATGTACAATCACAAGCACCTTTTTCCCACTCCTATCGATACAATTATTTTAGTATGTCATACAAAAGTGTTACTGTGCACATGGCCACCGTAAGATGTTTTAAGGTGTGGGTGCTGAGGAGTATTTTTCTCCGCTCATTCGGGGGTAATAAAGGTCTAGTGCACTAATTTTATCAGGGGGGGCTGCAACACCCCTACATCCTGCTGCTATGACTGCGAATTAAGTTTTTAAAGGATTTCTGTCCTTACTAAATGTATAATGTGATATATTTTAACATTACACAATTTTAACACAAAAAAACATTTCATGATTAAAATATTTTATCAGTCATCTTTCTCAAATGAAGGGGATGATGACGCAATCTTTGCAAGAGGGATGGAATCTGATTTCATTGGTCCTCAACTCGTGGCTCAGTTATTTAATTCAGGGTAAGTGGAGTTACCCTGCCTCAGAGCAGGTTAGTTCTGAACGATTCGTTGCTATATAAATTTACCTGGCAAAAAGGTGAGCCACTTTCGTATGACTGATTATCCTGAGTTGAACTCAGAGTTGACCAAAGTTGCCTTGCTAACTCCTCAAACCTGCTTAGTAGGATACCCCTCAGATCTCAACCCAATTGAACATTGATGGTAGATTCTGGAGCCGCGCCCAAGACAGCGTTTTCCACCAGCATCAACAAAACACCAAATTATGGAATTTCTCATGGTTGAACGGTGTCACATCCCTCCAAGAGCTCCAGACACTTGCGGAATCTATGCCAAGGGGCATTGAAGCTGTTCTGGCGGCTCGTAGTTGCCCAACGCCCTATTAAGACTGTTGGTGTTTCCTTTATTTTGGCAGTTACCTGTATGTAGTATCTGTTATCAAATATAACTATGTGTTCATTCAGAGACAAAGGGCTATCTGAGTCTGACCCCTCAGAGAAAACCATGTGTTTGTCACACACACAGGAACAGCATCTCTCCACAACAGGAGTGTGAAATCACCATGTTCCAACAGCGACGGAGTGGGGCTCCCAAAGGGAACAAATATCAGTGCACCCGGTGTACATCATGCAAAGCACTGAACCCTCTATTCATGGGTCACTCTCAGGAAATCAATGTTTCTATCCTGCTGTTGCAGTTGCTGGAACGAGAGTATAACTTGTGTAATCATCTAAAGACATCTAGAATGAGGAGAGAACTGCATTGGTCTGACTTTTAAATGAAAATCATATCAGAGGCATTAACCACCTTTTTGAACATATTTTATAATTGCAATCCATCACAAATAATTACACATCATTTTTCCTTTACTCAAATAAATACATCATACTTTAAGAGTCTCTGTTTCATTTTACCAGACCTGATAGCCTACTACAATTGAACAAATGCATCGATTTCATGTATTTTCAATCGTTAATGCCTGAAAAATGACCCGAACATTACATTAGATAGGCAATATAAATATATAAATCAATATGAATTGATTTTGATACACATCCTGGGCCATGATGTTTCTATAAAAAAATATATTAGACGTATGTGACTGTATCTTAAATCCATTAAAACTATCATAAGTGTAAAGTGTACAACTTTACATGCAAAAATGTCCTTGTCCTCTTGTTTATAACGCCCTTCAAGAGCTCGGACAGTGCAGCGTAGTCCACTTGCGCCACCTGGTGGACAGTAACAAAAATGAGAGGAAACGCTTCAAGGAACATCACTTCCTGTTTAAAAATGGCTGTACACGTACGGCTTTATGTAATATAGAAAACGTTTTTAAGCTTTTACGTATTCGTTTGACCTCTTTTGCAGCGTATACATAAACATGGTCCGTCTATGTAAGTATGATCTGGTTGCTATTTAGCTAACACTGTCAACATGGGCTAGCTAGTAAGCAGGAGTGGTACTAGTAAGCCTATACGTTAGCCCGATGTTGCTGTGACGTTACTGTGTAGTTAGCTAGGCTAGCCTCAGTGATTGGTATAGCTAACGTTAGATTACACTATGATATTTATAATAAGTAGCCTAATGTCCCTTTCATGGAATTCAAAACAGATACTTAGCTACATCATAGCTAGGAATTAAGTTACGTTATGGGATGGTATGCAAGTCTTTAGGTAGGTAACGTTAGCTATCGGTCCAGGGATAGAATTATAACTAGCTAGTTAGTATTCTCTTGGTTACTTAGATTATTTTTTTTATGACGCGCTAATGATTTATTGTCTAGACGTGAAATACTGTTGGATGATTTTTACATTTATTTCACATTATGATTAAACCGAGTTCCAACATGTTTTACCGTGATTGTTGTGAAGTTATCCAGTTTCGAGTATATTGCAGATACTGATGCGTTGTACGGCCTGACGTTTGCCATAAACATTTCATGAATCCCTAATTAACCCGCCTAAGCACTTGGTAACGTTCAAACTATTTACATGACAACCTGACTGTGAATTGACGTAAGATGACATACTTTTTCACACTGATTCTTTTTAGAGAAAACATCACAGTTCAAATGCTGTTCTAAATTTTAAAAAATCTGGCAATTTAATTGCATATGCATTGTACCTTTTTTATAAAACAATACATTCAGATTTCGTTGTATTATCCTTACAGCATCCTTCCTACTGAAGACGTACCATGGAGGACACATTGTCATCAGATTGGCAATGGCTGGCCACAAACAGTCTAACAGACCTTTCTACCGGATTGTGGCAGCTTACAACAAGCGAGCACGAGACAGTAAATACATAGAACAACTGGGCTCTTATGATCCCCTGCCAAACATCTACAATGAGAAACTGGTCAGTTTCAACTCCGACAGGATCAAGTATTGGATGGGCTGTGGTGCACATCCAACGAAGCCTGTGGCCAAACTTTTAGGTGTGTTACATCTACACTCACCCTGAAAACACACACTTTCCAGGTTTATTGAAACAACCAATGTAAGGCCTACATCATGCAAAATACACAATCACAGGTTAATAAACAAACTTTTAACTGTACTCAATACCTCCACTAAAGTCTCAATGCTACCTTGGAATCTATGTGGTCTAAGTTACTGTCATCCCTCCCATCTCTGTTCCTGTAGGACTTGCTGGGTTCTTCCCCCTGCATCCCATGACAGTAACAGAGGCAGAGCGTCGCAGGGCCCTGGCAGAAGGAGCAGCTCCCGAGGAGGTAGATAAGCAGCAGGAACTATGAGCTGCAGTGTTGGAACGTGCGGGACTGTCAAGCGTAGCAGGATGTGGGCAATGTGCCATTCCCCTCCCAAAAGGCTGACTGTTTCCAGTGAAAGCCTTTGTTCTATGTGTAACAATGAATATTCAGAAGCAGTGCTCTTCCTACAGCTTTTCTTTTTTTATGTAACCAGTGTGCAGTGTATTCACATCTTTATAGCAATACATTTGTTTAATAAACAGTTTCTTGTGGTTGAAGTTATAAATTACCATTGTGTTTGGGATACTTTCAATAATTCCAAATCATACATTTTTTAGAGTAACATTTGTTAAATGCCACTTTGCTCAATGAATGTTTTGAATACTGTTTTCAGAAAGTAGGGGATTTTGTAATAGCTCAGTTGCATATCAATTGATGATCAAAGCAAGTATTTTTTTTTTGTTCGTTTATGATTTGGCTGTGTTTACAGATATTCCACTACTGCCATGTTTCCAAGGTAAAACAAATATGAATGTAGCTAGTTGCGTAATGTTAAAAAGCCACAGGGGTAAATCATTAAACTGTTTGATGCAATAGGTGGGTGGGTATGTTGACAGGATCTACAATGATTTAACTAACTCTCTTTTGTTCAATGTCACATTTGTCTACCATCCCTAGGACTTTCTTGGTGAAACTATCTTAATGGACAGTTCTTGGTGACACTTCAAATACTTTAACTCAAGTATTTTAATGCATTACATTCTCAAATGGCAAGAGACTGCTGTTCCAACAAGGAAAGTAAAGCATTTGTATATTGTCACATGTACAGTGAAATGCCTTTCTTGCTTGCTCTTTCCCAACAATGCAGTAATCAATATCAGTAGTACAATAAAAAATAATTAAGTCAAGTAGGGCAAAAACACATGAGAAACAGAAGAACACAAGTAAGTAAGCTATATACAGGGTCAGTTACAATACCATAATTACAATGTGCAGGGAGTGGTAGGGGTTAGATATGTATCTTTGCTTTGAGACTCGCAATTGAGCTCAGGGTCATCCTGTTTTCATGGCTCATCCTTGAGATGTTTATAGAACTTGATTGGAGTCCACCTGTGGTACATTTAATTGATTGGACATGATTTGAAAAGCAACACACCTGTCTATATAAGGTCCCACAGTTGACAGTGCACGTCAGAGCAAAAACTAAGCCACGAGGACGAAGGAATTGTCCATAGAGCGCAGAGACAGGATTGTGGCGAGGCACAGATCTGGGGAAGGGTGCCAAACAATTTCTGCAGCATTGAAGTTCCCTAAGAACACAGTGGCCATCATTCTTAAATGTAAGAAGTTTAGAACCACCAAGACTCTTCTTAGAGCTGGCCTCCCAGCCAAATTGAGCAATCGGGGTAGAAAGGCCTTGGTCAGGGAGGTGACAAAGAGCCCGTTGGTCACCGACAGAACTCCAGAGTTCGTCTGTGGAGATGGGAGAACCTTCCAGAAGGACAACCATCTCTGCAGTACTCCACCAATCAGGCCTTTATGGTAGAGCGGCCACTCCTCAGTAAAAGGCACATGACAGCCCGCTTGGAGTTTGCCAAAAGGCACCTAAAGGACTCAGAATATTTGAGAAAAAAGATTCTCTGGTCTGATGAAACCAAGATTGGCCTGAATGCCAAGCGTAACCTCTGGAGGAAACCTGTCACCATCCCTATGGTGAAGCATGGTGGTGGCAGCATCAGGCTGTGGGGATGTTTTTCAGCGGCAGGGACTGGGAGACTAGTCAGGATCGAGGGAAAGATGAACGGAGCAAAGTACAGAGAGATCTTTGATGGAAACCTGCTCTAAAATCTGCTCCCTAAGCACACAGCCAAGACAACATAGGAGTGGCTTCGGGACAAGTCACTGAATGTCCTTGAGTGGCCCAGCCAGAGCCCAGACTTGAACCTGATTGAACGTCTCTGGAGAGACCTAAAAATAGCTGTGCAGCGACGCTCCCCATCCAACCTCACAGAGCTTGAGAGGATCTGCAGAGAAGATTTGCAAAAACTCTCCAAATACAGGTGTGCCAAGCTTGTAGCGTCATACCTAAGAAGACTCGAGGCTGTAATAGGTGCCAAAGGTGCTTCAACAAGGTACTGAGTAAAGGGTCTGAACACTTATGTAAATGAGCTATTTCAGTAAAAAAAAATCAAAAAACCTGTTTTTGCTTTGTAATTATGGGATATTGTGTGTAGATTGATGAGGGGGAAAAACCATTTCATCCATTTTAGAATAAGGCTTTAACTTAACAAAATGTGTAAAAAGTAAAGGGGTCTGAATACTTTTCGAATGCACTGTATATGATGATTGCATGAGTGTAGAGTCGGTATGAATATGTGTGTGTGTGTGTGTTGGAGTATCAGTGTCCGTAAGTGTGTAGAGTGTGCATAGAGGGAGTGTGTCTCGATATCATATAATTGATATTGATCCATAGATATCTGGTGTGTTCATGGTGTACTAAACAGTATGTTGCAAATCTTAAGAACACACCTGAACAATCACCTGACCATGAAAAAACGAGGAAGTCATTCAGAATTTCAGCGTCACCAAATGTGTTTTTTATTTACTGTGGCAGGTTCATAGCCTCAATCAGATGTTTGGATGTGTGACTGCTCTTGATCAAGAGATATGTTTGTTTAAACTGGATCAAGTCACATTTTATTTGTCACTTGTCGAATACTTACAAACCCCTAACCAACAATGCAGTTGAAAAAATATGAATAAGAAATAAAAGGAACAAGTAATTAAAGAGCAGCAGTAAAATAACAATAACGAAACTATATATGGGGCGTACCGGTACAGAGTCAATGTGCGGGGGCACCGGTTAGTCGAGGGAATATGTACATGTAGGTAGAGTTAAGGTGACTATGCATAGATAATAACAGAGTAGCAGTGGCGTAAAGGAGGAGGGGGGGGGGGGGGGGGGGGCGCAATGCAAATAGTCTGGGTAGCCATTTGATTCGATTTTCAGAAGTCTTATGGCTTGGGGGTAGAAGCTGTTTAGAAGCCTCTTGGACCTAGACTTGGCGCTCCGGTACCGCTTGCTGTGCGGTAGCAGAGAGAACAGTCTATGACTAGGGTGGCTGGAGTCTTTGACAATTTTTAGGGCCTTCCTCTGATACTGCATGGTATAGAGGTCCTAGATGGCAGGAAGCTTTTCCCCAGTGATGTACTGGGCCGTACGCACTACCCTCTGTAGTGCCTTGCGGTCGGAGGCCGAGCAGTTGCTATACCAGGCAGTGATGCAACCAGTCAGGATGCTCTCGATGGTGCAGCTGTAGAACCCTTTGAGGATCTGAGGACCCATGCCAAATCTTTTCAGTCTCCTGAGGGGAAATAGGTTTTGTCGTGCCCTCTTCACGACTGTCTTGATGTGCTCGGACAATGTTAGTTTGTTGGTGATGTGGACACCAAGGAACTTGAAGCTCTCAACCTGCTCCACTACAGCCCCGTCGATGAGAATGGGGGCGTGCTCGGTCCTCCTTTTCCTGTAGTCCACAATCATCTCCATTGTCTTGATCACGTTGAGGGAGAAGTTGTTGTCCTGGCACCACACGGCCAGGTCTCAGACCTCCTCCCTATAGGCTGTCTCGTTGTTGTCGATGATCAGGCCTACCACTATTGTGTCATTGGCAAACTTAATGATGCTGTTGTAATCAGTTACTAGATTTCCATCCAATTGGAGACAATTTCCATGCAAATATAAAAAAATCAGCATAAAGAAAATATGTACATTTTCCCACCATTGGTGTGTTTCCACCAAACTGACTTGTTGAGTGTGTAATGCCAGTGGCGACCCGTCATTTGCAAAGCTAGACAAGCAGTTATCATCATGAATCAAGTCGACAATCTACTGGCAAATCTTTGTCATATGAAGAGATATTATAGATAAAACATATCGGTGCTCATCGGCCATTGGTACAAAGCTGTACAAAAAAGTCTGCAAACACCGTCCACGAATGATGTGTTTACAATACCGCGTTGGTAATAAAGCATCATTTGTTCGACTGCAACTTCTGGGGTAGATGGCTTTAGCTTGGTACCTAGCTAGCACCAATACTACCAGCAGAACCTGCAGTCATTTTCATTATTCTTTTTTTTAACCTTTATTTAACTAGGCAAGTCAGTTAAGAACAAATTCTTATTTTCAATGACGACCTAGGAACAGTGGGTTAACTGCCTGTTCAGGGGCAGAACGACAGATTTGTACCTTGTCAGCTCGGTGATTCAAATTTGCAACCTTGCGGTTACTAATCCAACGCTCTATCCACTAGGCTACCCTGCCGCCCCCTAGCCATTTAGGAATCCTTGTGAGTAAGTATTAGCTAGGTTGCCACTTGTTGTTCGCGAATTGAACTTCAGTTCATGAAAATAAATAGCTAGCCAGCTACATAACCCTGTTGCCCAAAGCTAACGTTATAAGCAGCCAGCTAGCTTCATCTGGCTAGTGAGGCTCCACCTCACTGGGTTATGTGTTGTGAAGCTAGCCACAATAAGAATTAGGCACAATAGTAGAATTTGCGGGTTACCTACAAAATAAAAGTATGTTATTGACAGTAATGCAAATGAATAAAAATAGTAGAATTATGCCATACTTTTATTTTGAAGGCTAATCTGAAAATCCACTATTATGGTTAATCCTCATTGTGGCTAGCTTTACATAGAACTGTTTCATAAATTAGGGTTATTTTAGATCATGACACCTAGCTATATAATTAGCTAACTATAGCTAATGAAACAGATGATGTCGTTTTGCTATGTTTTTGGGGAAGAACATTGTTTGCATCGATGAGCTAGCTGGCTTTTTTTAATGACCAGGACTGTAGGTGCGCGAGACAACTTTACCAGCATCATAGCATAGGTATCGATGAATCGTGACATATGAAATACGAGTGATAGTGTAACCAATGTGTAATAACTACGTAAAAAATGTATGAACCCATTAAATTATTATGTGACGTGCAGTCATATTCAGGTCCAGATTGGTCAACCATAGTCAACAAGCTTATTTGACATGTCAAATAATGTTATTTGACTCGTCAAATAGTGTTAAATAGTATATTTTTTGACACGCAAAGACCCAAACGGCGTTCCATAGCAAAGACCCAAAGGGGTTCCATAGAAATCCTGGTTGAGAATAAAATGACTGAACAAATGAACAACGAAACAGCACAGCAAGTAAGTGAAAGAAATAGGTTTTGATTATGTTTTACTGGTAATGGGGACATGCGTAAATTCCAACAAAATAACTTTTTGGTCAGTGTGGTGTGTGTGTAATAGAGGTCAACCGATTAATCAGCATGGCCAATTAAGGCCGATTTCAAGTTTTTGTAACAATCGGTAATCTGCATTTTTGGATGCCGATTATGACCGATTACATTGCAATCCACGAGGAGACTGCATGGCAGGCTGACCACCTGTGAGTGCAGCAAGGAGCCAAGGTAAGTTACTAGCTAGCATTAAACTTATCTTATAAAAAAACAATCAATCAATCATAATCACTAGTTAACTACACATGGTTGATGATATTTCTAGTTTAACTAGCTTGTCCTGCGTTGCATATAATCAATGCGGTGCCTGTTAATTTATCATCGAATCACAGCCTACTTTGCCAAACGGGTGATGATTTAACAAAAGCGCATTCACGTCAGGGTATATGCATCAGTTTGGGCCGCCTGGCTCATTGCGAACCGTGTGAAGACCATTTCGTCCTAACAAAGACCGTAATTAATTTGCCAGAATTTTACATAATTATGACATAACATTGAAGGTTGTGTAATGTAACAGCAATATCATTTTTTAAACCAAAGTGAATATGTTTCATTATTTATTTGAGACTAAATAGATTTTATTTATGTATTATATTTAGTTAAAATAAAAGTGTTCATTCAGTATTGTTGTAATTGTCATTATTACAAATATATATAAAAAATCGTCCGATTAATCATTATTGGCTTTTTTTGGTCCTCCAATAATCGGTATCGGTATCAGCGTTGAAAAATCATAATCGGTCGACCTCTAGTGTAACCTTTATTTAACTAGGCAAGTCAGTTAAGAACAAACTCTTATTTACAATGACGGCCTACCTAAAGCTAAATCTGTGCCAATTGTGCGCAGCACTATGGGACTCCCAATCACAGTGTGATACAGCCTAGATTCAAACCAGGGACTGTAGTGACGCCTCTTGCACTGAGATGCAATGTCTTAGACCGCTGCATCCGTGTGTGTGTGTGTTAACTATTTAACTCGACTAGAATGCTTAAAAGGCCGCAAAAATTTAAAAGATCAGTTATCGATATCAGTTTTTTTGGGAAGGAAAATATTGGATATTGGAATCAGCCAAAAATGTCATATCAGTGCATCACTAGAAATTACGGATTGCCTCTTCGTTCCCTTATGCCATAGTTTGTACAACTCAGTTGTTAGTAGAAACCTAATTTGTCTAAGTAAGGCAGCCATATCAGCTATGTTTTTTTAAAAGGCAGTAAATGAGACTGAATGAACTGCTTCGCTGCCAGACAAGGCTCCGCTGATAGCCAGAGTAGCGGTGGTAAGGATTCACTCCATGGTGCTGAAAAGAAAGCTCTGCTGTTGGGACAGCTTTATGTAGACCCTAACAGTTTGTGGGCAACGTTTGTCACCTTTAGAGTGCAATTAAGGTATTGTGTCATGATGTGGCCCTCTTTGGGTATAGCGAGTACCCTCCCTCTCTCTCTTACCACCTCTCTCTCCCACCTACCAAGGCTCTGTTATCTCACGTTGTAAATTCCATGAGGAGACTCTCTTCCCCCCTGGCCATGCGGTATAGAGAGAGGGTTCACAGTAGAACAAAATAACTTCTACCTCACAGAACTTGAGAACTGAACGATATCCATGTTTTGGAGAATGTGTAAACGGTCGGTGGAGATTTCAGCTACGACCGGTCCATTTTGTTTTATGATTGTGACCTCAGGAAAGACAATACAACCACATTGCCATAACTCTGTTTATACAGGAGCCTCCGTTCTGAGGCTTGCATCTAATTATGTATAAAATGAATGAGTAAAGATGAAACTATTTGTGAAATTGTGTATTGTGATTTTTTAACCGTTAATGTGAGAGAATTGTATTTCTGTTTAAAGTTTCACTAAGTCATTGGCCCGTTGGGACAGCTTTTCCACAGTTCCGAATAAAACCCCCACCTGTAGAAGCCCACTTGAGACCAAGCGTACCTCGATTACCGAGAGGGCTAACGTTTGAGTAGAGACCATGCCTACCTCGGTCAGCTGAGGAAGCTAAGGTTTGAGTAGAGACCAGAAAAACCTCAGGACAAGCGAAGGTTGTAATGGTTGCTGAATTCTTAACCATACCACGTGGTTAAACTCTGAGATTATCGATACCGACAGAATAAGAGCAAATCCTCGATACTAATTACTAGTCTGCAGCTAGGAATTATGTACCATTGAATGCGAAGACCGACAACCGCCGAAACATCTATTTTATAAGAACATTTCTGAATGGAATTCTGAAGTATCCATTCTAAGCACGAAGACTCCAGGGACGCAAAGAGAAGTTCAGATGAACTTTCCAACAGAGATCATGACGACACATGAATAAGAGCAAATCCTCGATACTAATTACTAGTCTGCAGCTATCAATTATGTACCATTGAATGCGAAGACCGACAACCGCCGAAACAACCGCCGAAACATCTATTTTATAAGAACATTTCTGAATGGAATTCTGAAGTATCCATTCTAAGCACGAAGACTCCAGGGACGCAAAGAGAAGTTCAGATGAACTTTCCAACAGAGATCATGACGACACACTGAGCGTAAATATATATTTTGATTGCAATTATTCCCGAATGAGTGAGCGTTCATGTGCAAAGGATTAACATTTCAATTATTACAATTATCAATTTCTTTCGCGCTCTTCTCAGTTCCTTTGTCTACCAAACCGCCATATTCGTTTAGCCAACCAAGGCACATCCCCTATCATTTCCTTGTAACCGTTTCTACTTTGTTTGTTTGTTATGCATTTCTGTGATTATTTAGTTAGTTAGTAAATAAATGATTAAGACAATTGATGTATGGATGATTTATAGTAAAGACTGGGTTCGTGCAGATAACCAACGATTTACGACGTTCGGAATGAGACTAACGTGAGGTAAAGAATGATTCCTTAATTAGAAGACTAATTGATCAGATATTAAAATATCAGAAAAGTTATATTAGGAAAATTATAACTTTAATCTGAAGATTTTCCTTGGTGCCCCGACTTCCTGGTTAATTACATTTACATGATTAGTTTAATCACGTAATAATAATTACAGAGAATTGATTTGATAAAATAAGTCTTCACTTTAATATTTTTATTTGTAAAACGGCAGTCAAGCATCAGTCATCATGTCACCAAGAGAAAACCCTCGATCTTCATTAGAAAGGAGTATCAAGATCACCTTGCACTTTCACCATCTGTAGCCAATAAACTGCATGGTTTCTCTGAGTCATAGTGGGAGGACCCCACACCATATCATCTTGACTCAAAGTTTACTTTGATATAATTCTAGCAATATTTGCACATAAAGCTTTTTCCACTGCCATTTCCTGCATCATTCATTTTACTGACGAACCCACTGGGTACAGATGTCAATTCAACATCTATTCCACGTTGGTTCAACATAATTTAATTGAAATGGTTTGGAAACAATGTCGATTCAACCAGTGTGCCCAGTGTGAGCCCACCAGGTCGGACAAACAAATTGTCTGCATTTATAAAATTGTCACAGCTGTTGTTTATACTGTATGACTTTACTCACATAAAAACTGTGGATAGAAACATGGTTTGTGATGTCAATGAAGGCATACCTAACAACACCCAGACCAAAATACAAAACATGAGATCATCTCTCTGGAGAACAGGGAGGGGTAAATGAAGTCCGCTAAGGGCTTTGATTGTCCATGCCTCATATTAGCCTCTGTAGCCTATTATACATTGCTTTATCACAAGGTGAATAATAAAGTATACAACAGATTACCAGTAAGTGTATTTCCTGTTTCAAGAGAAAATGGAATCCAGCAAAAAATATATATTTTCAGAAATGAGTTATACATGAGCAAACCGGTGTGGAAACCGGCACTGCCGATATCTCAGATGTCCTCAGGAAGACCATGAAATACATTGTTTTTATAGTCCAATTGTTATATTCAAACTTCATCCTGGTACAATTTACCTGTTTATGAGCTCACAGTCAATAATAATGTACATTTATAGCATGATCACTCAATTGAGTTTGACGCCATAATCTATGTGGTAAATATTGCCCAAGTGACTGACTCACTGTTCTCCTTCATCTCTGATTGATGAACGGCCTGTACATTTTACATGAACAACATTTGAACTGCAGTCTACTTGACCTTTGTGTAAATGCATTGATGCAACTGAGTACCATAAGCAGGAAGACATTTTAACATGGGGAGAGGTTATACATTTTTTTAATAAATAATTTATCCACATGTAGTTTCAGAATATAATAATTAATGATGGCTATAAGTGCATATAGTTAATTGCATACCCACATGCTATATTAAATTCAAGGGAATTATAAAGTCCCAATAACTTCCGTAACCTTGATACATGTTTTGTGTTTACATAGTCATAGCCGTTGTCAATTCAAAGATTATATTAATTTTGATCGAACAGTTTACAAACATTTAAATACTGATAGGTGGCTAGGGAACGATATGTCACTTAACACTGGTAAGTAATACAGGTGATATTTACTTTAGATGGCTTGAAAACTTTCAAGAGGTTTCAGGTGGAACAAGGCAAATACATTCAGATATCCCATCCACATTATCGCACAACTATCAGAGTGATTGTTTTGTGTAGAACTACTGTAAATAAGTCTTTATCAATTCCTTAACTTTGGAGCTTGCTCCAAAGGCACACTCTTGGGACTTTTGTTGGTAATTTATAATCCAGTAGGTGTGATAATTTGGTGGATTTTTTGTTTTCAAAGATTGTGCTTTTGGTATACATGATGAATGAAGATTTCTACATTTGATCTTGATTTGTGGACTAAGATTTTCAACTGGATTATTGTCTACACATGAACTGCTTTTAACACCAGTGAATACTAAAGCACAATTAGCAACAGCCTGAGGAATTTCTCAAAGCATACACTTTTGTATAAAATTAAGTGCAAGGAAACAGGAACAATATCCCAAAGAAAAATCTTATTTTGGAAATGGTGTTTGAATGGCCTTTTTGAAAATACTTTTTGAATCTTTAATGAACCCTCTTCTACTCTTTCAAACTATCTAACCCACTGGGCACACACTGGTGGAATCAAAATTGTTTCCAGGTCATTTAATAGATGTTGAATTGACGTCTGTGCCCAGTGGCATTATTCTTAAGTCTCATACTCTCTTATTTGACAAATCTGAATCTGGCCCCCACTCTTTGTACTACCTATACTGACCTTTCTTACGGAAATAGATGTAGAGGGTGTGACTAAATGGCAAGTAGCTCCAAGATGAGGAAGTCCAAGCCAAAACCATTTCCATTTGCCTAGGGTGTGCACGGAATTAATACCTAACTCAGCCAACTTCTTGGCAGCCTATTGCTTATGACACTTACAATAGACCTCTAACTGATTTATAAATCAGTGTCAAAACACATCTGCAATACAATTGCAGTGGATAAAACATTACTGCCTGCTTTCAGAGTATTACTGCGGCATTGAGATTGAAGTGTTTGGGAAACCCTGTGGGAAATATTTCAAAGGCTCACTTCAAAGCTACTCAGGCTTCAAGCAATCAACGGGACGGTGGCTGACCTTTTCTAAATATCTCTTGACTGAGAGTCAAGACTATTACAAGATCGAAAATATGTGGGGCATCCTGAGACACATAGTAGGGAAAAGGCTTTTATCATACTCCATAATCCTTACCATCATAATGATAAGTATATTTGTCACAATGGGTAAGTTCATGCATTTCGTACATGGAAAATTAACTGCTTTACCTTATGAAACAAAATATTAACATTGACAATGCTAATATGGAGATAAAAATTAGAGTAATGTAAATATTGAAACATAAAAAATATTATACATATTGAAAATATGGAATAATCTATCTGAGCCATTCATGCGTATTTTCTATGGCTTCTGCCAGTAACTGACAGAAGTGAAATGTTTATCCTTCGTCAGATTGAAGCCTGTTTTATTTGATGATTTCACATCAAGCATTGATTTAATAGTTATGTTATTACTTCATGTGTCATAATCATTTTGACACAGATCGTTGTAGATATATAACGTTGTAGATATATTGGTCGGTACACAGTAAATGCAGTGTTAGTACACATTGCAACAAAATATTAACTGTTTTTGTCTTTACATATTCATATGCAATAGATATGTATTTTTCAAAGACATTTTGAATTCATAAAGTTTAAATGTTCATTTGGAATATTTAGGAATGTTGAAATGTAACAAATGTAAAAATTCTACAGAGAAATTGTGAAAACATGTTTTCTTTACATTTTTTACCAGATCAATATTCAAAAAGACAAGCTCACTCAGATTCCACAGGGAAGAATCTTGGGACATTTGGAAAAAATAATGGAACGAAACAGTCTAGAAATAATTTTACAATCATTGGGAATGAATTATCTCGTTCTAATCTTCAATCTTCAGAGGAAAGTACAACTGCGTCCCTAGCGACCTCATTCACAGCTACAAAATCTACAAAGACAACTGAATCAGTGACAAAGAACACTGAGTTTTCCACAACAGAGGAGCGACCATCACCAACATTTACTATTTCAACTTCCAACACAAACCTTATCACCTCCACATTAACCAATGAATCAAACATGTCTAGAATGACCACTAGTCCTCAAGACACTTCAAAAGATCTAAGAGGAGAAAGGACAGAAAGGACAGTCCAAGTCACACACTCCATATCTTCTGGAGACCTCTTGTCAACAACAATGCCACCCACAAGCGACGTGACACAATCAGAGGTTTCATTGAAGACCCAAGAAACATATTTCACATCAAAAAACATTGAACTTGGCTCCACCAGCGGTCAGGAAATCATAACTGCAATTCCAACACAAAGCACTTCAGTCCCTGACTCGATTCAGTTTCATACAACTAAACACATTAGTTCAACAACCAACATATTGGCAACATCAGATATGTCACAATCCACCTTGAAAATGTATTCAATTCAGAGGACTACAAAAGAACATGGTTCCACAAGCCAACCTTCAAAAGAAAGTACAGCTGTGGTCTCAACTGCAGAAGATCATATGTCCACACCATTCACAACTACAAACTCTCCAAAGACAACTGAATCATTGACGTCCTCCTCCACTACAGACAAAACATTCCAACCTCCTATTACAACAGAAAAGGGAACTGCAACGCAAACCCAAAGCACATCAATCCCCACATCAATGGAGTCTCACAGGACTCAACATACGAGTTCAACCAACAATAGATTGTCAACATCAAGTATGTCACAATCGACTTTGGAAATATCTTCAACAGAGATGACAAGTGAAGACATTGTGTCCACAAGTACAAGGCAAACTTCAATGGAAATTACAGATATGGTCTCAACCCCAGAAGGTAATCTGTCCACACCATTCACAACTCCAAACTCTCCGAAGACAACTGAATCATTGACGTCCCCCTCCACTACACATATAACATCCTACCCTGTTATTACAGAACAAGACGTAACTGTAAATCAAACCCAAAGCACATCAATCTCAACCTCAATGGAGTCTCAAACAACTCAAGAAACCAGTCCAACCACCAACAAATTGTCAACTTCAGGAATGTCACAATCCACTTCTGAGATGTCTTCAATTGAGATGTCTACTAAAGAACATGGTTCCACAAGCCATCCTTCAATGGAAAGTACAGCTGTGGTCTCGACTGCAGAAGATCATATTTCTACACCATTCACAACTACAAACTCTCCGAAGACAACTGAATCATTGACGTCCCCCTCCACTACACATATAACATCCTTACCTGTTTTTACAGGACAATACGTAACTGTAAATCAAACCAAAAGCACAACCATCACTACCCCAATGGAGTCTCAAACAACTGAGTACAACAGTCCAACCACCAATATATTGTCGACATCGGGTATGTCACAATCCACTTTGGAAACGTCTTCAACTGAGATGGCTACTGGAGAACACGGGTCAACAAGAACAAGCCAATCGTCAATGGAAAGTACAGCTGTGGTCTCAACTGCAGAAGATAATCTATCCACATCATTCACAACTACAAATTCTACAAAAACAATGGAATCAGTGACGTCCTCCTCCACTCCAGACATAACATTCCAACCTCCTATTACAACAGAAAAGGGAACTGCAACGCAAACCCAAAGCACATCAATCCCCACATCAATGGAGTCTCACAGGACTCAACATACGAGTTCAACCAACAATAGATTGTCAACATCAAGTATGTCACAATCGACTTTGGAAATATCTTCAACAGAGATGACAAGTGAAGACATTGTGTCCACAAGTACAAGGCAAACTTCAATGGAAATTACAGATATGGTCTCAACCCCAGAAGGTAATCTGTCCACACCATTCACAAGTACAAACTCTACGAAGACAACTGAATCATTGACGTCCCCCTCCACTACACATATAACATCCTACCCTGTTATTACAGAACAAGACGTAACTGTAAATCAAACCCAAAGCACATCAATCTCAACCTCAATGGAGTCTCAAACAACTCAAGAAACCAGTCCAACCACCAACAAATTGCCAACTTCAGGAATGTCACAATCCACTTCTGAGATGTCTTCAATTGAGATGTCTACTAAAGAACATGGTTCCACAAGCCATCCTTCAATGGAAAGTACAGCTGTGGTCTCGACTGCAGAAGATCATATTTCTACACCATTCACAACTACAAACTCTCCGAAGACAACTGAATCATTGACGTCCCCCTCCAATACACATATAACATCCTTACCTGTTTTTACAGGACAAGACGTAACTGTAAATCAAACCCAAAGCACAACCATCACTACCCCAATGGAGTCTCAAACAACTGAGTACAACAGTCCAACCACCAACATATTGTCAACATCGGGTATGTCACAATCCACTTTGGAAATGTCTTCAACTGAGATGGCTACTGGAGAACACGGGTCAACAAGAACAAGCCAATCGTCAATGGAAAGTACAGCTGTGGTCTCAACTGCAGAAGATAATCTTTCCACATCATTCACAACTACAAATTCCACAAAGACAATGGAATCAGTGATGTCCTCCTCCACTATAGACATAACATTCCATCCTCCTATTACAACAGAAAAGGGAACTGCAACACAAACCCAAAGCACATTAAACCCCACATCAATGGAGTCTCACAGGCCTCAACATACGAGTCCAAACAACAATAGATTGTCAACATCAAGTATGTCACAATCGACTTTGGAAATATCTTCAACAGAGATGACAAGTGAAGACATTGTGTCCACAAGTACAAGGCAAACTTCAATGGAAATTACCGATATGGTCTCAACCCCAGAAGGTAATCTGTCCACACCATTCACAACTCCAAACTCTCCGAAGACAACTGAATCATTGACGTCCCCCTCCACTACACATATAACATCCTACCCTGTTATTACAGAACAAGACGTAACTGTAAATCAAACCCAAAGCACATCAATCTCAACCTCAATGGAGTCTCAAACAACTCAAGAAACCAGTCCAACCACCAACAAATTGTCAACTTCAGGAATGTCACAATCCACTTCTGAGATGTCTTCAATTGAGATGTCTACTAAAGAACATGGTTCCACAAGCCATCCTTCAATGGAAAGTACAGCTGTGGTCTCGACTGCAGAAGATCATATTTCTACACCATTCACAACTACAAACTCTCCGAAGACAACTGAATCATTGACGTCCCCCTCCACTACACATATAACATCCTTACCTGTTTTTACAGGACAAGACGTAACTGTAAATCAAACCCAAAGTACAACCATCACTACCCCAATGGAGTCTCAAACAACTGAGTACAACAGTCCAACCACCAACATATTGTCAACATCGGCTATGTCACAATCCACTTTGGAAATGTCTTCAACTGAGATGGCTACTGGAGAACACGGGTCAACAAGAACAAGCCAATCGTCAATGGAAAGTACAGCTGTGGTCTCAACTGCAGAAGATAATCTTTCCACATCATTCACAACTACAAATTCTACAAAAACAATGGAATCAGTGACGTCCTCCTCCACTCCAGACATAACATTCCAACCTCCTATTACAACAGAAAAGGGAACTGCAACGCAAACCCAAAGCACATCAATCCCCACATCAATGGAGTCTCACAGGACTCAACATACGAGTTCAACCAACAATAGATTGTCAACATCAAGTATGTCACAATCGACTTTGGAAATATCTTCAACAGAGATGACAAGTGAAGACATTGTGTCCACAAGTACAAGGCAAACTTCAATGGAAATTACAGATATGGTCTCAACCCCAGAAGGTAATCTGTCCACACCATTCACAACTCCAAACTCTCCGAAGACAACTGAATCATTGACGTCCCCCTCCACTACACATATAACATCCTACCCTGTTATTACAGAACAAGACGTAACTGTAAATCAAACCCAAAGCACATCAATCTCAACCTCAATGGAGTCTCAAACAACTCAAGAAACCAGTCCAACCACCAACAAATTGTCAACTTCAGGAATGTCACAATCCACTTCTGAGATGTCTTCAATTGAGATGTCTACTAAAGAACATGGTTCCACAAGCCATCCTTCAATGGAAAGTACAGCTGTGGTCTCGACTGCAGAAGATCATATTTCTACACCATTCACAACTACAAACTCTCCGAAGACAACTGAATCATTGACGTCCCCCTCCACTACACATATAACATCCTTACCTGTTTTTACAGGACAAGACGTAACTGTAAATCAAACCCAAAGCACAACCATCACTACCCCAATGGAGTCTCAAACAACTGAGTACAACAGTCCAACCACCAACATATTGTCAACATCGGGTATGTCACAATCCACTTTGGAAATGTCTTCAACTGAGATGGCTACTGGAGAACACGGGTCAACAAGAACAAGCCAATCGTCAATGGAAAGTACAGCTGTGGTCTCAACTGCAGAAGATAATCTTTCCACATCATTCACAACCACAAATTCCACAAAGACAATGGAATCAGTGATGTCCTCCTCCACTATAGACATAACATTCCATCCTCCTATTACAACAGAAAAGGGAACTGCAACACAAACCCAAAGCACATTAAACCCCACATCAATGGAGTCTCACAGGCCTCAACATACGAGTCCAAACAACAATAGATTGTCAACATCAAGTATGTCACAATCGACTTTGGAAATATCTTCAACAGAGATGACAAGTGAAGACATTGTGTCCACAAGTACAAGGCAAACTTCAATGGAAATTACCGATATGGTCTCAACCCCAGAAGGTAATCTGTCCACACCATTCACAACTCCAAACTCTCCGAAGACAACTGAATCATTGACGTCCCCCTCCACTACACATATAACATCCTACCCTGTTATTACAGAACAAGACGTAACTGTAAATCAAACCCAAAGCACATCAATCTCAACCTCAATGGAGTCTCAAACAACTCAAGAAACCAGTCCAACCACCAACAAATTGTCAACTTCAGGAATGTCACAATCCACTTCTGAGATGTCTTCAATTGAGATGTCTACTAAAGAACATGGTTCCACAAGCCATCCTTCAATGGAAAGTACAGCTGTGGTCTCGACTGCAGAAGATCATATTTCTACACCATTCACAACTACAAACTCTCCGAAGA
This sequence comes from Salvelinus fontinalis, assembly GCF_029448725.1. Lineage (NCBI taxonomy): Eukaryota > Metazoa > Chordata > Actinopteri > Salmoniformes > Salmonidae > Salvelinus > Salvelinus fontinalis. Next base: position 43,418,827 of record NC_074667.1, on the reverse strand, counting down.
CAACTGAATCATTGACGTCCCCCTCCACTACACACATAACATCCTACCCTGTTATTACAGGACAAGACGTAACTGTAAATCAAACCCAAATCACAACCATCACTACCCCAATGGAGTCTCAAACAACTGAGTACAACAGTCCAACCACCAACATATTGTCAACATCGGGTATGTCACAATCCACTTTGGAAATGTCTTCAACTGAGATGGCTACTGGAGAACACGGGTCAACAAGAACAAGCCAATCGTCAATGGAAAGTACAGCTGTGGTCTCAACTGCAGAAGACAATCTTTCCACATCATTCACAACTACAAATTCCACAAAGACAATGGAATCAGTGATGTCCTCCTCCACTATAGACATAACATTCCAACCTCCTATTACAACAGAAAAGGGAACTGCAACGCAAACCCAAAGCACATCAATACCCACATCAATGGAGTCTAACAGGCCTCAACATACGAGTCCAACCAACAATAGATTGTCAACATCAAGTATGTCACAATCGACTTTGGAAATATCTTCAACAGAGATGACAAGTGAAGACGTGTCCACAAGTACAAGGCAAACTTCAATGGAAATTACCGATATGGTCTCAACCCCAGAAGGTAATCTGTCCACACCATTCACAACTACAAACTCTCCGAAGACAACTGAATCATTGACGTCCCCCTCCACTACACATATAACATCCTTACCTGTTTTTACAGGACAATACGTAACTGTAAATCAAACCAAAAGCACAACCATCACTACCCCAATGGAGTCTCAAACAACTGAGTACAACAGTCCAACCACCAATATATTGTCGACATCGGGTATGTCACAATCCACTTTGGAAATGTCTTCAACTGAGATGGCTACTGGAGAACACGGGTCAACAAGAACAAGCCAATCGTCAATGGAAAGTACAGCTGTGGTCTCAACTGCAGAAGATAATCTTTCCACATCATTCACAACTACAAATTCCACAAAGACAATGGAATCAGTGATGTCCTCCTCCACTATAGACATAACATTCCATCCTCCTATTACAACAGAAAAGGGAACTGCAACGCAAACCCAAAGCACATCAATCCCCACATCAATGGAGTCTAACAGGCCTCAACATACGAGTCCAACCAACAATAGATTGTCAACATCAAGTATGTCACAATCGACTTTGGAAATATCTTCAACAGAGATGACAAGTGAAGACGTGTCCACAAGTACAAGGCAAACTTCAATGGAAATTACAGATATGGTCTCAACCCCAGAAGGTAATCTGTCCACACCATTCACAACTACAAACTCTCCGAAGACAACTGAATCATTGACGTCCCCCTCCACTACACATATAACATCCTACCCTGTTATTACAGAACAAGACGTAACTGTAAATCAAACCCAAAGCACATCAATCTCAACCTCAATGGAGTCTCAAACAACTCAAGAAACCAGTCCAACCACCAACAAATTGTCAACTTCAGGAATGTCACAATCCACTTCTGAGATGTCTTCAATTGAGATGTCTACTAAAGAACATGGTTCCACAAGCCATCCTTCAATGGAAAGTACAGCTGTGGTCTCGACTGCAGAAGATCATATTTCTACACCATTCACAACTACAAACTCTCCGAAGACAACTGAATCATTGACGTCCCCCTCCACTACACACATAACATCCTACCCTGTTATTACAGGACAAGACGTAACTGTAAATCAAACCCAAATCACAACCATCACTACCCCAATGGAGTCTCAAACAACTGAGTACAACAGTCCAACCACCAACATATTGTCAACATCGGGTATGTCACAATCCACTTTGGAAATGTCTTCAACTGAGATGGCTACTGGAGAACACGGGTCAACAAGAACAAGCCAATCGTCAATGGAAAGTACAGCTGTGGTCTCAACTGCAGAAGATAATCTTTCCACATCATTCACAACTACAAATTCCACAAAGACAATGGAATCAGTGACGTCCTCCTCCACTCCAGACATAACATTCCAACCTCCTATTACAACAGAAAAGGGAACTGCAACGCAAACCCAAAGCACATCAATCCCCACATCAATGGAGTCTCACAGGACTCAACATACGAGTTCAACCAACAATAGATTGTCAACATCAAGTATGTCACAATCGACTTTGGAAATATCTTCAACAGAGATGACAAGTGAAGACATTGTGTCCACAAGTACAAGGCAAACTTCAATGGAAATTACAGATATGGTCTCAACCCCAGAAGGTAATCTGTCCACACCATTCACAACTCCAAACTCTCCGAAGACAACTGAATCATTGACGTCCCCCTCCACTACACATATAACATCCTACCCTGTTATTACAGAACAAGACGTAACTGTAAATCAAACCCAAAGCACATCAATCTCAACCTCAATGGAGTCTCAAACAACTCAAGAAACCAGTCCAACCACCAACAAATTGTCAACTTCAGGAATGTCACAATCCACTTCTGAGATGTCTTCAATTGAGATGTCTACTAAAGAACATGGTTCCACAAGCCATCCTTCAATGGAAAGTACAGCTGTGGTCTCGACTGCAGAAGATCATATTTCTACACCATTCACAACTACAAACTCTCCGAAGACAACTGAATCATTGACGTCCCCCTCCACTACACACATAACATCCTACCCTGTTATTACAGGACAAGACGTAACTGTAAATCAAACCCAAATCACAACCATCACTACCCCAATGGAGTCTCAAACAACTGAGTACAACAGTCCAACCACCAACATATTGTCAACATCGGGTATGTCACAATCCACTTTGGAAATGTCTTCAACTGAGATGGCTACTGGAGAACACGGGTCAACAAGAACAAGCCAATCGTCAATGGAAAGTACAGCTGTGGTCTCAACTGCAGAAGATAATCTTTCCACATCATTCACAACTACAAATTCCACAAAGACAATGGAATCAGTGACGTCCTCCTCCACTCCAGACATAACATTCCAACCTCCTATTACAACAGAAAAGGGAACTGCAACGCAAACCCAAAGCACATCAATCCCCACATCAATGGAGTCTCACAGGACTCAACATACGAGTTCAACCAACAATAGATTGTCAACATCAAGTATGTCACAATCGACTTTGGAAATATATTCAACAGAGATGACAAGTGAAGACATTGTGTCCACAAGTAAAAGGCAAACTTCAATGGAAATTACAGATATGGTCTCAACCCCAGAAGGTAATCTGTCCACACCATTCACAACTCCAAACTCTCCGAAGACAACTGAATCATTGACGTCCCCCTCCACTACACATATAACATCCTACCCTGTTATTACAGAACAAGACGTAACTGTAAATCAAACCCAAAGCACATCAATCTCAACCTCAATGGAGTCTCAAACAACTCAAGAAACCAGTCCAACCACCAACAAATTGTCAACTTCAGGAATGTCACAATCCACTTCTGAGATGTCTTCAATTGAGATGTCTACTAAAGAACATGGTTCCACAAGCCATCCTTCAATGGAAAGTACAGCTGTGGTCTCGACTGCAGAAGATCATATTTCTACACCATTCACAACTACAAACTCTCCGAAGACAACTGAATCATTGACGTCCCCCTCCACTACACACATAACATCCTACCCTGTTATTACAGGACAAGACGTAACTGTAAATCAAACCCAAATCACAACCATCACTACCCCAATGGAGTCTCAAACAACTGAGTACAACAGTCCAACCACCAACATATTGTCAACATCGGGTATGTCACAATCCACTTTGGAAATGTCTTCAACTGAGATGGCTACTGGAGAACACGGGTCAACAAGAACAAGCCAATCGTCAATGGAAAGTACAGCTGTGGTCTCAACTGCAGAAGATAATCTTTCCACATCATTCACAACTACAAATTCCACAAAGACAATGGAATCAGTGACGTCCTCCTCCACTCCAGACATAACATTCCAACCTCCTATTACAACAGAAAAGGGAACTGCAACGCAAACCCAAAGCACATCAATCCCCACATCAATGGAGTCTCACAGGACTCAACATACGAGTTCAACCAACAATAGATTGTCAACATCAAGTATGTCACAATCGACTTTGGAAATATATTCAACAGAGATGACAAGTGAAGACATTGTGTCCACAAGTAAAAGGCAAACTTCAATGGAAATTACAGATATGGTCTCAACCCCAGAAGGTAATCTGTCCACACCATTCACAACTCCAAACTCTCCGAAGACAACTGAATCATTGACGTCCCCCTCCACTACACATATAACATCCTACCCTGTTATTACAGAACAAGACGTAACTGTAAATCAAACCCAAAGCACATCAATCTCAACCTCAATGGAGTCTCAAACAACTCAAGAAACCAGTCCAACCACCAACAAATTGTCAACTTCAGGAATGTCACAATCCACTTCTGAGATGTCTTCAATTGAGATGTCTACTAAAGAACATGGTTCCACAAGCCATCCTTCAATGGAAAGTACAGCTATGGTCTCGACTGCAGAAGATCATATTTCTACACCATTCACAACTACAAACTCTCCGAAGACAACTGAATCATTGACGTCCCCCTCCACTACACATATAACATCCTTACCTGTTTTTACAGGACAAGACGTAACTGTAAATCAAACCCAAAGCACAACCATCACCACCCCAATGGAGTCTCAAACAACTGAGTACAACAGTCCAACCACCAACATATTGTCAACATCGGGTATGTCACAATCCACTTTGGAAATGTCTTCAACTGAGATGGCTACTGGAGAACACGGGTCAACAAGAACAAGCCAATCGTCAATGGAAAGTACAGCTGTGGTCTCAACTGCAGAAGATAATCTTTCCACATCATTCACAACTACAAATTCTACAAAAACAATGGAATCAGTGACGTCCTCCTCCACTCCAGACATAACATTCCAACCTCCTATTACAACAGAAAAGGGAACTGCAACGCAAACCCAAAGCACATCAATCCCCACATCAATGGAGTCTCACAGGACTCAACATACGAGTTCAACCAACAATAGATTGTCAACATCAAGTATGTCACAATCGACTTTGGAAATATATTCAACAGAGATGACAAGTGAAGACATTGTGTCCACAAGTAAAAGGCAAACTTCAATGGAAATTACAGATATGGTCTCAACCCCAGAAGGTAATCTGTCCACACCATTCACAACTCCAAACTCTCCGAAGACAACTGAATCATTGACGTCCCCCTCCACTACACATATAACATCCTACCCTGTTATTACAGAACAAGACGTAACTGTAAATCAAACCCAAAGCACATCAATCTCAACCTCAATGGAGTCTCAAACAACTCAAGAAACCAGTCCAACCACCAACAAATTGTCAACTTCAGGAATGTCACAATCCACTTCTGAGATGTCTTCAATTGAGATGTCTACTAAAGAACATGGTTCCACAAGCCATCCTTCAATGGAAAGTACAGCTATGGTCTCGACTGCAGAAGATCATATTTCTACACCATTCACAACTACAAACTCTCCGAAGACAACTGAATCATTGACGTCCCCCTCGACTACACATATAACATCCTTACCTGTTTTTACAGGACAAGACGTAACTGTAAATCAAACCCAAAGCACAACCATCACTACCCCAATGGAGTCTCAAACAACTGAGTACAACAGTCCAACCACCAACATATTGTCAACATCGGGTATGTCACAATCCACTTTGGAAATGTCTTCAACTGAGATGGCTACTGGAGAACACGGGTCAACAAGAACAAGCCAATCGTCAATGGAAAGTACAGCTGTGGTCTCAACTGCAGAAGATAATCTTTCCACATCATTCACAACTACAAATTCTACAAAAACAATGGAATCAGTGACGTCCTCCTCCACTCCAGACATAACATTCCAACCTCCTATTACAACAGAAAAGGGAACTGCAACGCAAACCCAAAGCACATCAATCCCCACATCAATGGAGTCTCACAGGACTCAACATACGAGTTCAACCAACAATAGATTGTCAACATCAAGTATGTCACAATCGACTTTGGAAATATCTTCAACAGAGATGACAAGTGAAGACATTGTGTCCACAAGTACAAGGCAAACTTCAATGGAAATTACAGATATGGTCTCAACCCCAGAAGGTAATCTGTCCACACCATTCACAACTACAAACTCTCCGAAGACAACTGAATCATTGACGTCCCCCTCCACTACACATATAACATCCTACCCTGTTATTACAGAACAAGACGTAACTGTAAATCAAACCCAAAGCACATCAATCTCAACCTCAATGGAGTCTCAAACAACTCAAGAAACTAGTCCAACCACCAACAAATTGTCAACTTCAGGAATGTCACAATCCACTTCTGAGATGTCTTCAATTGAGATGTCTACTAAAGAACATGGTTCCACAAGCCATCCTTCAATGGAAAGTACAGCTGTGGTCTCGACTGCAGAAGATCATATTTCTACACCATTCACAACTACAAACTCTCCGAAGACAACTGAATCATTGACGTCCCCCTCCACTACACACATAACATCCTACCCTGTTATTACAGGACAAGACGTAACTGTAAATCAAACCCAAATCACAACCATCACTACCCCAATGGAGTCTCAAACAACTGAGTACAACAGTCCAACCACCAACATATTGTCAACATCGGGTATGTCACAATCCACTTTGGAAATGTCTTCAACTGAGATGGCTACTGGAGAACACGGGTCAACAAGAACAAGCCAATCGTCAATGGAAAGTACAGCTGTGGTCTCAACTGCAGAAGATAATCTTTCCACATCATTCACAACTACAAATTCTACAAAAACAATGGAATCAGTGACGTCCTCCTCCACTCCAGACATAACATTCCAACCTCCTATTACAACAGAAAAGGGAACTGCAACGCAAACCCAAAGCACATCAATCCCCACATCAATGGAGTCTCACAGGACTCAACATACGAGTTCAACCAACAATAGATTGTCAACATCAAGTATGTCACAATCGACTTTGGAAATATATTCAACAGAGATGACAAGTGAAGACATTGTGTCCACAAGTAAAAGGCAAACTTCAATGGAAATTACAGATATGGTCTCAACCCCAGAAGGTAATCTGTCCACACCATTCACAACTCCAAACTCTCCGAAGACAACTGAATCATTGACGTCCCCCTCCACTACACATATAACATCCTACCCTGTTATTACAGAACAAGACGTAACTGTAAATCAAACCCAAAGCACATCAATCTCAACCTCAATGGAGTCTCAAACAACTCAAGAAACCAGTCCAACCACCAACAAATTGTCAACTTCAGGAATGTCACAATCCACTTCTGAGATGTCTTCAATTGAGATGTCTACTAAAGAACATGGTTCCACAAGCCATCCTTCAATGGAAAGTACAGCTATGGTCTCGACTGCAGAAGATCATATTTCTACACCATTCACAACTACAAACTCTCCGAAGACAACTGAATCATTGACGTCCCCCTCCACTACACATATAACATCCTTACCTGTTTTTACAGGACAAGACGTAACTGTAAATCAAACCCAAAGCACAACCATCACTACCCCAATGGAGTCTCAAACAACTGAGTACAACAGTCCAACCACCAACATATTGTCAACATCGGGTATGTCACAATCCACTTTGGAAATGTCTTCAACTGAGATGGCTACTGGAGAACACGGGTCAACAAGAACAAGCCAATCGTCAATGGAAAGTACAGCTGTGGTCTCAACTGCAGAAGATAATCTTTCCACATCATTCACAACTACAAATTCTACAAAAACAATGGAATCAGTGACGTCCTCCTCCACTCCAGACATAACATTCCAACCTCCTATTACAACAGAAAAGGGAACTGCAACGCAAACCCAAAGCACATCAATCCCCACATCAATGGAGTCTCACAGGACTCAACATACGAGTTCAACCAACAATAGATTGTCAACATCAAGTATGTCACAATCGACTTTGGAAATATCTTCAACAGAGATGACAAGTGAAGACATTGTGTCCACAAGTACAAGGCAAACTTCAATGGAAATTACAGATATGGTCTCAACCCCAGAAGGTAATCTGTCCACACCATTCACAACTCCAAACTCTCCGAAGACAACTGAATCATTGACGTCCCCCTCCACTACACATATAACATCCTACCCTGTTATTACAGAACAAGACGTAACTGTAAATCAAACCCAAAGCACATCAATCTCAACCTCAATGGAGTCTCAAACAACTCAAGAAACTAGTCCAACCACCAACAAATTGTCAACTTCAGGAATGTCACAATCCACTTCTGAGATGTCTTCAATTGAGATGTCTACTAAAGAACATGGTTCCACAAGCCATCCTTCAATGGAAAGTACAGCTGTGGTCTCGACTGCAGAAGATCATATTTCTACACCATTCACAACTACAAACTCTCCGAAGACAACTGAATCATTGACGTCCCCCTCCACTACACACATAACATCCTACCCTGTTATTACAGGACAAGACGTAACTGTAAATCAAACCCAAATCACAACCATCACTACCCCAATGGAGTCTCAAACAACTGAGTACAACAGTCCAACCACCAACATATTGTCAACATCGGGTATGTCACAATCCACTTTGGAAATGTCTTCAACTGAGATGGCTACTGGAGAACACGGGTCAACAAGAACAAGCCAATCGTCAATGGAAAGTACAGCTGTGGTCTCAACTGCAGAAGATAATCTTTCCACATCATTCACAACTACAAATTCTACAAAAACAATGGAATCAGTGACGTCCTCCTCCACTCCAGACATAACATTCCAACCTCCTATTACAACAGAAAAGGGAACTGCAACGCAAACCCAAAGCACATCAATCCCCACATCAATGGAGTCTCACAGGACTCAACATACGAGTTCAACCAACAATAGATTGTCAACATCAAGTATGTCACAATCGACTTTGGAAATATATTCAACAGAGATGACAAGTGAAGACATTGTGTCCACAAGTAAAAGGCAAACTTCAATGGAAATTACAGATATGGTCTCAACCCCAGAAGGTAATCTGTCCACACCATTCACAACTCCAAACTCTCCGAAGACAACTGAATCATTGACGTCCCCCTCCACTACACATATAACATCCTACCCTGTTATTACAGAACAAGACGTAACTGTAAATCAAACCCAAAGCACATCAATCTCAACCTCAATGGAGTCTCAAACAACTCAAGAAACCAGTCCAACCACCAACAAATTGTCAACTTCAGGAATGTCACAATCCACTTCTGAGATGTCTTCAATTGAGATGTCTACTAAAGAACATGGTTCCACAAGCCATCCTTCAATGGAAAGTACAGCTATGGTCTCGACTGCAGAAGATCATATTTCTACACCATTCACAACTACAAACTCTCCGAAGACAACTGAATCATTGACGTCCCCCTCCACTACACATATAACATCCTTACCTGTTTTTACAGGACAAGACGTAACTGTAAATCAAACCCAAAGCACAACCATCACTACCCCAATGGAGTCTCAAACAACTGAGTACAACAGTCCAACCACCAACATATTGTCAACATCGGGTATGTCACAATCCACTTTGGAAATGTCTTCAACTGAGATGGCTACTGGAGAACACGGGTCAACAAGAACAAGCCAATCGTCAATGGAAAGTACAGCTGTGGTCTCAACTGCAGAAGATAATCTTTCCACATCATTCACAACTACAAATTCTACAAAAACAATGGAATCAGTGACGTCCTCCTCCACTCCAGACATAACATTCCAACCTCCTATTACAACAGAAAAGGGAACTGCAACGCAAACCCAAAGCACATCAATCCCCACATCAATGGAGTCTCACAGGACTCAACATACGAGTTCAACCAACAATAGATTGTCAACATCAAGTATGTCACAATCGACTTTGGAAATATCTTCAACAGAGATGACAAGTGAAGACATTGTGTCCACAAGTACAAGGCAAACTTCAATGGAAATTACAGATATGGTCTCAACCCCAGAAGGTAATCTGTCCACACCATTCACAACTACAAACTCTCCGAAGACAACTGAATCATTGACGTCCCCCTCCACTACACATATAACATCCTACCCTGTTATTACAGAACAAGACGTAACTGTAAATCAAACCCAAAGCACATCAATCTCAACCTCAATGGAGTCTCAAACAACTCAAGAAACTAGTCCAACCACCAACAAATTGTCAACTTCAGGAATGTCACAATCCACTTCTGAGATGTCTTCAATTGAGATGTCTACTAAAGAACATGGTTCCACAAGCCATCCTTCAATGGAAAGTACAGCTGTGGTCTCGACTGCAGAAGATCATATTTCTACACCATTCACAACTACAAACTCTCCGAAGACAACTGAATCATTGACGTCCCCCTCCACTACACACATAACATCCTACCCTGTTATTACAGGACAAGACGTAACTGTAAATCAAACCCAAATCACAACCATCACTACCCCAATGGAGTCTCAAACAACTGAGTACAACAGTCCAACCACCAACATATTGTCAACATCGGGTATGTCACAATCCACTTTGGAAATGTCTTCAACTGAGATGGCTACTGGAGAACACGGGTCAACAAGAACAAGCCAATCGTCAATGGAAAGTACAGCTGTGGTCTCAACTGCAGAAGATAATCTTTCCACATCATTCACAACTACAAATTCTACAAAAACAATGGAATCAGTGACGTCCTCCTCCACTCCAGACATAACATTCCAACCTCCTATTACAACAGAAAAGGGAACTGCAACGCAAACCCAAAGCACATCAATCCCCACATCAATGGAGTCTCACAGGACTCAACATACGAGTTCAACCAACAATAGATTGTCAACATCAAGTATGTCACAATCGACTTTGGAAATATATTCAACAGAGATGACAAGTGAAGACATTGTGTCCACAAGTAAAAGGCAAACTTCAATGGAAATTACAGATATGGTCTCAACCCCAGAAGGTAATCTGTCCACACCATTCACAACTCCAAACTCTCCGAAGACAACTGAATCATTGACGTCCCCCTCCACTACACATATAACATCCTACCCTGTTATTACAGAACAAGACGTAACTGTAAATCAAACCCAAAGCACATCAATCTCAACCTCAATGGAGTCTCAAACAACTCAAGAAACCAGTCCAACCACCAACAAATTGTCAACTTCAGGAATGTCACAATCCACTTCTGAGATGTCTTCAATTGAGATGTCTACTAAAGAACATGGTTCCACAAGCCATCCTTCAATGGAAAGTACAGCTATGGTCTCGACTGCAGAAGATCATATTTCTACACCATTCACAACTACAAACTCTCCGAAGACAACTGAATCATTGACGTCCCCCTCCACTACACACATAACATCCTTACCTGTTTTTACAGGACAAGACGTAACTGTAAATCAAACCCAAAGCACAACCATCACTACCCCAATGGAGTCTCAAACAACTGAGTACAACAGTCCAACCACCAACATATTGTCAACATCGGGTATGTCACAATCCACTTTGGAAATGTCTTCAACTGAGATGGCTACTGGAGAACACGGGTCAACAAGAACAAGCCAATCGTCAATGGAAAGTACAGCTGTGGTCTCAACTGCAGAAGATAATCTTTCCACATCATTCACAACTACAAATTCTACAAAAACAATGGAATCAGTGACGTCCTCCTCCACTCCAGACATAACATTCCAACCTCCTATTACAACAGAAAAGGGAACTGCAACGCAAACCCAAAGCACATCAATCCCCACATCAATGGAGTCTCACAGGACTCAACATACGAGTTCAACCAACAATAGATTGTCAACATCAAGTATGTCACAATCGACTTTGGAAATATATTCAACAGAGATGACAAGTGAAGACATTGTGTCCACAAGTAAAAGGCAAACTTCAATGGAAATTACAGATATGGTCTCAACCCCAGAAGGTAATCTGTCCACACCATTCACAACTCCAAACTCTCCGAAGACAACTGAATCATTGACGTCCCCCTCCACTACACATATAACATCCTACCCTGTTATTACAGAACAAGACGTAACTGTAAATCAAACCCAAAGCACATCAATCTCAACCTCAATGGAGTCTCAAACAACTCAAGAAACCAGTCCAACCACCAACAAATTGTCAACTTCAGGAATGTCACAATCCACTTCTGAGATGTCTTCAATTGAGATGTCTACTAAAGAACATGGTTCCACAAGCCATCCTTCAATGGAAAGTACAGCTATGGTCTCGACTGCAGAAGATCATATTTCTACACCATTCACAACTACAAACTCTCCGAAGACAACTGAATCATTGACGTCCCCCTCCACTACACATATAACATCCTTACCTGTTTTTACAGGACAAGACGTAACTGTAAATCAAACCCAAAGCACAACCATCACTACCCCAATGGAGTCTCAAACAACTGAGTACAACAGTCCAACCACCAACATATTGTCAACATCGGGTATGTCACAATCCACTTTGGAAATGTCTTCAACTGAGATGGCTACTGGAGAACACGGGTCAACAAGAACAAGCCAATCGTCAATGGAAAGTACAGCTGTGGTCTCAACTGCAGAAGATAATCTTTCCACATCATTCACAACTACAAATTCTACAAAAACAATGGAATCAGTGACGTCCTCCTCCACTCCAGACATAACATTCCAACCTCCTATTACAACAGAAAAGGGAACTGCAACGCAAACCCAAAGCACATCAATCCCCACATCAATGGAGTCTCACAGGACTCAACATACGAGTTCAACCAACAATAGATTGTCAACATCAAGTATGTCACAATCGACTTTGGAAATATATTCAACAGAGATGACAAGTGAAGACATTGTGTCCACAAGTAAAAGGCAAACTTCAATGGAAATTACAGATATGGTCTCAACCCCAGAAGGTAATCTGTCCACACCATTCACAACTCCAAACTCTCCGAAGACAACTGAATCATTGACGTCCCCCTCCACTACACATATAACATCCTACCCTGTTATTACAGAACAAGACGTAACTGTAAATCAAACCCAAAGCACATCAATCTCAACCTCAATGGAGTCTCAAACAACTCAAGAAACCAGTCCAACCACCAACAAATTGTCAACTTCAGGAATGTCACAATCCACTTCTGAGATGTCTTCAATTGAGATGTCTACTAAAGAACATGGTTCCACAAGCCATCCTTCAATGGAAAGTACAGCTATGGTCTCGACTGCAGAAGATCATATTTCTACACCATTCACAACTACAAACTCTCCGAAGACAACTGAATCATTGACGTCCCCCTCCACTACACACATAACATCCTTACCTGTTTTTACAGGACAAGACGTAACTGTAAATCAAACCCAAAGCACAACCATCACTACCCCAATGGAGTCTCAAACAACTGAGTACAACAGTCCAACCACCAACATATTGTCAACATCGGGTATGTCACAATCCACTTTGGAAATGTCTTCAACTGAGATGGCTACTGGAGAACACGGGTCAACAAGAACAAGCCAATCGTCAATGGAAAGTACAGCTGTGGTCTCAACTGCAGAAGATAATCTTTCCACATCATTCACAACTACAAATTCTACAAAAACAATGGAATCAGTGACGTCCTCCTCCACTCCAGACATAACATTCCAACCTCCTATTACAACAGAAAAGGGAACTGCAACGCAAACCCAAAGCACATCAATCCCCACATCAATGGAGTCTCACAGGACTCAACATACGAGTTCAACCAACAATAGATTGTCAACATCAAGTATGTCACAATCGACTTTGGAAATATCTTCAACAGAGATGACAAGTGAAGACATTGTGTCCACAAGTACAAGGCAAACTTCAATGGAAATTACAGATATGGTCTCAACCCCAGAAGGTAATCTGTCCACACCATTCACAACTACAAACTCTCCGAAGACAACTGAATCATTGACGTCCCCCTCCACTACACATATAACATCCTACCCTGTTATTACAGAACAAGACGTAACTGTAAATCAAACCCAAAGCACATCAATCTCAACCTCAATGGAGTCTCAAACAACTCAAGAAACTAGTCCAACCACCAACAAATTGTCAACTTCAGGAATGTCACAATCCACTTCTGAGATGTCTTCAATTGAGATGTCTACTAAAGAACATGGTTCCACAAGCCATCCTTCAATGGAAAGTACAGCTGTGGTCTCGACTGCAGAAGATCATATTTCTACACCATTCACAACTACAAACTCTCCGAAGACAACTGAATCATTGACGTCCCCCTCCAATACACATATAACATCCTTACCTGTTTTTACAGGACAAGACGTAACTGTAAATCAAACCCAAAGTACAACCATCACTACCCCAATGGAGTCTCAAACAACTGAGTACAACAGTCCAATCACCAACATATTGTCAACATCGGGTATGTCACAATCCACTTTGGAAATGTCTTCAACTGAGATGGCTACTGGAGAACACGGGTCAACAAGAACAAGCCAATCGTCAATGGAAAGTACAGCTGTGGTCTCAACTGCAGAAGATAATCTTTCCACATCATTCACAACTACAAATTCCACAAAGACAATGGAATCAGTGATGTCCTCCTCCACTATAGACATAACATTCCATCCTCCTATTACAACAGAAAAGGGAACTGCAACACAAACCCAAAGCACATTAAACCCCACATCAATGGAGTCTCACAGGCCTCAACATACGAGTCCAAACAACAATAGATTGTCAACATCAAGTATGTCACAATCGACTTTGGAAATATCTTCAACAGAGATGACAAGTGAAGACATTGTGTCCACAAGTACAAGGCAAACTTCAATGGAAATTACAGATATGGTCTCAACCCCAGAAGGTAATCTGTCCACACCATTCACAACTCCAAACTCTCCGAAGACAACTGAATCATTGACGTCCCCCTCCACTACACATATAACATCCTACCCTGTTATTACAGAACAAGACGTAACTGTAAATCAAACCCAAAGCACATCAATCTCAACCTCAATGGAGTCTCAAACAACTCAAGAAACCAGTCCAACCACCAACAAATTGTCAACTTCAGGAATGTCACAATCCACTTCTGAGATGTCTTCAATTGAGATGTCTACTAAAGAACATGGTTCCACAAGCCATCCTTCAATGGAAAGTACAGCTGTGGTCTCGACTGCAGAAGATCATATTTCTACACCATTCACAACTACAAACTCTCAGAAGACAACTGAATCATTGACGTCCCCCTCCACTACACATATAACATCCTTACCTGTTTTTACAGGACAAGACGTAACTGTAAATCAAACCCAAAGTACAACCATCACTACCCCAATGGAGTCTCAAACAACTGAGTACAACAGTCCAACCACCAACATATTGTCAACATCGGGTATGTCACAATCCACTTTGGAAATGTCTTCAACTGAGATGGCTACTGGAGAACACGGGTCAACAAGAACAAGCCAATCGTCAATGGAAAGTACAGCTGTGGTCTCAACTGCAGAAGATAATCTTTCCACATCATTCACAACTACAAATTCTACAAAAACAATGGAATCAGTGACGTCCTCCTCCACTCCAGACATAACATTCCAACCTCCTATTACAACAGAAAAGGGAACTGCAACGCAAACCCAAAGCACATCAATCCCCACATCAATGGAGTCTCACAGGACTCAACATACGAGTTCAACCAACAATAGATTGTCAACATCAAGTATGTCACAATCGACTTTGGAAATATCTTCAACAGAGATGACAAGTGAAGACATTGTGTCCACAAGTACAAGGCAAACTTCAATGGAAATTACAGATATGGTCTCAACCCCAGAAGGTAATCTGTCCACACCATTCACAACTACAAACTCTCCGAAGACAACTGAATCATTGACGTCCCCCTCCACTACACATATAACATCCTACCCTGTTATTACAGAACAAGACGTAACTGTAAATCAAACCCAAAGCACATCAATCTCAACCTCAATGGAGTCTCAAACAACTCAAGAAACTAGTCCAACCACCAACAAATTGTCAACTTCAGGAATGTCACAATCCACTTCTGAGATGTCTTCAATTGAGATGTCTACTAAAGAACATGGTTCCACAAGCCATCCTTCAATGGAAAGTACAGCTGTGGTCTCGACTGCAGAAGATCATATTTCTATACCATTCACAACTACAAACTCTCCGAAGACAACTGAATCATTGACGTCCCCCTCCACTACACATATAACATCCTTACCTGTTTTTACAGGACAAGACGTAACTGTAAATCAAACCCAAAGTACAACCATCACTACCCCAATGGAGTCTCAAACAACTGAGTACAACAGTCCAACCACCAACATATTGTCAACATCGGGTATGTCACAATCCACTTTGGAAATGTCTTCAACTGAGATGGCTACTGGAGAACACGGGTCAACAAGAACAAGCCAATCGTCAATGGAAAGTACAGCTGTGGTCTCAACTGCAGAAGATAATCTTTCCACATCATTCACAACTACAAATTCCACAAAGACAATGGAATCAGTGATGTCCTCCTCCACTATAGACATAACATTCCATCCTCCTATTACAACAGAAAAGGGAACTGCAACACAAACCCAAAGCACATTAAACCCCACATCAATGGAGTCTCACAGGCCTCAACATACGAGTCCAAACAACAATAGATTGTCAACATCAAGTATGTCACAATCGACTTTGGAAATATCTTCAACAGAGATGACAAGTGAAGACATTGTGTCCACAAGTACAAGGCAAACTTCAATGGAAATTACAGATATGGTCTCAACCCCAGAAGGTAATCTGTCCACACCATTCACAACTCCAAACTCTCCGAAGACAACTGAATCATTGACGTCCCCCTCCACTACACATATAACATCCTACCCTGTTATTACAGAACAAGACGTAACTGTAAATCAAACCCAAAGCACATCAATCTCAACCTCAATGGAGTCTCAAACAACTCAAGAAACCAGTCCAACCACCAACAAATTGTCAACTTCAGGAATGTCACAATCCACTTCTGAGATGTCTTCAATTGAGATGTCTACTAAAGAACATGGTTCCACAAGCCATCCTTCAATGGAAAGTACAGCTGTGGTCTCGACTGCAGAAGATCATATTTCTACACCATTCACAACTACAAACTCTCAGAAGACAACTGAATCATTGACGTCCCCCTCCACTACACATATAACATCCTTACCTGTTTTTACAGGACAAGACGTAACTGTAAATCAAACCAAAAGTACAACCATCACTACCCCAATGGAGTCTCAAACAATTGAGTACAACAGTCCAACCACCAACATATTGTCAACATCGGGTATGTCACAATCCACTTTGGAAATGTCTTCAACTGAGATGGCTACTGGAGAACACGGGTCAACAAGAACAAGCCAATCGTCAATGGAAAGTACAGCTGTGGTCTCAACTGCAGAAGATAATCTTTCCACATCATTCACAACTACAAATTCTACAAAAACAATGGAATCAGTGACGTCCTCCTCCACTCCAGACATAACATTCCAACCTCCTATTACAACAGAAAAGGGAACTGCAACGCAAACCCAAAGCACATCAATCCCCACATCAATGGAGTCTCACAGGACTCAACATACGAGTTCAACCAACAATAGATTGTCAACATCAAGTATGTCACAATCGACTTTGGAAATATCTTCAACAGAGATGACAAGTGAAGACATTGTGTCCACAAGTACAAGGCAAACTTCAATGGAAATTACAGATATGGTCTCAACCCCAGAAGGTAATCTGTCCACACCATTCACAACTCCAAACTCTCCGAAGACAACTGAATCATTGACGTCCCCCTCCACTACACATATAACATCCTACCCTGTTATTACAGAACAAGACGTAACTGTAAATCAAACCCAAAGCACATCAATCTCAACCTCAATGGAGTCTCAAACAACTCAAGAAACTAGTCCAACCACCAACAAATTGTCAACTTCAGGAATGTCACAATCCACTTCTGAGATGTCTTCAATTGAGATGTCTACTAAAGAACATGGTTCCACAAGCCATCCTTCAATGGAAAGTACAGCTGTGGTCTCGACTGCAGAAGATCATATTTCTACACCATTCACAACTACAAACTCTCCGAAGACAACTGAATCATTGACGTCCCCCTCCACTACACACATAACATCCTACCCTGTTTTTACAGGACAAGACGTAACTGTAAATCAAACCCAAAGCACAACCATCACTACCCCAATGGAGTCTCAAACAACTGAGTACAACAGTCCAACCACCAACATATTGTCAACATCGGGTATGTCACAATCCACTTTGGAAATGTCTTCAACTGAGATGGCTACTGGAGAACACGGGTCAACAAGAACAAGCCAATCGTCAATGGAAAGTACAGCTGTGGTCTCAACTGCAGAAGATAATCTTTCCACATCATTCACAACTACAAATTCTACAAAAACAATGGAATCAGTGACGTCCTCCTCCACTCCAGACATAACATTCCAACCTCCTATTACAACAGAAAAGGGAACTGCAACGCAAACCCAAAGCACATCAATCCCCACATCAATGGAGTCTCACAGGACTCAACATACGAGTTCAACCAACAATAGATTGTCAACATCAAGTATGTCACAATCGACTTTGGAAATATCTTCAACAGAGATGACAAGTGAAGACATTGTGTCCACAAGTACAAGGCAAACTTCAATGGAAATTACAGATATGGTCTCAACCCCAGAAGGTAATCTGTCCACACCATTCACAACTCCAAACTCTCCGAAGACAACTGAATCATTGACGTCCCCCTCCACTACACATATAACATCCTACCCTGTTATTACAGAACAAGACGTAACTGTAAATCAAACCCAAAGCACATCAATCTCAACCTCAATGGAGTCTCAAACAACTCAAGAAACTAGTCCAACCACCAACAAATTGTCAACTTCAGGAATGTCACAATCCACTTCTGAGATGTCTTCAATTGAGATGTCTACTAAAGAACATGGTTCCACAAGCCATCCTTCAATGGAAAGTACAGCTGTGGTCTCGACTGCAGAAGATCATATTTCTACACCATTCACAACTACAAACTCTCCGAAGACAACTGAATCATTGACGTCCCCCTCCACTACACACATAACATCCTACCCTGTTATTACAGGACAAGACGTAACTGTAAATCAAACCCAAATCACAACCATCACTACCCCAATGGAGTCTCAAACAACTGAGTACAACAGTCCAACCACCAATATATTGTCGACATCGGGTATGTCACAATCCACTTTGGAAATGTCTTCAACTGAGATGGCTACTGGAGAACACGGGTCAACAAGAACAAGCCAATCGTCAATGGAAAGTACAGCTGTGGTCTCAACTGCAGAAGATAATCTTTCCACATCATTCACAACTACAAATTCTACAAAAACAATGGAATCAGTGACGTCCTCCTCCACTCCAGACATAACATTCCAACCTCCTATTACAACAGAAAAGGGAACTGCAACGCAAACCCAAAGCACATCAATCCCCACATCAATGGAGTCTCACAGGACTCAACATACGAGTCCAAACAACAATAGATTGTCAACATCAAGTATGTCACAATCGACTTTGGAAATATCTTCAACAGAGATGACAAGTGAAGACATTGTGTCCACAAGTACAAGGCAAACTTCAATGGAAATTACAGATATGGTCTCAACCCCAGAAGGTAATCTGTCCACACCATTCACAACTCCAAACTCTCCGAAGACAACTGAATCATTGACGTCCCCCTCCACTACACATATAACATCCTACCCTGTTATTACAGAACAAGACGTAACTGTAAATCAAACCCAAAGCACATCAATCTCAACCTCAATGGAGTCTCAAACAACTCAAGAAACCAGTCCAACCACCAACAAATTGTCAACTTCAGGAATGTCACAATCCACTTCTGAGATGTCTTCAATTGAGATGTCTACTAAAGAACATGGTTTCACAAGCCATCCTTCAATGGAAAGTACAGCTGTGGTCTCGACTGCAGAAGATCATATTTCTACACCATTCACAACTACAAACTCTCCGAAGACAACTGAATCATTGACGTCCCCCTCCACTACACATATAACATCCTTACCTGTTTTTACAGGACAAGACGTAACTGTAAATCAAACCCAAAGTACAACCATCACTACCCCAATGGAGTCTCAAACAACTGAGTACAACAGTCCAACCACCAACATATTGTCAACATCGGGTTTGTCACAATCCACTTTGGAAGCGTCTTCAACTGAGATGGCTACTGGAGAACACGGGTCAACAAGAACAAGCCAATCGTCAATGGAAAGTACAGCTGTGGTCTCGACTGCAGAAGATCATATTTCTACACCATTCACAACTACAAACTCTCCGAAGATAACTGAATCATTGATGTCACCCTCCACTACACATATAACATCCTTACCTGTTTTTACAGGACAAGACGTAACTGTATATCAAACCCAAAGCACTTCCATCATTACTCCAATTGAGTCGCAAACAACTGAATACACCAGTCCAACCACCAACATATTGTCAACATCAGGTATGTCGCAAACCACTGTTGACATGTCTTCCACTCAGGCAACCACTGAAAATGGTCTTTCCACACCATTCACAACTACACACTTGAAAAAGACAAGTGAATCAGAATTTTCCACCTCCACTTTAGATACCACTTCTTCATCTGGATTTACCACACCTATGACATTTATTCCAGGTTCGACCACAGAAAGGAGACCGTCAACGCAAAGCGAGACAGTGACCACAATTGTGCATACACAGACAGACAGTCAGTCAACACCAGACCACAGTTCAACCTCAAATGTTTTCCTTACGTCATTCACAACAATATCTACAACTCATCAGTGTAATGAAGAGGACTGTCAGTGTCATGGTGCTCCTTGTTTTTTCAATGACACTCTTGGCTTATGTAAATGCCATTGCTCTGACTTCACCTTTGGAGATTTGTGTATTTATGGAAGTAATGTCACCACAGTTTCCTTGGGTGAGTTTTCCTTTTCATTATAATTCCTTACTAAAGCCTCTACATGACTAGTAAAACATATATTGGTCAATGTTGTTTAACAAGTAAAGCTGAATGTCACCTAACTAAGTGTTTCATCATGAATGATTGATGCTATCATGCACCCATACATGTGGGGTTTTAACTTTACATAAAAGGACGAGACCTTTTGCACCAATGGTAGACCCATTAAACTTAGGGCTTGATTCAATCTGTGTCGAAATGTAAAGGTAGTTTCTGATTGACATTTACTTTGCCTGCTACCCATCCACATCACTCCGACGAACTGACGTTTCTTATCCACAATGACATTATCAACTTTCTACGATGACGTTATCAACTTTGATACTCTGACTAGTTAGATTTGTTAGAGACAATGCAACAATTTCTAGGATGGCAGTTTCAGACTGAATATGTGTAGCGATCGATAGAGCAGCGGAATTAAATTCAGTGTGAGTTGTCAGGCAAGCATTTACCATGAATGCAGTCTCTGCAAAAGCGGGAAGGAATATGGTCTTTCAATTTTTATCATCCTCTAGCGCTGAACTTTGGCGATACGGATTGAATCAAGCCCTTCTTCACTGCCCTGAATTTACTAATACAAAACGGGATTCTTTGTATGTTTGTACTTACATAGTCATGCATTTCTTTGCAGATAAGGCAGTACCAACCAGAAAGGCAAATGTCTCTTTGAGGATTATGAGGGAATTTGAGCCTGAGTATGAAAATATGAACTCCAGCAAGTCCCAAATATTAATCAAAACTTTGATTAAGGAGGTATGCAATATGTTTTTTTATGTTGTGTGATTTTGTAAAAACATTAATCATAAATGTGAAATGGTACAGTAATATATTTGAACAACTTAATACTAATGCAATAAGGTATCATTTGTTACTGAATAAAGAAGTAGTTACAATAACACATAGGCCTAAAATGGCTACCTGATATACAATTTTGACAGGATCAAAGTGAAATATATCAAATGTATATTTTTTCTTTTTGTTTTTCAGCTTAGTGTTCTCTGCAGGAGAGCAGATCCACAAAATTTTAAAGATGTACAAGTCATTCATCTAAAGTAGGTTATTATATTTTCAAAACTCAAGCATCTAAGAAGCTTAATTAAACAAACATTAATAAAATACACTTAAATACTGCAAATCAAATTCCTATAATATTAATCAACTATTGAACTTATGAAATGTGATTTATGTCTATTCTTCTAGACCTGGAAGTATTGTTGCAGAGAGCATAGCGGAATACACCTATCCCAACAATGCATCCCAAATTGATTTCCTCAACAATGAACTGGAACCCACACTTAGGAATATCTTGAACAACACAGATAACTTAATGGGCATCAGTCAAGCATTTGAAAATGTGCGAATCCAGTTGACCAACATCACCTTCCAACCGACAGAAATAAGGAGTAAGTAATGTTTGGCAATTGAAAACATGTATCATGCCTAATGTTTTTTTGTATTTGTAAATTGTAAATAGTTTCATTTTGTTTGAAAACCTTGTACAATCAAACTTTTATTGAATTTAGTAGAGATATGAGAGTAATTTTGATGGGGAATTGTTTTCTAATCAGATATTGCAGATTTGAGGCCATTTGTGGCCTGTCGTCTGGGTTTTGCCAACTACACAGAAGAGCTCTCTGATGGCAGCTGGAAGTGTGTGGGGCCTTGTAAACAGTATCCAGACTACTGTCATAGACACGGAGAATGCTTTAATAATGTTCAAAGTGGACCTATTTGTCTGTAAGACCCTATTTGTTTTCAGAATTTATTCAATCTGATAAAGTGCATTCGGAAAGTATTGAGACCCCTTTACTTTTTCCACATTTTGTTACGTTACAACCTTATTCTAAAATGGATTCACTTGTTTTTCCCCCATCAAACGACACACAATACCTCATGACAAAGCAAAAACTCTGTTTTTTAAAAATGTTTGCAAAAAAGGGAAATACCACATTTACATAAGTATTCAGACCCTTTACTCAGTACTTTATTGAAGCATCTTTGACAGCGATTACAGCCTTGTCTTCTTGGGTCTTTCATTTTTTTTTTATTAAGTCAGTTAAGAACAAATTCTTATTTACAACGACAGCCTGATGCTACAAGCTTGTGGCCTGCATTCTTCTCTGCAGATCCTCTCAAGCTCTGTCAGGTTGGATGGGGAGCGTTTCTAGACAGCTAATTTCAGGTCTCTCCAGAAATGTTCAATCGGTTTCAAGTCCAGGTTCTGGCTGGGCCACTAAAGGACATTCAGAGACTTGTCCCGAAGCCACTCCTGCGTTGTCCTGTTGGAAGGTGAATGTTCGCCCCAGTTTGAGTTCCTGAACGCTCTGTAGCAGGTTTTCATCAAGGATCTCTCTGTACTTTGATCTGTTCATCTTTGCCTCGATCCTGACTAGTCTCTCTGCCGCTGAAAAACAGCCCCACAGCATGATGCTGCCACCACCATGCTTCACCGTAGGGATGGTGCCAGGTTTCCTCCAGACGTGACGCTTGGCATTCAGGCCAGGAGTTCAATCTTGGTTTCATCAGACCAGAGAATCTTGTATATCATGGTCAGAGTCTTTAGGTGTCTTTTGGCAAACTCCAAGCGGGCTGTCATGTGCCTTTTACTGAGGAGTGGCTTCCGTCTGGCCACTCTGCCTTGAAGGCCTGATTGGTGGAGTGCTGCAGAGATGGTTGTCCTTCTGGAAGGTTCTCCCATCTCCACAGAGTAACTCTAGAGCTCTGTCAGAGTGATCATCGGGTTCTTGGTCAAGGCCTTCTCCCCTGATTGATCTAGGAAGAGTCTTGGTGGTTCTAAACTTCTTACATTTAAGAATGATGGAGGCCACTGTGTTTTTGGGGACCTTCAATGCTGCAGAAATGTTTAGGTACCTTTCCCCAGATCTGTACCTCGACACAATCTTATCTCAGAGCTCTATGGACAATTCCTTCGACCTTATGGCTTGGTTTTTGCTCTGACGTGCACTGTCAACTGTGGGACTTATATAGACAGATGTGTGCCTTTCCAAATGATGTCCAATCAATTGAATTTACCACAGGTGGACTCCAATCAAGTTGTAGAAACATCTCAAGGATGATCAATGGAAACAGGATGCACCTGAGTTCAATTTCGAGACTCATAGCAAAGGTTCTGAAAACTTATGTAAATAAGGTATTTCTGTTTTTTTTATTTATAGTAAATTTGTAAAAATTTTGAAAAGCCTGTTTTCGCTTTGTCATTACTGGGTATTGTATATAGATTGCTGAGGACTTTTTGTTTGTATCCATTTTAGAATAAGGCTGTAACATAGAATTGGAAAAAGTCAAGGGGTCAAAATAATTTCCCAAGGCACTGTATGTACCGTATGTAGTGCTTGGATTTTGGTACATGCTAAGTTGTGTTACACAATGTTACAAAGTAATTTCAGTTAATTAAATGTAACCAAATTAAATGTTGAACCATAAATGCTGAAGCAGTATGCATCATAACCCCCTCACTGTTTGACAAAGGTGCTATGAGTCTTCCCTGGAGCAGTATCATGGACCCCAGTGTGAGCGCTTCCGCAGGGGAAGAGGTTTCTATGCTGCACTCTTTGGCGCACTGGGGGCAGGCATCCTCCTCATACTTGCTCTCATCGTGGTTATCGTGGTCCTGCGAAGGAACCGTGGGGGACGTTGGTGGGTATCATAACATAATACATGCAGATTCTTGTATGCCATGCAAATGATTGCTTGATTTGAAGTAAATTAGATGCAATCTGTGTAAGGAATATAATTGTATGGTTTAAAATAAATTGTTTTCATAACTCAGGAACATTGACAAGCTACCTGCCAGAAGACTGATGTCTCTCAATGAGGACTTTTTTGACTTCACACAAAGAGGTATGCTCATCTCTGCCTCTATGTCCCAATGACTGACAACTAGAATATTATACTCTCTATAATATATTCCCAACACTCATTTGTTTTCATTTTGATTGTAGACCTCGGTCCATACCATGGCAGTTCACCAGTCTACACAAACACTGATTTAGTTGACGAAGGCTGCAGGAATATTCAGCCTGCATCTTGACAATGTTGACACAACATAAAATGTGAGTACAATTACAGACGTTATACTGTAATTTCTGTTGTTTCATGTCTTTCATATTTGTCAAAATCTTACAATCTTTGCTGTGAATGAAAAATGACATCTAGTAATGAGTGGCAATAAATATTAAATATAGTATCTACACTTCAACATTACACCTCTCTATATGCTATAATAACAAATATTTACATGTAATTACTTTCACAGTCTAGAGCACCAGCTGTTTATGATTCTCTATTTTAATGAATAATAATGTTGACATTTGAAGTGATATGACTATCCATGATGTTTTCTCAGGTGAAGACCCAATGGCCAACAATAATAGATTTTCTTCAAAATAACACAGAATATAGTATTCATGCTGCCTAAAATGTTTTCTCAGTTACCACAAATAATTATGCTTTATAATATGCATAATCATTGTGAATCAAATTATTTTTGTACTGCAGCTATTTTACTAGAATGTTAAAGCATAAGGCTACACACTACTGTCATTCGAGGACTTGATAAATAAAATGAGATCTAGATGAACTATTTCCTGGCATTAAAGACTACCCGGTATGATTGTTAGATGTGTATGTTACATCTGTTGACTAAGTGTAATATGTAACTTCTGGGCTTTGGGTTCACATATACATTTTAATTTGACAAATATTTAAATAAACGGTGAGACGAATCATATGCGTCCTTTTCTTCCATCTTTAAATGGAATGTAATATTTTCATATTTATCTAATATCATGTGGCAATTACAACCTATGTGCGCTAGGGGGAGCACACATCCTTTTTTCCAACAACAACTGCATGTGCTTTCAGAAAGTTAGGGAAGAGCATCACGAATAAAATAACAGTATAACAAAGAACACAAATAAAAACAGTTTTCTCTTTGAACGTGTTGGCAATAATATCATGCAACAGGTTCAGTTCACATCATGCAATGTTCAGTTGCATGACATTTAGCGTTATTTCCAATGTTTGAAGAGCTGTTGCTTGTAGCCTGGTGGTTAGAGCGTTGGGCCAGTAACCAGCAGGTAGCCTAGTGGTTAGAGCGTTGGGCCAGTAACCAACAGGTAGCCTGGTGGTTAGAGCGTTGGGCCAGTAACCAGCAGGTAGCCTAGTGGTTAGAGCGTTGGGCCAGTAAACAGCAGGTAGCCTGGTGGTTAGAGCGTTGGGCCAGTAACCAGCAGGTAGCCTAGTGGTTAGAGTGTTGGGCCAGTAACCAACAGGTAGCTTGGTGGTTAGAGCGTTGGGCCAGTAACCAGCAGGTAGCCTAGTGGTTAGAGCGTTGGGCCAGTAACCAGCAGGTAGCCTGGTGGTTAGAGCGTTGGGCCAGTAACCAGCACGTAGCCTGGTGGTTAGAGCGTTGGGTTCAGTAACTGAAAGGTCGCTGGATTCAATCCCTGAGCCGACAAGGTAAAAATATGTTGTTCTGCCTCTGAGCAAGGCAGTTAACCCACTGTTCCCTGGGTGCTGAAGATGTGGATGTTAATTATAGCAGCCACCCGCACCTCTCTGATTCAGAGATGCATTCAGTTGTACAACTGACAGGTATCCCCTTTCCCTTTAATTCCCTCTAGGTATTACTGCTGATAGCCTACAGAGTATTGGAAGTAGAGGGACAGGTAGCATTTTGTGCCGTCTGTGCCAGTACTGCCAATGTGATGCATTCTCTGGGCTCTTATACTGTATCCAATCTGAAGCATTATTCAAGCTGGTATTTCACTCTGCCTTTTTATCTTTTGAATCCTGTTTATTCCTTTGATCATGTTGTTTCAGTTTTGTATAGACATAGATGAAAGTCTATGATTCAAACATGACAGTTTTTGTATCTAAGACACTACAACATTCGATGGACCCTTTTTAATTCAATGTTTTATTTGACCCCTCCCTCTCCCCCACATCAATAGAAAACAGCCATAATGTTGTCTCTACCACAGACTATAACCAGACATTTATAATCTTGCTGTAGACTTAGAGGACATTCAGACATTGCAACCACACTGCAATATTTGTCACAGACATCTGCAGGCAAAACCACAAAGGTTATATATATATATTTATTATTTTAATAATAGCAGCCATAAAAAGTGGGAGATTGTTCCATTGGGTAAATCTCACACCTTGTCAGCCTTGAGGTAGAACATGGTTAAGAAAATGAACACTGACCCCTGCATGTTCCTGCCGTGTTTGTGTGATGTGTCTTGTGGTTAATGTACGTTTTTCTTGCATGAATTCACAAATGCGTCACACAGACCAGATTCATTATTGCTCTTCGTCTTGATTTTGTGTACTTGCGCTTTACTGTCCCCATTTGGGACCATCATTTAAATAGATAGCCCTTGTCACCATCTGTTGCCATGGCCACCATCCATGCTGTTGCCTAGCAGCTCACCTGAGCGAGAGCCAGGTGAAAGAGATGGCAGGTGGCCTAGATCACACTGCTGCCTTTTGTTCCTCTGAGGACACAGCACCATCACCATCAATTGACCATAATACTAAATGCTTACAGCAAAAAGGAATGGTAATTTATGAGCTACCCTTTCCAGAGACAATAACGAATGTACTGTATAAGAATAATGTTGAGCAGGTGACCACACCCTATATTGGATTTGGCTAATGATTTCAGTCCTGCTCTGTGTGCATAGCTGTCCTGTACTATAAAAATGAGTAACTGCACTGACAAATCTTTTCAAATAAGATAACTTTTCCAGTCATCATTCAAGCTATGGACTCAGTGAAACAAGGCAACATGAAGCACTGAAGACCTGAGGAACCAGGTTACCTGGCCTCTGAGTTGCTCAACAGGTAGCCGGGGGGAGAGTCATACTTCCAACCAGGAAGGGGAAGGTAATGTATACCTGTCTGAATCAGTCGCTCTGCTGTGTGTTTGGACTGCAGCCAACTGTAATGAGGCACTGCACGAGGGTGTGGGTGGGGGTGATAAAACAGGCCAAACAGCTGAATCAGAGTTCATCTCACACCATTCAACAGAGTACAGAACAAAGGCCGATTCATAAATAAGCCATTTTATTTTTCCCTTTAAAAGACTGATACATTGATCAAATATTCATAATGACTAGTGTATTTATATTAAATAAACACAACATCGTGGTCTTTACTCCCAGTGCATTTGTTTCACCACAGCAGATGTCAATTATTTTCAATTAACTAGTCTTCATTTGATTTCATGGTTTACGATAAGACATGGGAATAGGTTAAGATTAAATAACATATCAGTGTACAATGTAAACAATGTATTATACATTAAATATAAAACGACATGGCCTCTACTAGGTTTGTTTTCCCTTTGAGGGAAAATGTACTTAAGTGACCATTTGACTGTAGAGCTAATCTGCTATCCAATTCAACCACCATGTTTTATATCCAGGGTTACTTCGATGCACTTGCTAAATTCACTATGTCATCATTATGGTTCTTGAATAATCTATTACAATAAAATCCATATCATTTCCTGGCCGCCAGCAGCCAAAGTCTCTGGACCACACCCACTGCAATCATGTCAGGCAGGAATGCATTAGCAGAACAGGAATGTCTGTTTCAGGTAGGTAAGCCCCACACAGTCAAGCGTAATATGTCTATGTTATGAGCCCAACGTCTCTGGGATCCACGATCACTTGGTGTAGTCGAAATATTGTCAAAGGAAAGGTCCGGTCATTCTGTTATATGGTAAATGGACTATGGTTAGTGAAGTAGTGGTTTGGATTTTAATACACTTCATATTTTCACTAAGGGCGTTTGAGAAATATTTCAGTTTCAATTTAGAGGTTTCATTTCAAATTATTTTAGGATTACGTTCCACAAGGTTTTGGGGTATATATTGATTTGTATTGTCATTGGGAGGTAGTATTGAAGACAATTAGTGACAGACAATGACTCACAGCTTGACCAGCTACTGAGCTGCCCAAACAGTAAGAAAATCATACATTCACATTTGTTCAACAGGCACATTTTTGTGCAACACAAAATGACCTGGACACTGACAGTAGCATAAGGGTTAGGGAGGACTCTCTTTACGACCGTGTATTTGGCAGCAGTGCTGAAAACAGGCAGAGAACAGTAACAAATATTGTTAACCTAGTTTTCTACGATATGGTAGAAAAGTCACAAAATCAGCAGGGAAAACACAAACACAGTTGCACCACACGCACAAAGTACAAACTGCACTAGACATTCCACTGGAGATCGGCATACCATTATTCCACTCTCCCACTGGTACAGAGCGTATGTCCATTGAGGGAAACACAGAAATACACTTCCATTCATAAACATAGTGGCCTGAGTAAGACTGAAATATCAACAAGGCAGGAAACATGTGCATTCCTATATTCATGCTTATACATAATAGGAGTTAGAGTGGGGATGTGGGTGGAGAATCCTTCATAAAGGGTTTCAATACATTGGCCTCTTCTTTAGACTTCATATATGCAATACGAGATAATGATTGCTTTACTGACCCTTTGTCCCCAAGTTCTGAGACACAAAAGCAATATCAAAAACAACATACACCTCACAAAACTTCCTATACATGTGACACACACACACACAACTGAGAACTTGAGGCAGCTTATACGCTAACTGCACCACTGTATCAGAAAAACATTTACATATACTCAATGTACTAAAATATTAAATCATATAAAAAGAAAACTCTAAAAATGGTTACATATTACCCACACACTCAATAGTTAGAGACAATATTTAGATCATGCATCTTTGTTGTAGTTGCAGTTCCTAAAGTCCCAGTAACTGTAAATGGTATATCAAATACCCTGTTTTTAGAATAGCGAGGTAAAAACTACCAAAGTCGTCAGTGTTAAAGCAGCAGTAAGTGTTTGAAGGCCTCAGCGTCCTGAGGCACTGTGTCCCCAGTGGTTGATTGCGCATGTCCACTGGAGTCCTTCCCTAATTTGTCTCCTCCGGGTCAAACTATATCCACCTGTACTTTCCTCTTGGTCTGACAATCCCATTCTGGGTCTGAAGCCCCTCTACTGCGACCTGCCGGGCAGTCCACATCCTGGAGTATCTTCTCCGGGTAAAGTTTGTCCAGGTTGGCCGGCCGCTGTGGGAGCAGGAAGTAGTGTGTGGTGCTGGCCTTCCTGCCGTTCTCCATGACAGGCAGGATGCAGGGAGACCCCTCACTGTTCTGCCTCTGTAAACCCCAGCTCACGTACTTAGGGTCTGGGGCAAAGCTCTGTGTGGGGGGCATAACACCGTTAAGGTACGAGGGGAGGCTCTTGGGGCTGGGGGTACGGGAGCTGCCTTGAGACAACAAAGGGTCCCTGGGGGGCACCTTGGGGGGCTTGTCCTCGTCACTATATGCCCCAGACGACACCTCGGCTGACCAGCGGCGGTAGTCTGCAGTCTTGATGGGTCGTGGGGGGATGGGCACGCGGGGGGGCACCATTGGTTTGTCCATGCCCTGAGTGTGGCGGTGGTGACAGGGCAGGCGCAGCGACGTGGGCTTGTTGAAGGAGCCAGCAGGGCCGGAGTGAGAGCGCCGCAGCTTCCTCTGGGCTCGGTCCTGCTGTCTGGGACACACTGGCTGCTGCTCTGCTTGCTCCCGCACCTCCTGCTCCAACCTCTGTTGCTGTTCCTGCTGCTCGTGCTGTTGCCGCTGTTGTTCCTGTACCCGCTGTTGTTCCTGTACCCGCTGTTGCTCCTGTACCCGCTGCTGCTCCTGTACCCGCTGCTGCTCCTTCTGTTGCTGTTGTCTTTGCTGGCCCGCAGGTCCCTCATAGTAGGCATAGTTAATCTGCCCACAGCCCCTGAAGCTCCTGCGGCTGGGGGCTCCATAGCGAAAGGCAGAGGGTTTGGGGTGACACTGCTCAGGCACCAAGCAGCGTTGGTCATCTGAACTGGTGAAGAACTCCACCTCATTGTCCATGGCCTGGTCAGGGGAAAGGTCTGCCCGCCCAGGGAGAGGAGGCAGGGGTTTGGCACCCCGGCTAGGTGTGTGGGGGGGACTGCAGTGTTCGTACACAGACAACCTCTGGAAGGACGGGACCACCTGGTCATCCTCAGCAGGGCTAGGGGTGGAGGGCTCAGCGCTGGATGACAGGGACAGATGAGTGGGACGGGACTTCTTTGGGGGTAACCACTGTGCACCAGGGCTATGTTTCTGTCCTGCAGGGAGAAGGTGGTTAGAAAACCAATTCAATCAAAATATCAGCATTTGGTAACTACCAAAGAAAGTTACAACCATAGTGCACCACTAATTAACTTTAGCCAGGCTCCTGGCATGGTCCCTAGGTTAAACGGTTCCTGGAAGTGTGGAGGTCAGAGAGACACACATTACCGTAATTACTTGAAAGCATCTAGTTTTGGTCACATGCACACGGTACAGTGAAATACTTACTTGCTGACGCTCCTCAACAATGCAGTACAATAACATTAGTCAAGAATCAAATGCCAAATACAAAAGTAAAAAAAGAACAAGTCGTAATAAAAAGTATAAGAAAAGAGTAATAACTAGCATAAGTAGTATGTACATAATATACAGTATGATTGGTTGGTTAAACATTCCCCAGGATATACTTCAAGCAGATCCTGTGAAGCCAGCATTCTGGCTCTCTATTCTTATAGAAACAAGAACCTCCATCAGTTGGCTCAGAGACATGGTATTAAATCCCTCCTTGCAAGGCTGTGTATAAGGCAGAGGGCAAAAGGAAGGATTGTGGGTGTAAGTGGTGGTTGGTAACATAGAAATAGAATCTACAGTGGCTGGGTCCAGTACTTACTCTCAGAATTGAGTGATGGTGGCACCTGCTGCTGAAATGGAAAGTTGTATTCTGTTGGTGCTGGATCCATACTGAAGTACAAGCTGTAAAAAGGTATGATGCACATAGTTGAGTAATTGTCCCAGATACTGTACATGTAGTTATAGCAATTCCAACCATCCCTGCAGGAATACACTTAGTAAAATATAGATGCGTTTAAGGGGTTAATGGAACGCAGACCGCGTTATGGACCAGATTGGCGCACATTCAACAAACCTGATCTAACAAAGTGGATATTCGGATTGTAACAGGCCCACAATGTGGTTACTTAAGTCCGATTTTGATATATTTGCCTGTTTCGCTGCATAACATTTAGAAGTTGTCCCTTTTCAGGTTTAGAAGAAGTGACTGCTAAATGTTAACTCCCGTTTGTAAAGCTGGTTAGCATACAGAAATTGGTGGTGGCAGTCAAAATCGTTTCTAGGGGTAATGCAGTTGATTGGTGAAGATGACATGAACATGTGTTGGGGTTAACATGCATACAAGCATTATACTCTGATGTTACAAACAATAGCCTAAATGTAGATCTGGGATCTTTCCCAACAGCCCTTTTCCATGGAAATTCCAATGTTTTGGTTGAGTTCTATTGACTTTAAGGCATCTATGAACTAATAAAACATGTTCTTCTTGTAACTAAGGACTCACGTGGGGACTTACTTGTCCAGCTCATGGCGGTGGCTCCATGAGGGCTTGGCTTCAGCCATGCTGAGACAGTGACTGGCCCGCAGAAAGGGGCTGTCTGCAGGTAAACAGATCTCCTGGGCAGTCAGGCCCGCTGTGCACATGCTCCAGGCACAATTGGGTCGCATCAAAGCCAGGAAACACTCGGCTCGCCCAGCTGGCTGCTACTGCTGGACCTGTAACACAGACAAGAGGCAGGAACATGAGTGAAAGTGAACGGGGTCCAAGGCAGGAACCGGTAATAAAAGCACAATTAGATATACTCTTTATGTTCATTGACACATTTCCACCAACATGAGACAATCCTCTGCTGTTGTAGTTAGTCAATATCAGAACATCTCCAGTTAAAAGCTTTCTCCAAGTATCAGAAAAAAGGAAATCCAGTTTAAAAGCAAAACATGTGCTGTTTTATAACTCATCTCATGTTATTGTTCACACTATTTCATGAGGCCGATTCGACATTTTAAAGCGAATGTTCTGCTATTGTACACATTTTGCCATGAGTCTGAGAGAGAATTTTTCAGTTTTAAAACAAATTTCCTTTAATTCTACACATTTTGCCATAATATGCTATCTGGGGGCCCCCCAACATCATGGCTGAATTTTTAACCAAACCAATGACAGTGTCTTTTTACAACAGCAGAGTGTTGATTGAGTCCCAGCAGACAGGTAGCTCTGACTGCAAGAGATCTCTTGTAAATCAGACTGTTCCAGTAACCAGAGATATGCCTGGTGTTGCAAGCACTCCCAATGTCAGATGACCTGGATGTTCGAGTCATGTCAAATGTGTGTCAGGGCTGACTAAACAATGCAAGCAAGGTTCAGAGGGAGGAAATCAAGTCATATATGCAGAACAAAGTGTAAAAAAAAGAACACCAGCACATTATTAACTAAATGTTCCAATGTATTCCGTCTTCAGGAGAACATTCATCCCAGGTCAGATGAGTGATGGCCAGTAACTGTCATTCCTTCACGACACATTGATGTTTTATGTCTGTGTAGTGGGCAGTAATATTTGATAAGTATGATATATTGTATATACCTCACATGTGATTGGAATAAGATTAAGCAATTAGCCTATTAAAATGTTTATCTGACTCCATTAAGATAATTAGCAATATGCAATAGTTACAGTAATAGGCAATGAAGAAATATCTGAGAATGGAATTCTAAATACAAGTTATTTATTTTGTAAAATGAATGTATTCACAAAAGTCATAAAGCTTAAGTTAAAGCATTAACAAACGTTACAACGCATTATACCACAGCATTGTTGAATACTCGTTTCTGACTTGGAAGGGCATTCTAGAATGGACATTAAAACCAGTTAACGGCACAGTTGGAAAAAATGTCGGGACACCTTGCAATCATGACGCAATAAGCGCCAACACATGCAGACTGTACTTGCTACAAAGTTACAGAAAGCTAAACCAACAACCACACAAACGGAAATTGGATACATTTGAAACGCAGGTCTAACGAGGAAAAAAATGTAGCTAGCTAGCATTGATTTGTGCATAGACATTTTTGGAGCATCTGATGACCTAACTTGGTGAACATGAATTTCTCTGGTCCCTACTGTTGCAGTCATGACGCAAGTAGCACTATGCTGTAAAATACTCCCACGTTTCTAGTTTGACCAGCAACTTATATTTTTTCATTTGCTTATTATATTAGTAGGTTTTCTAGCAACAAACTATTTAGCTAGCTTCTGGCTGCAGAGTTCATGACTGTGTTAGCCGTAGCTAGCAAGCAAAGAATAAGAACATTGCCAGCGAGCATGTCAACGGAACATAAAGAACAAACGACTGGCAACCAAAAGATGAAAGTATGAATTTGCTTATATAAATTAAAATGTTTTATTTCTACCGGTAAATGTGATTATAGTATTGTTTTCTTTGGCATCTGTGGGATAAACATCTTAAACAAACGCAACGGAATAAACTTTGCAGTTATTCTGGCTGCAGAGGTCGTGACTGTATAGCCGTAACTAGTTGGTTAGCTAGCAGCAAGCAAGGAATAAGAACAACTGGGTCGCATCCATCAATATCAAATCAAACTAATCGAACGAACGACTGGGTTGCGTCTCTAGCAACCAAAAGATAAGTATTAATTTGCCTATGAAAATATCAACGAAACAAAGATATGCCTACTGGTAAATGAGTGCTTTCTTTGGCAACTGTGGTAAAAGCGGGATAAACACCTCCGTTCTGTACATTGCCTTAGAAAAATGAACTCTGCTGCATTGTACATTATTTCCAAGGTAATGTACAGAACATTGGTATTTATCCCTTACTTATTCTAAGCATGGTTAGAGAGAGAGACAAAGAAACCATGGTGTGTGCCATGGCCCATAGCTCATGAGAGGGAGAGATAAAGAGTGTAGGTATCTCACCACAGAAAGTCAGGAACATAAGAGGAAGAACAATTAATCGAATACCATTTTATAAGCATCTGAGTTGTTTGGATTCAAATTCTGAGCTGTTGACCAATAGTATTACTGTAAATTTAACCTCCAGATATCAGACCTACATGTAATCACAACAGAACCTCTGCTTCTCAGAGGTGTGACAATGGGGGTTGGCAAGATCAACACAGAATGCTAAATTCCTGAGAAGACAATAAAACCTGCATAGAGTGTTGCTAAGAGGAGTCAATTTTGGGGGCTGGGCTGCCCTACATACAGACCATAAACTTATTCTGGTGGCATGACCTTTAATTAGGAACCTGTGGCCAGAAAGAGGGGAATGAGTGCATCACACAACAGCCGCTGACTTCCTTTGGGTAGAGTGGCTAGACCTAATCTGGGGGACTAAGGGTCATCTCTGCTCAACTGATGGAGACCATAACTTCACAGAAGTCTTGCCATTTACAGCTGATCATATGGAGGAATAGTTCAGTCAATGCGTGTTGCGGTTTGTATGTACAATAAATTCATGGCCAGAACAATATCTATCTATCGTCAACCATCCATCAAGAAGTAAGAACATATCCATGGTCTTTTAAGAACTCAGCAGTTCTAGAGAATGGACAGATTGATGTGCTTCCCAGACAGCTGGTCATTCAGAAACAAAGCTCTGGAACAGCCCAGGACATCAGCTCAGGCCAAATTGCCCAACGTGGCATCTCTCCCATCCCTTGCCCAGGGCCCTGGATTCAGTTCGGAGGGGATAGTACGCAACTTGATCCTTGATAATGAACTCTGAGAGGCTCGCACTTCCTCTGGCAACAGGTGCAAAAACAGTTCATCCTGGCACTGGTTAACCATAGTTTAGATTTTGTTTATTTAGAGGCTTAAAAGAAATAGAGCCCACACACTCATAAGCTTCACCATGTACCTTCATTCACAAAAAATACATGTTTAGATCCTGCAAGAAACTTCGTCAGATCACGTCAATGTTGTTTGTTTGAATAAAGGTACGTGGTGGCGCTTACGAGTGTGAGGGCTCCATTTATTTTATACCAATCTTTTTCGGCCCTGCACCCCACTTAAGGATGTGCGTTTGATCAGTTTACTAGTGTATTTAGAGGCAACACCAGGATTAAACACATGTGGTAGTCATGGAGACATAATGAATGGGAACATTGCAGGCAAATTATTTCAAAGAGCAGAGGATTTTTTGTTGTGTGGGAAGACAAGAGGTGTGGTACACACTTGTGATGATGACCATCTCTATTTGACATACATAGCGTACTATCAAAAGAGTAATACACAGGCCTATTCGAGCTCAGCACAGTCACTCCAGGCCAAGAGGTATGGTTTTACACACATTATATGCTACACACTAACATGAGAACTTTGTGCACATCTGATAAATCACACATTTTCCCTACAGTGCACTACTTTCGGCCAGAGCCCTATATGGTAACATTTCGGGACATAACCTTACCATACACAGCGACATTAGGCACATAAAAACATAGAAAGAAGAGGTTCACACCCCACTTACGACATCAATGCAGCGGTTTCCCGAGCAACCATACCCGCTCTACCTGTGCTGCAAGCAAACAGTGCACACACCCCCTTGCTTTACAGGATTGATTGTTCGAGTTTAAAAGTAGGTGGCTCACTCCATAAAATACGTTTTTTCCAATCTCAAGTAACTGATGAAATAAGGATCCATCACTTCTTGATTCTTGACATCGTCAGTAAGCCGGGGGATTGCCAGGGACCTCACGATAGAATATTATCATGATACTTAGCTGTCGATACGATAGGTATAGCGATTCTATAGGTTTCGCGGTTCTGTATGAATGCTATTCCATACTGGGATTTTATTGCGATTCGCTGTTCCAAACATATTGCTCGCTATATGTCTGCTGCACATGGACAAGAAAGAGCCATGAGAAAACGAGTTTTGATCCGTCACGGAAATAAAAGTGCTGAAAACATATTGGCTCAAGATTTTAAAAGATGGAGAGCAAGCTAAAGCAAAAAACAATACTGTAGTTTTGGTGCAGGTACAGCTGACTAGCGCAAAAACAACAGTAATATCGTTAAAAATAATATTGCGATATTATTTTTGCGATATATATATATATATATACCGATATGCAGCTATCAATTTTTCACCCCAAATCAGTACAGTTATATATCGGTATTGTATTTACATGACATGGGTCATACACTTAATTCCAGTATGTGACTGATTTGGTCTCTAAAGAACCAAATCGCTGTCACATACTGGAATTAAAAGCGCAGGCCTAATTTTAGCTATACAGGGAGAACACGTTGTTCCAACCTTGAATAGATTAACATATTGTATAGTAGTGTTTAGTATGAAAAGGCATATTAGTATAATAAAGATATTATAACGGCGGGATACAATGTACCGGCTGAGATAAGAGATTGCATCAAACCCTGCTGCCGTCATCACACACACACACACACACACACACACACACACACACACACACACACACACACACACACACACACACACACACACACACACACACACACACACACACACACACACACACACGTCACTGCAAATCAAGATGTTTTTAGAGCTCACCTTACAACCTCGCAGTTTTCCCTCAGCTGTTACTTAGAAACGTTAAGAATCCTCTTCTGGCGACAGTTATACTTCCCGTGTTGTTTTGCAGTAGACGTTAGTATAGCCCAACTTACAAGCTTCAGTCTGCTATTGTACTGAGCAGAAATAAAGTACAACGCATTTGGTACAGTAACTATTCTTTCTGTTCTGAGACACTACTCAATAAATACTATTGTTGTGAGTGATGTTCTTTTAAGCTCCACCACGCTACAAGAATATACTTTGGCTCCGCCTTTCACCCAACTCTTAAAGACACAGCTTTCCATTTAGCGACCTGCACACACAACACCTGCACAGTCGACTATTGATGAAGATATTATGTTTCACTTTACATGAATAATGTATATGCATACCTAAAATAATTTATGCGGCTATATGTGTTTTGCAGGCTTCACTAAGAATTATACATTTACAGATATTTCGTGTAATTAATAGTTGGTACACATTGATTAAAATTGTGTGATTGCTTTATTACAAAAACCTTTATTTAACTATACAAGGCAGTTAGGAACAAATTCTTCTTTTCAATGACGGCCTAGGAAGAGTGGGTTGACTACCTTGCTCAGGGGCAGATTTTCACCTTGTCAGCTCAGGGATTTGATCTTGCAACCTTTCGGTTACTAGTCTAACACTCTAACCACTAGGCTACCTGCCACCCCTTTACGGTACAGTAGGCTACAATGGCCTTCAAACTGAACTCTGAACCTCAAAGTCAGTTCCAGTGCATTTTTTCATTGTTCCCCTCTAATCAGGGACTGAATTAGACATGGAACACCAGGTGTGTGTAATTAATTATCAGGTAGAACAGAAAACCAGCAGGCTCCGGACCTCATAGCGTAAGAGTTGAAAATCCCTGGGCAACACTATCATCTGACATAACTAAAGTCAGTTTTATCTACAGTCCTTGAGTGTTGTACATTTTATTGTATGTTGCAGTATTTTAGGTTTTACAGATTATGCTGGGAGTAAGTGTTTAGAGTGCTTATCAACAACAAATAAATACAGCACAAATTGTGGCCTTTGGAGACCGTAGTCTTACACTTTTGTATTAGTTGGACTGGAGAGAGGGGAATACATATTGTACGGTAAGTTGGCTAAATTGCATTTTGCATTACAGCATGAAGATAAGGATCATTTTTGTTAGCAACTCAGGTAGGGATTAAATGAGCTGTTCTGTGCTCATGGCTTTGTGTGACGCCACACTGGCTGATCCCTGGCAGTCCCTGGGCAGACAGAGGTTGTTTGAGGACCCAGACTGAATCTTAACCTGTCTGAACACCACTGCATAGCACAGAGAATACAACACACACATACCTCTGTCAGTCTTATTCTGGATGTACCATAGACTTTATCAACACTCCGTTTGTAGCTGTGCTTTATCGTTTCCAGCTAGACTCAGTGGAACAAAGACAAAATGAATGTAAACGCTCACACACAAAGCTGAGGGGAGACAGAGAGAAGTAGAGAGGAGGAGTAGGTTTAGGTAATACGGATGTCTTCAGTGGAGATAAGGAGGTAGGCACAGGGTCGTTCCATGTCGATTTCAGCAAACCATCACACCCACCATTTCAGATTGTTCTGAAAGTGTTCTTGTAGTTGGAAACAGATAAGCATTCCGGAAACATTAGTTTGTTGAAATTTATTTTGATCTCTGAGAAATTAAGCTACTTGATTGCACCCAAGTGTATAGGATTCATATACTATTAAATAATTATAGTACCCAACATCCGATTTGGGCCAAACTTTTTCCTAACAATGAGTAAGACATGAGGAATCCGAAGAAGTGGTCAAAAGCCATCCACGGACCCCCCACACCCTATGCCAATCCCACCCCAACAAGTATATACAGTAGTATCAGCTCTTTATGTTTGACAAGTAGTATGGAAATGCGGCTCAGAGTATTGTTTCTTCATCCTATGTAATGTATTCTCAGTGAATTTGGTGATGGTTTTTGCCCCAGTTCAGAGAAATGTGTAATTGAAGTGGTTGAGTTTGTCCCATCCTAGATCCTTATATTACCAGGTTTGACAACTAGATGGTGTTGTTCCTGCTATCCATACTACTTCTCACACATAGAGAAGTGAAACTAAATACTAATTGTTGGGGTGGAATTTCCGTGGGGTTTGGAGGGGGGGGGGGGGTCTGTGGGTGGCTTTTGACTATTTCTTTGGATTCCTCATGTCTAACTCATTATTAGCAAAAAGTTTGGTCCAAACCGGGTGTTAGGTACTATATTTATTCAATATTATATGATATGAATCGTTAATTTCTCAGAGATTCAATTATATTTCAACAAACTAATGTTGCAAGAATGCTAATCTTATCTGGTTTGAACAACATAAACAATTTCAGAACAATCTGAGATGGTGGGTGTTGAAATCCTCTTTGTTGTGCTTTTTGAGGTGGATCGACCCTCAGCAAACACACAGAGAAACACTCTTATCGCCGCAGTATATTATCCTGCATGGTAACTGAATGGAGTCCACGTCGTCTGACTGTTGCTCCTTATCTGATGCCTGTGGACATTTCTGTTTACCTGGGACCTGTTCTGTGTTTGTCAGAATATTGACTGGGCAGCTCAGATGATGAAACAACAGAAATGTCCTTTATAGACTTTACTCTGGTCATAATGTCCCATACCAGTCACTCAAGTCGGACACTATATCTCTCTGTCTGCTTGAATATCTGCTGGAACAACTCCGGCCATTATAAACTTT
Source organism: Salvelinus fontinalis (assembly GCF_029448725.1). NCBI lineage: Eukaryota > Metazoa > Chordata > Actinopteri > Salmoniformes > Salmonidae > Salvelinus > Salvelinus fontinalis. The sequence goes on along the minus strand of NC_074667.1, from coordinate 43,378,357 downwards.
GTGTGTGTCCGTTCAACCTACACTATATAAACAAGGGTATGTGGACACCCCTTCAAATTAGTGGATTCGGCTATTTCAGCCACACCCGTTGCTGACAGGTGTATAAAATCGAGCACACAACCATGCAATCTCCATAGACAAACATTGGCAGTAGAATGGCCTTACTGAAGAGCTCAGTGACTTTCAACGTGGCACTTCATAGGATGCCACCTTTCCAACAAGTCAGTTCGTCAAATTTCTGCCTGCTAGAGCTGTCCTGGTCAACTGTAAGTGCTGTTATTGTGAAGTGGAAATCTCTAGGAGCAACAAAGGCTCAGCCGCGAAGTGACAAGCCACACAAGCTCACAGAATGGGCCTGCCGAGTGCTGAAGCGCGTAGCGCATAAATCGCCTGTACTCACTTGCAACACTCACTACCGAGTTCCAAACAGCCTCTGTCAGCAAAATAACTGTTCGTCGGGAGCTTCATGAAATGGGTTTCAATGGCCGACCAGCCGCACACAAGGCTAAGATCATCATGTGCAATGCCAAGCGTCAGCTGGAGTGGTGTAAAGCTCGCCGCCATTGGACTCTGGAGCAGTGGAAACGCGTTTTCTGGAGTGATGAATCACACGTCACCATCGGACGAATCTGGGTTTGGCGGATGCCAGGAGAACCTGCCCAATGCATAGTGCCAAATGTACATTTTGGTGGAGGAGAAAAAATGTTCTCGGGCTATTTTTCATGGTTCGGAATAGGCCCCTTAGTTACAGTGAAGGGAAATCTTAATGCTACAGCATACAATGACATTCTAGATGATTCTGTGTTTCCAACTTTGTGGCAACAGTTTGGGGAATGCCCTTTCCTGTTTCAGCATGACAATGCCCCCGTTCACAAAGCGAGGTCCATACAGAAATGGTTCATTGAGATCGGTGTGGAAGAACTTGACTGGCCTGCATAGAGCCCTGACCTCAACCCCATCAAACACCTTTGGGATGAATTGAAACGCGGACTGTAAGCCAGGCCTAATCGGCCAACATCAGTGCCCGACCTCACTAATGCTCTTGTGGCTGAATGGAATCAAGTCCCCGCAGCAATGTCTCAACATCAGCCTTCCCAGAAGAGTGGAGACCGTTATAGCAACAAAGGGGGGACCAACTCTATATTAATACCCATGATTTTGGAATGAGATGTTCGACGAGCAGATGTCCACATACTCACGTAGTGTACTAGGCTAAACAAACCAGCTACAACCATGCATGTTAACCAAACGCAGTCATACAATGTCTATAAACAAGTGCATTGTTAACTAAATAGAGACAGAAACTGGAGGTGAGTGGAGGGAACAAAGTGTGCGTATTGCTTGACTTGGTAAATCTCCATAGCCAGCCTTGGCCCCCGGACTTAACAGGCTTATCATTAGATATTTACCCGTGGATGGACCAGGCTCTCTCTAATCCCCCTTTATAATTTCAAGGACATTTTTTAAATTCCTTTAGGCCAGTTGTTGCCAGCAGGAGAATGGTGGGGTTGTGAGATCAGATTACTGCATGGGTGTTTGTGGATATGAAGGTGAGCTTGAGAGCTGTGTGTTGCATATGATTTCTGTGTAACTGCATAAAATCAAGTCTGCACAGTAAATACATATTGCTTTGTTTACTTTGACAGCTTTTGTTGGCATTACCTATTTACAGTGATTTCATATGGAATATCCTTTAGGGGTTCTTCAAATTGAAACTGTGGGGGAACCCCCATAAGTTCTTTGAAGAACCCTTTTAAATGGATCATCCAATAACCTTTTGATGGACCCCCCCCCCCCCCCCCCCCCCCCCCCCCCCCCATATTATTATTAATAATAGACATAACAATAACACAATATTTTAGATGTCACTAAAATCATAAAAAACACTGACAAAGCAGAATAAAAAAAATCCAAATATGAGGTAAACTCCCAGCAGAGCCTCAAGTCCAATGGGTTTATCCTCTGTGTTGATGTTAATGTGTTGATGTTCTCCGTATCCATAGCCAGAATGATTTTGCAGTGCATGGTGATCAAACAGGTTTCCTGTTATATTCATCAGAGGTGTAAAGAGGGTGAAGTATTTGAATCCCAAAAATAGTAATTATACAGATGATTAACAAAACATGCACACGACAGTATTCATACCTTGGTTTTTGTGGTAAATGATAATGGAACAAAAAGTTTTGATAATTGTTTTCATACACATACCTTGTCCATAATGTAGAGGCCTATGGGATATTCATTTTATTTATTTATTTTACCGTTATTTTACCAGGTAAGTTGACTGAGAACACGTTCTCATTTACAGCAACAACCTGGGGAATAGTTAAAGGGGAGAGGGGGATGAATGAGCCAATGTAAGCTGGGGATGATTAGGTGACCATGATGGTTTGAGGGATAGCTTGGGAATTTAGCCAGGACACCGGGGTTTACACTCCTACTCTTACAATAAGTGCCATGGGATCTTTAATGACCTCAGAGAGTCAGGACACCTGTTTAACATCCCATCCGAAAGACGGCACCCTACAAAGGGCAGCGTCCCCAATCACTGCCCTGGGGCATTGGGATAGTTTTTTTAGAACAGAAGAAAGAGTGCCTCCTACTGGCCCTACAACACCACCTGGTCTCCCATCCAAGGACTGACCAGGACCAACCGTGCTTAGCTTCAGAAGCAAGCTAGCAGTGGGATGCAGGGTGGTATGCTGCTGGCCATTAACTTGAGGAGACCTTTACATTTTTCAGTTAAGTGCGTGCACCTGCTGTCCTTTCAAATTCAAATCCAAATGTTTCAGATGGTCCGTTAGGTTCCTGCAGGAACCTCCACCAACTAAGGAGGTTCCTCGATGAACCCCACCTTATATGGAGTTCTTGGAAGAACCTTTTGGGCACAATTTTCAGTGCCAAGAACCCTAAGGTTCTTCAAAGAACTTTGAGGATCTTAGAAGAACCCTTGTTGAACCCCTCATTTTTAGAGTGTAGTGAAGAAACATAGTACTGTGTAAGAGAATGAAATGAAAAAAGACTAGATTGGACAGATAAATTGAATGGATAGGATTAACTGGAGAACTTTGTGTGCTAAATATTACTCCATGCCTCCGCCCCTCTCCTTTCCCCTCCCATAACAAAGCAGCCCTCTTCACTTTGGTGCGTGCGTGATGTCACCACACAGGAAGTTCCTTATAAAGCAAGTCAGGCGGACAGGCAGGCAGCACAGAGAAGAGATGGCTTGGGACAGTATATAAAATAAGTACTGACAAATCTACTGGCACTCAACAGGTCCTACACACAGACACAGCACTCCTCTGTCAGATACCTTTTCTACAAGATGAAAGACATGTCATATAGCATTTGATGGTTAGGTTAAATCCCCTGCCATATCCTCCCCAATAATGCCAGAACTCATAGCTTCCCACTTTCCTTTGAACCTGAGGAAATTTCCCAATATGGTTCACCCTTTCCAACACCAGGATATTCATGTGGAATGACATTACATTCTCACAGCTGATTATAATAGCTTTCTCTCCAGCAGGAAGGGTGGGGCGTGTTAGATAGAAAAGAAGGAGGCAACATCATAGTTGGAAATGACTCATCCACTATTGAGGTCATCAGATTGATGACCTCTAGCTGTTGAGGTAATCCTGTTACGTATATGTATTTTCACTGTGAATTCAAAGTTTACTTGGAAATAAACAGCAGAAATGGTGCCATTGATTGGACACTGATATATAGATTGTAGTTTTTAGCGACTAACCAACCTTTCTGGTATTTTTTGTTTTTTAAACAACTAATTGACCAACGTTGGTTACATTTTTTAGAATTCCATTTCGCTCATTTTTTTCTGTGAGCTTAATGCACACATTGCGCAGTTTCTCTAGAGAAAAATCAATTCACGCCAGAACTGTGTGATGTAGTAGGGAGTTGTAGTTTCTAACAGGCCAATATTTTACATAGTTTAGCCAATGACCATAGTCCATTGTGTGCCTACTTGTCTGGTCTGTGTATTTATTTTACGCCTGCTACGAGAAGAGACAGAAGAATGCTCAATTGAGAGGGATAGAGAGCATTTGCTTTGCGAGGTATCTCTACCTGAAAATACATGATGTAAGTCAGGGATCATCAACTCAGCCTCAGGCTGATTTTGTCTTAAATGGACGGTCAGGTGGCCGGAAAATAATTACAAATTATTTGTAGACTGAAAATTGACCGCAATAAATAATATGACAAAAACATAATCATTTAAAACCTTGTGTACATTTGTATATGATCACATACTGTATATCTCTCTATTATGCGAGGGAATACTTTGGAACAGATTTCCCAAAAATGTGGTTTCCACTACATCCCCGTTTCCTGTAGTCCACATGTCTTTTATGTCCAACAATTATTATTATTTTTTGTTTAGCTCAGAAAACTGGGGGTCAAATTCAGCCCAAGGGCCACCAGTTGGGGAATCCTGGTCTAAGTTATTTATAGTTGGTATTCAGAAGTCATAAAAGTATACTTTACTTTGAAGAACTGCTAAAATAGTGATATAGGCAGCATTTAGGCAGCAGCTCTATAGTGATAATGTCATCAAATGAAACAAATGTGATATACACAACTGACATATTGTAGTAAAGTAATGTGAATAAATGATGGTTAATAAGTGATAAGCAGTAATGAGCAGTCACTACCATCATAAGACTTTTATTAATTGTTTTATTCTGTGTTATTACAGCGTTCAACCCACATAACCTACATAAATCGAAAAAGCACTAATCGCTCAGCACTAATAGGTTGGCATAAAATAAAAGTTTTGTTATTATGGCAAGCTGGAATCTCCATAAATGAGTAAACCTACACATTGTCATGCCCATATAGCGTTTTTGTTATATTTCTCTTGCAAAGTATTTTCATGAATGTGGGTATATCAATGTTTCTCCCAACATGTACAGTAATAAATGGTGATGAGAAACTAGCATGTGTAGTGACAGTCTGAAGCACATTTCTGTGATCAGTCAGCCCAGTTAGGAGAGCAAGGCAAGGGCCCTGGCTGAGACTGACACATCTCCTCTCATGTATCTTGGCAGGACAGTGGCTCCGTTCAGACCCACACAGACACTTGAAAACTTAACAAATCACAATGCAAAAGCCAGTAATAGGCTGTCATCTCTCGCTAAAATGTAAATATTACCATACTACAACACTTTAATCCATTACCGCAAACCAGACTCCATGCTTCTGAATGCTCCAGCTATCTCAGATATTAATCGACTTCCTCTTTAGTATGAAGACTTCTGAGAAAAGGAGGGATTTCAGAGTACGCCGCCATACACAGCAGGTACTTCTGTTTTGGTAAGATGAAAAGTGGTAAGGGCGACTCATCCATTGCATCACTCTTCATCAGTGTTCTGTTGAAGTCTATGAGTCCCAAAGCTTAATAGTAGTGGGTGGAGTGAGCATACACTCCTCCATCACAGGGTGTGTTTAGTCTCCAGAACACAATCTGAGGGAGTTACTGGAAAACACATCATACCATTACACTGTCACCAAGGGTAGAATTGTCAAATGAAATGAAATGTTATTTGTCATGTGTGCCGAATACAACAAGTGTAGACTTTATCGTGAAATGCTTACTTACAAGCCCTTTCCAGACAATGCAGTTAAAAGGTATGACAATTAACAAATAGATACAAATAAAATAGTAACACAATTTTGCAGAGTGCCGGGACCGAGTCAGTGTACGAGGTAGTTGGGGTGATTGATTGAGGTAATATGTACATGTAGGTTTGGTTAGGTGATTTCTTGAAGTACTATGTACATGTAGGTAGGCAGTGAAAAGCAGTCTTATGGCTTTGGGGTAGAAGTTGTTCAGGAGCCTTTTGGTCCCAGACTTGGCGTTCTTGTACCGCTTGCCGTGTGGTAGCAGAAAGAACAGACTGGGAATTGCGTGGCTGGAGTCTTTGACAATTTTTAGGGCCTTCCACTAATACCACCTGTCATAGAGGTCCTGGATAGCAGGGAGCTCTGCCCCAGGGATGTACTGGACCATACGCACTACCCTCTATAGTGCATTGCGGTCGGATGCCGAGCAGTTGCCGTAACAAACGGTGATGTAGCCAGTCAAGATCCTCTCAATAGTGCAGCTGTAGAACTTTTTGACAATCTGCCCATTTCAAATCTTTTCAGTATCCTGAGAGGGAAGAGGCGTTGTCGTGCCCTCTTCACGTCTGTGTTGGTGTGTTCGGACCATGATGGGTCCTTAGTGATGTGAACACAGAGGAACTTGAAGCTCTCGACCATTTCCACTACAGCCCCGTTGATGCGAATGGGGGCATGCTCGTACCTCCATTTCCTGTAGTCCACAACCAGCTCCTTTTGTCTTGTTGAGGGAGAGGTTGTTGTCCTGGCACCACACTGCAGGTCTCTGACATCCTCCCTGTGGGCTGTCTCATCGTTGTTAGTGATCCGTCGTGTTGTCAGCAAGCTTAATGATGATGTTGGAGTTGTATGCGGCCACGGAGTCGTGGGTGAACAGGGAGTACAGGATGGGGGGCCCCCGTGTTGAGGGTCAGTGTGGCGGATGTGTTGTTGCCTACCCTCACCAGCTGGGGGCGGCCAGTCAGAAAGTCCAGTATCCAATTGCAGATTGAGGTATTTAAACCCAGGGTCCTTAGCTTAGTGATGAGCTTGGAGGGCACTATGGTGTTGAATGCTGAGCTGTAGTCAATGAATAGCATTGTCACGTAGGTGTTCCTTTTGTCCAGGTGGGAAAGGGCAGTGTGGAGTGCAATAGAGATTGCATCATCTGTAGATCTGTTGGGGCAGTATGTGAATTGGAGTGGGTCCAGAATGTCTGGGATGATGGTGTTGATGTGACCAGCCTTTCATAGCAGTTCATGGCTACAGATGTGAGTGCTACAGGGCGATAGTCATTTAGACAGGTGTTCTTGGGACCATTCTGCTTGAAACATGTGGGTATTACAGACTGGGTCAGGGAGGTTGAACATTTTTGTGAAGACACTTGCTAGCTGGTCAGCACATGCTCTGAGTACGTGTCCGGGTAATCCATTTGGCCCTGCGGCCTTGTGAATGTTAACCTGTTTAAAGGTCTTACTCACATCGGCTACGGAGAGCGTGATCACACAGTGGTCCGCATCAGCTGGTGCTCTCATACATGGTTCAGTGTTGATTGCCTCGAAGCGAGGATAGAAGACATTTAGCAAGTCTGGTAGGCTTGCATCACTGGGCAGCTTACGGCTGGGTTTCCCTTTGTAATCCATTATAGTTTGCAAGCCCTGCCACATCCGACGAGTGTCAAAGCCGGTGTAGTAGGATTCAATCTTAGTCCTGTATTGACGTTTTGCCTGTTTGATGGTTCATCGGAGGGTGTATAAAGATTTTTTATAAGCTTCAGGATATGTGTTCTGCTCCTTGAAAGGGACATTTCTAGCCTTTCGCTCAGTGCAGATGTTGCCTGTAATCCATGGCTTCTTGTTAGTCCCCACAGTGACCGTACATACAAATACTATGTCGTTGATGCACTTATTAATGAAGCCGGTGACTGACGTGGTAAACTCCTCAATGCTATTGGATGAATCCCGGTATATATTCCAATCTGTGCTAGTGAAACAATTCTGTAGCTTAGCATCCGCTTCATCGGACAACTTCCATATTGAGCGCATCACTCGTACTTCTTGTTTGAGATTTTGCTTGTAAGCAGGAATTAAGAGGATGGAGTTATGGTCAGAGGGCGAGGGAGAGTACAGAACAACTGTCCCCAAAATGAGTCGTTTCTCTTTGAAAAATTCATTAAATTACAGTGCTACTCTATGCTGTCTCCCAACTGTGTGTGTGTGTGTGTGTTATAATGTGCTTTCACAGTAGGGGGTATGATAACATGTGGGCTCCAACACACCCACAGGCACACCTCCAAAGACAATACTGTCCTTTCATTTACGATTTATACAAAGGAGTGTCCATCATTCTACTGTATAAGCCACCTGTCTGCACTATACTATTGGAATAGTTGGTGTTGGAGAGATGATGACCAGGGTGGAGCGTGTTCCCTGTCACCTCGCCTGTGCTCTTCCTACCAGATTCACACAGCCCTGTGTGTCTGATGATGTTATTACTGAAATGTTTCTTCTGGGGAGAAGCTGTAAGACGGACAGCTGTGGTCTAATCCAGTATGTCCTGCTGGACAGACCCTCTGGTTCATAGCCAACTGAGCTCACAAAACCAAAGGAATTCAGTAAGACTTGCTGACACAGATGAAAGTATATCCCTAACAGGCCTGGTTTCCGGAGCAGTTTGACCTAACAGGCCTGGTTTCCGGAGCAGTTTGACCTAACAGGCCTTGTTTCCGGAGCAGTTTGACCTAACAGGCCTGGTTTCCGGAGCAGTTTGTCCTAACAGGCCTGGTTTCCGGAGCAGTTTGTCCTAACAGGCCTGGTTTCCGGAGCAGTTTGACCTAACAGGCCTGGTTTCCGGAGCAGTTTGACCTAACAGGCCTGGTTTCCGGAGCAGTTTGTCCTAACAGGCCTGGTTTCCGGAGCAGTTTGTCCTAACAGGCCTGGTTTCCGGAGCAGTTTGACCTAACAGGCCTGGTTTCCGGAGCAGTTTGACCTAACAGGCCTGGTTTCCGGAGCAGTTTGACCTAACAGGCCTGGTTTCTGGAGCAGTTTGACCTAATAGCAACACGTGTATAATGTAGTAGGCCTATGTTGTAGCTAGTACATGTTATTCAGTTTGTTTTACAGGCTATCGAAGATGATCAAATATTCATCTAAACAGCATAAATAAATGCTATAGTATTGTTTGTCTATTACTCTAAAATCCCTCACTAACACTTTACTGTTTTAACACTGGAGCCTGTGTTGTAATGGTTAACCCAGAAGTTTCTGGAATGCATCCGATGAGTATCCCAGGGTTTCCTGTTTTTCCAATGGAAGTCTCCTAAAGATGAGGTCAAGGCTTTGCTAATGTAGAAATCTATTAATCTAAAGCAAAAGCTGATAGCTAGGAGAGTCAGCTCTCTTCTGGCTTCGTGATATATGCCCTCTCGGGGGAGATATAGCAAACACAGAACCACACAAGGACCCCCGCTCCCTGTGTCACTGATAAAGAATTCAGATGTTCTCTCCATTCAGGAGTTGGAGAGCACATACCTTCAAAGGGGCAAAGCTAATGGACTGAGGGATAGATCAATAACCTCAAGGTTAGAAAAGCAATGAGCTTGACATAACCTGTGTGGAGGGAAAAACACATGTTTCTAAAGAGGAGGAACACATCTAAAGCACACAGATTAGTTAGGATTAGTCAAATAAACAACGCGCGTTGGTGTGTGCTGATGACAGTGTCTGACTCATCCAGGGCAGAGTATGTGCATTGTCAGGACTGCTTTTGTTCCGGTCTCCACTGGAATTAGGCCCTCTTCTGAAGTCAGTGAGGCTACCTGATCTGATCCAGGGCTGCATCCACATTTCATTCCTGACACTGGAGCTGCTTTGGCTCTGTGCTCACTGGACTTTTTAATGGCCAGGCCTACGGGCTCAGGAGCATGTTGTCTCTGCCCAACTCTAATTTTCCACCGCTGTACAGCAAGAGGGCTGTGTGAATGCATTCATTCAGGGGAAATAACGTGTCCCAGAGAAGGTTTGTGAGAGGATGCAAATGCACGGTCTCATTCTGAGGGCATGGAGACCATGAGCCGAAGGGTCACATGCTGAAAGCCAATACACATGAATAACCAAACCACTGTCTGTGCCACAATAGCCTTTGTGGTCGGCCCTCATGCATTAATCCCCTGGATCTAATGGCAATCATGGTGTTTCATTGAAAACACAATGCATCATGTATGGGCCAAGGAAAGAACCCTATACCACATTTCAAAGAGGTTCTCTCTAACAGTGAAACATTTCATCGTATTAATACCTCAGAATGGACAAGCCATGCAGAGAACAATTGCAGTTATCACCCATTCTCTCTGGATTGTTGTTGCAATGCAACTTCTTTTTGAATTATGTAACAAGAGAGTTGGATGAACAATACTGTACGTTTGTATGTGCTTCTTACCAAGACCCTACCATCAGTTGTTTTAGGATTTTTTTTTTAGGAACTAAAGCAGGAAACAGATAGTCTTTTTAACATAGAACATGCTTTGTTCTGAACCTGCTTTGCCCTTCTTTTACAATGTGCAGGCCAATGTCAACGGTATATATATAGCACATTAAAAGTGGATTGGATTATACAGTATGCTGTCTGTGCAGGAGTGAAACAGACAGTGACACAGACGCAGCTGGCCTCGATCACCAAATGTAGGTGCCATGCTTTAAAGACAGTTTGAATTATGGGAGTGTGGCCCTGGCGGGCCTGTAAATTAAACAACTTTAGTTTATTCTAGCCTTCTTTCCGGCCTCCCGCAAACCAAGAGACATGCGCCTCCACACAGCCGTGGTCCCTGGCAGGAAGTAGACCAGCCGGGGGAGCTGAGCCGACCTGCCCTTGCCCTGCTCTGGGCCAAACACACTGGGCCTCTCCTCTGGTGCCTGGAAGTGTGGGCGTGTGGGAGGGTTCCACAGCTCACAAGGCACCACTCACTTACCCTATAGCAAAATAACAGACATACTGTACACACCAACTGTACACTTACTGCAAAAATAAAAAACGCACACACAGACACACAACTCAGCAGAGATTCCTCGCTGAAATCTTTTGAAAAAATATCAAGGTACATTTTGCCAGAGGTGGGACCAAGTCGTTGTTTTATAAGTCACAAGTAAGTCTCAAGTCTCAGCACTCAAGTCCCAAGTCAAGACCATCAAGTCCCAAGTCAAGACAGGCAAGTCCGAGTCAAGTCTCAAGTCAAGACCATCAAGTATCAAGTCAAGTCTCAAGTCCTAAATTTTGAGTTTCGAATCCTAAACAAGTCATAATGTGCTCTTCACCAAATGTAATACCATTTCGTATTTTTAACAAGAGTAATAGTATATTACATTTACACAAATCATGAATGCTTTTAAAAATATCTATATATTCATTACATTCCAAATAAACGTTATATTTCTATGAAAATACATGGGGAGCCATGAGAAAGATCCCCCCCCCCCCCCCCAATAGTGACTATCGAGAATCGCTATGGGGCGCAATCGGGCGATGTAGGCCTGTACACAATCGCACAACCTACACACACACACACACACACACACACACACACACACACACACACACACACACACACACACACACACACATACACACACACACACACACACACACACACACACACACACACGCTCTCTCTCTCTGTTTGGTTACAGTAGGCTAACGTATGTCAATGGTTTTAGGAACAGCAGTAACATCAGGCAGGATTTAGGCTACCAACTGCTCAGCCAGTTGTAGCTTAATCTTGGCTGCAATGATCATGTTCCTGACTGTATGGAGGCTCATTGATTTAACGTTACGTTAGCCTACATGATACACCAGGAAAGTAATAAAATATATTAGCCACGACTTACCGTTCTTGTGCAGCTTCAAATGTCGAACAAAGTTGGAAATTGTTGCGCCTCCGTCTGTCATTTTCTTCCCGCATGTTTTGAAAGTTGCAATACGTTTTTTGTTGATACAGCTTCGTCTTTTATCCGAAAATAATAATTTTTGGTATCCTCTTTCCAAGGGCTCCATCTGAATTCACCCGCCGCCATTCCTCTGCACTGTCACTCACAACTTTTTCTCAGCTGGCACAATTTGATTGGCTGCTGTCCGATTCAAACTGTAATCCGTTAAATGAAGAGTTGATGCGCTGCACACAATAGCATCATAGCATCATTTTTAATATTTGGGCTTGGGGAGGGTATCAAGTCAGGTCGAGTCATAAGGCTCAAGTCCAAGTCACGAGTCATTGATGTTAAAGTCAAAGTCGAGTTGCAAGTCATCATATTTGTGACTCGAGTCTGACTCGAGTCCAAGTCATGTGACTCGAGTCCACACCTCTGCATTTTGCAGAACTTGTGGTGGATGGACAATACATGCTCTTTGAAATAAAAAGCAGTCTAGTTCTCTCACTCTAAAGAGGTCAAACTCAGCCCGCCAAAGGGGTTACACACCCACTGATGTGTCCCTCTGACCTGGGATCACTGTAAATAGAGGATCATGTTGTGGTGGTTGAGACCAATCATGACATTAGTTCAGGCCTGTGTTAGAAACCTCTAATTTGGCTTTTACTATCTGTAATTGTGGTCACTGAGTCAGCTTTTTCAAGGACCAACAGTACAACATACAGTTGAAGTCGGACGTTTACATACACCTCAGTCAAATACATTTAAACTCAGTATTTCCACAATTCCTGACATTTATTCCTAGTAAAATTCTCCGTCTTAGGTCAGTTAGGATCACCACTTTATTTTTCTTTTCAGAAGTTTACATACAGTCAATTAGTATTTGGTAGCTTTGCCTTTAAATTGTTGAACTTGGCTCACGTTTCGGGTATCCCTCCACAAGCTTCCCACAATAAGTTGGGTGAATTTTGGTCCATTCCTCCTGACAGAGCTGGTGTAACTGAGTCAGGTTTGTAGGCCTCCTTGCTCACACACGCTTTTTCAGTTCTGCCCACACATTTTCTATAGGATTGAGGTCAGAGCTTTGTGATGGCCACTCCAATACCTTGACTTTGTTGTCAAGCCATTTTGCCACAACTTTGGAAGTATGCTTGGGGTCATTGTCCATTTGGAAGACCCATTTGCGACGACGAAGATTTAACTTCCTAACTGATGTCTTGAGATGTTGATTCAATATATCCACATAATTTTCATTCCATCTATTTTGTGAAGTGCACCAGTCCCTCCTGCAGCAAAGCACCCCACAACATGATGCTGCCACCCCCGTGCTTCACGGTTGGGATGGTGTTCTTCGGCTTGCAAGCATCCACTTTTCTTCCAAACATAACGATGGTCATTATGGCCAAACAGTTCTATTTTTGTTTCATCAGACCAGAGGACATTTAAACAAAAAGTACGATATTTGTCCCCATGTGCAGTTGCAAACCGTAGTCTTGATTTTTTTATGGCGGTTTTGGAGCAGTGGATTCTTCCTTGCTGAGTGGCCTTTCAGGTTATGTCGATATAGGACTTGTTTTACTGTGGATATAGATGCTTTTGTACCTGTTTCCTCCAGTTATCTTCACAAGGTCCTTTGCTGTTGTTCTGTGATTGATTTGCACTTTCGCACAAGTACGTTCATCTCTAGGAGACAGAACGCGTCTCCTTCCTGAGCGGTATGATGGCTGTGTGGTCCCATGGTATTTCTACTTGCGTACTATTGTTTGTACAGATGAACGTGGTACCTTCAGGTGTTTGGAAATTGCTCCCAAGAATGAACCAGACTTGTGGAGGTCTACAATTTTTTTCTGAGGTCTTGGCTGATTTCTTTAGATTTTCCCATGATGTCAAGCAAAGAGGCACTTAGTTTGAAGATAGGCCTTGAAATACATCCACAGGTACACCTCCAATTGACTCAAATTATGTAAATTAGCCTTTCAGAAGCATCTAAAGCCACGTAATTTTCTGAAATTTTCCAAGCTATTTAAAGGTACAGTCAACTTAGTGTATGTAAACTTCTGACCCACTGGAATTGTGATACAGTCAAATAATCTGTCTGTAAACAATTGTTGGAAACATTACTTGTGTCATGCACAAAGTAGATGTCATAACCGACTTGCCAAAACTATAGTTTGTTAACAAGAAATGTGTGGAATGGTTGAAAAATGAGTTTTAATGGCTCCAACCTAAGTGTATGTAAACTTCCGACTTCAAATGTACATAGAGCAAAATGTTGCATCCTTTTTTAAATCTTTAATTTGTCCCAAATACAGTATGCCCTCCTTTACAGTCTTGAAGAGAGTATTCCCATGACTTCAGAGAAACTAGTGAGAATAGCCTTTGTTCTGATTTGGGTTATTTGAGGTTTTCAGGGAGATCAAACACAACACACTTCCGACAAAGTGCTGGCAGCCTCTCTTTGTGTTTCTGAGGTCTGCTCCCAAATGACTCCTACATCCTCATTATTTCTACCCTCTAATTAAGAAGCTGTGCTACCATCTAACTACTGTACAAAATTACAATGATGTGTATGGAGACAGGCTTAGTTTAGTCCAAAAGTTAAAAGGTTTCAGACATGACTGTGATGTGTGTGGTATGCTGATCATTCCCTCAAGCTCCACACTGTTGGTAAAACATATGTTTTATTCAACATAGATTAGTTCACAGAAACAGAAGGTGTGATACTTCACCTCTGGAGTACTGAGGAAGACGATGGAATCATTTTGATGCACACATTCTATTGTTTAGAGCTTCAAATGACATTGGTTGTATTGCAAAGAAAACAGTTTACTGTTCCTTTTTAGCTTCTTATTGTATGTCAGGTACTTTAACCTGTTTTAATAAAAATCTTTATTTTGCATTCAAGCCTCAGTTTTGGATGTGTTATTTGTGCGGGTCTCCAACTTTTCCAGGTACTATAACCGTACATGTTTCCAGTGTTGTGTAAATGAAACCGTCCAGCGAACAGTCCAACAGGATAACCTCAACTGTCGTGACACGATAAACCCATCCCTTCCTAAGTTCACTTCATGATACCACGTCCAGCTATCATCCTCATCCACACGCAATGCTGGCCAGGGAACCATGACTAGGGAGCCAGGTCCAGGGAGCCAGGTCCAGGGAGCCAGGGCCAGGGAGCCAGGGCCAGGGAGCCAGGGCCAGGGAGCCAGGGCCAGGGAGCCAGGGCCAGGGAGCCAGGGAGCCAGGGCCAGGGAGCCAAGGAGCCAGGTCCAGGGAGCCAGGGCCAGGGAGCCAGGGAGCCAGGGCCAGGGAGCCAGGGCCAGGGAGCCAGGTCCAGGGAACCATGACTAGGGAGCCAGGGCCAGGGAGCCATGACTAGGGATCCAGGTCCAGGGAGCCAGGGCCAGGGAGCCATGACTAGGGAGCCAGGTCCAGGGAGCCAGAGCAAGACGAAGTCATGTTGACATACAGCTCCACCACAGAACAGTTTTTCCCACAGACACACTCATTGTGACTAACACCACCCTAAAGAGAGAGCGAGGGGAGGAGAAAGACAGACAGACAGACAGACAGACAGACATGCAGGCCACCTCCAAATGTTTTCTTAGATTGTTTGTATAAGAGACAGGTAACCATCTGGAATAATGGTACTGTGCTGTCTGCATATGCCATAATGTTGTGTTTCATTGAAGAGAATATAACGATGTCAAGGATTATTTCATGGCTGTCTGACCATGACGGTGGAAGGGAGAGACAAAGATAGACTGTGGCTGGGTTAGAGTTGACTGGTCCTATCGAAATGACATAGAGGACTTATAAAACATAGTGGTTAGTGCAAAGAGAATGTTAAAAAATATTTCTGAAAAAACAGACATGTTCCATTAAACACAAACATACTGTTCAGTATACTGTAAAACCTGTTTTTTTCCCAGTTACTGTAATTTGCCTCCTTTTGAAATCTATATGCAAAATGTTCCCACCAGCGGGATATCATCAAGGTCATACTAATTACAGCTCTCATCCGAACTCGTTGGAAATTCAGTTGGAACACTGCGAAAACCAACCAACACATCGGTTGTCTATTTTTAGATTTAGAGGCAGAATACAAAGCTGTGTGTGGTTGGAAAGGTTGACAGGTTGACTTTACTCAATAGTGTCCTATTTCCTGCTTTATTCTAAATGTATTCCCATTAGCCTCATTACTAGAGGTGGGTAGGGAAGCCAAGAGGCACCAATCCCCTCTCCCAAATTCTGCTGTGTTGTAGTGGATTCATACCACACTCCACTCAGATTGAAGTCATTGAAAGCGCCCAGCGATTCCTCCCTATTCCAAAAGCTCCTTTAACGGCCATCTCTTCCTCCTCTCTCCCTCTATCAGGACAGGAAGAGCCTTGCCCGGAGCACCCAGCACTGATATGGGACAACAGCTCCACTTCCCTCTGCTTTCCCTTTTCCCAGCTCTGGGGCTGTGTCAACAGGAAGGAGACACAGCATCCTGCTACGTGTTAAGAGAGTAGTGTAAGAGGCAGAGGGATTCTACTGTACAAACAATGACAGCACAGGATGGGCAAAACCCCCGAGAGAGACAGAGCACTTTGTGGGAGCATGTCAGCATATTGTTAACAATATCTCTGTGAGAGAAAACAGGCCCTCAAAGAGACATGTCACTGGTGTAGTCATGTTTTCCTAGTCCAGAGCTAGTCCTGTCACCCTGAGAAACCAAGTATCACCGTGTTTCCCAACAGAGGGAGCTCAGGAGATACAGTAGGGATAGATAGGGATGAGACAGGATTCTCAGAGACGTGCTAACCAGAGCCTAACACCTCACAAACACACAGTCCAATAAATGGGGCACTCCCTCCCTGCTGCACGCTGGCTTTTGTGTTCTGGAATGTGGGCACAGGCACATGTCCTCACTCCTGTGTCATAGTCCTTATAAGACATGGGCAAACAGTCCTATGTCATCTTCGTTCAGTGGTGTAGTATTGTACAGTAATATTAGCAAATAATGAATCAAAGCATGTTCAGTGTGTGGGGGCAGTTATATTATGTGCCAAGCAGGCGTTGATTTCTTCCCTGGTGACTCAGAGGGAAAAGAGAGAGGAAGAGGGAAAGAGAGAGAGAGCGAGAGGGAAGGAAGGAAGGGGGGAGAGGAGACTAGTCACTGGGGTGACACAAGAAGAGTAGCCTCCCACACTGACCACAGAGTTCTGACTCATATTTTGGCTGCCTGGCACACAAGACGGGTAGGGGAAGTGGCCAGCCCAGAGACAAAGTTCTGCCAGAGGCCCTCCGTTTAAATCATCTCAACACAAACCCCAGCTCCCACTCTGAAACCAGCCACACTGTAATGCCAATCTCAAGATCAACATGGGGGAGACAGACAATTATCCTCATAATTCAATGTGACCGTGGAGAATACAGTCATGGATGTCACCCCCTATTTCATTTAGTTATGGGTGTGTAAGCTACCAGGCACCAATGAGTGGTTGTTAAGTCCTGTGCTCAGCCATATATTTATTTTATAATTATACTGCACTTATGATTTGTTTTGGTAGGTTTGGACTATGCTGGACTGTTGTTAATGATCTTGTCTATGCTTTAGACACTAAAATGAAATGTGCTGCTTTATTTGTAGACCTGTCAAAAGTTTTTGATACTGTTGATCATGCTATTTTATTGAATAAGTTGACCTAGATAGGCCTGAGCTCTGATGCCTCGATAGGCCAAATCTTAAATCAAATCAAATGTTATTTGTCACATACACGTGGTTAGCAGATGTTATTGAGGGTGTAGCGGAAATGCTTGTGTTTCTAGCTCCGACAGTGCAATAAAATCTAACAAGTAATATCCAACAATTTCACAACATATACCTCATACACACAAATCTAAGTAAAGGAATGGAATTAAGAATATATAAATATATGGATCAGCAATGTCAGAACGGCATAGACTAAGATAAGTAGAATAGTATAGAATACAGTATATACATATGAGATGAGTAATTGTCGCGTTCGTCGTATGAAGGAGACCAAGGCGCAGCGTGGTATGCGTACATTCTTCTTTATGAAAAGAATGAACAAACTAACAAAATAACAAACGTGAAGCTATACACTATAGTGCTGACAGACAACTACACATAGACAAGATCCCACAACACAAACAAGGATAATGGCTACCTAAATATGATCCCCAATCAGAGACAACGATAAACAGCTGTCTCCAATTGGGAACCATATCAGGCCAACATAAACATACAAAAACCCTAGATGACATACAAAAACCTAGACGACATACAAAAACCCTAGACATACAACACGAGAGTACCCACCCTAGTCACACCCTGACCTAACCAAAATATAGTGAAAAACAGAGATATCTAAGGTCAGGGCGTGACAGTAATGCAAGATATCTAAACATTATTAAAGTGACTAGTGTTCCATTTATTAAATGGAAGTCCAAGACCCAGTTGCATAGGGCAGGGTTCAGACCCAGGGCCTCAAGTTTAATGATGAGCTTGGAGGGTACTATGGTGTTGAATGCTGAGCTGTCGTCAATGAGCAGCATTCTTACATAGGTTCCTCTTGTCCAGATGGGATAGGGCAGTGTGCAGTGGTGATTGATTGCATCGTGTGGATCTATTGGGGTGGTAAGCAAATTGAAGTGGGTCTAGGGTGACAGGTAAGGTAAAGGTGATATGATCCTTGACTAGTCTCTAGTTGAATAGTCTTTAGCACGGGTACTTTCTGTTTGAGTTTCTGCCTATAGGAAGGGAGGAGCAAAATGGAGTCGTAGTCAGATTTGCCGAAAGGAGGGCGGAGAGGGGGGGCTTTTAGGCATCCCGGAAGTTGGAGTAGTAGTGATCGAGTGTTTTAGCAGTGCGAGTACTAGAGTCGATGTGTTGATAGAACTTCGGCAGCTTTTTCCTAAAATGTGCTTTGTTAAAATCCCCAGCTACAATAAATGCAGCCTCAGGATATGTGGTTTCCAGTTTGCAAAAATTCCACTTGAGGGGGGATATACACGGCCATGACTAGACTATAACCAAAGACAATTATCTTGGGAGATAATACAGTCTGCATTTGATTGTGAGGTATTCTAGGTTAGGTGAACAAAAGGACTTGAGTTCCTGTACATTATCACAATTACACCATGAGTCGTTAATCATGTAACATACACCCCCTTCTTCTTCTTCCCGGAGAGATATTTATTCCTGACTGCGCGATGAACTGAGAACCCAACTGGCCGTACCAACTCAGACAGTATATCCCGAGAGTCATGTTTCCGTGAAACAGAGTATGCTGCAATTCCTGATGTCTCTCTGGAAAGAAACCCTCGCCCTGAGCTCATCAACTTTATTATCCAGAGACTGAACATTAGCGAGTAATATACTCGGAAGAGGTGGGTGGTGTGCCTAAAGTCGGACTAGAAAACCACTACGAGTACCTCTCCTCCTCCGGCTTTGTTTTGGGTCGGCCTCTGGAATCAGTTCAATTGCCCTGGGGGGTGCGAACAAAGGAGCCGCCGCTCTGATATCCAGTAGTTCTTTCCGGCTGTATGTAATAACACAAAACATTTTCTGGGCTAATAATGTAAAAAGTTTCCTAAGAGCTAGAAGCGAGGCTGCCCTCTCTGTCGGAGCCATTTTTCCTAATTACTCCTTTTTGTTTACAAGGCCCTACTTCATAAACATCCATCTTATCTAACTTTGCTGTTGAAGTATAGACACCTGGGTTGCCTAACCTGTTCACAGGATTGGTTAACCCTTGAGGTTCCTAGGGTCTCCACCGAGCAAGGTAAATCTCCTTTTAGTTTTAATGCACCGTATTGCTGGAACAAAATTCTAAATATGTTTCATCTTGTTCTGGTGCCGTTCTGGCAATTTAAAGTATTGATTGGGGACTTATTTGTTGAGGAATGTAACTGTTTTCTGGGTGATTTGTGATGTTTTATTTGTGCTTCCCATGACTGTGAAGACATCAAAACTATACAATAACACATATGGAATCATGTAGTAACCAAAAAAAGTGTTAAACAAATTTCATTTCTCTTTGCTTATTTGAGCTGTTCTTGCCATAATATGGACTTTTACCAAATAGGGCTATCTTCTGTATACCACCCCTAGCTTGTCACAACACAACTGATTGGCTCAAATGCATTAAGGAGGAAAGAAATTCCATGAATTAATTTTTAACAAAGCACACCAGCTACTTTGAAGAATCTCAACTATAAAATATATCTTGATTTGTTTAACACTTTTTTGGTTACTACATGATTCCATATGTGTTATTTCATAGTTGTGATGTCTTCACTATTATTCTACAATGTAGAAAATAGTACAAATAAAGAAAAACCCTTGAATGAGTAGGCGTGTCCAAACTTTTGACTGGTACTATCAGGAATCAAGGTAAGACCCAAGTGCAGACTGTGTGAAGTAACAATGTTTATTGGAACCACAGGGGCAGGTAAACGACAGGTCAAGACAGGCAGGGGTCGATAATCCAGAGCAGGAGCCAAGGTACAGGACGACAAGCAGGCTCAGGGTCAGGCAGGGGTCGATAATCCAGAGCAGGAGCCAAGGTACAGGACGACAGGCAGGCTCAGGGTCAGGCAGGGGTCAATAATCCAGAGCAGGAGCCAAGGTACAGGACGGCAGGCAGGCTCAGGGTCAGGCAGGGGTCGATAATCCAGAGCAGGAGCCAAGGTACAGGACGACAGACAGGCTCAGGGTCAGAGACAGACAGTGGTCAGGTGGGCGGGTACAGGGTCAGGACAGGCAAAGGTAAAAAAACAAACAATAGGAGGATGAGAAAAAGAGAGACTAGGGACAAACAGGAGCTGAGACAAAATGCTGGTAGGCTTGAACAAACAAGATGAACTGGTGACAGACAGGCAGAAAACACAGGTATAAAGACACAGGGGATAATGGGGAAGATGGGCGACACCTGGAGAAGGGTGGAGACAAGCTCAAGGACAAGTGAAACAGATCAGGGTGTGACAGGTACGGTATATACAAGGCACATTTGTCACAGAGAACTAGGTCTCAATGTCTTCCCTGTTAAAATAAAGGTTAAATTAATACAAATAAATCATATAAATGCCTACGTCAGAAGTGGTTGTTTGCATGGCCTCAGCATCTGGCACATTGTGTGCTAGCTTGTTATTGAAGTTCCCTCTGTTTCTACAGTCTGTCATATTCACATTACATAACAGGGCCATTCCCTGCTGAACAATGTCCAACACTGTCCAGTGGGCCATCCTCTCTCTTCGAAGAGAACGCCATATAAACTGCTGTACTATTTTGTGACTTTGAGAATACTTATAAATGTAGGTGTGGATTCTCTGTCACCCACCAGAGAACAATAGTGCTAATTTTCCTTCTATTTCCTATAAAATCCCACTAACCTACAGTGAAACCAGATACTTAGACCTGCACTGTCTCTCAAACACACTTTCCTCAAAACACTAATGTTCTATGTATCTCCCCAATATCCATTCACACTCACAGAGAACAAAAGCTGTGTCCCTGGAGTGTACTATTCACGTTGTCCCAATTGTGCTTCTACCTTTGCACTGTCCCCTGAGTATCTAATTCTTATGTTGTTTCTCATCTGTTTTGGCCCATCTCTGTCCCCAGTGAATTTAATTCCCTCATTGTTGTTTCCTTTGTGTCCAAAGAGCGTATGATAGGGTTCTGTGTTTGTTTCCGCCTTTAACTTCCGCTTTCTAGTTGTTTACCTCTCACTGTGTCCCCAGTGTATTTACAATCCCTCAGTGTCTTAGTACATCCTGTTACCTACCACACAGCAGGCCTGATAACCACTCAGTTCTCATATGGACAACCAGACAAGGCCTATTGATTATGCCCCAGGTTGAATGGCCAATGCTCAGTCTGTAGTCTCATCAAGACTAAATACACATGTGACACCAATAGGTTCCCTTCCCAGCACTGGGGAAGACTCCAGGCTATTTACTGATGGGACAAGATGAAATCCCCTCTGGCTACGGAAGGAACAGAGTGACACACAGACTAAGAACTCTGTTCATTGAATGCACATGCTAACTCTTACTCAGTTGCCCAGGGGGTAAGTCATGTTTGTCATTGGGTACCCCCTCATTTGACTAATTGCAGCTCTCGCTATGTGACTATGAGTCAACTACTGGCAGAAAATAATGAGTGTTTCTGATCTTAGATTTTTGTTTGTGATAGGCGAGGAGTAGGAGGTGGCATGTGTGCAGTGTGCCTCCCTGAGGTTTTCTCTTGGTGAATCTTTGTGCAGAGGAAAAAAAAACTGTAGACCTTTTATAATCAATGTACCTGCGTAGGCATAACCCAACACCTAAACCAGCTGCGTACTCAAGCACTATTTGAGAAGGTCCGGTCACACACATTTTCTAGGTGGCAAAGGTCCGGATGGATAATGGAATTTATCAGTCTAGTAACAAACCCCCACCTTCCAACCCATGTGACCCCAAACTGTTTACACACCTTTTTTAGAGTGACTAAAAGGCTGAACATTACAGAATTGTGATGTATCCTTCCCCCTTGTATTTCAATGGTTTACAGGGCTTCAGAGAAACAATGGAGATGATCATTATGCCATCATGCTCCCAAAGGCCTGGGAATAGATAATCAGTATGCAGCCAACTCAACCAAACCTCTCCACAGCTCACCCCCTCCTCTTCGCTGGGCTGTGTGGGCCAGCCAATGAGCCATGGATGAGAACACAAAGCCTTGGGAGAATAATAACCCTGTGGCACATCCTGTATTTACAGAGTTCACAATTCTGGTAAACAGAGAAAACCTAAACAGTCATTATCCCAGAAACCCATTCCACCCACATGCTTGGTTGGTTCTAAGGAACAGGACTTGTGTTAGAGTCTACTAATTACTCTGGTCTTCTGTGATGACTTCAGATCTCAATGCATTTTGTGTGGTGGAAGGCAGTTGTGGTGGGTCTAGGGTTTCATCCACATACAAGCCCACACATTGTTTGTTTGACGTGTTGCCCTAGTGATAGAGTCCCCCCTCAGTAGTGGAACTGAATAGATTAAGCAGGGGAAGAGTTGTTGTCAGTTTGTTCTGAGCATTATCTTTTAGATGTACATACCTCCCCTGATAACAACACTGAATAGGGCCTATCAAAAGCCAGACATGTGTTAGGATGTTTGCGCTAGTTAGCATTATTTGTGTGCACTTGTGGAAGCTTTAGACATTCATACATTTGTCCCTTTGCAAGCATCCAATCGCAGGTCCACTTTCCTGGCTTTCCAAATATCTAGGTGGGTGTGTAGCTAGGCTACTAATCAGATTGAGAGCCAGAGTCCTGTATGCATCAACAGATTTGCAGCACCGGAGAATAGGAGCTGCAGCTCTTTGGGCCTGTCTAGCTCGTTCCCTTTCAGCACTACCATTTCCCCCTGCTGTGTCTTGGGCAAACCCTTTCTAATAGATTAGATCAGTACATAATGTTCACTCAGTCTGAGAGCTGTGAGTATGGGATTGGTAACCTTACACTGCAAGGAGAAAGACTGGGTGTCTGTGTGCCATAGAGGCTCTCTTGTGACAGCGACTGAGGGGCCGGGGAGGGGCAGTGGCCCTGTTGTTTGTTCCTACGTGACCTGACTCAATGGGCCCATCTCTGCTCTGTTAGCTATTTGATAGGCAGGATATATATATGGCCGTCTCCTGATTGTTTTATGGCCCCTTGGCACCAGCCTGTCTGACTCTCGCCAGGTAGGATCTGCACCTGTGGATTTAATAGGAGAGATATGACACAGACAACGATACAGACTGATCTCTGGAGACAGCTACCAGCTTCACGCAGGTTGAGATTCTACATGAGTAAGATCAAATACAGGTGCTGTGTAGAATGGCACTGGTTATTATCAGTTGTGGACCTGATATCAAAGTCACATTAGTGACAAAGTGGACATATGTCAGATTTATTACTGGGAAAAAGTCTGGAGTCAGAGGGACACAACCTAGAGGTCACAAAAAAATACTGTTTATTGAATTTATAACCCTGCGCCACAGTACCGGATTCCAGTCATCTCATGCCTATAAAAATAAGTCATTAATCAAATCAGGGTAACAAGGTATTGTCTTTAATATGTGGCACAAATGCAAATTAGTTTAATAGGTGTGATTTCACACTCGGAGAAGGCACACGCTTGAGTCAGATCGACTTGGAGCAATTCCAAAGGCTTGTCATCTGTGACCGGTTGAACCAGACCTGTCAGATCTATTAGTGTCCTTTCTCCCTGCACAGAGGGTGGGGTTTACTCATGCCCTGTCTGTTTGAGACAACATAGGAGAGTCCCCTCTTCCATATCCTGTACAACAGAAGAAGAGTTCCTCACCTCAGGGGCTGGGAATTCAGATATCTAAACCCATAAGATCATTCAATATATGTAGAGCATCCTTACAGCTGAAATCCAATGTACACAGCATGTCAAGTACCATGTTGTGGTGCCGTTAGATTTAGGCAGCGGAAGTGTGTGACTGCTTGGACAGGCATTCAACATCATGCTTCCTAACTCATTGTGCAATAGACTGCCTTCATATTTACCTCAGAGTGTGCTTGGGTCTGTGTGTCTGTGGGCTTGCATGCATGTGTACATGTGTACTAACATTGTACAGTCTGTCCATGCATGAGTGGATGTATTGTGTAATATTTACATGGACACTTTCACCACCAGTTTGAGTTTTGTATGTAAAGTTATTTCTAAGGTTGAATAAATCAAGCACAGCCTCTCACTGAACTGAGCACGTGTTTGACAAAAACGTCAAACAGGTAAGTCAGGATTTATGAAAGCAGTAAAATGTGTGGCTGCGAGGTTCACCAAGTGCTGTACAACACAAGACATACCCGCTGATAATAACCTTGGTCAACCCCTCCCCTCCATGCTCCCTATCTTTCCCTTTCCTTTATTTTGAACAAACATACATACATATGTTTGTGTGCGCTGGGGTCGCCTGTGTATGTGTGTGTGCACACTGGGGTCTCTGTGTGTGTGTGTGTGTGTGTGTGTGTGTGTGTGTGTGTGTGTGTGTGTGTGTGTGTGTGTGTGTGTGTGTGTGTGTGTGTGTGTGTGTGTGTGTGTGTGTGTATGTGTGTGCATGTGTTTGTAAGTGTGCAGTGCTTGCCCCAGTGTTACCTCTCTGCATGTGTCATATGGTCAGGGTTTACAAACAGAGAGTCTTCCATTAGCGAAGACCGGGTCTATTCAGGCCTCCCCTCCTGAGGGTTGCATGTGGAAGTCTACATACAGGCAAAGGTCATCAGGTCACATTCTACCAGCCCGCTGGCATTCTGCCCCAGAGTTACTGTGTATGTGTGTGTCTGTGCGTGCGTCTGTGTGTTTGCATATGCATGCATATCTGCATTAAGGAGCCTTCCTGCAATGCTTCTTTACACTAACAGAATGCAGTTTGTGGCATGCTCAACACACAGGGAGACACACAGACACACACACACGTTTTGTTTTTCTATCTTCATTGGGACCTAAAATGTATTCCCATTCAAAATCCTATTTTCCTTAACCCTAAACCTAACCCTAACCTTAACCCTAACCTTAACTCTAACCCCTCCCTCAATGGCAAGTTGAAACAAAAGTGCTGAGGGAAATTACCATGTGCTCGATCCTTCAGAGTCGATTTCAGGAAAGTGCTCTATAGTTGAATTGGAGTCTTTTTAAAGCTTTAACATTTAATTTGCATTGGTATAAGTAAATGCAGTTTTATAAGTGAGTCATAACTCTAGGTCAGTGTCTGTCAAATGATTGGGATGTCAGAAGCTCCTCTTGGTGTATTATAAGCTAGCCTCTGCTGTGTGATAGCATGTTTTGTTGTGACAGTCCAGTGAGAGGTGTAGCTAATCCCTGGCTGAAAGACGATCTGCTCAGTCTGGACAGCAGCAGCTAGGCAGGGTGGGCAGGTGGCCAGTGGCCCCGTAGAGGGAGACACAGCAGGTCTGTCCATGGTGGGTGGTGGGACAGGCGTGGAACTGAGAGAAGACAGAGTGTTTTTCTTCTTGATAGAACAAAGCAAGTTATATCATAGCACTACCAACCACCTGCACTGAGAATAAATGCCTTTAAAGGGCAACTCCACCACTTTTCAACTTAATTTTTATAATCTCCAGCACAATACCAGTGTCAACATATGTGAAAATGGCAAATTCCTACGTTTTGTAGAAACAAATTATAAAGTAAAAAAGTTCTACCCAATGACATCATCAAAAGTTAAAACATTTAAAAAAAAAAATGTGATTTTCAAACACTGAGATTTGCGGTGATGTGGGGAGCAACAAAATACCCTCCCTTGGACTAGAAACTCATTGCAGATGTAAAAAATCACAGCTTTTTCAATCCTACCCTGTGATGTCGGTGAAGCATTTTTTAGGACGTTTCTTTTAACCTTTTTAATCATAGATCATAGAAACACGCTGGTTTTACACATGCAGACACTTGTTTGGTGCTGGAGATGATGAATATGAGGTTGAAAAGTGGCAGAATTGCCCTTTAAGACTGACTGAGGCTCATAGCCACGGGAAGTAGGGGTGCTGAGGGTGCTGCAGCACCCCCTGAAAGATAAGAATAAACAAATCTGAATATAAAAATATATATGTGTGGGCCTTTAGTAGTCCTGTATTAGCGGACCCATATAGCCGTCTGTAGCGCGGGCAAAACATGTATATTTGCCCACCCGGAGAAATAAAATCGCAGCACCCCCACCTCCAAACATCTTCCAGTGGCTATGCTGAGGCTTTAACTATCTTTTGAGACACACAGTGGGGAGTGAGTTTGTGTTGTTATTATACTGTATACAGCAGTAACCAAGGGATTGGTTTGTTTACGGCAGAGAACTGAGGCCAGACTTGACTAGAACCCAAACAAGGCAGCGTCCCTGGGCTTCCTGGAGCTCCGTTCCCTGAAATTCCAAGACACTTGCCGGAAATCCGACATGAGGCAACAGGCAACCCCCCCCCCCACCCCAAAAGGGGGGTGTAGAGCGTGAATGAGTCCACAGAGTGAGCAAGGCTATGGCTGCCAGACGAACTGAGTCAGCGCCGCATTCCAGTGGAGTCAACCATCCACTTTACCCCCACCACACACGCACGCACGCACGCACGCACGCACGCACGCACGCACGCACGCACGCACACACACACACACACACACACACACACACACACACACACACACACACACACACACACACACACCTCTCCAGCACACAGTCACACATACACCCACATGTTAACCATATAAACATACACTCCACACCTACACATACAGACTCAAGTAATAGCCAACGCACTAGTGATGGGGAAAATAATCGATACAGTTACATATCTGGATATAGTTTTGTACGAAGTATCGTATAGTTTTTACAGTATCACAGTATTATTTTGGACGAAGTATCGTATAGTTTTTACAGTATCGCAGTATTATTTTGCATGAAGTATCGTATAGTTGTTACAGTATCACAATATTATTTTGGACGAAGTATTGTATAGTTTTTACAGTATCGCAATATTATTTTTGCGCTAGTTAGCCGTACCTGCACCAAAACTCCAGTATTTTTCCTTCATCGCTTAATTTCCATCTTCTTTTTAAATAGGGAGCCAATTTATTTCCAGCAATTTTATTTCCATGACTGATTAAAACTTGTTTTCTCACATCTCTCTCTTGTCCCTCTGCAGCAGACATATGGTGAGCAATATGTTTGGAACATAGAGTTGCAATAAAATCACAGTATTGATTTTGTAGAATTGTGAGAATCGTGAAAATCGCAATACATATCATATCGGCACAAAAGTATTGTGATAATATAGTATTGTGAAGTCCCTGGCAATTCCCAGGCCTACTACGCATGTCAACAATCAATTTTATGCCTGCCACACACTCCCACACGTCAACAATCAACTTTATTCTCACCATACACTCCACATTTACATCTGTAAAACACACAAACTATAACCTGCTTGTAAATCAAATACAATATTGCACATTTTCTCCCTTTACAAGCACCAGTCACTAACAACCACATAAAGTAAAAGCAAGCTCTTTCACACAAGCATAACATCTCTTTGTATTTTAATAGTCTCACACACACACAGACACGGGTCAATCTTCATATTTGTCTCATTGCTCATCATTGAAGGACCACAGTAATGTAGCCCTCACATAGGGCTGTGGCGGTTTAGCATCTCCCGGCTTCCACGTATAGCCTACAAGCAGACCTTTGGAACATCTACATTTTAAAAAGTCTAATAAATCCAGGTAATATAGCCTACACCATCACAATCAATCCATTCTTTATTTTAGACAGGTCTAAAGAAACATGATATGACAAAAATGTTGTCTATTTCAGAAGCATAGGCTATTCTGAGTTGTCCTTTAAACAATGCTATTTTTGGGAAATTTGGCAAAGGGTAAGGTCTACAAAACTTTGTCCACTCTGTTCGCAACAGATTTTAGTTTTGGGAACTGTATTGAGGTCAAATGTTTCATCGATGAGAACATTTTCAGAATGTCGGACAAAATCTCTCGTTCCATCTTCTCCCACTGGCGGCCACTGAGCTTCCTTTCACTACCATATTTGGTAGTGAGTGGAAACGTCAAGCGGATGCTTCACATTTATACATCCGGTGAAATATCTTTCTCATTGTTCTATCTGTGGATATTCTGTGTTGAGCGGTTAACAAAGAAACAGGTAGTCCTATATGCTTAATTTAGAGTTATTTATGTAACTTTACTCATAATACAAACATTGGGCTATTTGTTGAGATTTTTTACACATTCAAAGGCTTCATGATGGATCTAATGATGACTTAAAAAAGTAGCATGAAAGGTATGAGCTCTGCTTTGATTTTTTTGATGCAGGCTGTACACACTTCATCAGTCTCTCATTCACAATTTGACAAGCACTTGATAATGCTTCGAATTTCCAGGCTGCATCCCCTTTGTGTGGCCTTAACGCCCCTTAAAAAATCCATGCCTTTTGCGGACAGTGGCCGTTCTGCCCTTGGGCTGAATATAATAATTATAATTCCGTTCTCCCTGATGCATGCCGAAGCACCTCCCACTCACAGGGCTCTCAGTCACGTGATCGGGTCTTTCCCACAAGCTACAAGTAAAGACGGATACATCGGGGATGCAACTGCCTGCGTCCTTATCCAATTCTGAGGTATATATTGAAGATATTGGAAGAACTGTCCACATCTACTTTTCATCAGCCAACAAGATGAGTAGGCCTAACAAACAGCAAAAGCACTAGCCTATGTCAACCTACTATCTCCCATAGTACAAAAGCTGACCTATTCTAGTCAGTGCGAGAACTAAATATTCCAAAAATTGTCTGGAACAGTTGTGGGATGCGATAGATCCCAAATGAACACAACAACTAGCATAAACTGTTTTAAGCAATGAACCTGACACTACAGATGAGAACGTTTAGCTTAAAATGTTGATCAACTATTAGGCTATTTCTTCACATTATAAGCGCAGCAATGCGTACACGGCAGGAGGCTATAAGCATGAATGTTCCATTAGCAGGAAAACACCGTTCTCAAAAGTGACCACAAATGTGATTAGGCATGTAATGCTGTTATTATAAAGGTGCATTTTTATGGTGAAATGATCTCCCCACACTTGAAACTCATGCACTACATTTGCTTGCCGGTTAGGCTCTACACCAGTTGTAAAGTGGATTAGTGTGCTTCATTTTAACTTCTTATGGCTGGGGGCAGTATTAAGTAGCTTGGATGAATAAGGTGCCCAGAGGTGCCCAGAGTAAACTGCCTGCTCCCGAGTCCCAGTTGATAATATATGCATATCATTAGTATATTTGGATGACAAACACTCTGAAGTTTCTAAAACTGTTTGAATGATGTCTGTGAGTATAACAGAACTCATATGGCAGGCAAAAACCTGAGAAAAAATCTAACCAGGAAGTGGGAAATCTGAGGTTGGTCGATTTTCAACTCAGCCCCTATTGAAGATACAGTGGGATATTGGTCATGTTGCACTTCCTAAGGCTTCCACTAGATGTCTACCGTCTTTAGAAACTTGTTTGAGGCATCTACTGTAAAGGGGGGCAGAATGAGAGGGGATTGAGTCTGGCAAATTGCCAGGAGCAGGTCATGAGCATTCAGATGAGGTAGCTCCCGTTCCATTGGCTTTTTCTGAAGACAAAGGAATTCTCCGGTTGGAACATTATTGAAGATTTATGTTAAAAACATCCTCAAGATTGATTCTATACATCGTTTGAAATGTTTCTACGGACGGTAACAGAACTTTTTGACATTTCGTCTGCAACTGGTGAACGCGCTTCGTGAGTTTTGATTTGTTTACCAAATGCGCTAACAAAAGTAGCTATTTGGACATAAATGATGGACATTATCGAACAAATCAAACATTTATTGTGGAACTGGGATTCCTGGGAGTGCAGTCTGATGAAGATCATCAAAGGTAAGTGAATATTTATGTTATTTCTGACTTCTGTTGACTGCACAATATGGCGGATATCTTTTTGTCTTGAGTGGGCTCTGAGCGCCGACCTCGGATTATTGCATGGTTTGCTTTTTCCGTAAAGCTTTTTTGAAATCTGACACAGCGGTTGCATTAAGGAGAAGTGGATCTAAAATTCCATGTATAACACTTGTATCTTTGATCAACGTTTATTATGAGTATTTCTGGAAATTGATGTGTCTCTCTGCAAAATCACTGGATGTTTTTGGAACTACTGAACATAACGCGCCAATGTATACTGAGATTTTTTGATATAAATATGAACTTTACCAAACAAAACATACATGTATTGTGTAACATGAAGTCCAATGAGTGTCATCTGATGAAGATCATCAAAGGTTAGTGATTAATTTTATCTCTATTTGTAAAGGTTTTCTTCCAGGGGTGAAGGAGAGGACCAAAGTGCAGCGCGGCTAGTGTTAAACATGTTTAATACTGAACAAGTGAAACACTACAAACAACATACAAAATAACAAATGTGCAAAACCGATACAGACCTATCTGGTGCAGAACACAAACACAGAGACAGGTAACAAACACCCACAAAATCCCAACACAAAACAAGCCTCCTATATATGAGTCTCAATCAGAGACAACGACTACCATCTGTCTCTGATTGAGAACCCACACTAGGCTGACATAGAAACAGACAAACTAGACACACAACATAGAATTCCCACCCAGCTCACGTCCTGACCAACTAAACACATACAAAACAACAGAAAACAGGTCAGGAACGTGACACTATTTCTGCTTTTTGTGACCCCTGTCTTTGGCTGGAAAAATGGCTGTGTTTTTCTGTGATTTGGCGGTGACCTAACATAATCGTTTGTGGTGCTTTTGCTGTAAAGCCTTTTTGAAATCGGACACTGTGATGGGATTAACAACAAGATTACCTTACAAATGGTATAAGGTACCTGTATGTTTGAGGAATTTTAATTATGAGATTTCTGTTGTTTGAATTTGGCGCCCCGCACTTTCACTGGCTGTTAAGAAAGAAATGATAAGAAATTATCTGGCCACTAGTTGTGATACAGACCTAATCTAAACATATAGGCCTATGGGCTAGGCTACATGAAGAGTGTGACTATGATTTGAAAAAGTCTCAAATAAAAGCATGTGCTGTTTCTTGCCTTAAGATGGGCATCATTCACAAGTGATAGGCTAATATTTTCACTCATCACACTATTATTGATTTAATGTTGTCTTTACATATACTAAATCCCGTATGTGTGAAATTTGTGTTGATTTAGAGTGGACCATTATCATGCACCTGTCTCGAAACAGGGGCAGCGGGAAAAAAAATACGTCATCTATGCACTTAAATAGCAAATGGACGACGCTTTTCCGTGGTTCATTTTCATGCCAGCAAGGCAGGCTATACTCCTGTTGTAAAGCAATGTGCTTAATATTAGGAAAGTTGAGAAATAAATATAGTAGGCCTAGTCTATAAAACTATAACTGATTGGATCCTGCTCTTTTTAGTAGAGGTCATCACTTTGTTTTCTTGCGCAATTGCATAGCCTATAGAAATGTTGTGCAACATGAGCTCATAGGCTCTCATTAAGTGTTTGATTAGATTTTCAATTACATTTGCATTGATGTCAGAGGGATTAGAGGGACAATAGAGTGCTGAGTACCAGGCAGTTAGCACGTTTGGTAGGCTACTAATGACCATCAGCAGAGTCAGAGATTAGAGAAAGCTAATTACCTGACTAAACAGTCACGTGGAATTTGACTGCTGTCATGACTCGTGACCGCTGGTGTGGCGGTAAGATGGTCACGTAACAGCCCTACCCTCACACACAGTACAGTATATCCCACCCAGTTGCCTACTGGTCAGGTCTGGATGCTGCTGGCAGACCAACCACCACTCACCCACCTTATGTCTAATCCACTACAGACTTTTACCAGGAGTCCTGTATGGGGGTAAGCACATAGAGACAGGTAGTAATTAGGAAACATTGACTTTATCTGAACAAAGTGACTTGCCTGTATTCCAGGATGCGTGGATGGAATGACTCATTCAATATGGTGGTCCACACATTGCATATATCTTGAGAGGAGGTTAGCAAAGCCCTGCACCTGGCTACATGAAATAGATGTTTAGTTTTATGCTCTCATGAAATGAATTAATGTCCGGTTATACTGTATGTGGTCTAGCAACTGTATGAGTCAGACGGTACAGTCATGGATTTTGGAATGACACAATTTGCCAGTAATGGCCTGTAGCCATCTACTGTATATCTAAATATATTGAATCAATATTGAATCACTAAGCTTGTAATAAGTGACTCAAGCTGAGACAGGCTCCTGAACTGACCCTACTTCACTCTTTCTCACTTTGTCTATCATTATTTCCTTACCTTTCTTTTTTTATCCTTTAATTTCCTTCTCTCACTTCTCTCTTTCTGTCCCTCCCCCTCTCTCTCTTTGGGGCAGGCGGTGGTCTGCTGTGCTGTGTGGAGGTGTATGATTAGTATATGCTTAGTCAGATACAGCTGTTTTGCAAGCTAAGGGAGGCCTTTGAACACCTTCCGTCTTATTTTAGCTTTATTCATGGTTGCATGTTTCGTCACAATATTGTTTTGAACATTTGTTTTGGACTGATGCACAACTGAGCATTCTACTCAAAGCACTGATGAAACAACTGCCCGAGTTACACCAGGAACGCACAATCCCTCCATCAGTGCTCAGACTGTCCACTATAGGCTGAGAGAGGCTGGACTGAGGGCTTGTAGGCCTGTTGTAAGGCAGGTCCTCACCAGACATCACCGGCAACAACGTCGCCTATGTGCACAAACCCACCGTCGCTGGACCAGACAGGAATGGCAAAAAGTGCTCTTCCCTGACGAGTCGCGGTTTTATCTCACCAGGGGTGATGGTCGGATTTGCGTTTATCGTCGAAGGAATGAGCATTACACCGAGGCCTGTACTCTGGAGCGGGGTGGATTTGGAGGTGAAGGGTCAGTCATGGTCTGGGGTGGTGTGTCACAGCATCATCGGACTGAGCTTGTTGTCATTGCAGGCAATCTCAACGCTGTGTGTTACTGGGAAGACATCCTCCTCCCTCATGTGGTACCCTTCCTGCAGGCTTATCCTAACATGACCCTTCAGCATGACAATGCCACCAGCCATACTGCTCGTTCTGTGCGTGATTTCCTGCAAGACAGGAATGTCAGTGTTCTGCCATGGCCAGCGAAGAGCCCGGATCTCAATCCCATTGAGCACGTCTGGGACCTGTTGGATCAGAAGGTGAGGGCTAGGACCATTCCCCCGAGAAATGTCTAGGAACTTGCAGGTGCCTTGGTGGAAGAGTGGGGTAACATGCGAAAACCTGAGGAAAATCCATCCAGGAAGTGGGATTTTTTTGATGTGGGTAGTTTTCAATTGAATGCCTATAGAGTATCTAATGGGTTAGGACCCAGATTGCAGTTCCTATGGCTTCCACTAGATGACAACAGTCTTTAGACATTGTATCATGCTTGTTTTCTGAAAAATGAAGAAGAATGATACCTTTTTGTCAGACCTTTCATGCAGTGCTGGTTTGCGCGCGTGACCGAGTGTGCACCCTTCGTTGTTTTTCCTGTCTATTGAATACGCTATTTTCCGGTTGAAATATTATCGATTATTTAGCCAATTGACAACCTGAGGATGAATTATAAACATCGTTTGACATGTTTCGACAAACTTTACCGGTACTATTAGGATGTATTCGTCTGCATGTCTTGACCTCTTTTGAACAAAACGCACCAACAAAACTGCATTTTTGGGATATAAAGAGGGACTTTATCGAACAAAACAAACATTTATTGTGTAGCTGGGACTCTTGTGACTGCAACCAGATAAAGATCTTCAAAGGTAAGTGATTGATTGTATCGCTATTTCTGACTTTCGTGACTCCTCTACTTGGTTGGAAAATGTTTGTATGCTTTTGTAAGCGGGGTGCTGTCCTCAGATAATCGCATGGTATGCTTTCGCCGTAAAAGTCTTTTTGAAATCTGACAAAGCGGCTGGATTAACAAGAAGTTCATATTTAAGCCGATGTATAACACTTGCATTTTTATGAATGTTTATTATGACTATTTCTGTATTTTGAATTGAATTTGGCGCTGCAATTTCACCGTATGTTGTCGAGGTGGGTCGCTAGCGGAACGCCTGCGCCAGAAAGGTTATGTTTGCTGAAAATAAATGCAGTTGAGAGTGAGAGGATGTTTCTTTTTTGCTGAGTTTATATTTTAGGGTTAAGGATAACAGACACAGCTGGTAAGAAACCAACTGAAAGTGGGTTTGACTTACAGCTGTTAGCTGTTATTTCCTGCAGTGACCTCCCCTGTGTCCCAATGCCACATGTTGTCAACACCTGAGACATTTTTTCTGCATGACAATGGTGATGACTACTCATGTCACCTACTGTAAGTACTGCAATGTGGATTTTCCTGTAAGGTCACCTAAGTGACGTAAAAGCTCAGTGTCTAAAGAGCCCAACTGAGTCATATTTCTCTGTAAAACGGGACATACTTCAGTAAATACAGCCCTACAACATCTGTAGTTATTAAAGCTGATGCCTTTGTTCACAAACAATGTATATACTTTATCAAGGCCCACGCAAGTCTGTCAATATTATACAAACAGTCTGAGCAATGTCACAGAACAATAACATTACTCTGTCAAATGTATTCATGGGTTGCAAGTTTCCTTACAATATTGTTTTGAACATTCATTTTAGGACTGATGCCCAGCTGAGCATTCTACTCAATGGAGTCTCAGTAGGTGCTGACAAAGATTTAGATTAAAGTGTATTACTGTGGCTTGGAAACATGATGGCATTCCAAAAGGAGGCAAAAAATTAGTAGGACAAGCTTTTGTCATTATTGTGATGTCGCCAGATTGATTGTAGATGCAGTATAACTTTAGCTAGCTAGCTAGATTGAGGGGAGCACTGACATTTTTAGCTAGCTAATGTTAGAATTGCTAGCTATTTCTGACAAACTTTACTAGCTCATGGCAACATTGCCATCTCTCTAGTAAACTTGACCACATTATAATAATGGCAAAATTGTTTTCTACTATGTTTTCTACTATGTATTTGTCTTCTTTAGCAATGTCATCATTTGCAATGTCATCATATTTCCAGACCCTTTCAGTGTAATTTTGATGAAACATTCATTAGCCCCCGTTCAGAAAGACTGAGCATCAAGCATCAGTCGGACATTAATATGCTGCGGCATCTGTAGAACGTTGATAACAATGGCAACGACGAGACCGAGTGATGGACGTGCAACCCACGAACATGCCAAATAAAATATATTGTGTCCTATTCTGCAGAATGTTTCCACGTTTTTCTCCAAGCTTATTCTCTAATTCATTTATGGCCTAAAATATTTGCACAATTTTGCAAACTAAGATCATAAACAAAGTTTAAAAACTAGCATGTACTGTACAGTAGGAGGTACAGTGGGGCAAAAAAGTATTTAGTCAGCCACCAATTGTGCAAGTTCTCCCACTTAAAAAGATGAGAGAGGCCTGTAATTTTCATCATAGGTACACTTCAACTATGACAGACAAAATGAGAAAAAAAATCCAGAAAATCACATTGTAGGATTTTAAATGAATTTATTTGCAAATTATGGTGGAAAATATGTATTTGGTCACCTACAAACAAGCAAGATTTCTGACTCTAACAGACCTGTAACTTCTTCTTTAAGAGGCTCCTCTGTCCTCCACTCGTTACCTGTATTAATGGCACCTGTTTGAACTTGTTATCAGTATAAAAGACACCTGTCCACAACCTCAAACAGTCACACTCCAAACTTCACTATGGCCAAGACCAAAGAGCTGTCAAAGGACACCAGAAACAAAATTGTAGACCTGCACCAGGCTGGGAAGACTGATTCTGCAATAGGTAAGCAGCTTGGTTTGAAGAAATCAACTGTGGGAGCAATTATTAGGAAATGGAAGACATACAAGACCACTGATAATCTCCCTCGATCTGGGGCTCCACGCAAGATCTCACCCCGTGGGGTCAAAATGATCACAAGAACGGTGAGCAAAAATCCCAGAACCACACGGGGGGGGGGGGACCTGCAGAGAGCTGGGACCAAAGTAACAAAGCCTACCATCAGTAACACACTACGCCACCAGGGACTCAAATCCTGCAGTGCCAGACGTGTCACCCTGCTTAAGCCAATACATGTCCAGGCCCGTCTGAAGTTTGCTAGAGAGCATTTGGATGATCCAGAAGAAGATTGGGAGAATGTCATATGGTCAGATGAAACCAAAATATAACTGTTTGGTAAAAACTCAACTCGTCGTGTTTGGAGGACAAAGAATGCTGAGTTGCATCCCAAGAACACCATGCCTACTGTGAAGCATGGGGGTGGAAACATCATGCTTTGGGGCTGTTTTTCTGCAAAGGGACCAGGACGACTGATCCGTGTAAAGGAAAGAATGAATGGGGCCATGTATCGTGAGATTTTGAGTGAAAACCTCCTTCCATCAGCAAGGGCATTGGAGATGAAACGTGGCTGGGTCTTTCAGCATGACAATGATCCCAAACACACCACCCAGGCAATGAAGGAGTGGCTTCGTAAGAAGCATTTCAAGGTCCTGGAGTGGCCTAGCCAGTCTCCAGATCTCAACCCCATAGAACATCTTTGGAGGGAGTTGAAAGTCCGTGTTGCCCAGCAACAGCCCCAAAACATCACTGCTCCAGAGGAGATCTACATGGAGGAATGGGCCAAAATACCAGCAACAGTGTGTGAAAACCTTGTGAAGACTTACAGAAAACGTTTGACCTCTGTCATTGCCAACAAAGGGTATATAACAAAGTATTGAGATAAACTTTTGTTATTGACCAAATACTTATTTTCCACCATAATTTGCAAATAAATTCATAAAAAATCCTACAATGTGGTTTTCTGGATTTTCTTTTCTCATTTTGTCTGTCATAGTTGAAGTGTACCTATGATGAAAATGACAGGCCTCTATCATCTTTTTAAGTGGGAGAACTTGCACAATTGGTGGCTGACTAAATACTTTTTTGCCCCACTGTATAGGGGCAATACCACAGCATTCACTGCAATATCTACCATATCAGTCATTTTGGCAGCTGGAAGCTACATAATATACTAGGTTGTCCCACACCACCAATATAGTAAATCATGAAGTGGGTTTTAATCCCTCTGAAAGTTGATGCTTTAAATCGAACGAAAAGAGCAGATCTCACCCTTTTCATCTTATCATCTTCCTGTTCCGCAAGCTTATTTTCCTCCCATATTCTGTTTGCTTCTATCCCTATTCATTCTCTCTCTTTCTCTCTCTACCGCCCTTGGGCCAGCAGCACTAAAAATAATTGAAATAGTGATACACTCTCAAGTGTTCCTAATGAGAGAGGCGAAGCTGCGTAAATATGCCTTTGTCTCCATTTCATCAGTGGGTCCTGGAAAACCTTGTCTGTTTGAATGGACAGGGGAATAAGATAGCTATAATGATAGAGTAACAATGGTAATGATAGGAGTCAATGCAGTGAATGGCACTGCTTCTCTGTCCTGCAGCAAGGGATACTGTGACTGTGGATTCCGGAATGATGGTGTTCTATGTCAAAACGAACATCAAAATTGATGAGAGGCTGTTGTGTCAAAGGGGGCATCGCACATACATGTACATCGCACATACAATCTATCCTATATTATACCCCATTGAGAAGACTAAAGTAGATTTATGGTCAAACAGAGCCTTGACATTTAACTAATCAGTAAGAGCTTAATAAAGCGTGTCTGTGTTGCTTCTAAATGCTCATCTGGTGATTAAGAAATAATTGCAATGAACTATCTGCCTTATAATGAGTTGGAGGTGGGATGTATGAAGGAGGAAATGACTGTGCTTTGCGGTGCATTACGGGGCGGGCAGCATTAGGTGAACTACCCAGGAATAACTGGGAGTGTGGTTATGGTTCTGGCAGATCCCAACCTGCACTGGGGATGACAGAGACAGACACCCCGAGGGTCAGACTGTGTCAGTTGGGCTGTTTCTAAAAACAGACACCCCCTCCTCCTTTATTCTCCACAGCAGATGCTAAGTCCTGTCTGTCTTCAGAGGAAGGCAATTACTTGAGTCAGAGAGAAAGGCACTCCTCGCTCTAATAAACCAGCATCAAATCACCCACTGAGTGACAGACTGTCACTGACTCACGTGTGGATCGAGAACAGGAAAGGAGGACAGGAGAGAGGACGGAGGGAAGGAGGGAGAGAGGGAAAAGGGTGAAAGGTTTACAGAGAAAGAAAAAGGTTAATTATTGAGAGAGACACCATCTCTTATACTTTCAAAGCTGCTTTGACATTGAGCGGTCATACAGAACACTCTTCATCCCATTCTTGCCTCTTCCTTTACCTCTCTCCCTGCCTGTCAACCTGTATCCCTCTGCTCTGTCTCTCTCTCGCTCTGCCTGACTGTTAGTGTGCCTCCCTGCCTCTTCACCATGGCTTCTCAGCCTCTTACGTAAGGCTGACCTGGTAAAATTCCACAGCTCACTCACTGACTCGCTCGCTCCCCGCTCCCCCATTTCCCTGTGGCGACAACAATTTGGTACTGTTCAGAACCAGCCGCCCACTTGTGGGATGTTTTTCCAGCTGTTCACAACAGGGCTACCTCAGTTTGGGGCTACTGGACTATGCATAGTCACTTCATCTCTACCTACATGTACAAATTACCTCAACTAACTAACATGTACCCCCGCACACTGACTCGGTACCGGTACCCCCTGTATATAGCCTCGTTATTGTGTTACTTTTTATTATTTTTTACTTTAGTTTATTTGGTAAATATTTTCTTAACTCTCCTTGAACTGCACTGTTGGTTAAGGGCTTGTAAGTAAGCATTTCCCGGTAAGGTCTACACTTGTTGTATTCGGTGCATGTGACAAATACAATTGGATTTGATTTGATTTATATGAGGTCTGGATGGATGAGGAAGTTTCTAGGAGGGAAAAGGGAAGAGACAAAGACATGCCAATAATGATCACTGAGAATGACATCCATTTGACCATAGAGTAACTTCTGCTGTATAGTAGTTCTGCTCCTCTCTGACCTTCTCCACTTATGAGAAAGATCATTTTCATGTCAAAACAAAGTCGACAGCAAATGTAAATGTCCTATCGAAAAACACATGTTCTGTTTGATGTAATGAAGAACAGGTGCAAACAGGTCTACTGTCCTGGGTGTTATTGTGCAAGGAGTCTGTTAGCGAGTGTGTTGCATCATGCAGGTCACAGGAATTAGCTAGCTACAGTAAAAGGAACACTAGTTTTGCTAATGTCCCCAAAGTTTGCACAGCTGCTGATAACATCAGCCAACATGCAGTATCAACACTCAGGCATTCAACTCAATCAATCATTGCTCCCTCTGTGACCTCTCAACCCACTCACTCTTTCACTCTCTCCTTTCCACCATCTTTTACACTCTCTCCTTTCTTTCATCCTCACATACACTGTCATACATTCAAAACCCACTCATCCAGCTTTACACTTTGTCACATGCCTCTTCCCCAGGCATTCACTCTGTCACTGATATCTCTTTAGACACTCACACTTCCTTTCTTACCATTGCAGAGTGCACAGCTCCTCTCATGCTACAGCATCCTCTCCCAGCCTCTCATACCCACAAGGGTCAATAAACTCACTCACCCTCTTCTCTAGTGTGTTAGACTACAAGGTGAAGAAGCCACTGGCAGAGATGGAGTCACACACACATATCCCTGGTTTGTACTGCAAACCCTTTTGTGAATTAAGTGCCAAGGGCAACCTCTCCCTGACCTGCAACCTGCTGGTTAGACACTCTGTAGTGCAAAGAGGATTGGTCCTAAGTCGTGGACATAATGCAACAACATCCGATAAAGTGGATTCTAAGGATATGGTTCATTGGCATTCACTGTTGTTTACTCTTACTTTTCTCATTTGCTGGTTTGGTAAGTTATTACAACAGTCAACTCTGATATGGAGGTTACAGCTCAGCATCAGGTTAAAACATCAACCTGTCCCGGTATATTTCTAACTCTATGCCATAGTCTGTGCAAGGGTATGCATTCATGTGGAACTAACTTACAACTATAGTTAGCTTCATTCATTTACATATAACATATTCGTATACTGCAGCTGTATGATATATG
The DNA here is from genome assembly GCF_029448725.1 of Salvelinus fontinalis. NCBI lineage: Eukaryota > Metazoa > Chordata > Actinopteri > Salmoniformes > Salmonidae > Salvelinus > Salvelinus fontinalis. The sequence continues at coordinate 43,338,116 of NC_074667.1, read as the reverse complement.
ATAAATATACAAACTCCAAAACTCCAACACACACACACACACACACACACACCCACATACTTTGAAGTCCGGAATAACAGGTTGGACCACTGAAAAGGAGGCGGGCAGGAAGCTACGATAAATTGTGTGCTTAACCCTTGGAGGCAATCTAAAAGGCACAGTGCGTAAGCCTTAGAGGCAAGGAAGTCATTTTAAGCTGTTTTGTCAAGGACAGACTGGTCTATACTGATGGGCTGGTTTGATTTACTGTTGTTGATGTAGTCATTAATGTGAACAGTGTGTTGTGAACTGCATGGTGTACTCTACAGCACAGCTGGGTTGGTGCTGCTTGGCCTCCCTGCTTTGGCACAGCAGGATCCCCACTTTCCCACACTTTCACTATGCAGTGTCAGGCACTGGAGCTGATCAAGACAGATGGCCTCATGTTCAGCAGCACATTTTAGTATTCCACTTCCTGGCTGGGCTGGGCCGGGCCGGCTGTCTTCTGCTCTGCCTGCTCTACTATGGCTGGTTAATAATTTGTCAGGTCCTGTGGGGTACGAGGCCAGCATGTCGACAACAGGCCCACTGTTCCTCTGGCCAACGATGGAGATTAGAGCGAGGCTGATCCAGCCATTCTGCGGCCAGGGGGGAAGGTGGGGATGAGTGAAGGGGGTGGGCACTAAGCCTGTTTCCCTCTCAGCTCACAGAGGACTGAATGGAGCGGTCAGAGAGTTTTGCAACAGTCTCAGCCTTCGCAAAGCAGTAGTTCCATAGTTTCTGTAGGCCAGCTATGTAAACACTGCTTTGAACACACACACACACACACACACACACACACACACACACACACACACACACACACACACACACACACACACACACACACACACACACACACACACACACACACACACACACACACACACACACACACAATAATCTTAACTGGTGTCCGCATAAGAAAAATTAATAATAATCCTCATCAAAATCATCAGTTTAAGCTAGAGATATATTTTTTCATGGGCTGCATCTCAATCCACCACATCCTCTGATGTCGGCATTCCACATCAGCGGGGGAAAGTGGCAGAGCTACAGAGATGTTTGTCTGATCTGGACACATCCCGAGAATCGGTCTCCTCACGAAAACGTCTGTAGGGTCCGAACAGTTTGGGCTTCACACTTTTATGACCCCACCATCGAAAGGTGAGACTCTCATGAACAAGTACATGTCGGTTGTTTCACCCACAAGTCTCACAAGACTCGTCTGTAAATAGCCCGGTACCAGTTTAAAAAATGAATGGCAGTATATATGGAAGTACAAAAAAGTGACAAAAGGGTATAAATATACATGTATCTTATACATGTATCTCTCAGATACAGGACAGACACTTTTAATTTATTTTTGGATTATCTGTTCTGACATCTATGAATATGTTATTCAATGAGCTTTTATGGGCTAATAGCATTATGGCCAAATTCAATATTTAATCAAATAATGTTTTTTTTATATACTTACAGAAGTCCTAAATTTTTTATCAAATAGCTAAATGATCCTAATGACCTTCTTAAAACAATTCCATATGTTAGCTTATTAGAAACCCAGCCCTGGGCCCTTAGACATGTAAGTGAAAACACACAAAATCAATTACTGATTAGAGTGTACCCATTCCTCTATGTTTATGTTCAATGCAAATGTAATCTCTGCTGCATCTGTAAAACATGTCTGCAATTAACCAATAGCTCCAATCCTATTATGCAGGTCATAACGTTGACCAAAGGAAAACAACAGACTAATCAAACATGTTGTTTTCGTTTGCAGGACCATTATGTTTGTTCAGAGGAAAGACAACCATTGGTTCCCAGTAGGCAGGTACACTCACCTCTGTTATCAACTGTCCAAACAGCCTGCATGTGTACACACTACCCACACAGACAGAAACCCTGGAATCCCCTCAACCTCCACCTCCACCACAGGAACTCAGATTCTCTCCCCACATCAGGGCTCTGACCCCCACGAATAAGATAAATATCATACCTTTGTGAAAAAGAATGTCCACATTAAAACTTATTACAGGAAATCTCCCCATGTAAAGAGTTCTTAGTGTTTCTTGTGGTGTTTCAGTGTGTTATAAACCCACACCTGACACCTAGTGGTGAAACTGTATGCTGCATTCAAATATATAGATCTGTCTTTCTTCTGACAGAGTTGCATGCTTCCTTTCAAAAACAAGATGTTTATCTGAGTCTACTGCCCGCACAACGTCTTTCTGCAATACAGGAACAATGTGCACAGATGCACACACATAAAACTCACCTCAAATATATGGTATCTCCTTTTCACTATAGTTCACTGAATATCACAAACTGATGTTAAAAACCGAATAGTATCATGCCGTAAAAAATGTAAACTTGGGTGGAAAGTAGACACACTGTACTAAAGTGAAACATCAAGTGTTTCATCACAAACATTGGTGTGTGTTTATCTGCTCACGTCAAGATCTCTGACAAGATAAAGGAAAGTCCACAGTACCTGATTTAACTAGTATCCAAACACACACCAACAATGTATGTATTGTCTGTCAGACATCATCTGTTACATAATTAAAGAGCTGTGAATAAGTGCACATAAGTATAGCCTTAATATATACAGTAAAGGGTGTAGTTATCACACTGATCATGATAGTTAGTCAAACAAATTCAAAGGATGGTGTTTTAAAGGGGCAATCAGCAGTTGAAAAAATAACAAAATCATCAACTCCGCCACTGTTTCAGTAAAAAGCTGAGGGATGTGGCTGGATAAATGTAACCACTCTCAAATTCATAGACAGAGCTGTGTTTGCAAGGACCGACCATCCATGATATCAAAATCATAGTTCTAACCATGTTTTGAAGCTATTCAGTGTTTATTTACATTTACTTTGTTTACAAACATTGGAGTAAAACAAGCTTATATTTTGGGTTCTGAAGGGGGACGACAGTTCAAATAAGATCATGAGGCATTTATAAGTTATATTCTTCAAGAATCAATGGGTACATAACATGAATTCATAAATCAAAAGATTATTGTAGCAACTACAGATTGCCCCTTTAAGTTTAAAAGGTGTTTATTGTTTAATGCAAAATACCTGGAAGAGCCTGGAAATGTGATGTTCTGCCTAGATGAAAATGGACAAATAAAATGACATGCAAAGGTGAATGCAAAACATTGGTAAAAATAGTATCCAGGGCTTAATAGAAATACAGTATGCAAAAATCCTAGAGAAAGCAAATGTATCTATCACATTCAACTCCAACTTCAATTCAACCTTAAGACTATAATGGTAGAAGTAGATATATTATGCTAATATTGATTTTGGTAAATGTTGAACAGCTTTTGCTAACAGAGTGGTATCGGCAGCAGAAAAGGACAGGAGAGAGACAAATAGATTCCATGGGGACTCAAACACACAAAAGGCCACCAGTGAGGTTCTACTGTCTTATAAAAAACTATGCAAATCAGGTATGTGGTATTAAAGTGCTGATATCTTCTAACCCCCAACAACACACTACACTGACGAGGCCTGATCAGCCAACCACAAGCAAATATCAATAAAATGCTCTGGAAGTGTGGGACAATAACCTGTCACCTGGTGATTTTCATATGTTGGTGTCTCATTTCAAACATCTTCATGTCCACCACTAATGTAAATGTAAATGCACCTCCGGCATCATGTTGACAGCAACAGCACACCTATGGTGAGACCTCCCACTGGGCAAAAACTGGTTGAATCAACATTGTTTGCACGTCATTATTATTATTTCTTGAATACGATGATGTTGAATCAACATGGAAAAGTGATTGGAATTACAAAAAGTCAACAACGTCAAGACAGTTTGTCTTTTTTTTACCCAACTTTTCAAATCAAATCAAATTGCATTAGTCACATGCGCCGAATACAACAGGTGTAGATTTTACAGTGAAATGCTTACTTACGAGCCCCTAACCAACAGTGAAGTTTAAAAAAATACGGATACAAATAAGGGATAAAAGTAACAAGTAATTAAAGAGCAGCAGTAAAAAATAACAGTATATACAGGGGGGGGGGGGGTACCGGTACAGAGTCAATGTGCGGGGGCACCGGTTAGTTGAGGTAGTATGTACATGTAGGTTGAGTTAATTAAAGTGACTATGCATAGATGACAACAGAGAGTGGCAGTGGTGTGGAGAGGGGAGGGGGGCAATGTGAATAGTCTGGGTAGCCATTTGACTAGATGTTCAAGAGTCTTATTGCTTGGGGGTAGGAGCTGTTTAGAAGCTTCTTGGACCTAGACTTGGCGCTCTGGTACCGCTTGCCGTGCGGTAGCAGAGAGAACAGTCTATGAGTAGGGTGGCTGGAGTCTTGGACAATTTTTAGGGCCTTCCTCTGACACCGCCTGGTATAGAGGTCCTGGATGGCAGGAAGCTTGGCCCCAGTGATGTACTGGGCCGTTCGCACTACCCTCTGTAGTGCCTTGCGGTCAGAGGCCGAACAGTTGCCATACCAGGCAGTGATGCAACTAGTCAGAATGGTCTCGATGGTGCAGCTGTAGAACCTTTTGAGGATCTGAGGACCCATGCCAAATCTTTTCAGTCTCCTGAGGGAGAATAGGTTTTGTTGTGCCCGCTTAACGACTGTCATGGTGTGCTTGGACCATGTTAGTTTGTTGGTGACGTGGACACCAAGGAACTTTAAGCTCTCAACCTGCTCCACTACAGCCCCGTCGATGAGAATGGGGGCATGCTCGGTCCTCCTTCTCCTGTAGTCCACAATCATCTCCATTGTCTTGATCACGTTGAGGGAGAGGTTGTTGTCCTGGCACCACATGGCCAGGTCTCTGACCTCCTCCCTATAGGCTGTCTCGTTGTTGTCGGTGATCAGGCCGACCACTGTTGTGTCATCAGCAAATTAAGTTTTTAACCCAAATCCAATGACATTGTGAAATGTTTTGTTGATTTCACGTTAGTTGACAACTCAGCCAAATGGAAATCCAAACTAGACGTTGAACTGACGTCTGTGCCCAGTGGGCCATAGCCTGCCCCCAGGTATTCAGTTCACCACTCATCACAATACAGGAGACATAGGAGGTGCAGACAGACTGAGAGAACAGTTCTCCCCGTCAACTTGCTGGGGTGTTAAGGTACCCATAATGGTGAGCCTCTTCATTACTCTGTAACTGGTTGGCAAATTACCTTTCTCTCACAGCATCAGTTTGTTTGTCTCTCTCTCTCTCTCTCTCTCTCTCTCTCTCTCTCTCTCTCTCTCTCTCTCTCTCTCTCTCTCTCTCTCTCTCTCTCTCTCTCTCTCTCTCTCTCTCTCTCTCTCTCTCTCTCTCTCTCTCTCTCTCTCTCTCTCTCTCTCTCTCTCTCTCTCCTCTCTCTCTCTCCTCTCTCTCTCTCTCTCTCTCTCTCTCTCTCTCTCTCTCCTCTCTCTCTCTCTCTCTCTCTCTCTCTCTCCTCTCTCTCTGTCTACTCTCTCTCTCTCTCTCTCTCTCTCTCTCTCTCTCTCTCTCTCTCTCTCTCTCATATGCCTACTTTACTCTCTGACGTTTGCCATGTCCTCTCAACATGTGTCTTCCTGCCCTCAGCAGCATGGTAGTGCCATTGAGACTGCTGGTTCTATGCTGGCTGTTTGGAGCAGGGTGTAGTCAGAGCTCTCCACCATGGTTCCAGAACATCACTACAACTCTGTTCAACCCCTATGCTTATGTTCAATGTAAATGTAGACTGATGTCTACTTTGTTGCATCTGTAAAACATGTCTGCAATTAACCAATAGCTCCAATCCTATTATGCAGGTCATAACGTTGACCAAAGGAAAACAACAGACTAATCAAACATGTTGTTTTCGTTTGCAGGACCATTATGTTTGTTCAGAACAACCAGTCTTGTACAGTGAGGAAAGACAACCATTGGTTCCCAGTAGGCAGGTACACTCACCTCTGTTATCAACTGTCCAAACAGCCTGCATGTGTACACACTACCCACACAGACAGAAACCCTGGAATCCCCTCAACCTCCACCTCCACCACAGGAACTCAGATTCTCTCCCCACATCAGGGCTCTGACCCCCACGAATAAGATAAATATCATACCTTTGTGAAAAAGAATGTCCACATTAAAACTTATTACAGGAAATCTCCCCATGTAAAGAGTTCTTAGTGTTTCTTGTGGTGTTTCAGTGTGTTATAAACCCACACCTGACACCTAGTGGTGAAACTGTATGCTGTGTACACTGAGTGTACAAAACATTAAGAATACATGCTCTTTTCATGACATAGCCTGGCCAGGTGAATCCAGGTGAAAGCTATGATCCCTAATTGATGTCACTTGTTAAATCCACGTCAATCAGTGTAGATGAAGGGGAGGATACAGGTAAAAATATATATTTTTAAGCGTTGAGACAATTGAGACATGGATTGTGTGTGTGCCATTCAGAGGGTGAATGGGCACGACATAATACTAACTTTTAGGAAGGTGTTCTTGATGTTTTGTACACTCAGTGTATATAGATCTGTCTTTCATCTGACAAGGTGTGTGTGTGTGTGTGTGTTCGTGTGTGTGTGTGTGTGTGTGTGTGTGTGTGTGTCCTGGAACCTTAACCCAGGAAAGCTTTAGGAAGGCTGGAGGTGGATTCATGGCGTAGGCTACTAAAGAACCAAACAAAAAACGTCCATTGACAAACAAGATGTTCATCTGAGTCTACTGACCACGCAACATCTTGCTAAAATAAAGGATCGACATAAAACCTACCTCACAGGAGTGTACACATGCAAACAAGCAAAAACAGGGATGAACAGAAATTGTATCTCCTTTTCGCTATAGTTCACTTTATATCACCATCTGATGTTAAAAACCGAATAGTATCATGCCGTAAAAAATGTAAACTTGGGTGGAAAGTAGACACACTGTACTAAAGTGAAACATCAAGTGTTTCATCACAAACATTGGTGTGTGTTTATCTGCTCACGTCAAGATCTCTGACAAGATAAAGAAAAGTCCACAGTACCTGATTGCACATAGTGCACATAAGTATAGCCTTATTATATACAGTAAAGGTTGTAGTTATCACATTGATCATTACAGTGAGTAAAATGTTTCAAATGAGGGTGTTACAGGGGCAATCAGCAGTTGAAATAACAAAGTGTGTCCCTGCCACTGTTTCAGGAAAAAACTGAGGGATATGGCTGGATAAATGTAACCACTCGCAAATTCATAGACAGAGCTATGGATACAAGGACCGACCATCCATGATATCAAAATCATAGTTCTAACCATGTTTTGAAGCTATACAGTGTTTATTTACATTTACTTTGTTTACAAACATTGGAGTAAAACAAGCTTATATTTTGGGTTCTGAAGGGGGACGACAGTTCAAATAAGATCATGAGGCATTTATAAGTTATATTCTTCAAGAATCAATGGGTACATAACATGAATTCATAAATCAAAAGATTATTGTAGTAACTACAGATTACCCCTTTAAGTTTAAAAGGTGTTTATTGTTTCATGCAAAATAGCTGGAGGAAGCTGGAAATGTGATGTTCTGCCTAGATGAAAATAGACAAATAAAATGACATGCAAAGGTGAATGCAAAACATTGGTAAAACTAGTATCCAGGGCTTAATAGAAATATGCCAAAGTCACAGAGAAAACAAACCCAACTATCACACTTCAACTCCAACTTCAACTTAACTTTAAGATCAGAATGGTAGGAGTAGATATAGTATGCTAATATTGATTTTGGTAAATGTTGAACAGCTTGTGCTAACAGAGTGGTATCGGCAGCAGAAAAAGACAGGAGAGAAACGAATAGGCTTCTGTTGATTTGCGACCTGACACCTGATTCTCCTAAAAATTATATGTCAATGGATAACACTTTATACGGATAGTCCATCTGTAGATGCTCTACAGACTATTTACAGACTATCAGTAAAGTTTCTACTAACCTTAACTCTAACCCTAACCTTAACCCTTATCCTAACGCTAAACTTAACCCTTACCCTAACCCTAGCCCTAATCCTAACCTTAACCTTATTCTAAACCTAACCATAAATGTAAACTTAGCAAGCGGTTGCTTATCAACAGAGAGTTTGTTGATAGTAACATATTTGTTGATAGTAAACAGATACTTTGTTGATCAGTAGAGCATCTACATATGGAAAATCCGGACAATCCAAATATAGTGTGACCGGTCTATGAAATGGAGATACCACAGGGACACATCAAACACACACAAAGCCACCTGTGAGGGTTTACTGTCTTATAGAAATGGTGCAAATTAGGCATTCGTCCTTTTTTTTGTGTTGTATCAGTGTATTATAAACCCACACCTGACACCTAGTGGTGAAAGTGTATACTGTGTTGTGCTAAAATATATACAGTAGATCTGTCTTTCATCTGAAAATGTGTGTGTGTGTGTGTGTGTGTGTGTGTGTGTGTGTGTGTGTGTGTGTGTGTGTGTGTGTGTGTGTCTGTGTGTGTGTGTGTGTGTCCTGGAACCTTATCACTGGAAAGTTTTAGGAAGGCTGTGGGTGGATTCATGGCTTAGCCTACCGAAGAACCAAATAAAAAAATGCCATTCACAAACCAGATGTTTATCTGAGTCTACTGCCCGCGCAACATCTTGCTAAAATACATCAACAATGTGCACAGCAGTGGAGGCTGCTGAGAGGAGGATGGCTCACAATAACGGCTGGAACGGAGACACTGGAATGGAATAAAATGCATGGAAACCATGTGTTTGATACCATTCCACTAATTCCGCTCTAGCCAATTCCATGAACTCGTCCTCCCCAATTAAGATGCCACCAACCTCCTGTGGTGCATAGATGCACACACATAAAACCCACCTCACAGTAGTGTACACGTGCAAACAAGCAAAAATGTGTATAATGAACAGAAATATTAAACACTGTCTCTGTGTGAGAGCACTTTACATCATCAACTGAAGGTAAAGAGTAAAAATGTGGGTGGAAAGTAGACAACCTGTACTAAAGTGAAACATCAAGTTTCATCACAATGTACCTACCTGCTCACGTCAAGATCTCAGACAAGATAGAGGAAAGACTACAGTGCCTGTTTTAACTAGTGTCCAAACACACACCTTAATACGGGCTTAATACAAATATGCAAAAATCATAGAGAGAAAACAGAAACGCTCAGCTGTCACACTTCACCTGCAACTCAACCTTAAAGAAAAGGTTCACCCATTTTGAATGTTACATCATTCTGGTGCATCTCTGAGTGATGTTCTATCGATTCCCGCGGTCATTTCATGTTTCCATGTGTATCTGAGCTGTTTCATCATATGCGAAACTCGTCATACCGGCTGTATTTCTGCCTGCCTGAACGGCAATAGTTCAGATACACATGAAAACATGAAATGACCGTGGCAGCAGAAAAGGACCGGAGAGAGACAGATAGGCTTCTGTTGATTTGCTACCTGACATCTGTTTTTCCTAAATATTATAGATCTATGAAATGGAGATACCAGAGAGACTCATCAAACACACACATGGTCACCAGGGAGGTTTTACTGTCTTATAAAATTGGTGCAAATCAGGTATGTGGTATCTTCTAACCCCCAACAACGCACTACACTGACGAGGCCTGATCAGCCAACCACAAGCAAATATCAATAAAATGCTCTGGAAGTGTGGGACAATAACCTGTCACCTGGTGATTTTCATATGTTGGTGTCTCATTTCAAACATCTTCACATGCACCATCAATTTAAATGCAAATATACCTTCGGAGTCATGCTGACAGCAACTGCACACCTGTGATGAGACCTGTAGTCTGGCACAGGACAGCCTGACCCCAGGTATTCAGTTCACCACTCATCACAATACAGGAGACACAGGAGGTGCAGACAGACTGATAGAACAGTTTTCCCCATTGACTCGCTGGGCTGTGAAAGTACCCATACAGGTGAGCCTCTCCATCACTCTGTAACTGGTTGGCAAATTACCTTTCTCTCACAGTATCAGCTGCTGACTCTGTCTCTTCTTTCTCTCTCTCCCTTTCACCCTTCATTTATCTCTCAATGCATCTCTTTAAACTCTCATTTGTTGATGCCTTTTTTACTCTCTGATGTTTGCCATGTCCTCTCAACATGTCTCTTCCTGCCCTCAGCAGCATGGTAGTGCCATTGAGACTGCTGGTTCTATGCTGGCTGTTTGGAGCAGGGTGTAGTCAGAGCTCTCCACCATGGTTCCAGAACATCACTACAACTCTGTTCAACTCCTCGGGAGACATCCTCCTTGGGGGGCTCTTCCCCATCAATGATCTCACCAGTAACTTGAGCCAGAGAGTAGAGCCGGACAGCATTAGCTGTGACAGGTACAGTAACACAAGACCCACTTATAATGAATGATTCATGTACTTTTGTCTGAATATGACGTTTGTTCTATGTCTACTGCCTTTATACTGTAATTGTATTTGCAGATTCCACATGTTTCATTCTAATTATTGCTTACTTCTAATATGTTTGAATCATCTGATCATGGAGAGCACTATAACAGCCCCTCCCTGTCCTGTGTTTGGAATGGCAGTATTAATACGTTTGGTTTGGGTATGGCCCTGGTGATGAAGTACACAGTGGATGAGATCAACGCCAACTCCACCCTACTCCCTGGCATCAGGCTGGGCTATGAGATCTTCGACACCTGCAAGCAGTCTGCCGTCATCGTGAAGCCCACCCTCTTCTTCCTCACAGAGGGCTCCAGCCGAGAGCTGGCCATCATGTGTAACTACACGGACTACGTAACCCGTGTGGTGGCTGTCATCGGCCCTTCCACCTCAGAGATGGTCTCTGTCATAGGAAAACTACTGGGATTCTTCCTCATGCCGCAGGTTTGTTTGGTCACATGTTGGAAAGTTGTCTTTCAATGCAAACAATAACATACTCAAAAAACAAGGTGATAAAAAAAATTGGAATACAGCTTTTGCCCCTCTACAACAATCCCTTAAATGTAATTTGAATTGAACTGTGTGCTGTGGTGAAACTAAGATGAACATATGAGATACAACTGCAATGAGTATAGACATAACCGTTTGTTTTTAATCTACTATTGTTTCATCTGTTTCATTACCATGTGCCCCCTGTAGATCAGCTACAGTGCCACCAGTGACAAGTTCAGTGACAAGAGTCTGTACCCATCGTTCCTGCGCACAGTGCCCAGTGACAAGAGGCAGGTGGAGGCCATGGTGCGTCTGATGAACAGGTTCCAGTGGAACTGGGTGGCTGTCGTGGGCAGTGAGGATGAGTATGGGCGTCAGGGCCAGCGCCAGTTTTCTACCCTGGCAGCAGAGAGCTCCATCTGTGTGGCGTACGAGGGGTTAATCCCCATCTATAGCGACCCACAGCCTGTGGTCAGAGAGATGCTGGACCGCATCACAGAGAGCAAAGTGGGTGTGGTGGTGGTGTTTTCTCTCTCCCAGCCCGCCAGAGCCTTCTTCACTGAGGTCAGTAAGACAGCAAGTCACACAAGAGGTCTAGAGAATTTTACAAAGTTGTAAAAAGTTTCTCAGAAGCTTTTCAAAAGGCTTTATGCAGCCGTTGGTTTGACTGTTTTTAAGTACAGTAATGCTACTCATTTATAGCATCTACATTCAGATTAGAGGGATACACGAATACCAGAGGAGGCTGGTGGGAGGAGCTATAGGAGGACAAACTCATTGGAATGGCTGGAAAGGAATAAATGGAACAGAGTCAAATGTGGTTTCCAGATGTTTGTTGTGTTTGATACTGTTCCATTTACTGCATTCCAGCCATTGCAATGAGCCGTCCTTCTATAGCTTCTTCTACCAGCCTCCTCTGAATAATACATTTGTCTGTAAGAACTGGGGCAACGTAAGATCCCAACATGCTGTTTGTGATCAGGTGATCAGGAGGAATCTGACAGGGGTCTGGGTGGCCAGCGATGCGTGGGCCCTGAACAGTGACTTGTCAACTCTCCCAAACATCCACACTGTGGGCACTATCATTGCCTTCACAGTCCACAGCCAGACCCTGGGCCTGCTCACACCCTACACCAGGGAACTCTTCTCCAGGATTAGAGAGGAGAGGGCCAGGCAGCCCTCACCAGGTCCAGATACAGAGCCAAACCATAGTATGAACCCATGCCCAGACTGCTGGAACCTGTCCCTAGACAACATAAGTCTAGTGACAAAGCCCATGCTGCAGAGGTCAGCTTTCAGGGTCTATGCTGCCATCTACAGTGTTGCACACGCACTGCACAACATGCTCAGGTGCAATGCTAAGAGCTGCCGGAGGGACGCTAAAAGCAAACTCTACCCCTGGCAGGTACATTCTCCCTCAGTATTTTTTTCTCCAAACAATGATTATGTGAAGCTGTGCAAGGTACTTTACACATGCAATTAACAAAGATAAATAACACATTGATTGACACCCTGCAGCTGTTGGAGGTGCTCAAGGAGGTTAACTTCAGTCTAAATGGAAGTCATTTTGAGTTTGACAGTAATGGAAACCCAAACATTGGCTACAACATACTACAGTGGGTCTGGGGAAACAACAATCTGAGTTTCAAAGATGTCGGCACCTTCTATGAGAACCTGTCAATCAATAACACTCTCATCCAATGGCATACAGTATGTGCTAAGGTAATCTCCGCCCGCATCTCCTCATCAAACATTATGTTGCACTTTATCGGCTTTTCACATTTTCCCCTCTGGGACTAAACATTTCAATGTGCCAGCTACGCCCTGCAAAGTAGTTCTCTCTGACACCACCTCTGCTGCAGGCCCCTGAGTCTACCTGTTCCTCTGAGTGTGGCCCTGGCCAGGTGCGCAGAGTGAAAGGCTTCCATTCCTGCTGCTTTGACTGTATTGACTGTTTACCGGGCACCTTCCAGAATGGCAGAAGTGGGTGATTCACAGACTTCCATCAATCTATGCATTAAAACTCGATAACTCTTGAGATTATGTTTTGTAGATTTATTTGATATTTTTCTCTAGCAATATGGACATCAGCTTTACACTTTTCTCACATGCTGACAAACGCTGCGTTAAAAAAATGCTCAATACATCTACAAAACTGAAAGGTGTGAGTGGTGGCGTTATAAGACTGGCCTTAAGACTTTCTACTCTTATCAAGTTCTATCATTCTAACTACACGTCTCTGCTCCCTCTCTAACTCTAGTGGACATCCAGTGTACCCAGTGTCTAGAGGGCCAGTGGTCCCTGGTACGTAGCACCAACTGCACCGAGCCTACCTTTGACTTCCTGACCTGGGGCCAGCCTGAGTCCTTGGGGCTGCTGCTGGCCATGCTGGTGCTGCTGGCCTGTCAGGGGGCTGTGGGGGTCCTGTTCCTGCAGCACCGGGATTCTCCGCTGGTGAGAGCCTCAGGGGGGCCCCTGGGTGGTGTGTCCCTACTCAGCATGATGCTAGGCTGTGCCTGCCTGCTGCTGTTCCTGGTCCAGCCAGGGGACATGGTGTGTCGTCTGCAGCTTCCCCTCAGCTCCATCTTCCACACGGTCACCCTGTCCACCATCCTAGCCTTCTCACTGCAGGTAAAGCCTAGACCTGTAGAACACCAGACAAACATGAATCATTGAGATATTATACATCTACACTATATGACCAAAAGTATGTGGACATCTGCTCGTCGAACATCTCATTCCAAAATCATGAGCATTAATACGGAATTGGTCCCCCCTTTGCTTCTATAACAGCCTCCACTCTTCTGGGAAGGCGTTCTACTAGATGTTGGAACATTGCTGCGGGGTCCTGCTTCCATTCAGCCACAAGAGCATTAGTGAGGTTGGGCACTGACATTAGGCCTGGCTCGCTGTCAGCGTTCCAATTCATCGCAAAGGTGTTTGATGGGGTTGAGGTCAGGGCTTTGTGCAGGCCAGTCAATTTCTCCCACACCGATCTGAACAAACCATTTCTGTATGGACCTCGCTTCGGGCACAGGGGCTTTGTCATGCTGAAACAGGAATGGGCCTTCCTCAAACTGTTGCCACAAAGTTGGAAGCACAGAATCATCTACAATGTCATTGTAAAATGTCATTTTTACTACACAGACCCCTGCTGATCAATCACGACTGGTCTGCCGACGTAACCACACGAGGGGGCTACAACAGACTTTTTCCTTTGCGACGTCCCTTCTGCTAGCCTGCTAGCTGTCTGAATCGCAGTGTCACCAGCCCGTCCAGCTACTCATTGGACCCTATGATCACTCAGCTATGCATGCCTCTCCCTAATGTCAATATGCCTTGTCCATTGCTGTTTTGGTTAGTGATTATTCTCTTATTTCACTGTAGAGCCTCCAGCCCTGCTCAATATGCCTGAGCTAACCCTCTTATCCTACCTTCCACACATGCGGTGACCTCACCTGGTTTAATTGATGTCTCTAGAGACAATACCGCTCTCATCGTCACTCAATGCCTAGGTTTACCTCCACTGTATTCACATCCTACCATACCTTTGTCTGTACATTATGCACTATTCTACCTCGCCCAGAAACCTGCTCCTTATACTCTCTGTTCCGAACGTACTAGACGACCAGTTCTTATAGCCCTTAGCCGCACCCTTATCCTACTCCTCCTCTGCTCCTCTGGTGATGTAGTGGTTAATCCAGGCCCTGCAGTGCCTAGCTCCACTCCCATTTCCCAGGCGCTATCATTTGTTGACTTCTGTAACTGTAAAAGCCTTGGTTTCATGCATGTTAACATTAGAAGCCTCCTCCCTATGTTTGTTTTATTCACTGCTTTAGCACACTCTGCCAACCCGGATGTCCTAGCCGTGTCTGAATCCTGGCTTAGGAAGGCCACCAAAAACACAGAAATTTCCATCCCTAACTATAACATTTTCCGACAAGATAGAACTGCCAAAGGGGGTGGAGTTGCAATCTACTCCAGATATAGCCTACAGAGTTCTGTCTTACTATCCAGGTCTGTGCCCAAACAATTTGAGTTTCTACTTTAAAAATCCACCTTTCCAGAAACAAATCTCTCACCGTTACTGCTTGCTATAGGCCACCTTCTGCCCCCAGCTGTGCCCTGAACACCATATGTGAATTGATTGCCCCCCCATCTATCTTCAGAGCTTGTGCTGTTAGGTGACCTAAACTGGGACATGCATAACATCCCGGCCATCCTACAATTTAAGCTTGATGCCCTCAATCTCACACAAATTATCAATGAACCTACCAGGTACAACCCCAAATATGTAAACACTGGCACCCTCATTGATATCATCCTAACCAACCTGCCCTCCAAATACACCTCTGCTGTCTTCAACCAGGATCTCAGCAATCACAGCCTCATTGCTTGCGTCCGTAATGGGTCTGCGACCAAACGACCACCCCTCATCACTGTCAAACGCTCCCTAAAACACTTACATTTACATTTACATTTTAGTCATTTAGCAGACGCTCTTATCCAGAGCGACTTACAGTAGAGCGCATACATTTTTATTACATTTTACATTTTATTACATTTTTTACATACTGAGACAAGGATATCCCTACCGGCCAAACCCTCCCTAACCCGGACGACGCTGTGCCAATTGTGAGTCGCCCCACGGACCTCCCGGTTGCGGCCGGCTGCGACAGAGCCTGGGCGCGAACCCAGCCCAGCCTGGGCGCGAACCCAGAGACTCTGGTGACGCAGCTAGCACTGCGATGCAGTGCCCTAGACCACTGCGCCACCCGGGAGCTGGGCCACCCACTTCAGCGAACAGGCCTTTCTAATCGACCTGGCCCGGGTATCCTGGAAGGATATTGACCTCATTCCGTCAGTAGACAATGCCTGGTTACTCTTTAAAAGTGCTTTCCTCACAATCTTAAATAAGCATGCACCATTCAAAAAACAGCACAAAAACATCCTGTGGCGTACGGCATTAGCATCGAATAGCCCCCGCGATCAACTTTTCAGGGAACTGAAAAGTCAGGAACCAATATATTCAGTCAGTTAGGAAAGCTAAGGTTATCTTTTTTCAAACAGAAATTGTCATCCTGTAGCACCAACCCCAAACATTTTGGGACACTGTAAAGTCCATGGAGAATAAGAGCACCTCCTCCCAGCTGCCCACTGCACTGAGGATAGGAAACACTGTCACCACCGATAAATCTTTGATAATCTATAATTTCAATAAGCATTTTTCTACGGCTGGCCATGCTTTCCACCTGGCTACCCCTTCCCCGGCCAACATCTCAGCACCCCCTGCAGCAACTTGCCCAAGCCCCCCCCCCCCCCCCCCCGCTTCTCCTTCACCCAAATCCAGACAGCTGATGTTCTGAAAGAGCTGCAAAATCTGAATCCCTACAAATCAGCTGGGCTAGACAATCTGGACTCTCTCTTTCTAGAATGATCCGCTGAAATTGTTGCAACCCCTATTACTAGCCTATTCAACCTCTCTTTCGTATCGTCTGAGATCCCCAAAGATTGGAGAGCTGCCGCAGTCATCCCCCTCTTCAAAGGGGAGACACTCTAGACCCAAACTGTTTCAGACCTATATCTATCCTACCCTGCCTTTCTAAGGTCTTCAAAAGCCAAGTTAACAAACAGATCACTGACCATTTCGAATCCCACCGTACCTTCTCCGCTATGCAATCTGGTTTCAGAGCTGGTCATGGGTGCACCTTAGCCACGCTCAAGGTCCTAAACAATATTATAACCGCCATCGATAAGAGACAATACTGTGCAGCTGTATTCATCGACCTGGCCAAGGCTTTCGACTCTGTCAATCATCACATTCTTATCGGCAGACTCAACAGCCTTGGTTTCTCAAATGACTGCCTCGCCTGGTTCACCAACTACTTCGCAGACAGAGTCAGTGTGTCAAATTGGAGGGCATGTTGTCCGGACCTCTGGCAGTCTCTATGGGGGTGCCACAGGGTTCAATTCTTGAGACGACTCTTTTCTCTGTATACATAAATGATGTCGCTCTTGCTGCTGGTGAGTCTCTGATCCACCTCTACGCAGACGACACCATTCTGAATACTTTCTGGACTTTCTTTGGACACTGTGTTAACTAACCTCCAGACGAGCTTCAATGCCATACAACACTCCTTCCGTGGACTCCAACTGCTCTTAAATGCAAGTCAAACTAAATACATGCTCTTCAACCAATCGCTGCCGCACCTGCTCGCCTGTCCAGCATCACTACTCTGGACGGTTCTGACGGTTCTGACTGAATATGTGGACAACTACAAATACCTAGGTGTCTGGTTAGAGTGTAAACTCTCAATCCAGACTCACATTAAGCATCTCCAATCCAAAATTAAATCTAGAATCGGCTTCATATTTCGCAACAAAGCATCCTTCACTCATGCTGCCAAACATACCCTCGTAAAACTGACTATCCTGCCGATCCTTGACTTCGGCGATGTCATTTACAAAATAGCCTCCAACACTCTACTAAGCAAATTGGAGGCAGTCTATCACAGTGCCATCCATTTGTCACCAAAGCCCCATATACTACCCACCACTGCGACCTGTATGCTCTCGTTAGCTGGCCCTCGCTTCATATTTGTCGCCAAATCCACTGGCTCCAGGTCATCTATAAGTTTTTGCTCGGTAAAGCCCTGCCTTATCTCAGCTCACTGGTCACCATAGCAGCACCCACCCATAGCACGCGCTCCAGCAGATATATTTCACTGGTAATCCCCAAAGCCAACTCCTCCTTTGGCTGCCTCTCCTTCCAGTTCTCTGCTGCCAATGACTGGAACAAATTGCAAAAATCACTGAAGCTGGAAGCTCATATCTCCCTCACTAACTTTAAGCACCAGTTGTCAGAGTAGCTCACAGATCACTGCACCTGTAAGTAGCCCATCCATCTACCTCATCCCCATACTGTTATTTTTTCTCTCTCCTTTGCACCCCAGTATATCTATCACTCCAGTGTTTAATTGGTAAATTGTCATTATTTCGCCACTATGGCCTATTTATTGCCTTACCTCCCTTATCTTACCTCATTTGCACACACTGTACATATACTTTTTTTATATTGTGTTAATGACTGTATGTTTGTTTATTCCATGTGTAACTCTGTGTTGTTGTTTGTGTAGCATTAATTAGTTTTTTCTTGGCCAGGTATTAGTTGTAAATGAGAACTTGTTCTCAACTAGCCTACCTGTTTAAATAAAGGTGAAATAAAAAATAAATAAAAAATTGTATGCTGTAGCATTAAGATTTCCCTTCACTGGAACTAAGGGGCCTAGACCGAACCATGAAAAACAGCCCGGGATCATTATTCCTCCTCCACCAAACTTTACAGTTGGCACTATGCATTCTGGCAGGTAGCATTCTCCTGGCATCTGCGAAACCCAGATTCGTCCGTCGGACTGCCAGATGGTGAAGCGTGATTCATCACTCCAGACAATGCGTTTCCACTGCTCCAGACTCCAATGGTGGCGAGCTTTATACCACTCCACCCGACGTTTGGCATTGCGCATGGCGATTTTAGGCTTGTGTGCGGCTGTTTGGCCATGGAAACCCATTTCATGAAACTCCCGACTAACAGTTCTTGTGCTGATGTTGCTTCCAGAGGCAGTTTGGAACTCCAGAGGCAGTTTGGAACTCCAGAGGCAGTTTGGAACTCCAGAGGCAGTTCCAGAGGCAGTTTGGTAGTGAGTCCAGAGGCAGTCCAAAGGAATTCAAGAGGAAGTTTGGTAGTGTGTTTTGCAACTGAGAACAGACTATTTTTACGCGCTTCAGCACTCGGCGGGCCTGTTCGATGAGCTTGTGTGGCCTACAACTTCATGGCTGTGCCTTTGTTGCTCCTAGAAGTTTCCACTTCACAATAACAGCACTTACAGTTGACCGGGGCAGCTCTAGTAGGGCAGACATTTGAGGAACTGACTTGTTGGAAAGGTGGCATCCTATAACGGTGCCACGTTGAAAGTCACTGAGCTCTTCAGTAAGATCATTCTACTGCCAATGTTTGTCTATGGAGGTTGCATGGCTGTGTGCTCGATGTTATACACCTGTCAGCAATGGGTGTGACTGAAATAGCCAAATCCACTAAAACATACTTTTCTATATACAGTATAGTTTAAATAGGTTTTCTTTGATGTAAAAGAAAGCCAACAGTCCAGGAGACATTTGAATGAATATGAGTGAGGAAGACCCAGAGTATCTTGAATCAAATATTAGCTAATTTTCCATCCTCCTCCCTCTTTTGACAGATTGTGTATGTGACTGAGTTCCCTGAGAAGGCTCCGTCTCATCTGGTTACACTGAGAGGCCCTGGAGGCTGGCTGCTGGTACTGGCCTGCTGTGGTGTGCAGGCAGGGATCTGTGGCTATTTTGTTCAGGAGGGGCCCTCTCTATCCCGGTACCTGGCCAAGATGAAGGTGACCTTTGTGAGAAAGTTCCTACGATGCCCTGTGGAGCCCATCTTATGTCTGGGCCTGATGCAGGGCTTCAATGGCCTCCTCGCCCTCATATCCTTCATGTGCACCTTCATGGCTGTGAAGCCCATTCGCCAATACAACCTGGCCAGAGATATCACCTTCTCCACCCTGGCCTACTGCGTGGTTTGGGTGGTCTTCATCCCCATCTACACTGGTCTGAATGACAAGGAACGCTCCATTGTCCATGTATCTGTCAGTTTGCTCAGTAACATGGGGCTGATGGCGGCCTACTATCTGCCAAAATGTCACCTGCTGCTGAAGAAACCTGAGCTCAACACAGCAGAGCACTTCCGTACCTTCCTCGAGGGAGCTCCAGGAACTCCTCAAGAGGAACAGGACCAGGGACCTGCAGGGGAGGGACAAGTATCAGGGGAGAGACAGGGACAGTGAAATGTATTCTGTTTAATGTTTCAATAATATATACAATTTAATTTTGTGTGTTATACATTTCATGTGCATGTATACTAGTTTGATTGAGTGATTTCAGTTATCTTTGCAGAAATGGTGAATAAACGCACTGTAAAGGAGCAAGGCCGTGCACAGACCTTTCAGGGGGTGCTCAAAATGAAAAATAAATAACATACCAAATATCTCTGTAGCAATTTTTTGTTCTTGCATAGGCCTATTTATTTCTGCAACAACACACTCACTTATCATCACAAACTGTATGGAAGCTAGTAACAGTGCCTCCTAAAGATATCATTGACATCGGGAAAAGAGGGTGAGCTATCAGCTGACCCTGGGGTGGGCTATCAGCTGTTTAATGTAAATATGCTAGTTATATAGCTCCATTTATTTTAGTGATTGTGATTTACCTCTATATCTTTCTGCCTCTCTCTACTGCGTGTACCAGACAACCAGACCAGATATTGATGATGATGTAGGCTAAATTAAGTGTTTATCAAATGTTATGATTCTGTAGCAGTACTGTTGGTATTTAAACTAGATAGTTAGCTACACACGCTAGAACGGTGACCGCATCTCTCAAGCCATGCATGTTTGGATACCAGGTACGAGCAATCTCCATAGAGCCCCACAGTGGAGGTGTCATAATACCCATAAAATCTAGAGGTCAAACAGGGAAATGGTATCCAATCAATTTTCCACCATTCATTTTTCCAATAGGGAATTTTAGAATCACTTAAAATAAGGGCTGTGTTTAGTGTAGGCTTACCCTGGCGTGATGTTTTGATAACCATGTAAATCTCTCTAGGACAAGGTGACTTTTATTAATATATTAGGCTTTATTTACTCTCAGATACAAAACTGCTAAGGGTCAGATCAGATCGTAAGTTACTGGGGGGAGGGGTGGTCCAAAATAGGGAAGGGTTGTGTGATTTTTTATTAGGCACTGGGGAGGGAAGTGAATTTTTTCCCTGGTTTACAATCGCTCTTCTGCTTGTATTTTCCCTATAAACAATGGCCTAACTTACTTTTGATATCACCCTGATAAAGTTAAGAAACATTTGTGAAAGTTTGGTATGGTGTGGCTATTATTAAGCTTTAGCTAATGCTGGCCTATGATATGAAGGCAGTGAGCCCCAGTGTAGTACTAATGTAGCTGGATTTGGCTGATTTTTATTAATGGAATATCTACATAGGTGTACAGAGAGAGGCCCATTATCAGCAACCATCACTCCTGTGTTCCAATGGCACGTTGTGTTAGCTAATCCAAATGTATCATTTTAAAAGGCTAATTGATCATTAGAAAACCCTTTTGCATTTATGTTAGCACAGCTGAAAACCGTTGTTCTGATTAAAGAAGCAATAAAACTAAAACTAAACCTTCTTTAGACTAGTTGAGTATCTGGAGCATCAGCGTTTGTGGGTTCGATTACAGGCTCAAAATGGCCAGAAACAAAGAACTTCCTTCTGAAACTTGTCAGTCTATTCTTGCTCTGAGAAATGAAGGCTATTCCATGTGAGAAAGTGCCAAGAAACTGAAGATCTCGTACAAAACTGTGTACTACACCCTTCACAGAACAGCGCAAACTGGCTCTAACCAGAATAGAAAGAGGAGTGGGAGGCCCCGGTGCACAACTGAGCAAGAGGACAAGTACATTAAGAGTGTCTAGTTTGAGAAACAGACGCCTCACAAGTCCTCAACTGGCAGCTTCATTAAATAGTACCCACAAAACATCAGTCTTAACGTCAACAGTGAAGTGGCAACTCCAGGATGCTGGCCTTCTAGGTAGAGTTGCAAAGAAAAAGACATATCTCAGACTGGCCAATAAAAAGAAAAGATTAAGATGGGCAAAAGAACACAGACAATGGACAGAGGAAGATCGGAAAAAAATGTTATGGACAGACAAATCTAAGTTTGAGGTGTTTGGATCACAAAGAACATTCGTGAGACGCAGAAAAAATGTAAATATGCTGGAGGAGTGCTTGACACCATCTGTCAAGCATGGTGGAGGCAATGTGATGGTCTGGGGTGCTTTGGTGGTGGTAAAGTGGGAGGGTAAAAGGGATCTTGAAGAAGGAAGGCTATCACTCCATTTTGCAACACCATACCATACCCTGAGGATTGCGCTTAATTGGAGCCAATTTCCTCCTACAACAGGACAATGACCTGAAGCACAGCTCCAAACTATGCAAGAACTATTTAGGGAAGAAGCAGTCAGCTGGTATTACGTCTATAATGGAGTGGCCACCACAGTCACAGGATCTCAACCCTATTGAGCTGTTGTGGAAGCAGCTTGATCTTATGGTTCATAAGAAGTGCCCATCAAGCCAATCCAACTTGTGGGAGGTGCTTCAGGAAGCATGGGGTGAAATCTCTTCCAATTACCTCAGCAAATTGACAACTAGAATGCCAAAGGTCTGCAAGACTGTAATTGCTGCAAATGGAAGATTCTTTGACAAAAGCAAAGTTTGAAGGACACAATTATCATTTAAATTAAAAATCATTATTTATAACCTTGACAACATCTTGACTATATTTCCTATTCATTTTTCAACAAATTTCATGTATGTTTTCATGGAAAACAAGGACATGTCTAAGTGAGCCCAAACTTTTGAACGGTAGCGTAGTATCCCAAAAACTCTTAAACAAATCAAAATATATTTTATATTTGAGATTCTTCAAAGTAAACACCCTTTGCCTTGATGACAGCTTTGCACACTCTTGGCATTCTCTCAACCAGCTTCATTTCTGTGAATGTCCTTGGGTGGCCCAGCGACATACCCAAGAAGACTTGAGGCTGTAATTGCTGCCAAAGGTGCTTGAACAAAGTACTGAGTAAGGGGTCTGAATACTTATGCAAATGTGATATTTCAACCCCCCCCAAAAAAACAGTTTTTGCTTTGTCATTATGAGGTATTGTGTGAAGATTGATGAGTTAAAAACATTTTAAAATAGATTTTAAATTAAGGGTGTAACGTAACAAAATGTAGAAAAAGTCAAGGGGTCTGAATACTTTCCGAATGCACTGAATATGTGTTTTTTTAACTGACAAATTAAATCAGTCAATCAATCAATCCAAACTGTGCAGCGGCCAATAGATGAATGGAAAGAGACATCTGTTACAAAACACCAAAAAGGTTAATGACATTCAGAGATTGTCAAGCCAAGCCTTTGGTACTGGAGAAGCCTACAAGGTATATATTTTCTGTTTGTCGAGATTGAAATAATCTCTTTATTGTGGTGTTGAAAACGCAAACCATGATATTGAAGTACCCAAAATCGGTATGCTTTGTTTATTGGGTGTGTCATGCATTGGCACAGAAACCTGTTGGTGGAAAATTTGGCATCAAAATGTTGAAAATCTGATTTCCCCCAAGCTGATCATTATCTGCTGCCGGATCTGATCGTAATGTAATGAAACAGGCAGGGAGAGGTGGAGATAGCTAGGGAGAGGTAGCTCGTATGTGGTGATCAGTGAAAACTCAACCTTTTGGCCCATAGCTCTGCGTGCCATCGACCGTGCCACAAAAGCATGCTGAAAGTCGACACCCACATTTATAACACAGAATCACTAGAGTTATTGTTATGTGTGGTCGTAAACATTATTTGAGTTAATTCAATGATGGGTGAGGGTGTAAAATTTATTTTACAATACAAGGGGAGGGTCATGCTAAAAAACAACAACAACATTGGTACATTTATTTTTATGACACCTTGAGTTGGACCAGCCTCTCCCCCCAGTAAATTTCGATCGGTCCCTAATTGGCATCAAAGTAAACATCATGCAAGACTACAAATCCCTGCAATCTCCTGCACCTAGCTTACATCTTTGCTAACATCTTTTGTTTTCGTGTCAATTTAAAACTTGCACAAGACAGTTCACTGAATTTTCAATTTAAAGAAATGTAGCCAATTCATGAATTACTAAATGTACCTTTGCCTTGTTTCGGCAGTCTCGTCCAGATCATCATGGCATTTGTAGTTCTTTATGATAGCCACATTAGCAGCTAATTAGCGATTCATTTCTGGGGGGTTAATACAGGCGAATATATTGATAAAATTCCCCTATTCCTAGAGAGACTTACACGGTTATCAAAATGTCACGCCAGGGTAAGCCTACACGAAACACAGTCCTTATTTAAGGTTTTATGGGTATTATGACTCAAACTGTTGTACTCTATACAGGGCGTACTGGGGGAAAAAGGAGTCATGGGTAACTGCATACATGGAGTGTGTCTGAAAGTGGGGGGCAACAGTAGAGGGGAAATCAACAGAAGTGGGTGTTTGGAAAGCGAATCAGCTAATTGGCTAGATTTTTTGCCACTCAAGACCGTTTTGCTAGGCTGATTGAGCTGCACAACCAGTCATTGTTGACAACTGTAGCATTTTAGCTAAGACTAACACTAACCTTTTTCCTAACCTTAGCCTCTTTCTACTAACCGGCCATAGTAATTATCCTAAGCTGCTATGTTAATTCCGCTAACCAGGTACATTAGTTCTCTTAACCTGCCATGAAGACATTAAGCTGACAAGAGGTGCACCTGTCTATGACTGGTTTAACCAATAATGGAGTGTTGATGTTACACCCATCGCTGTTGAGCCTCCCACTTCTTTTGAAATGCCCACTTTCAGACAGACTCTAACTATGCAGTCAACCATACTTGGACCCCATATTTGGGAAAAAGGCGCAACTGTGCGCCAGCGTAATCCGTACAGGGCAGATCAACGGATGGGGTGGGTGGTCGCAAACTTGACGACAACTTGAGGGCAGTGGGTCCAGTACAACAATGACAAAACATTTATAAAAAAAAATGGGGGGGGGGAAGGGATTGTACCTCAACCCAAAAGGGCACGTGCCTGTAAAGAAGGAAGTGGTGTTCAACCAGATGATGTGCTAAAAGGTGCAAAACAGGCCTTCTGCATTTGCCTGCTATGATCAGTGATGTAGTTTGCTAGATCACCCACCAGAGGACGCAATCAGACAATTTATCAGCCATAAACAGACAAAAAGACATTAGGGTGAAATATTAGGGTCAGTGTGGATTTAACTGAAGAGTATATGTCTAATGACTTTTACAATAAAACAACATCCGATTCCATTATAATGGCTTGGTTTGATCTATTCGTGAAAAAACACAATATTTCGCTAAATACTATAACGATGTGATGCTACTATGAATAGGCCTATTGTACTTTTGATGAATCATTTGTGTTAAGAATCAATTGAGTGATGTGGTAGGCCTAGGCTATATGTACATCTGAGTGAATTAGGCAACAGATAATTAAATACGGAAGATGTTTAATACAGCCCACTAAATTGTTGTGATTAATCTGCTGTTAGCCTCTGGCATGTTTGACCTTTTCTATATCTATTTCAACCTATGAGTTTGAAGATTTAAAAGGTAAATTGCCGAACCAAAATGAAAAACCAAATCCGTCAACTATAAATCACAACACTATAACCATTTGATTATTTTTTCTCTAAATTCTGCAATGTCGTGCTCAACTTTACGTTTTCTGTTGTTGAAACGCAGGCCGGTGTAATGAACCTATGCGCTATAGTCCTGTAGACCTATCCTACATGGTTTGCTGAAACTAAATACGGATATATCCTCTGGTTATTAACATCGATAAGTCACCTCTATGACCAACTCCACACATGACATGGATGTGGAAGCTGCGTAAAGCTGAAATCCGGTGCCCTCGAACATGACCCGCTCTTAATAATTGTCCATTAATATATTTAGACTACAGTGTCCGTCTGTCATAGGCTGCCTAATGTGCATAGTAGGCTAATATCTAACAGCGTTAATGCATGATAAAGATTCACTCAATGAATCCAATTTCTTGAGCAATTTGGAATAATAAGCACTTTTTTTATTGCGTTTGAAAAAATGAAACTTTCATTGAGGTCGGTGCTTGAGTTCTCTTCAGAATAATTTAACATTTTAATAGTGATAATATGATCACTTAAACATGAAGCACAACATGCAGTGGTTTGTACGAAAGCATTCACCTTTAAGCATTGGAAAACTGTATTCCCTTATATTAAGAATGATAAAAACAACGTGTTGGTCTTCACTCCGCTTCATAAAAGCATCACCTCATTTCAGAATGGAGTTTTGGATTGAAGATTAAGACCAGGCTCTTTACCAAATGGCTACAGGTATGACTGTGTGATGAAGTCTGGTATTGAAGTGAGCTGTCTATTGTTACCCAACGAGACATAACACAAAAGGAAAAACCTCACTACATAGTCCGTGCGTTCTATTCTTCTGTGCAGGCTGATTAGTGCGCGGGATAAAAGTTGTTTCGACAATAATGTGGGGAATCAGAGAGCACTAATGAAGCCATTAGGGATAGAGCAACGCAGCTCTAATGCGGTCCCTTAACGCCCTGACTACTAAAGGCTTGGTTTTATTGGGAAACAACCGGCATCAAATGTGTTTATTATGAGTAGGGAAGTCCGGTGGAGGCATGAACCACCATCCACCGGGGAACGGGTGCAGCAGCGGGAGAACCGCGCGACCAAAGAGCCTCGTGTCCTCTTTCGCTCTCTCCCTCTCTTTACACTCATTGCCTCTGGCGTGTTTAAAGCTTGTTTTACTGTTTCGAGTTTTAATAATAATCGTCCAAACTAAAGGCGATTTTTTTGTCTGGGCAGAATGTATGGCCATTTCCATCGCAATTATTTAATCACGAGCCGCAGCTTAATTTTCTTTATCAACTTCTGAAACAGGCAAGAATGAAACGCTAAGTGTGGAGACTTGCCAAAAATGGAGGATTTAATTTATGGCCATTGTAGCCCAGACGGCTATTGTTAATGTGAGCGCAGAGACGGAGTAAGGATGGTACACGTCTTTTGTTAACACATTTTTAACGGGAAATACTCAAAGTAGACGTTTCGGATATTTCAGCAGAGAGTCGACAATAATGTTTAATTGTTTGAATACTTAACCATTTCTTGAACCCCACAAGATGGCACAGACTATTTGCCAAAAAAGAGAAACTCAAAAATGGAAGATATCAGCTCAATTATTTCTTCAGGGTTTTAAACATTTCATCAGGTATTTTAAATTAGAATTTATTGAAAAAAGTATATTTATATTCGATTTAGTGAATTATTAGATTAGTCATACAAATAGCTATCATTAATTGGTCTAGATTAAAAGTAGTTTAGTCAGTTATTGAAACAAGAATGACATGATATCTATAATCAATTCCTCTATCAGTTCAGGTAGCCTAAATGTTACATTAACAGGAATAAATCGTGCCAGTCTCATATAACACACCTACAAAAATTATGAATCATGAAAATATATCCCCTAAATGTTCACAAAACTGAGAATTTAGAAGTAGGCTATTAATTTGTTTTACATTTGTGAAAACAAAAAATGCCTTTGTGCAATAAGAAATATCTTTCTTCAGTCTCCCGGTAACATCTGGCTGCTGCAGAGGGGTTAAGGTTAGTAAGAGCCCTGAAGAGAAAAATAAATTCCATCACGTCCATATTGGGTGGAGCTGTCTGGACTCTTGTTATAGTGATAGTCATCACACTGGAGGTTCCACGGAGTAGACAGAGGTTGGGGATAGTCTCTCTCTCTCTCTCTCTAGCAATAACCTCCCTCAGACTCAATCATTAGGCTACATAATTGATAACAGTCATACAATACTACAAGCTATTAAGTTTGGAAGCATAACCTGATGTTTCCTCTAAATAATTTTTCACAGTTTGGGACATGATATCGCCAAGTTGGCCTATCAAATCGAGACACAAATGAAATATGTGGTTAATTTCGGGTTTTTGTTAGAAGTATCTATGTTAATTAGGCTACATTTAAGTAATTAAAAAAATCCAATGTAGGCCTAGATCATTATCTCAATTAAAATGAGTGATAAAGTAACCTAATGTGTCTCAGGCCAGGGGGAGATGGCAGGAAATGCTGGACAACCATCTTTCAGGTGTGTTCAGTGTCCAGCAGTAGATTTGGGTCTGAAAGAGACTGCAATAAATACCAGTTGGTAACCCGCCTACCTGGACTCGGGCTAGAGGAGGCTGGTGGGAGGAGCTATAGGAGGATGGGCTCATTGTAATGGCTGGAATGGAATGAATGGAACAGAGTCCAACATGTGGTTTCCAGATGTTTGATATGTTTGATAAGTGCCATTCATTCCAGTTCAGTCTTTACAGTGAGTAATTAATGACTTTTAATGACTGCAAAATGCATCATATTTAGCAGACCATGTAGACTAAGTTTCATAAACCAAATGATTGTGTGAGAGCATTATGGTGAAACCAACCAAACATTGTATCCTAACACGAATACCAGAAAATGGCTGAAAGTGAAGTTAATTCATTGAACAGCATAGCACTGATAGCTAACATGTAGGCATACATTTGATTACAGGAAAATAATACAATCCATGCAATAAGGGGGAACATGAATTCATGAAATGACCAAAATGTGTGCAAGGCCGGAACTAAGAACAATATGGCTGTTGAGAGAGTGAAGTGGACTGACGAAACACATTGGATTGGTGGAGGCATGGGCTAGAGTGCATTTTCACCATATTTCTTGTACTTGGAGGGGAACAAGTGGAGGGGAACAAGTGGAGGGGAACAAGTGGAGGGGAACAAGTGCACACTTTGGGAGGAGGAGAGATAATTGGGATGTAGCCTGTGTCTGCCTAGTAAAACCTAAGGACTGAGGCACAGTCAAGGTTAAAAGGGCCATAAGTGCTGCAGACATGAGAGCTTAACCATAGACAGAGGTCTCTCTCTCTCTTTCTCTCTCTCTTTCTCATCCAGTCAAAGCCCTGCTGCTTCTCAACACTATAGAAATTCTACACATAATGTGTATGTATTTGTAGATGTCTATTCAACCTGAACCCTCCATGGCACCACAGTTCCATCCCCTCTCTACCTGTTTCTCTGCTCTCTCATTAGCATACTCCAAGCTCCGGCACTACATTGACTCAAGGCCTAGTTTTAATTTGTACCGATTGAGTGGCAGTGTGTGTGTGTGAGTGAGAGACAGAAAGAGAGAGCGAAAGAGCAAACGAGAGGTGTGTGTGATCTGCAGGGGTCATGCCTGTGCATTTGAATATGTGTCTCATGAATATGCACGATTTAGGGTGGAGCTATGTTGTTAATGGATGGTCAGTGTGACACACACACACACACACACACACACACACACACACACACACACACACACACACACACACACACACACACACACACACACACACACACACACACACACACACACACACACACACACACACACACACATACACAGACGTACAAATACAAATACAGTGAAGCCTTTGGTTTACCCTTTCGGTTGGTTCTACCTGAAAAAGCACAAGAGAAAGGATTTCAACACCCACGATGTCAGATTGTTCTGAAGTTCTATCTTTAGTTAGAAACAGATACGATTAGCATTCCTGCAACATTCCTTCCTGCAACATTTATTTGAAATGTAATTTGATCTCTGAGAAAAGTTAAGTTAATCAAATGTCTTTTTCCCCTTTTCAGAGAAATTAGTCGCTTTCATATTTACCATAAAGTAGTGTGAAAGGACCAGGTTTTCTTGCTGGTTTCACCAGGTGGGTGCAATTAAGGGGAACAATTGCAGTGGGACTGGCTTTGAGGTCCAGAGTTGAGTTTGAGGGTTCTCCCCCATGTGACCTCCTTGATGTGTGTATGTACTGACATTTATGTGTAACTGAAAGATACCCACGCACACACTACATGTTAAATGTTTTTAAATGTATGCACATTTATAAAAAGTATTTTATCTGTAATGTCTTAGTCGTTACTTGTCGAACCCCAGTAAGACTAGCTGTTACCATTCGTGTCAGCTAA
The DNA here is from genome assembly GCF_029448725.1 of Salvelinus fontinalis. Lineage (NCBI taxonomy): Eukaryota > Metazoa > Chordata > Actinopteri > Salmoniformes > Salmonidae > Salvelinus > Salvelinus fontinalis. The sequence continues at coordinate 43,308,454 of NC_074667.1, read as the reverse complement.
TGGGGATCCTAATAAATACACAAATATACCACAACACTTTTCGAAGCTAATGCCTACTCAGTACTCAAAGTTCATAATGTGTAGAATATAGTAAAGAATATAACTTAAGTACTTATAACGTAGAATAAATACCTTACTTTGATTAGTACAACTTTCTCACCTTGTCATTACCAAAACAACTAAGGATTAACTTTATTGTTTATGCTTCCATTGTCAGTGGAGAATTTATAAACAAATTATATGGGGAAAAATGAATTGTTATGGAAGTCATCATTGATCAAGCCTTCATTGATAAATAATATTGTGTTGTTTAGTTGTTGTTGTATAGAGTGATGAATTTACTCTGAGTGTGTGTTGTCTAGTGATTGTGTTTTCGTCTTTAAGACGAGGCCCTTAGTGGCTGAGGAATGCCCTCCCCTTTGTGTGTGTGTGTGCACGCCTGTGTGCACGTCCATTTGTGTGTGTGTGTATGGCCTCAGAATGCCCTTCCCTTTAGTGCCAGTGGGGGGGGGGGGGGGGGGGGGTTTGGGGGCCGAGGGGCCCGGGTCGGGGGCTTAGTGAGGGGCCCTGTGTTTTGTTCTGTTACACATCAATGGGACGTCAAGCCGGGTTTGGGTCTGACAGTCCCGGGATTAAAGGCTTTCTACTAGAGGCTGTACGAGCCTCCCCCTGACACACATACACACACACACACACACACACACACACACACACACACACACACACACACACACACACACACACACACACACACACACACACACACACACACACACACACACACACACACACACACACACACACACACACACACACACACAATGGGCTGAAAGAACGCAGTCTTAACTCTTCGAGTACTAAGTTGTAATTTGCAGGTGGCTACAGCCTGCAGGGCTAGCCCCACACGATAAGGGGAAAGAGAGGGCAGGGTGGTGTGTGTCTCTCTCTCCTCCCCGCTCCTATTCCAGCCCGTCAGAACTATAAATCCAAACTAGTCTATAAATCTAGCATGGGGAAATGATGATAATGATTAGAGCTCAGGTTTCCATCTCCTGATAAGAGGCCACATCTGGCCTGGCTGGGACAGAGGAGAGAGAGAAGAGGGAAGGAGACTGATCAGGGATCTGTGTGTGTTTGTGTGTGTGTGTGTGTGTGTTTGTGTGGCCTTAATCCTTGCTATCCATCTGTGAGATGGTGAGAGATATAGAAAGAAAGAAACACACACAGAGACACACACATGTTGAGTACCCGGCAGTCAGGGGTAAGGGAGATGGAGGCTACGGCAAACAATAGCCAGATGCTCCTAGGGAACGCTCAGGGATGGAAGTGTGTATCCGTGGTGACAACAAGCAGCTGTTATTGTCCTGCTGTTTGGAAGATTCGCAGCAGTGAACTGAAGACAGACCAAGGAGAGGGGAGGGAGAGAGAGATAAGAAGAATAGAAAAGAGGAGAGAGAGAGAGAGAGAGAGAGAGAGAGAGAGAGAGAGAGAGAGAGAGAGAGAGAGAGAGAGAGAGAGAGAGAGAGAGAGAGAAGAGGGTAGGGAACAGTAGAGGTACAAGGAGAGATGGGAGGGAGAGGAAGGAGATCAGCAACTGTGCCTACATGTTTTCTTGCATGCATGTCTGGACAGATAATGAAAAATGACATAGTGTATTGGGGGGAAAAGTGCTAAATTCAACTTTTGAACTGGAACAGACTGGGGGCTATGGTTGCACAAATACCTTTTTTTATAGCCTGTTGTTATGCTTATGATGGCCAGAAGGTGGTGCTGTGGGTAAGTGGTGGTGAAGAGTCAGTGGAGGAAAAGTGGAAGGAGGGCCTAACTAACCCAACTTTAGTTTGACTGTATGCAGGTGGCGGGGTGAGTGTGAGAGTGGGACTAATGGTAACATACCAGTGATTTTGAAGGATTCTTTGTGTCAGAGTTGCAGTTTGAGTTCAGTAAAATACAATCTCGGTGTTTGTAATGCACTAGTGCTCTTCATGATGACAATCCTATAGGTAATGGTTTAAAATATAACAGTTTATTAAGACACACAGACCAGAACAGACCAAGACAAGGAGACACTCAATTTCTCACCAACACACAGAGTACCGTTGGTCTCTTACAGTTTGGACTAGAGCCCTAGCTGTACGGAGTTGGACTTACTCTGACTGAGATACATAATTGTCATGGACACCATGTTGGCTCAAAAACCTCGAAGACTATTCAGTACTAATACCAATATCAATTAGAATATTGTTGTCATGGAACACCTGGCTGTTGTGGACTACACAGTCTGACCACAGACAGGTGGAGGGTTAGGTGTCAGGGGTTTGGGGTCAGAGGTTATGGGCTAAATCAGGTGGTTCTCCCTACTGCCCCAGATGTACATAATTGGTACTCAGGCACAGATCTAGGATCAGCTTACCATCCCCAAATCCTAACCTTTACCATCAGGGGAAAAAGAGGACAGTTTGTTTAGCATCCAGAAGCAGTGTTTCAGTCAACACACACACACACACACACACACACACACACACACACACACACACACACACACACACACACACACACACACACACACACACACACACACACACACACACACACACACACACACACACACACACACACACACACACACACACACACACACACATTTGACTTGCTCTTACTGTGGCTTTATCTTAAGCAAACCGCTCCTGTATTTCCTCTGTTAAATCAGAGGGCTCTTTATTCCCCAGCTCTGGAATGCTGCATGCTTCCGATCTGGAATGTTAGAACTCTGGACGAGCAGCACTCTGGCTCCGGCTCTGCTCCACACAGTTCCGAGCCGTCCCAACTAAAATGTTTTTATTGACGGGGGAAAGTGGTCCCGCCGACAGCACCGATTGGCAGTAATTGCCCCTGCCTGGTCAATGGCGTGTTTCAAAACCCCCCTCTGCAAAGTGGCTGTTTAAAAGCAGCCGTCGGCATCTACGTCTTCCACCCCCTCATCCACCACCCCCCTCCATCCTGCAGCGCTCTCCTGTCACCACTAACGGAACCCAGATGGAACATGGGGAAGCAATCAGGCCTCTATTTGTCTTGGTGCTGATCAGGTTATGTAGTGTCTGCAGTAGGAGTAGTGTTTGGAGGGTGTAGTGCGTGCTAGCGCCAGGGCTTTACTAGGTAAGAAGGCTACAGGTACAGCTACCCTCCCCAAATCCTCACCTTAACCATTCAAGTTATTACATGTAAAACTGATCTAAGGTCAGCATCTAAGGGCAAATTCATAAAACTTTGCTGACCGATATTGATAGAGCCAGTACAGGACCAGGTATGTACACTAGGTAGGGACTGGGGACTAGGTAAATAATGGGAAGGGCAGGCTCTGAGTGTCAGCTGTTTGGTTTGGGACATGGCCATAAAAACAGCAGGACTACAGCTCGGGCTGCTCACTGGGGTGAGACTCCACCACTGTGGTGTAATGTTCCAGACTGTGATAGTCTGTCAATGCAAGGCCACTGGATCTAACCTCTTAAGACTGCCACTGATTGGAAAACTTTTTAGTGACGTTCTGCTATGGGCTATATGTGTAGGTATTACTGTGTATCGAGGTCTGTCAGTCAGACACACAGATGGTTTGTTTTAAAGCAGTGAAATGAATAACAGGCTTGCATTAGTGACAGCAGGGGAAAAGAATCAGCGATGTCCACAAGCCTCGCTAAGCGAGTGACGGAATGCACCAAGAATTTATTCAAGGACTTTCAGCAAAGTATTAGGTAGCCTCTCCTTAAAGCTGCCTTATAGAAGAAGGCAGGCTACTACAGAAGTGATTCGATTTGTTGTGCTGTGGAGTATTCCCTATCGCTCTATGGGGAACGTTCCTGTGTAGACAAGGATCAAGATGCTTTCTGAAAGATCCTCTCAGAATTCCGCTGTAGCCTTCAGAAAAGAGGAGAGAAGGAGGTTGTAACGGCAGTCTAGCTCTTCCTCCTCCTCGGACGAGGAGAGACGAGAAGGATCAGAGGACCAATGTGCAGCGTGGTAATTAGACATAATGGATTTAATAAAACAAAACAAGACACTATACAAACTGACAAAACACACTAACCGTCACAGTCCCGTGTAGCACCAACACTGACACAGGAACAATCACCCACAAACAAACAGTGAGAACAGCCTACCTTAATATTGTTCTCAATCAGAGGAAACGTCAAACACCTGCCTCTAATTGAGAACCATATCAGGCAACACATTTAACCCAACATAGAAACAGACAAACTAGACACACAACATAGAATTCCCACCCAGCTCACGTCCTGACCAACACTAAACAAGCAAAACACATACGAACTCTGGTCAGGACGTTACAGTACCCCCCCCCCCCCCCCCCTGAGGTGCGGACTCCGAACACACCCCTAAAACTCAAGGGGAGGGTCTGGGTGGGCATCTGTCCGCGGTGGCGGCTCCGGCGGTGGACGAGGACACCACTCCACCACTGTCTTTGTCCCCCTCCTTAGCGTCCTTTGAGTGGCGACCCTCGCCCACGACCTTGGCCTAAGAATCCTCCCCAAGGCCCCCACATGATTTAGGAGGTAGCTCAGGACAGAGAGGTAGCTCAGGACAGAGAGGTAGCTCAGGACAGAGAGGTAGCTCAGGACAGAGGGGCAACTCAGGACAGAGGGGCAACTCAGGACAGAGGGGCAACTCAGGACGAATGGCAGCTCCGGACTGGAGGGCAGCTCATGACTGGAGGGCAGCTCATGACTGGAGGGCAGCTCATGACTGGAGGGCAGCTCATGACTGGAGGGCAGCTCATGACTGGAGGGCAGCTCATGACTGAAGGGCAGCTCATGACTGGAGGGCAGCTCATGACTGTCTGGCGGCTCTGGCAGCTCCTGACTGTCTGGCGGCTCTGGCAGCTCCTGACTATCTGGCGGCTCTGGCAGCTCCTGACTGGCTGGCGGCTCTGGCAGCTCCTGACTGGCTGGCGGCTCTGGCAGCTCCTGACTGGCTGGCGGCTCTGGCAGCTTCTGACTGTCTGGCGGCTCTGGCAGCTCCTGACTGATGGACGGCTCTAGCGGCTCCTGACTGGCGGACGGCTCTAATGGCTCGGGACAGACGGGCGGCTCTGAAGGCTCGTGGCAGACAGATGGCTCAGATGGCGCTGGGCAGACGGATGGCTCAGATGGCGCTGGGCAGACGGATGGCTCAGACGGCGCTGGGCAGACGGATGGCTCAGACGGCGCTGGGCAGACGGATGGCTCAGACGGCGCTGGGCAGGCAGGCAGCTCAGACGGCACTGGGCAGGCAGGCAGCTCAGACGGCGCTGGGCAGACGAGCAGTGCAGGCAGCTCAGACGGCGCTGGGCAGACGAGCAGTGCAGGCGGCGTTGAGCAGACGAGCAGTGCAGGCAGTTCAGACGGCGCTGGGCAGGCAGGCAGCTCAGACGGCGCTGGACAGACGAGCAGTGCAGGCGGCGTTGGGCAGACGGCCGACTCTGACCTGCTGAGGCGCACAGTAGGCCTGGTGCGTGGTGTTGGCACTGGTGGTACTGGGCTGGGGCGGGAAGGTGGCGCCGGATATACCGGACCGTGCAGGCGTACTGGCTCACTTGAGCACTGAGCCTGCCCAACCTTACCTGGTTGCATGCTCCCCGTAGCCCGTCGAGTGCGGGGAGGTGGAATAACCCGCACTGGGCTGTGTTGGCGAACCGGGGACACCATGCGTAAGGCTGGTGCCATGTACACCGGCCCGAGGAGACGTACTGGAGGCCAGATATGTAGAGCCGGCTTCATGGCACTTGGCTCAATGCTCAATCTAGCCCGCCCAGTGCGGGGAGGTGGAATAACCCGCAACGGGCTATGCACCCGTACAGGAGACACCGTGCGCTCTTCCGCATAACACGGTGTCTGCCCGTACTCCCGCTCTCCACGGTAAGCATGGGAAGTGGGCGCAGGTTTCCTACCTACCTTCGCCACACTACCCTTTATCCCCCCCCCCCCCCCCCCCCCCCCCAATACATTTTGGGGGTTTCTTCACGGGCTTCCAGACACGCTTCCGTGCTGCCTCCTCATACCACCGCTCCTGGGCTTTAGCTTCCTCCATCTCTTCCCGAGAGCGGCGATATTCTCCAACCTTAGCCCAGGGTCCTTCTCCGTTCAATATTTGCTCCCATGACCATTCCTCCTGGTACCGCTGCTGCTGTCGCTGCTGCCCGTTGCCACGCTGCTTGATCCTTGTTTGGTGGGTGATTCCGTAACGGCAGTCTAGCTCTTCCTCCTCCTCGGACGAGGAGAGGCGAGAAGGATCAGAGGACCAATGTGCAGCGTGGTAGTTAGACATAATGAATTTAATAAAACAAAACAAGACACTATACAAACTGACAAAACACACTAACCGTCACAGTCCCGTGTAGCACCAACACTGACACAGGAACAATTACCCACAAACAAACAGTGAGAACAGCCTACCTTAATATGGTTCTCAATCAGAGGAAACGTCAAACACCTGCCTCTAATTGAGAACCATATCAGGCAACACATTTAACCCAACATAGAAACAGACAAACTAGACACACAACATAGAATTCCCACCCAGCTCACGTCCTGACCAACACTAAACAAGCAAAACACATACGAACTCTGGTCAGGACGTTACAGAGGTAGAGAGTCTGTGAGGTTGAGTCAGAGAGAGAGTGAAAAGAAGAAGAATGAAACGGGATAAAAAGAGAGCGAAAGAGAGTCAGAGAGGAAAAGTACACTATATGACCAAAAGTATGTGGACATCTGCTCGTCGAACATCTCATTCCAAAATCATCGGCATTAATATAGAGTTGGTCTCTCCTTTGCTGAAATAACAGCCCCCACTCTTCTGGGAAGGCTTTCCACTAGATGCTGGAACGTTGCTGTGGGGACTTGCTTCCATTCAACCAAAAGAGTATTAGTGAGGTCGGGCACTGATGTTGGGCGATTAGGCCTGGCTCGCAGTCGGAGTTCCAATTCATCCCAAAGGTGTTCGATGGGGTTGAGGTCAGGGCTCTGTGCTGGCCAGTCAAGTTCTTCCACTCCAATCCCCCCCCCCAAAATTCTGTATGGACCTCGCTTTGTGTACGGGGGCATTGTCATGTTGAAACAGGAAAGGGCCTTCCCCAAACTGTTGCCACAAATTTGGAAGCATAGAATCGTCTAGAATGTCATTGTATGCCGTAGCGTTAAGATTTCCCTTCACTGGAACTAAGGGGCCTAGTCCAAACCATGAAAAACAGCCCCAGACAATTATTCCTCCTCCACCAAACATTACAGTTGGCACCATGCATTCGGCAGGTAGCGTTCTCCTGGCATCTGCCAAATCAAGATTCGCATGTCTGACTGCCAGATGGTGAAGAGTGATTCATCACCGTCAAACTCGATTCCACTGCTCCAGAGATCAATGGCGGCGAGCTATAAAACACTCCAGACGACGATTGGCATTGCGAATGGTGATCTTAGGCTTGTGTGCGGCTGCTCGGCCATGGAAACTAATTTCATGAAGCTCCCGACGAACAGTTCTTGGGCTGATGTTGCTTCCAGAGGCAGTTTGGAACTCCATAGTGAGTGTTGCAACCAAGGACAGGTCATTTTTACACGCTACATGCTTCAGAACTCAACGGTTCTGTTCTTTGAACTTGTGTGGCCTACCACTTCGCGGCTGAGCCATTGTTGCTCCTAGATGTTTCCACTTCACAAGAACAGCACTAGCAGTTGACCAGGGCAGCTCTAGCAAGGCAGAAATTTGATGAAGTAAGTTGTTGGAAAGGTGGCATCTTATGACTGAAAGTCACTGAGCTCTACATTAACGCCATTCCACTGCCAATGTTGTTTATGGAGATTGCATGGCTGTGTTGTCGATTTTATAGACCTGTCAGCAACTGGTATGGCTGAAATAGCCAAATCCTCTAATTTGAAGGGGTGTCCTCATACTTTTGTTTATATTGTGTACGTGAGCAGAAAAGACAGAGTGAGAAAGCATCACCGTGAGTGAAACCTAATCCCACCTTCTCTGCTGTCCTCTGATTGGCTGGCCCTGCTGTGAACCCTGACCTCTAACCCTGTCTGGGTCTCCTGACCTTGCTTCATGTACAGACACCACGTCACATCTTTTTCTGGACCCCCACTGTTTTCTTCCTCCTCTTTTTCCCTTTCTTTTCCCCTTCTGCCCATCCGTCTTCATAGAGCGGGTGAAATGGGAGAGAGGGGGGCTGCACAAATGTCAGGGAGACATTAAACAGCGTACGTCTGTGTGTGCTCTCACAGAACAACCTGTCTGCTTTTCCCTTTTCTCCCTCTTCTCTTTTCTCTGCTCTAACCCACTATCTCCCTCTCTCCTCCTCCTCCTCCCCCTGTCTGCTACGGTTAGGTATGGGACAGTATTGGCTGTCGTATGAGTAACTGTAACACACACACACACACACACACACACACACACACACACACACACACACACACACACACACACACACACCTTCACTATGGATACATACACAATTATTGGAGCTTGAGGGAGAACCTGTAGTTGTCTCCCTGTGTTATCTTTAGGTTTAACTATGTCTTTGCCTTAATTGAGTGTGAGTTTTATTCCCCCTCTGAAGTGCTGCTTTAGTATCCTTCCCTCAGTACCAGGCCAAGAGGCCTCCTCACAGCCCTACAGGCATCTAGCATTAGTGCTGTAACTTCATACCTACCTCTCTCTCCCTCCTCTGTCTCTCTCTATCCCTCCTCTGTCTCTCTCTGTGTATATGTGCTGTTTGTGTGTTGTGTGCTGTCCGTGTGTGTATTGTGTGTGTGTGTTTGTGTGTTGTCGGTGTGTGTATGTGTGTGTTTGCGGTGACTAAAGGAAGCAGCTTTGAAACTCATCCAGCAGTGTTTTTTCCCAGCAGCACCAGAGGGGTTGACAGATGAGAGGACGTGTAGACAGAATCCTGGAAACCAGAGAGCTCCACTCCAAAACCACCAGCCACCCGGCCCTGGCCTGCACCTCTCGCCCCCTCAACAACCCTCCCAGCGCCACCTCCGCCCCCATCACCCCCACCCCATGAAGACACACAAAGCTAAGTGCCTCAAAACCAATGACCTCCATCTCTTGTGCCCCCCTCAACCATCGTTGTCCCCCCTCCTTGCATCCAACCTTTCACACCAGACACACACGCAGACACCAAGGTTGGTTTCTCTGAGGTCTCCCAGAGTAAAGAACAGCCCAGCACGGCCCAGCCCAGTCCAGTCCAGCCCAGCCCAGTCCAGTGCAGCCCATTCCAGTGCAGCCCAGTGCAGCCCATTCCAGTGCAGCCCAGCCCAGTCCAGTGCAGCCCAGCCCAGTGCAGCTCATTCCATTGCAGCCCAGCCCAGGCCAGGCCAGCCCAGTCCAGTGCAGCCCAGCCCAGCCTAGCTCAGCCCAGTCCAGTGCAGCCCAACCCAGCTCAGTCCAGTGCAGCCCAGCCAAGCCCAGCCCAGCCCAGTCCAGTGCAGCCCAGCCCAGCCCAGCCCAGTCCAGTCCAGTCCAGTGCAGTTCAGTCAAGCCCAGTCCAGTGCAGCCCAGTCCAGTGCAGCCCAGTCCAGCCCAGTCCAGTGCAGCCCAGCCCAGTCCAGCCCAGCCCAGTCCAGTGCAGCCTAGCCCAATCCAGTACAGCCATGTCCAGTGCAGCCCAGCCCAGTGCAGCCCAGCCCAGTGCAACCCAGCCCAGTCCAGTGTAGCCCAGTCCAGTCCAGCCCAGCCCAGTCCAGCGCAGCCCAGCCCAGTGCAGTCCAGTCCAGTCCAGCCCAGCCAAGTGCAGTCCAGTCCAGTCCAGTGCAGCCCAGTCCAGTACAGACCAGCCCAGTCCAGTGGATCCCAGTCCAGTGCAGCCCAGCCCAGTCCAGCGCAGTGCAGCCAAGCCCAGTCCAGTCCATTGCAGACCAGTCCAGCCCAGCCAAGTCCAGTCCAGTGCAGCCCAGCCCAGCCTAGTCCAGTGCAGCTCAGCCCAGTCCAGTGCAGCCGAGTCCAGCCCAGTCCAGTGCAGCCCAGACCAGCCCAGTCCAGTCTAGTGAAGTTCAGTCCAATGCAGCCATGTCCAGTCCAGTGCAGCCCAGCCCAGCCCAGTCTAGTGCAGCCCTGTCAAGCCCAGTGTAGCCTAGCCCAACCGAATCCAGTCCAGTGCAGCCCAGTCCAGCCCAGTCCAGCCAAGCCCAGCCCAGTCCAGCCCAGCCAAGCCCAGCCCAGCCCAGTCCAGTGCAGCCCAGCCCAGTCCAGTGAAGCCCAGTCCAGTGCAGCCCAGCCCAGCCCAGTCCAGTCCAGTGCAGCCCAGCCCAGCCCAGCCCAGTGCAGCCCAGCCCAGTCCAGTACAGCCAAGCCCAGTGCAGCCCAGCCCAATCCAGTCCAATCCAGTGCAGCCCAGTCTAGTGCAGCCCAATCCAGACCGGCCCAGTCCAGGGCAGCCCAGCCCAGTCCAGTGCAGCCCAGCCCAGCCCAGTCCAGTGCAGCCCAGCCCAGTCCAGTGCAGTCCGGTCCAGCCCAGCCCAGTCCAGTGCAGTCCAGTCCAGCCCAGCCCAGTCCAGTGCAGTCCAGTCCAGTCCAGTGCAGCCCAGCCCAGTGCAGTGCAGCCCAGCCCCGCCCAGTTCAGTGCAGCCCTGCCCAGTCCAGTCCAGTGCAGCCCAGCCCACTGCAGCCCAGCCCAGTGCAGTCCAGTGCAGTCTAGTGCAGTCCAGTCCAGTCCAGTCTAGTGCAGCCCAGCCCAGTCCAGTGCAGCCCAGCCCAGTGCAGCCCAGCCCAGTGCAGTGTAGTCCAGTGCAGTCTTGTGCAGTCCAGTGCAGCCTAGTGCAGCCTAGTACAGTCCAGCCCAGCCCATTGCAGCCCAGCCCAGTGCAGTGCAGTCCAGTGCAGTCTTGTGCAGTCCAGTTCAGCCTAGTGCAGCCCAGCCCAGTCCAGTGCAGCCCAGCCCAGTGCAGCCCAGCCCAGTACAGCCCAGTCCAGTTCAGTGCAGCTTAGTCCAGTGCAGCCCAGTCCAGCCCAGCCCAGCCCAGTCCAGTGCAGCCCTGCCCAGCCCAGCCCAGCCCAGTCCAGTGCAGCCCTGCCCAGCCCAGCCCAGCCCACTGCAGCCCAGCCCAGTGCAGTCCAGTGCAGTCTAGTGCAGTCCAGTCCAGTCTAGTGCAGCCCAGCCCAGTCCAGTGCAGCCCAGCCCAGTGCAGCCCAGCCCAGTGCAGTGTAGTCCAGTGCAGTCTTGTGCAGTCCAGTGCAGCCTAGTGCAGCCTAGCACAGTCCAGCCCAGCCCATTACAGCCCAGCCCAGTGCAGTGCAGTCCAGTGCAGTCTTGTGCAGTCCAGTGCAGTCCAGTACAGCCCAGCCCAGTGCAGCCCAGCCCAGTACAGCCCAGTCCAGTTCAGTGCAGCTTAGTCCAGTGCAGCCCAGTCCAGCCCAGCCCAGTCCAGTGCAGCCCTGCCCAGCCCAGCCCAGCCCAGTCCAGTGGAGTCCAGTCAAGTGCAGCCCAGCCCAGTCCAGTGCAGTCCAGTCCAGTGCATCCCAGCCCAGTCCAGTGCAGTCTAGTCCAGTGCAGCCCAGTGAAGTGCAGTCCAGTCCAGTCCAGTGCAGCCCAGCCCCACCCAGTTCAGTGCAGCCCTGCCCAGTCCAGTCCAGTGCAGCCCAGCCCACTGCATCCCAGCCCAGTGCAGTGCAGTCCAGTGCAGTCTAGTGCAGTCCAGTCCAGTCCAGTCTAGTGCAGCCCAGCCCAGTCCAGTGCAGCCCAGCCCAGTGCAGCCCAGCCCAGTGCAGTGCAGTCCAGTCCAGTGCAGTCTTGTGCAGTCCAGTGCAGCCTAGTGCAGTCCAGCCCAGCCCATTGCAGCCCAGCCAAGTGCAGCCCAGCCCAGTACAGCCCAGTCCAGTTCAGTGCAGCTTAGTCCAGTGCAGCCCAGTCCAGCCCAGCCCAGTCCAGTGCAGCCCAGCCCAGCCCAGCCCTGTCCAGTCCAGTCCAGTCCAGTCCAGTACAGCCCAGCCCAGTCCAGTGCAGTCCAGTGCAGCCCAGTCCAGTCCAGTCCAGTGCAGTGCAGTCCAGTCCAGTCCAGTACAGCCCAGCCCAGTCCAGTGCAGTCCAGAGCAGCCCAGTCCAGTGCAGTCCAGTCCAGTCCAGTGCAGCCCAGCCCAGTCCAGTGCAGCCCATCCCCGCCCAGTTCAGTCCAGCCCTGCCCAGTCCAGTTCACTGCAGCCCAGCCCAGTGCAGTGCAGTCCAGTGCAGTCTAGCGCAGTCCAGTCCAGTCTAGTGCAGCCCAGCCCAGTCCAGTGCAGCCCAGCCCAGTGCAGCCCAGCCCAGCCCAGTGCAGTGCAGTCCATTGCAGTCTTGTGCAGTCCAGTGCAGTCTTGTGCAGTCCAATCCAGTCTAGTGCAGCCCAGCCCAGCCCAGCACGGGGCAGCAATGCAGAGCAGAGTGCACTGGTGTTTATTTTATTGGATGTTATTTCACTCTGTAAATCATGCCACTTAGGAACCTGTGGAGGGATATGTGTACTCACTCCTCCACTTTTCCCTCTCTCTCTCTACCTGTTCCTCCCCCTTTCTCTCTCTCGTTCTCCCCCACATATTTTCCCCCTCTCTCCATCTCTCCCTCCCTACCTTTTCTTCCCCTCTCTCTTCACCTCTCTCACCTCTCTTCCTCTCCCGCTACCTCTTCCTCCCTCCCCTCTCCCTCTCTCTTTCCACTCCCCTCTCACCTCTTTATCCGTCTCTCCACTCCCCCCTCACCTCCCTATCCCTCTCTCCACTCACCCCTCACTCTTCCCTCTCTCCCTCCATATTTCTCCATCTCCTAGTGTAAACATGGAGTATGTCTTGGCTGTTTCCTCCAGAAAAACGTTTATATCAGTAATCTGTTCAGTCAGACATTTTAAACAACATCTCTACGTGTTTATAAACACTGCCCTGGTCCTCTAATGAATTTATGGTAATGCCTTACTCTACTGCTGCTGCTGCCAGTGTGTGTGTGTGTGTGTGTGTGTGTGTGTGTGTGTGTGTGTGTGTGCGTGCGTGCGTGCGTGCGTGTGTGTGTGTGTGTGTTTGTGTGTGTGTGTGTGTGTGTGAGTGTGATGTTGCCACTGACGGTAGAACCCCCTCCGATCGGCACCAATAAAAGTCTGTTGTGGCAGTTGAGATAGGGTAGCCCAACTCAGGCTAAACTTGTCTCAGGTACACACAGACAGTCATGCATGTTGAGTGTATGTAGTGAACAGAGTCCAAAATAAACAGGAGAGGATGTGCAGGGAGTGTGAGTACAGCTGTCCTGTTAGATGAATGTTGTCCTACAGTGGGTGACTCCATTGTTGTTATTCTTGGAGAAATCTCTTCTGGACAGACACTTTGTTCCGGTACCCAGATTCATCATCACAAATCACGATTCGCACGTGCTTGCATCTCTCTAATTTCGGAAAGAGAGGGGTCATTTGGTCCATAGACTTGCCTGAAACTTGCAGAGAGAGGGGGCTGGGGCAACTGCTCTGCTTCCGATCCTCGTTCCGCTATCTTTCTAACACATCTCCCCTGAGAACTTAATTGAGCATCTGACGCTATTACACAAGATTTGAGTTCCGGGTTTGTTACTGAGAGAACATCCACCGATCAGCATCTAATGATATGTATGATGCTCCATTTTCTTTTAATCAATTCAACAAACAATTTCAAAATGGTAACATGTCAGTGTAAGATATACAGCCGTAATATCAATATCATCAAAAGCACAAGACACAATTACTCATGGGAAGAGACAGATTGCCATCTTGCTGTAAAATTAACAGTGGTTCTGGCTCTGACTCTGATCTCAGCACATGGGACTAGGAGGTGTGTATGTGTGTGTGACAGAGAGTGAGAGAGAGAGAGAGCGTGTGTGTGTGTGTGTGTGTGTGTGTGTGTGTGTGTGTGTGTGTGTGTGTGTGTGTGTGTGTGTGTGTGTGTGTGTGTGTGTGTGTGTGTGTGTGTGTGTGTGTGTGTGTCTGACTGAATGACAGGCAGATTGCAGAGTACATTGATGGGAGATGAGAAGCTCTTCAGCCAATGAAGCCCCCTCGTCGCTGTTTGTGTGTGTATGTGTGGTGTGTGTGTGCTCTCTCCCTCTCAGAATAACCCGTCATTAGTTGGTGCTGTCTCATCAGGACAGACAGGTGTGATTATATTCAAATGAGACGTCCATCAATGTGATGGCTTCATCTGTAATGTGTGCCTCTTTTCATACGCCTAATGGAAGTTGATGTGGGAATTCTTAACGTTCAAATATTACAAGATAGCACACCTATCAGGTAAATAATGTTCTGTAAAATCAAGTGTAATTTATTCATTTGACGGTATAAAGGACGGTAAGAAAATGCAATGGAAGTGTGCGTGAGTGTGTGCATGTGTGTGTGTATTCGTGTGTGTGTATATGTTTATGTGTGTGTGTGTGTGTGTGTGTGTGTTTCGACTTTGACTGTGCTTCATACATTTGAGAGGATCAAAGGTGAAACAAGTGATTTGTTGCAGTCACAAAATCAAATCCAATTTTATTTGTCACATACACCGAATACAACAAGTGTAGTAGACCTTACAGTGAAATGCTTACTTACAAGCCCTTAACCAGCAATGCAGTTTTAAGAAAAATACATTTTAAGTCAAAAATAATAGTCATTTGTGTGTGATGCTGCTGGCCAGGTCTCCACACACACAGCCAATCACCAGGTCTTCTGAACAGGCTGTTCCTTCCAAGCATCTTTAACCAGGAGAAGTCCCTCACATCAACCTCTCTCTGTAGAAATATGACTTTTCACCCCCCCCCCCCCCCACTCCTCACTGGCTGGTGACTGTCAATTCCTGTGTATGTATGTGTGGCTGACAGTTTACGGTATCTGTGTCCGACTGAGCGTGTAGTAAGACAGATAGTGGAAAAATATATATTTCCAGCTCCGCATATATTTACCCAGAGTATCCAACCTTTTAAACAATAAGGTCTGGATATGTGCATATGTGTGCGTGTGTGTGCATACGTGTGCGTGTGTGTGCATGCCGACATCTGCATGTGTGTGTGTGTGTGTGCATGCATGTATGTGTGTGTCTAGCCCTTAAAGAATCGATCTGAATTGTCATGTAGCTGTTGCTGCTGCTTCCATGCTACAGAGCCATAAAGCCTACAGATAGAAATGTCTCCTGTATTTGTTGGCTGGATAGAACATAACATATTAGAGACAGAGAGCACAGGAGGTTGGTGGCACCTTAATTGGGGTGGATGGGCTCTGGTAATGGCTAAAGCGGAATGAGTGGAATGGTATCAGCTATTATTATGAGCCTTCCTCCCTTCAGCAGCCTCCACTTATAGAGAGAGAAAGACAGAAGGAGAGCTGGACGGGACAGAGAGAAAGACAGAAGGAGAGCTGGACGGGACAGAGAGAAAGACAGAAGGAGAGCTGGACGGGACAGAGAGAAAGACAGAAGGAGAGCTGGACGGGGCAGAGAGAAAGACAGAAGGAGAGCTGGACGGGACAGAGAGAAAGACAGAAAGAGCTGGACGGGACAGAGAGAAAGACAGAAGGAGAGCTGGACGGGGCAGAGAGAAAGACAGAAGGAGAGCTGGACGGGGCAGAGAGAAAGACAGAAGGAGAGCTGGACGGGGCAGAGAGAAAGACAGAAAGAGAGCTGGACAGGACAGAGAGAAAGACAGAAAGAGAGCTGGACGGGACAGAGAGAAAGACAGAAGGAGAGCTGGACGGGGCAGAGAGAAAGACAGAAAGAGAGCTGGACGGGACAGAGAGAAAGACAGAAAGAGAGCTGGACGGGGCAGAGAGAAAGATAGAAGGAGAGCTGGACGGGGCAGAGAGAAAGACAGCAAGAGAGCTGGACGGGACAGAGAGAAAGACAGAAGGAGAGCTGGACGGGGCAGAGAGAAAGACAGAAAGAGAGCTGGACGGGACAGAGAGAAAGACAGAAAGAGAGCTGGACGGGACAGAGAGAAGGACAAAAGGAGAGCTGGACGAGGCAGAGAGAAAGAGAGGAAGAGAGCTGGACGGGGCAGAGAGAAAGACAGAAGGAGAGCTGGACGGGGCAGAGAGAAAGAGAGAAAGAGAGCTGGACGGGGCAGAGAGAAGGACAGAAGGAGAGCTGGATAGGGCAGAGAGAAGGACAGAAGGAGAGCTGGACGGGGCAAAGAGAAATAGAGAAAGGGAGCTGGACGTGGCAGAGAGAATGACAAAAGGAGAGCTGGACGGGGCAGAGAGAAAGAGAGAAAGAGAGCTGGACGGGGCAGAGAGAAAGATAGAAAGAGAGCTGGACGGGACAGAGAGAAAGACAGAAAGAGAGCTGGACGGGGCAGAGAGAAAGACAGAAGGAGAGCTGGACGGGGCAGAGAGAAAGACAGAAAGAGAGCTGGACGGGACAGAGAGAAAGACAGAAGGAGAGCTGGACGGGGCAGAGAGAAAGACAGAAAGAGAGCTGGACGGGACAGAGAGAAAGACAGAAAGCGAGCTGGACGGGACAGAGAGAAAGACAAAAGGAGAGCTGGACGAGGCAGAGAGAAAGAGAGGAAGAGAGCTGGACGGGGCATAGAGAAAGACAGAAGGAGAGCTGGACGGGGCAGAGAGAAAGACAGAAGGAGAGCTGGACGGGGCAGAGAGAAAGACAGAAAGAGAGCTGGACGGGACAGAGAGAAAGACAGAAGGAGAGCTGGACGGGGCAGAGAGAAAGACAGAAAGAGAGCTGGACGGGACAGAGAGAAAGACAGAAAGCGAGCTGGACGGGACAGAGAGAAAGACAAAAGGAGAGCTGGACGAGGCAGAGAGAAAGAGAGGAAGAGAGCTGGACGGGGCATAGAGAAAGACAGAAGGAGAGCTGGACGGGGCAGAGAGAAAGAGAGAAAGAAAGCTGGACGGGGCAGAGAGAAGGACAGAAGGAGAGCTGGATGGGGCAGAGAGAAGGACAGAAGGAGAGCTGGACGGGGCAGAGAGAAATAGAGAAAGGGAGCTGGACGGGGCAGAGAGAATGACAAAAGGAGAGCTGGACGGGGCAGAGAGAAAGAGAGAAAGAGAGCTGGACGGGGCAGAGAGAAAGATAGAAAGAGAGCTGGACGGGGCAGAGGGAAATACAGAAGGAGAGATGGATGGGGCAGAGAGAAAGAGAAGGAGAGCTGGACGGGGCAGAGTAAAAGACAGACAGAGAGCTGGACGGGGTAGAGAGAAAGACAGAAGGAGAGCTGGACGGGGCAGAGAGCAAGACAGAAGGAGAGCTGGACGGGGCAGAGAGAAAGAGGGAAGGAGAGCTAGACAAGGCAGAGAGAAAGACAGAAGAAGAGCTAGACGGGGCAGAGAGAAAGACAGAAGGAGAGCTGGACGAGGCAGAGAGAATGACAGAAGGAGAGCTGGACGGGGTAGAGAGAAAGAGGGAAGGAGAGCTGGACGGTGCAGAGAGAAAGACAGAAAGAGAGCTGGACGGGACAGAGAGAAAGACAGAAAGTGAGCTGGACGGGACAGAGAGAAAGACAGAAGGAGAGCTGGACGGGGCAGAGAGAAAGGCAGAAAGAGAACTGGACGGGACAGAGAGAAAGACAGAAAGAGAGCTGGACGGGACAGAGAGAAAGACAGAAGGAGAGCTGGACGGGGCAGAGAGAAAGACAGAAAGAGAGCTGGACGGGACAGAGAGAAAGACAGAAAGAGAGCTGGACGTAGCAGAGAGAAAGACAGAGGGAGAGCTGGACGGGAAAGAGAGAAAAACAGAAAGAGAGCTGGATGGGGAAGAGCGAAAGACAGAAAAAGAGATGGACGGGACAGAGAGAAAGACAGAAAGAGAGCTGGACGGGACAGAGAGAAAGACAGAAGGAGAGCTGGACGGGGCAGAGAGAAGGACAGAAAGAGAGCTGGACGGGACAGAGAGAAAGACAAAAGGAGAGCTGGACGAGGCAGAGAGAAAGAGAGGAAGAGAGCTGGACGGGGCAGAGAGAAAGACAGAAGGAGAGCTGGATGGGGCAGAGAGAAAGAGAGAAAGAGACCTGGACGGGGCAGAGAGAAGGACATAAGGAGAGCTGGATGGGGCAGAGAGAAGGACAGAAAGAGAGCTGGACGGGACAGAGAGAAAGACAGAAAGAGAGCTGGACGGGACAGAGAGAAAGACAGAAGGAGAGCTGGACGAGGCAGAGAGAAGGACAGAAGGAGAGCTGGATGGGGCAGAGAGAAGGACAGAAGGAGAGCTGGACGGGGCAGAGAGAAATAGAGAAAGGGAGCTGGACGGGGCAGAGAGAATGACAAAAGGAGAGCTGGACGGGGCAGAGAGAAAGAGAGAAAGAGAGCTCGACGGGGCAGAGAGAAAGACAGAAAGAGAGCTGGACGGGGCAGAGAGAAATACAGAAGGAGAGATGGATGGGGCAGAGAGAAGGACAGAAGGAGAGCTGGACGGGGCAGAGAGAAATAGAGAAAGGGAGCTGGACGGGGCAGAGAGAATGACAAAAGGAGAGCTGGACGGGGCAGAGAGAAAGAGAGAAAGAGAGCTGGACGGGGCAGAGAGAAAGATAGAAAGAGAGCTGGACGGGGCAGAGGGAAATACAGAAGGAGAGATGGATGGGGCAGAGAGAAAGAGAAGGAGAGCTGGACGGGGCAGAGAAAAAGACAGACAGAGAGCTGGACGGGGTAGAGAGAAAGACAGAAGGAGAGCTGGACGGGGCAGAGAGCAAGACAGAAGGAGAGCTGGACGGGGCAGAGAGAAAGAGGGAAGGAGAGCTGGACAAGGCAGAGAGAAAGACAGAAGAAGAGCTGGACGGGGCAGAGAGAAAGACAGAAGGAGAGCTGGACGAGGCACAGAGAATGACAGAAGGAGAGCTGGACGGGGCAGAGAGAAAGACAGAAGGAGAGCTGGACGGTGCAGAGAGAAAGACAGAAAGAGAGCTGGACGGGACAGAGAGAAAGACAGAAAGAGAGCTGGACGGGGCAGAGAGAAAGACAGAAAGAGAACTGGACGGGACAGAGAGAAAGACAGAAAGAGAGCTGGACGGGACAGAGAGAAAGACAGAAGGAGTGCTGGACGGGGCAGAGAGAAAGACAGAAAGAGAGCTGGACGGGACAGAGAGAAAGACAGAAAGAGAGCTGGACGGGGCAGAGAGAAAGACAGAAAGAGAGCTGGACGGGGCAGAGAGAAAGACAGAAAGAGAGCTGGATGGGGAAGAGCGAAAGACAGAAAAAGCGATGGACGGGACAGAGAGAAAGACTGAAAGAGAGCTGGACGGGACAGAGAGAAAGACAGAAGGAGATCTGGACAGGGCAGAGAGAAAGACAGAAAGAGTGCTGGACGGGACAGAGAGAAAGACAAAAGGAGAGCTGGATGAGGCAGAGAGAAAGAGAGGAAGAGAGCTGGACGGGGCAGAGAGAAAGACAGAAGGAGAGCTGGACGGGTTAGAGAGAAAGAGAGAAAGAGAGCTGGACGGGGCAGAGAGAAGGACATAAGGAGAGCTGGATGGGGCAGAGAGAAGGACAGAAAGAGAGCTGGACGGGGCAGAGAGAAAGACAGAAAGAGAGCTGGACGGGACAGAGAGAAAGACAGCAAGAGAGCTGGACGGGACAGAGAGAAAGACAAAAGGAGAGCTGGACGAGGCAGAGAGAAAGAGAGGAAGAGAGCTGGACGGGGCAGAGAGAAAGACAGAAGGAGAGCTGGACGGGACAGAGAGAAAGACAGAAAGAGAGCTGGATGGGGAAGGGCGAAAGACAGAAAAAGAGCTGGACGGGGCAGAGAGAAAGACAGAAAGAGAGCTGGACGGGACAGAGAGAAAGACAGAAGGAGAGCTGGACGGGGCAGAGAGAAAGACAGAAAGAGAGCTGGACGGGACAGAGACAAAGACAGCAAGAGAGCTGGACGGGACAGAGAGAAAGACAAAAGGAGAGCTGGACGAGGCAGAGAGAAAGAGATGAAGAGAGCTGGACGGGGCAGAGAGAAAGACAGAAGGAGAGCTGGACGGGGCAGAGATAAAGAGAGAAAGAGAGCTGGACGGGGCAGAGAGAAAGACAGAAGGAGAGCTGGATGGGGAAGAGCGAAAGACAGAAAAAGAGATGGACGGGACAGAGAGAAAGACAGAAAGAGAGCTGGATGGGGAAGAGCGAAAGACAGAAAAAGAGATGGACGGGACAGAGAGAAAGACAGAAAGAGAGCTGGACGGGACAGAGAGAAAGACAGAAGGAGAGCTGGACGGGGCAGAGAGAAGGACAGAAAGAGAGCTGGACGGGACAGAGAGAAAGACAAAAGGAGAGCTGGACGAGGCAGAGAGAAAGAGAGGAAGAGAGCTGGACGGGGCAGAGAGAAAGACAGAAGGAGAGCTGGATGGGGCAGAGAGAAAGAGAGAAAGAGAGCTGGACGGGGCAGAGAGAAGGACATAAGGAGAGCTGGATGGGGCAGAGAGAAGGACAGAAAGAGAGCTGGACGGGACAGAGAGAAAGACAGAAAGAGAGCTGGACGGGACAGAGAGAAAGACAGAAGGAGAGCTGGACGAGGCAGAGAGAAGGACAGAAGGAGAGCTGGATGGGGCAGAGAGAAGGACAGAAGGAGAGCTGGACGGGGCAGAGAGAAATAGAGAAAGGGAGCTGGACGGGGCAGAGAGAATGACAAAAGGAGAGCTGGACGGGGCAGAGAGAAAGAGAGAAAGAGAGCTCGACGGGGCAGAGAGAAAGATAGAAAGAGAGCTGGACGGGGCATAGAGAAATACAGAAGGAGAGATGGATGGGGCAGAGAGAAGGACAGAAGGAGAGCTGGACGGGGCAGAGAGAAATAGAGAAAGGGAGCTGGACGGGGCAGAGAGAATGACAAAAGGAGAGCTGGACGGGGCAGAGAGAAAGAGAGAAAGAGAGCTGGACGGGGCAGAGAGAAAGATAGAAAGAGAGCTGGACGGGGCAGAGGGAAATACAGAAGGAGAGATGGATGGGGCAGAGAGAAAGAGAAGGAGAGCTGGACGGGGCAGAGAAAAAGACAGACAGAGGGCTGGACGGGGTAGAGAGAAAGACAGAAGGAGAGCTGGACGGGGCAGAGAGCAAGACAGAAGGAGAGCTGGACGGGGCAGAGAGAAAGAGGGAAGGAGAGCTGGACAAGGCAGAGAGAAAGACAGAAGAAGAGCTGGACGGGGCAGAGAGAAAGACAGAAAGAGAGCTGGACGGGACAGAGAGAAAGACAGAAAGAGAGCTGGACAGGACAGAGAGAAAGACAGAAGGAGAGCTGGACGGGGCAGAGAGAAAGACAGAAAGAGAACTGGACGGGACAGAGAGAAAGACAGAAAGAGAGCTGGACGGGACAGAGAGAAAGACAGAAGGAGAGCTGGACGGGGCAGAGAGAAAGACAGAAGGAGAGCTGGACGGTGCAGAGAGAAAGACAGAAAGAGAGCTGGACGGGACAGAGAGAAAGACAGAAAGAGAGCTGGACAGGACAGAGAGAAAGACAGAAGGAGAGCTGGATGGGGCAGAGAGAAAGACAGAAAGAGAACTGGACGGGACAGAGAGAAAGACAGAAAGAGAGCTGGACGGGACAGAGAGAAAGACAGAAGGAGAGCTGGACGGGGCAGAGAGAAAGACAGAAAGAGAGCTGGACGGGACAGAGAGAAAGACAGAAAGAGAGCTGGACGGGGCAGAGAGAAAGACAGAAAGAGAGCTGGACGGGGCAGAGAGAAAGACAGAAAGAGAGCTGGATGGGGAAGAGCGAAAGACAGAAAAAGCGATGGACGGGACAGAGAGAAAGACTGAAAGAGAGCTGGGCGGGACAGAGAGAAAGACAGAAGGAGATCTGGACAGGGCAGAGAGAAAGACAGAAAGAGTGCTGGACGGGACAGAGAGAAAGACAAAAGGAGAGCTGGATGAGGCAGAGAGAAAGAGAGGAAGAGAGCTGGACGGGGCAGAGAGAAAGACAGAAGGAGAGCTGGACGGGGCTGAGAGAAAGAGAGAAAGAGAGCTGGACGGGGCAGAGAGAAGGACATAAGGAGAGCTGGATGGGGCAGAGAGAAGGACAGAAAGAGAGCTGGACGGGGCAGAGAGAAAGACAGAAAGAGAGCTGGACGGGACAGAGAGAAAGACAGCAAGAGAGCTGGACGGGACAGAGAGAAAGACAAAAGGAGAGCTGGACGAGGCAGAGAGAAAGAGAGGAAGAGAGCTGGACGGGGCAGAGAGAAAGACAGAAGGAGAGCTGGACGGGGCAGAGAGAAAGACAGAAAGAGAGCTGGACGGGACAGAGAGAAAGACAGAAGGAGAGCTGGACGGGGCAGAGAGAAAGACAGAAAGAGAGCTGGACGGGACAGAGACAAAGACAGCAAGAGAGCTGGACGGGACAGAGAGAAAGACAAAAGGAGAGCTGGACGAGGCAGAGAGAAAGAGATAAAGAGAGCTGGACGGGGCAGAGAGAAAGACAGAAGGAGAGCTGGACGGGGCAGAGATAAAGAGAGAAAGAGAGCTGGACGGGGCAGAGAGAAGGACAGAAGGAGAGCTGGACGGGGCAGAGAGAAAGAGAGAAAGGGAGCTGGACGGGGCAGAGAGAATGACAAAAGGAGAGCTGGACGGGGCAGAGAGAAAGAGAGAAAGAGAGCTGGACGGGGCAGAGAGAAATATAGAAAGAGAGCTGGACGGGACAGAGAGAAATACAGAAGGAGAGATGGATGGGGCAGAGAGAAAGAGAAGAAGAGCTGGAAGGGGCAGAGAAAAAGACAGACAGAGAGCTGGACGGGGTAGAGAGCAAGACAGAAGGAGAGCTGGACGGGGCAGAGAGAAAGAGGGAAGGAGAGCTGGACAAGGCAGAGAGAAAGACAGAAGAATAGCTGGACGGGGCAGAGAGAAAGACAGAAGGAGAGCTGGACGAGGCAGAGAGAAAGACAGAAGGAGAGCTGGACGGGGCAGAGAGAAAGACAGAAGGAGAGCTGGACGGTGCAGAGAGAAGGACAGAAAGAGAGCTGGACGGGGCAGAGAGAAAGACAGGAGGAGAGCTGGACGAGGCAGAGAGAAAGACAGGAGGAGAGCTGGACGGGACAGAGAAAAAGACAGAAGGAGAGCTGGACGGGGCAGAGAGAATGACAGAAGGAGAGCTGGACGAGGCAGAGAGAAAGACAGGAGGAGAGCTGGACGGGGCAGAGAGAAGGACAGAAGGAGAGCTGGACGGCGCAGAGAGAAAGACAGAAGGAGAGCTGGACGGGGCAGAGAGAAAGAGGGAAGGAGAGCTGGACAAGGCAGAGAGAAAGACAGAAGAATAGCTGGACGGGGCAGAGAGAAAGACAGAAGGAGAGCTGGACGAGGCAGAGAGAAAGACAGAAGGAGAGCTGGACGGGGCAGAGAGAAAGACAGAAGGAGAGCTGGACGGTGCAGAGAGAATGACAGAAAGAGAGCTGGACGGGGCAGAGAGAAAGAGAGAAAGGGAGCTGGACGGGGCAGAGAGAATGACAAAAGGAGAGCTGGACGGGGCAGAGAGAAAGAGAGAAAGAGAGCTGGACGGGGCAGAGAGAAAGATAGAAAGAGAGCTGGACGGGACAGAGAGAAATACAGAAGGAGAGATGGATGGGGCAGAAAGAAAGAGAAGGAGAGCTGGAAGGGGCAGAGAAAAAGACAGACAGAAAGCTGGACGGGGTAGAGAGCAAGACAGTAGGAGAGCTGGACGGGGCAGAGAGAAAGATGGAAGGAGAGCTGGACAAGGCAGAGAGAAAGACAGAAGAATAGCTGGACGGGGCAGAGAGAAAGACAGAAGGAGAGCTGGACGAGGCAGAGAGAAAGACAGAAGGAGAGCTGGACGAGGCAGAGAGAAAGACAGAAGGAGAGCTGGACGGTGCAGAGAGAAGGACAGAAAGAGAGCTGGACGGGGCAGAGAGAAAGACAGGAGGAGAGCTGGACGAGGCAGAGAGAAAGACAGGAGGAGAGCTGGACGGGACAGAGAAAAAGACAGAAGGAGAGCTGGACGGGGCAGAGAGAATGACAGAAGGAGAGCTGGACGAGGCAGAGAGAAAGACAGGAGGAGAGCTGGACGGGGCAGAGAGAAGGACAGAAGGAGAGCTGGACGGCGCAGAGAGAAAGACAGAAGGAGAGCTGGACGAGGCAGAGAGAAAGACAGAAGGAGAGCTGGACAGGGCAGAGAGAAAGACAGAAGGAGAGCTGGACGGTGCAGAGAGAAGGACAGAAAGAGAGCTGGACGGGGCAGAGAGAAAGACAGGAGGAGAGCTGGACGAGGCAGTGAGAAAGACAGGAGGAGAGCTGGACGGGACAGAGAAAAAGACAGAAGGAGAGCTGGACGGGGCAGAGAGAAAGACAGAAGGAGAGCTGGACGAGGCAGAGAGAAAGACAGGAGGAGAGCTGGACGGGGCAGAGAGAAGGACAGAAGGAGAGCTGGACGGCGCAGAGAGAAAGAGAGAAGGAGAGCTGGACAGGGCAGAGAGAAAGACAGATGGAGAGCTGGACGGGGCAGAAAGAAAACAGAAGGAAAGCTGGACGAGGCAGAGAGAAAGACAGAAGGAGAGCTGGACAGAGAGAAAAACAGAAGGAGAGCTGGACGGGGCAGAGAAAAAGACAGAAGGAAAGCTGGACAGAGAGAAAGACAGAAGGAGAGCTGGACGGGGCAGAGAGAAAGACAGAAGGCGAGCTGGACAGAGAGAAAGAGAGAAGGAGAGCTGGACGGGGCAGAGAGAAAAACAGAAGGAGAGCTGGACAGGGCAGAGAGAAAGACAGAAGGAGAGCTGGACGTGGCAGAGAGAAAGACAGAAGGAGAGCTGGACAGAGAGAAAGAGAGAAGGAGAGCTGGATGGGGCAGAGAGAAAGAGAGGAGAGTTGGACAGTGCAGAGAGAAAGACAGAAGGAGAGCTGGACAGAGAGAAAGAGAGAAGGAGAGCTGGACGGGGCATAGAAAATGAGAGGAGAGTTGGACGGGGCAGAGAGAGAGACAGAAGGAGAGCTGGACAGAGAGAAAGAGAGAAGGAGAGCTGGACGGGGCATAGAAAATGAGAGGAGAGTTGGACGGGGCAGAGAGAGAGACAGAAGGAGAGCTGGACAGAGAGAAAGAGAGAAGGAGAGCTGGACGGGCAGAGAAAAAGAGAGGAGAGTTGGACGGGGCAGAGAGAAAGACAGGAGAGCTGGATAGAGAGAAAAAGAGAAGGAGAGTTGGACGGGGCAGAGAGAAAGACAGAAGGAGAGCTGGACGGTGCAGAGAGAAGGACAGAAAGAGAGCTGGACGGTGCAGAGAGAAGGACAGAAAGAGAGCTGGACGAGGCAGAGAGAAAGACAGGAGGAGAGCTGGACGAGGCAGAGAGAAAGACAGATGGAGAGCTGGACGGGGCAGAAAGAAAGACAGAAGGAAAGCTGGACGAGGCAGAGAGAAAGACAGAAGGTGAGCTGGACAGAGAGAAAAACAGAAGGAGAGCTGGACGGGGCAGAGAAAAAGACAGAAGGAAAGCTGGACAGAGAGAAAGACAGAAGGAGAGCTGGACGGGGCAGAGAGAAAGACAGAAGGCGAGCTGGACAGAGAGAAAGAAAGAAGGAGAGCTGGACGGGGCAGAGAGAAAGACAGAAGGAGAGCTGGACAGGGCAGAGAGAAAGACAGAAGGAGAGCTGGACGGGGCAGAGAGAAAGACAGAAGGAGAGCTGGACAGAGAGAAAGAGAGAAGGAGAGCTGGACGGGGCATAGAAAATGAGAGGAGAGTTGGACGGGGCAGAGAGAGAGACAGAAGGAGAGCTGGACAGAGAGAAAGAGAGAAGGAGAGCTGGACGGGGCAGAGAGAGAGACAGAAGGAGAGCTGGACAGAGAGAAAGACAGAAGGAGAGCTGGATGGGGCAGAGAGAAAGACAGAAGGAGAGCTGGGTAGAGAGAAAAAGAGAAGGAGAGCTGGACGGGGCAGAGAGAAAGACAGGAGAGCTGGATAGAGAGAAAAAGAGAAGGAGAGTTGGACGGGGCAGAGAGAAAGACAGAAGGAAGCTGGACAGAGAGAAAGACAGAAGGAGAGTTGGATGGGGCAGAGAGAAAGAGAGGAGAGTTGGACGGGGCAGAGAGAAAGACAGAAGGATAGCTGGATACAGAGAAAGACAGAAGGAGAGTTGGACGGGGCAGAGAGAAAGACAGGAGAGCTGGATAGAGAGAAAAAGAGAAGGAGAGTTGGACGGGGCAGAGAGAAAGACAGAAGGAGAGCTGTTCATAGCAGAGGAAAAAAATGTGTTCAAGTTTTTCAGGACAGAGATTTTTTTGTCACATTTCTTCCAATCGGTTCATCGGTCCCCATCCTCACCTCTTTCTCTCCCACCTCTCTTTCTCCGTTCTCACCTCTTTCTCCCCCACCTCTCTTTCCCCGTCCTCACCTCTTTCTCCCCCCACCTCTCTTTCCCCGTCCTCACCTCTTTCTCCCCCCACCTCTCTTTCCCCGTCCTCACCTCTTTCTCCCCCCACCTCTCTTTCCCCGTCCTCACCTCTTTCTCCCCCCACCTCTCTTTCCCCGTCCTCACCTCTTTCTCCCCCCACCTCTCTTTCCCCGTCCTCACCTCTTTCTCCCCCCACCTCTCTTTCCCCGTTCTCACCTCTTTCTCCCCCCACCTCTCATTCTCTGTCTCTCTCTTTCCCTCTCCCACTCCCTCACTAATCTCTCTATATTACCTCTCAGGAAGGGAAAGCCTTCATATCTGTCAGGGTCTTCCTGGACTTCATCCCTCCGCTTCCTCCTCTTCTCATTCTTACTCTCCACTTCCTCCCCCTTTTCATTAGCACTCTCTTTGTTTGACTCTTCTGTCTCTGTCTTCTCTCCCCTGTCTGTTTCCTCCATCAGTCTTTGTCACTGTAGTAGGCCTTAATATTACCAACAAGATCTCCAAGTTTTACCAATTTGATTTCAGATGATGACGTTTATCCACGTTGATCCAAATGTCATATTTCAAAGTTGTTCCAAATGTCAAATTTGGAAGTGTTTTTGACCCCCTCGGTTGCTCCTCCTGCTCTGCACTCTTCTTTTTCTCCAAATGTCAAATTTAGAAGTTAAGGGTTAAAGTTTTGGATAGGTTAAGCAAAACCCAAGCCTACTTGATGGTAATGTTGCCCCTTAGCGGCTGGTTTTGAAGACATTTTCCCACGTCCTCAGGATATGGACAGAAGTCCAATTTCAAAGTCAATCTTGAGTTATCTGGCTGAGTATTACAGTGTGGTGGATACCAGATGGTTGTGGCATCTACAGTAGACCGGTCTGTTCCTCCTGCGTTCCTCTCCCAACTCTCTCTCTCTTTGTCAGTTTTCCCATAAACACTCTGATTACGGCTGGAGTGCTAAATCTTTATGTGTGTGTGTGTGACGACCTAATCCAGTGCTGCACCTGTGTTTCAGTGGTAACAGCGTAGCAACAAGTCTTTATGTGCTTAGGAGATCATTTATCATATCTTGTTTGTTTTATATGGACCACAAATCGATTCTGCTGCAGGGGACCTATGTGTGTGTGTGTGTGTGTGAGTGAGAGTGAGAGTGAGAGTGTGTGAGAGAGAGAGAGAGAGAGAGAGAGAGAGAGAGAGAGAGAGAGAGAGAGCGCACTCGCATCGATTTTGTTGTAGGAGTTAAGTAGGTCAGGTTTCTGCTGTATTTAGTCCTGCTGGAGGAAACATGGCGTGTGTCTTTGTGTGTGTGTGTGTATGTCTGTGTGTGTGTGTGTGTGTGTGTGTGTGTGTGTGCACGAGTGCGTTTTCTAGGTTCTTATTTGATCAATCAGAGTGTTTGATTGGCTGTGTTGTCACCTCACCTGACCACACATTGGGTAGGTTAGACCTGGTTGTATAATGACATGATCATTAGCTACTTGTATCATTCATGTGTAATCAGGTAATGAGTGGGATAATCTAGTGATTAAAACCTTAGGAACCTTACTGAGGAGACTGTTTAACCTCTATGGTGGATCAATAACTTGGCTCTCTGCCAGACCAGGCAAATGCCTACAAGAACTGGCCACTAGGGGCAACATTGAGCGCTATTACCGTCAAGTAGCATGCTACTAATCCAATGACTACTGATCAGAAGGTTGTGTGTTCAATCCCAGTGGTAGAAACTATTTTTTAAATTTAGTTTTATCCCAAACCTTAACTCTTAACTTAACCATTCGGGAATGAATGCCTAAACTTTATGTTTTAACCTTATCCAAAACCTTAACACTTAACTTAGAAATTTGACATTTGGAGCAATTTTGAAATTTGGAGAAATGGAACGATGCTGGTCAGGAGGAGCAACGCAGGGTGTGAAAAAGCATCCAGATTTGACGTTTGGAGAAACTTCAAAATTTGATGTTCAGAGAAAAGTGCAAAAACTTATCATTCTGCAGTTAGACTATGAGAGCTTGTTGGCCCCGCACGCATACACACACACACACACACACACACACACACACACACACACACACACACACACACACACACACACACACACACACACACACACACACACACACACACACACACACACACACACACACACACACACACACACAGAGATGGGGTACACTGCCTGCTTTGAGCAATGCATGTAATAGCCTACTTATTCCGTAGAAAAGTCATCCATAGGGCTTTTACATATCTGAACACGCTGGATATATAATTCATACATCCTAATCACAATGGGTAGAGCAGTGTTCCTCCATATCTCTGTACAGCATGCTGTCTGTCTGCAGCAGTCATGTCTCATTGATATTCAGAGGTTTGGCTTGTTCTGAAAGGCCAGGGTGGAACTAATTCTCTCCGCCCTTGTTACAGAAGGCCGTCACACTCTGTTTGTGTTGCGTAGAAATGCGTTCCCCACCTTCTAAAGCCCGCTCTCCTCATTCTGGTATTTGCTTTTATGTCTCAAGCACATTATTTTGTTATTATTATTAACCAAAAAAGCAGGCTCTCTCACGCGCTCAAGGAGTGCGGAAATTGAATATTGTATTTAAAAGTCAATTTCCATGATGGGATTACGCAAATCAGACACTCTCTCTCCCCCACTCTCTCGCTCCCTCCCTTTCTCTTGTCCTCTACCTTGATGCATCTATTCATTTGTTATGGTTTACTCTATTCATTTACAGACATATTTTTCACACTCCACGGCCTGTCTCATGTTCGCCACTTTGCATGGTTACGACGCCTCTGCCCCGGCTTTGTGTGTGTGTGTGTGTGTGTGTGTGTGTGTGTGTGTGTGTGTGTGTCTGTGTGTGTGTGTGTGTGTGTGTGTGTGTGTGTGTGTGTGTGTGTGTGTGTGTGTGTGTGTGTGTGTGTGTGTGTGTGTGTGTGTGTGTGTGTGTGTGTGTGTGTGTGTGTGCTCCTGTCCAGGTTTTCTCTGCCACAACGGCCAAAATCATCCTAAAAGCAATTATCCCTGCTTTATTTCCTGTGCCCCTTCACAGCAATTTGACTATCATTTGTGTATTATTTCTTTATTTATCTAGCTTATTCATTTGTGTACTTTTGTGGTGATAGAGTGAAAGACTGGTCTGAAATGTAACCCTGGGAGCTAAATTACAACAGCAGGAGAACATAGAACAAAGACAGACATTACTGTGCTGTTTCTATTACTCAGCTTTCAAAAGCACATCCATGTTAGGGACAGGGAGTCGTTCTTGGTCAGGGCACGGCATCAGGGAAGCGTCTAGATCTAGGTGTTGGGCTGTGAATGGGTAGGTGGGATTCTACTGACTACTAGGGCCAGGAGTGATGTTTACTTGGTGGGTCCAAAGAACAGAAACCTCAGAACACAAAGAAGGTGTAGGAAGTGAAGGGCGTGTAGTGAATGTGTGTGGAAACAGATTGAAGGTCCCTCTACCCTCTTAACCAAACACACAGCGAGTCAGGTCACAGGAATGCCACATTACGGCTGGATACGGTTTTCACTCTCGCTCCTCCAGTGAGACCTGTGTGTACGTATGAAAATAACATGGCCTGTTTGAAATGTGGCTCTGTACTTTAACCTGTCTGGAATAATAACTGCAAATCAAATCGAATTGTATTAGTTGCATACACGTGTTTAGCAGATGTTATTGCGGATGTCTGGAAATGCACCAGTGATGAGAAGGTGTCCTGTAAGAAGATGTTTTACTCCTCTAACCACTGAGACATTCACTCTCACAGCACCCTCTCTCACTCTACACCCTTCTCTACCTATCCCTCTCTCTCCTCTCTCTCTCTCTGCTCTGCTCTGTGTGTCTGTGTGTTTACAGTAAGCAGTGTTCGGGGTGTCTCTGTCTCCTTTTATGGTCATTCCTCATCCATGGTAAAA